>NW_026542601.1:12284262-13512970 GCF_028750875.1 Macrosteles quadrilineatus | reverse complement strand
CTAAGCCTTATTAAGCATAAAAGAGATGTAAACTTGTTTTAAAACGGTTAAAAAACTTGTTTTAAAACAGTTAAAAAACTTGTTTTAAAACAATTGAAAACTTGTATTAAAACAATTGAAAAACTTGTTTTAAAACTTGTATTAAAACAATTGAAAAACTTGTTTTAATACAAGTTTATTAACCGTTTTAAAACAAGTTAACAACTGTTTTGATACAAGTTTACAACTGTTTTTTTTTTTTTTTTAAATATGGCTTAGGGAATGATGGAAACATGTCCACGACGTTGAGGAATTGAAGGGAAGTTGCAAAGGCAAAGGGTCTGGAGTGTGGGAAAATTTCAAGTGACTATGGAATAATACAACGCTATGCTTAAAAACGATTAAGATGATTAAAATGATTAACGATTAATGTCTAAGGGATATAGAGAGGAAGGTTATTAAAAAAAAATAGCAAAACGGCCATTGGTGACCTGTATGTTCATAGGATACACTAACAACCACTTAGCTAAAAGATTCGCCCAATCCGATGATTTCGAGGTATATGTCTAAACCAAGGATTATGAACACCTCACTATGCCCCAGTGGTTGTAGTATATCGCTACAAACACACAGGTCACCAAATATTTGCCACACAGGACGGGATTCGAACCCGAGCAGACGAATGCCACTGGCCAAGTGACACACGCCCTAGCCTTCTTGGCTATCTGTGCTTGAAGACTGAGGAGTCAAAAACCGGTATTTAAGCTGAGGCCACCGATTGCGAACAGATAGCGCTGCAGATGGTTGTTCAATGAGTTCCTAGGTAGCAGCACCAGATAGTCACGGACTATTTACATGAAATCTTTTAGTTTAAACACAACAGTGATCATAAATGAGTTCCCGAGACTTTACTGCAAAACATTAGTTTCCCTAAAATGGCTATATTACGATAACCTCGTTTAACTAAATCAAAGTTAAATTTAATATTACATTGTAAACTATATGTCTTCTGATTTAATGAGATTTCAGTTTCAAATAATGCTATCAGAAAATAAAAATTTATTGGAAAACCAGAAAAATTACAACAAAAAATAAGTTTTATTTAATGTTTACTACAAATACCGGGATTTATCTTTCTTATTTATTTTCTTATTGTGTTATTATTCAAAATAACCTATTTAACAAGGGGTTAAGCAAGGTTTATGGCAAAGTAAACCACTTAGCTAAAAGATTCGCCCAATCCGATGATTTCGAGGTGTATGTCTAAACCAAGGATTATGAACACCTCACTATGCCCCAGTGGTTGTAGTATATCGCTACAAACACACAGGTCACCAATTATTTGCCACACAGGACGGGATTCGAACCCGAGCGGACGAATGCCACTGGCCAATTGACACACGCCCTAGCCTTCTTGGCTATCTGTGCTTGACGACTGAGGAGTCAAAAACCGGCATTTAAGCTGAGGCCACCGATTGCGAACAGATAGCGCTGCAGATGGTTGTTCAGTGAGTTCCTAGGTAGCAGCACCAGATAGTCACGGACTATTTACATGAAATCTTTTAGTTTAAACACAGCAGTAATCATAAAGGAGTTCCCGAGACTTTACTGCAAAACATTAGTTTCCCTAAAATGGCTATATTACGATAAAGTCGTCTAACTAAATCAAAGTTAAATTCAATATTACATTGTAAACTATATGTCTTCTGATTTAATGAGATTTCAGTTTCAAATAATGCTATTAGAAAATAAAAATTTATGGGAAAACCAGAAAAATTACAACAAAAACTAAGTTTTATTTAATGTTTACTACAAATACCGGGATTTATCTTTCTTATTTATTTTCTTATTGTGTTATTATTCAAAATAACCTATTTAACAAGGGGTTAAAGCAAGGTTAAGGCAAAGCGTTGTATAATTCCATAGTCACTTGTCATTTACCACACTCCACACCTTTTGCCTTTGCAATTTCCCTCCATTTCCTATACGTCGTAGACCTGTTTCCATCATTCCCTAAGCCTTATTAAGCATAAAAAAGATGTAAACTTGTTTTAAAATGGTTAAAAAAATTATTTTTAAACAGTTAAAAAACTTGTTTTAAAACAATTGAAAACTTGTATTAAAACAATTGAAAAACTTGTTTTAAAACTTGTATTTAAACAATTGAAAAACTTGTTTTAATACAAGTTTTGTAACCGTTTTAAAACAAGTTTACAACTGTTTTGATACAAGTTTACAACTGTTTTGATACAAGTTTACAACTGTTTTGTTCTTAAAAAATGGCTTAGGAAATGATGAATACATGTCCACGACGTTGAGGAATTGAAGGGAATTTGCAAAGGCAAAAGGTCTTGAGTGTGGGGAATGTCAAGTGACTATGGAATTATACTACGCCATGCTTAAAATTCTTAAGGAATGATGGAACTAGGTCCACGACGTTTATATCCCATGGACATTTTATAAAATGTCTAAGGGATATAGAGAGGAAGGTTATTAAAAAAAATAGTAAAACGGCCATTGGTGACCTGTATGTTCATAGGATACACTAACAACCACTTAGCTAAAAGATTCGCCCAATCCGATGATTTCGAGGTGTATGTCTAAACCAAGGATTATGAACACCTCAATATGCCCCAGTCGTTGTAGTATATCGCTACAAACACACAGGTCACCAATTATTTGCCACACAGGACGAAATTCGAACCCAAGAAGACGAATGCCACTGGCCAAGTGACACACGCCCTAGCCTTCTTGGCTATCTGTGCTTGAAGACTGAGGAGTCAAAAACCGGTATTTAAGCTGAGGCCACCGATTGCGAACAGATAGCGCTGCAGATGGTTGTTCAATGAGTTCCTAGGTAGCAGGACCAGATAGTCACGGACTATTTACATGAAATCTTTTAGTTTAAACACAACAGTGATCATAAATGAGTTCCCGAGACTTTACTGCAAAACATTAGTTTCCCTAAAATGGCTATATAACGATAACCTCGTCTAACTAAATCAAAGTTAAATTCAATATTACATTGTAAACTATATGTCTTCTGATTTAATGAGATTTCAGTTTCAAATAATGCTATCAGAAAATAAAAATTTATTGGAAAACCAGAAAAATTACAACAAAAACTAAGTTTTATTTAATGTTTACTACAAATACCGGGATTTATCTTTCTTATTTATTTTCTTATTGTGTTATTATTCAAAATAACCTATTTAACAAGGGGTTAAGCAAGGCAAAGCGTTGATAATTCCATAGTCACTTGTCATTTACCACACTCCACACCTTTTGCCTTTGCAATTTCCCTCCATTTCCTATACGTCGTAGACCTGTTTCCATTATTTCCTAAGCCTTATTAAGCATAAAAGAGATGTAAACTTGTTTTAAAACGGTTAAAAAACTTGTTTTAAAACAGTTAAAAAACTTGTTTTAAAACAATTGAAAACTTGTATTAAAACAATTGAAAAACTTGTTTTAAAACTTGTATTAAAACAATTGAAAAACTTGTTTTAATACAAGTTTATTAACAGTTTTAAAACAAGTTAACAACTGTTTTGATACAAGTTTACAACTGTTTTTTTTTTTTTTTAATATGGCTTAGGGAATGATGGAAACATGTCCACGACGTTGAGGAATTGAAGGGAAGTTGCAAAGGCAAAGGGTCTGGAGTGTGGGAAAATGTCAAGTGACTATGGAATAATACAACGCTATGCTTAAAAACGATTAAGATGATTAAAATGATTAACGATTAATGTCTAAGGGATATAGAGAGGAAGGTTATTAAAAAAAAATAGCAAAACGGCCATTGGTGACCTGTATGTTCATAGGATACACTAACAACCACTTAGCTAAAAGATTCGCCCAATCCGATGATTTCGAGGTATATGTCTAAACCAAGGATTATGAACACCTCACTATGCCCCAGTGGTTGTAGTATATCGCTACAAACACACAGGTCACCAAATATTTGCCACACAGGACGGGATTCGAACCCGAGCAGACGAATGCCACTGGCCAAGTGACACACGCCCTAGCCTTCTTGGCTATCTGTGCTTGAAGACTGAGGAGTCAAAAACCGGTATTTAAGCTGAGGCCACCGATTGCGAACAGATAGCGCTGCAGATGGTTGTTCAATGAGTTCCTAGGTAGCAGCACCAGATAGTCACGGACTATTTACATGAAATCTTTTAGTTTAAACACAACAGTGATCATAAATGAGTTCCCGAGACTTTACTGCAAAACATTAGTTTCCCTAAAATGGCTATATTACGATAACCTCGTTTAACTAAATCAAAGTTAAATTTAATATTACATTGTAAACTATATGTCTTCTGATTTAATGAGATTTCAGTTTCAAATAATGCTATCAGAAAATAAAAATTTATTGGAAAACCAGAAAAATTACAACAAAAAATAAGTTTTATTTAATGTTTACTACAAATACCGGGATTTATCTTTCTTATTTATTTTCTTATTGTGTTATTATTCAAAATAACCTATTTAACAAGGGGTTAAGCAAGGTTTATGGCAAAGTAAACCACTTAGCTAAAAGATTCGCCCAATCCGATGATTTCGAGGTGTATGTCTAAACCAAGGATTATGAACACCTCACTATGCCCCAGTGGTTGTAGTATATCGCTACAAACACACAGGTCACCAATTATTTGCCACACAGGACGGGATTCGAACCCGAGCGGACGAATGCCACTGGCCAATTGACACACGCCCTAGCCTTCTTGGCTATCTGTGCTTGACGACTGAGGAGTCAAAACCCGGCATTTAAGCTGAGGCCACCGATTGCGAACAGATAGCGCTGCAGATGGTTGTTCAGTGAGTTCCTAGGTAGCAGCACCAGATAGTCACGGACTATTTACATGAAATCTTTTAGTTTAAACACAGCAGTAATCATAAAGGAGTTCCCGAGACTTTACTGCAAAACATTAGTTTCCCTAAAATGGCTATATTACGATAAAGTCGTCTAACTAAATCAAAGTTAAATTCAATATTACATTGTAAACTATATGTCTTCTGATTTAATGAGATTTCAGTTTCAAATAATGCTATTAGAAAATAAAAATTTATGGGAAAACCAGAAAAATTACAACAAAAACTAAGTTTTATTTAATGTTTACTACAAATACCGGGATTTATCTTTCTTATTTATTTTCTTATTGTGTTATTATTCAAAATAACCTATTTAACAAGGGGTTAAAGCAAGGTTAAGGCAAAGCGTTGTATAATTCCATAGTCACTTGTCATTTACCACACTCCACACCTTTTGCCTTTGCAATTTCCCTCCATTTCCTATACGTCGTAGACCTGTTTCCATCATTCCCTAAGCCTTATTAAGCATAAAAAAGATGTAAACTTGTTTTAAAATGGTTAAAAAAATTATTTTTAAACAGTTAAAAAACTTGTTTTAAAACAATTAAAAACTTGTATTAAAACAATTGAAAAACTTGTTTTAAAACTTGTATTTAAACAATTGAAAAACTTGTTTTAATACAAGTTTTGTAACCGTTTTAAAACAAGTTTACAACTGTTTTGATACAAGTTTACAACTGTTTTGATACAAGTTTACAACTGTTTTGTTCTTAAAAAATGGCTTAGGAAATGATGAATACATGTCCACGACGTTGAGGAATTGAAGGGAATTTGCAAAGGCAAAAGGTCTTGAGTGTGGGGAATGTCAAGTGACTATGGAATTATACTACGCCATGCTTAAAATTCTTAAGGAATGATGGAACTAGGTCCACGACGTTTATATCCCATGGACATTTTATAAAATGTCTAAGGGATATAGAGAGGAAGGTTATTAAAAAAAATAGTAAAACGGCCATTGGTGACCTGTATGTTCATAGGATACACTAACAACCACTTAGCTAAAAGATTCGCCCAATCCGATGATTTCGAGGTGTATGTCTAAACCAAGGATTATGAACACCTCAATATGCCCCAGTCGTTGTAGTATATCGCTACAAACACACAGGTCACCAATTATTTGCCACACAGGACGAAATTCGAACCCAAGAAGACGAATGCCACTGGCCAAGTGACACACGCCCTAGCCTTCTTGGCTATCTGTGCTTGAAGACTGAGGAGTCAAAAACCGGTATTTAAGCTGAGGCCACCGATTGCGAACAGATAGCGCTGCAGATGGTTGTTCAATGAGTTCCTAGGTAGCAGGACCAGATAGTCACGGACTATTTACATGAAATCTTTTAGTTTAAACACAACAGTGATCATAAATGAGTTCCCGAGACTTTACTGCAAAACATTAGTTTCCCTAAAATGGCTATATAACGATAACCTCGTCTAACTAAATCAAAGTTAAATTCAATATTACATTGTAAACTATATGTCTTCTGATTTAATGAGATTTCAGTTTCAAATAATGCTATCAGAAAATAAAAATTTATTGGAAAACCAGAAAAATTACAACAAAAACTAAGTTTTATTTAATGTTTACTACAAATACCGGGATTTATCTTTCTTATTTATTTTCTTATTGTGTTATTATTCAAAATAACCTATTTAACAAGGGGTTAAGCAAGGCAAAGCGTTGATAATTCCATAGTCACTTGTCATTTACCACACTCCACACCTTTTGCCTTTGCAATTTCCCTCCATTTCCTATACGTCGTAGACCTGTTTCCATTATTTCCTAAGCCTTATTAAGCATAAAAGAGATGTAAACTTGTTTTAAAAC
The DNA here is from genome assembly GCF_028750875.1 of Macrosteles quadrilineatus. Classification (NCBI taxonomy): domain Eukaryota; kingdom Metazoa; phylum Arthropoda; class Insecta; order Hemiptera; family Cicadellidae; genus Macrosteles; species Macrosteles quadrilineatus. Next base: position 13,506,285 of record NW_026542601.1, on the reverse strand, counting down.
GGTTAAAAAACTTGTTTTAAAACAGTTAAAATCTTGTTTTAAAACAATTGAAAACTTGTATTAAAACAATTGAAAAACTTGTTTTAAAACTTGTATTAAAACAATTGAAAAACTTGTTTTAATACAAGTTTATTAACAGTTTTAAAACAAGTTAACAACTGTTTTGATACAAGTTTACAACTGTTTTTTTTTTTTTTAAATATGGCTTAGGGAATGATGGAAACATGTCCACGACGTTGAGGAATTGAAGGGAAGTTGCAAAGGCAAAGGGTCTGGAGTGTGGGAAAATGTCAAGTGACTATGGAATAATACAACGCTATGCTTAAAAACGATTAAGATGATTAAAATGATTAACGATTAATGTCTAAGGGATATAGAGAGGAAGGTTATTAAAAAAAAATAGCAAAACGGCCATTGGTGACCTGTATGTTCATAGGATACACTAACAACCACTTAGCTAAAAGTTTCGCCCAATCCGATGATTTCGAGGTGTATGTCTAAACCAAGGATTATGAACACCTCACTATGCCCCAGTGGTTGTAGTATATCGCTACAAACACACAGGTCACCAAATATTTGCCACACAGGACGGGATTCGAACCCGAGCAGACGAATGCCACTGGCCAAGTGACACACGCCCTAGCCTTCTTGGCTATCTGTGCTTGAAGACTGAGGAGTCAAAAACCGGTATTTAAGCTGAGGCCATAAGCTGAGGCCACCGATTGCGAACAGATAGCGCAGCAGATGGTTGTTCAATGAGTTCCTAGGTAGCAGCACCAGATAGTCACGGACTATTTACATGAAATCTTTTAGTTTAAACACAACAGTGATCATAAATGAGTTCCCGAGACTTTACTGCAAAACATTAGTTTCCCTAAAATGGCTATATTACGATAACCTCGTCTTACTAAATCAAAGTTAAATTCAATATTACATTGTAAACTATATGTCTTCTGATTTAATGAGATTTCAGTTTCAAATAATGCTATCAGAAAATAAAAATTTATGGGAAAACCAGAAAAATTACAAAGTATTGATGCTAAAGATTGAGTAATGCATGATGGAAACAGGTCCACGACGTAGAGGAAGTGGTGGGAAGTTGCAAAGGCAAAGGGTCTGGAGTGTGGGAAAATGTCAAGTGACTATGGAATAATACAACGCTATGCTTAAAAACGATTAAGATGATTAAAATGATTAACGATTAATGTCTAAGGGATATAGAGAGGAAGGTTATTAAAAAAAAATAGCAAAACGGCCATTGGTGACCTGTATGTTCATAGGATACACTAACAACCACTTAGCTAAAAGTTTCGCCCAATCCGATGATTTCGAGGTGTATGTCTAAACCAAGGATTATGAACACCTCACTATGCCCCAGTGGTTGTAGTATATCGCTACAAACACACAGGTCACCAAATATTTGCCACACAGGACGGGATTCGAACCCGAGCAGACGAATGCCACTGGCCAAGTGACACACGCCCTAGCCTTCTTGGCTATCTGTGCTTGAAGACTGAGGAGTCAAAAACCGGTATTTAAGCTGAGGCCATAAGCTGAGGCCACCGATTGCGAACAGATAGCGCAGCAGATGGTTATTCAATGAGTTCCTAGGTAGCAGCACCAGATAGTCACCGACTATTTACATGAAATCTTTTAGTTTAAACACAACAGTGATCATAAATGAGTTCCCGAGACTTTACTGCAAAACATTAGTTTCCCTAAAATGGCTATATTACGATAACCTCGTCTAACTAAATCAAAGTTAAATTCAATATTACATTGTAAACTATATGTCTTCTGATTTAATGAGATTTCAGTTTCAAATAATGCTATCAGAAAATAAAAATTTATGGGAAAACCAGAAAAATTACAAAGTATTGATGCTAAAGAATGAGTAATGCATGATGGAAACAGGTCCACGACGTAGAGGAAGTGGTGGGAAGTTGCAAAGGCAAAGGTTATGGAGTGTGGGAAATGTCAAGTGACTTTAATATAATACAACGTCATGCTTAAAAACGATAAGGGAATAATGGAAATAGGTCCACGACGTAGAGGAAGTGGAGGTAAGTTGCAAAGGCAAAGGGTTTGGAGTGTGGTTAATGTCAAGCTACTATGGGCGAATCTTTTAGCTAAGTGGTTGTTTGTGTATCCTATGAACATACAGGTCACCAATGGCTGTTTTGCTATTTTTTTTAATAACCTTCCTCTCTATATAAGATAAATATAAGATAAATCCTAGTATTTCTTATTGTACGTTTTTTAACCGTTTTAAAACAAGTTTACATCTCTTTTATGCTTAATAAGGCTTAGGGAATGATGGAAACAGGTCTACGACGTATAGGAAATGGAGGGAAATTGCAAAGGCAAAAGGTGTGGAGTGTGGTAAATGACAAGTGACTATGGAACCTGCTTTAACCCCTTGTTAAATAGGTTATTTTGAATAATAACACAATAAGAAAATAAATAAGAAAGATAAATCCCGGTATTTGTAGTAAACATTAAATAAAACTTAGTTTTTGTTGTAATTTTTCTGGTTTTCCCATACATTTTTATTTTCTGATAGCATTATTTGAAACTGAAATCTCATTAAATCAGAAGACAATATATAGTTTACAAAGTAATATTGAATTTAACCTTGATTTAGTTAGACGAGGTTATTGTAATATAGCCATTTTAGGGAAACTAATGTTTTGCAGTAAAGTCTCGGGAACACATTTATGATCACTGTTGTGTTTAAACTAAAAGATTTCATGTAAATAGTCCGTGACTATCTGGTGCTGCTACCTAGGAACTCATAGCAGAAGTTGCAACTTACCTCCACTTCCTCTACGTCGTCGACCTGTTTCCATCATTCTCTTATCGTTTTTAAGCATGGCGTTGTATTATTCTATAGTCATTTGAAATTTCCCACACTCCAGAACCTTTGCCTTTGCAACTTCCCTCCACTTACTCTACGTCGTGGACCTGTTTTCATCATTCTCTAATCGTTTTTAAGCATGGCATTGTATTATTCCATTGTCACTTGACAATTCTAACACTCCGGACCCTTTGCCTTTGCAGCTTCCCTTCTATTTCTCAACGTCGTGGTCCTGCTTCCTTAATTCCCTACACCTTTCTAAGCATACATTTGTATTATTATATAGTTACTTGACATTTCCCATACTTTAGACCGTTTGCCTTTGCAACTTCCCTCCACTTCCTCTACGTCGTGGACCTTTTTCCATCATTCCCTAAGACTTTTCAAGCATGGCGTAGTAGAATTCCATAGTAGCTTGACATTAACCACACTCCAAACCCTTTGCCTTTGCAACTTACCTCCACTTCCTCTACGTCGTGGACCTATTTCCATCATTCCCTTATCGTTTTTAAGCATGACGTTGTATTATATTAAAGTCACGTGACATTTCCCACACTCCATAACCTTTGCCTTTGCAACTTCCCACCACTTCCTCTACGTCGTGGACCTGTTTCCATCATGCATTACTCATTCTTTAGCATCAATACTTTGTAATTTTTCTGGTTTTCCCATAAATTTTTATTTTCTGATAGCATTATTTGAAACTGAAATCTCATTAAATCAGAAGACATATAGTTTACAATGTAATATTGAATTTAACTTTGATTTAGTTAGACGAGGTTATCGTAATATAGCCATTTTAGGGAAACTAATGTTTTGCAGTAAAGTCTCGGGAACTCATTTATGATCACTGTTGTGTTTAAACTAAAAGATTTCATGTAAATAGTCCGTGACTATCTGGTGCTGCTACCTAGGAACTCATTGAACAACCATCTGCTGCGCTATCTGTTCGCAATCGGTGGCCTCAGCTTATGGCCTCAGCTTAAATACCGGTTTTTGACTCCTCAGTCTTCAAGCACAGATAGCCAAGAAGGCTAGGCCGTGTGTCACTTGGCCAGTGGCATTCGTCTGCTCGGGTTCGAATCCCGTCCTGTGTGGCAAATATTTGGTGACCTGTGTGTTTGTAGCGATATACTACAACCACTGGGGCATAGTGAGGTGTTCATAATCCTTGGTTTAGACATACACCTCGAAATCATCGGATTGGGCGAAACTTTTAGCTAAGTGGTTGTTAGTGTATCCTATGAACATACAGGTCACCAATGGCCGTTTTGCTATTTTTTTTTTATAACCTTCCTCTCTATATCCCTTAGACATTAATCGTTAATCATTTTAATCATCTTAATCGTTTTTAAGCATAGCGTTGTATTATTCCATAGTCACTTGACATTTTCCCACACTCCAGACCCTTTGCCTTTGCAACTTCCCACCACTTCCTCTACGTCGTGGACCTGTTTCCATCATGCATTACTCATTCTTTAGCATCAATACTTTGTAATTTTTCTGGTTTTCCCATAAATTTTTATTTTCTGATAGCATTATTTGAAACTGAAATCTCATTAAATCAGAAGACATATAGTTTACAATGTAATATTGAATTTAACTTTGATTTAGTTAGACGAGGTTATCGTAATATAGCCATTTTAGGGAAACTAATGTTTTGCAGTAAAGTCTCGGGAACTCATTTATGATCACTGTTGTGTTTAAACTAAAAGATTTCATGTAAATAGTCCGTGACTATCTGGTGCTGCTACCTAGGAACTCATTGAACAACCATCTGCTGCGCTATCTGTTCGCAATCGGTGGCCTCAGCTTATGGCCTCAGCTTAAATACCGGTTTTTGACTCCTCAGTCTTCAAGCACAGATAGCCAAGAAGGCTAGGGCGTGTGTCACTTGGCCAGTGGCATTCGTCTGCTCGGGTTCGAATCCCGTCCTGTGTGGCAAATATTTGGTGACCTGTGTGTTTGTAGCGATATACTACAACCACTGGGGCATAGTGAGGTGTTCATAATCCTTGGTTTAGACATACACCTCGAAATCATCGGATTGGGCGAAACTTTTAGCTAAGTGGTTGTTAGTGTATCCTATGAACATACAGGTCACCAATGGCCGTTTTGCTATTTTTTTTTAATAACCTTCCTCTCTATATCCCTTAGACATTAATCGTTAATCATTTTAATCATCTTAATCGTTTTTAAGCATAGCGTTGTATTATTCCATAGTCACTTGACATTTTCCCACACTCCAGACCCTTTGCCTTTGCAACTTCCCTTCAATTCCTCAACGTCGTGGACATGTTTCCATCATTCCCTAAGCCATATTTAAAAAAAAAAAAAAAACAGTTGTAAACTTGTATCAAAACAGTTGTTAACTTGTTTTAAAACTGTTAATAAACTTGTATTAAAACAAGTTTTTCAATTGTTTTAATACAAGTTTTAAAACAAGTTTTTCAATTGTTTTAATACAAGTTTTCAATTGTTTTAAAACAAGTTTTTTAACTGTTTTAAAACAAGTTTTTTAACCGTTTTAAAACAAGTTTACATCTCTTTTATGCTTAATAAGGCTTAGGAAATAATGGAAACAGGTCTACGACGTATAGGAAATGGAGGGAAATTGCAAAGGCAAAAGGTGTGGAGTGTGGTAAATGACAAGTGACTATGGAATTATCAACGCTTTGCCTTGCTTAACCCCTTGTTAAATAGGTTATTTTGAATAATAACACAATAAGAAAATAAATAAGAAAGATAAATCCCGGTATTTGTAGTAAACATTAAATAAAACTTAGTTTTTGTTGTAATTTTTCTGGTTTTCCAATAAATTTTTATTTTCTGACAGTGAATCTGAATTCTGACAGTGAAAACTAACAGTGATCATAAATGTGTTCCCGAGACTTTACTGCAAAACATTAGTTTCCCTAAAATGGCTATATTACCATAACCTCGTCTAACTAAATCAAGGTTAAATTCAATATTACTTTGTAAACTATATGTCTTCTGATTTAATGAGATTTCAGTTTCAAATAATGCTATCAGAAAATAAAAATGTATGGGAAAACCAGAAAAATTACAACAAAAACTAAGTTTTATTTAATGTTTACTACAAATACCGGGATTTATCTTTCTTATTTATTTTCTTATTGTGTTATTATTCAAAATAACCTATTTAACAAGGGGTTAAAGCAGGTTCCATAGTCACTTGTCATTTACCACACTCCACACCTTTTGCCTTTGCAATTTCACTCCATTTCCTATACGTCGTAGACCTGTTTCCATCATTCCCTAAGCCTTATTAAGCATAAAAGAGATGTAAACTTGTTTTAAAACGGTTAAAAAACTTACAATAAGAAATACTAGGATTTATCTTATATTTATCTTTTATAGAGAGGAAGGTTATTAAAAAAAATAGCAAAACAGCCATTGGTGACCTGTATGTTCATAGGATACACAAACAACCACTTAGCTAAAAGATTCGCCCAATCCGATGATTTCGAGGTGTATGTCTAAACCAAGGATTATGAACACCTCACTATGCCCCAGTGGTTGTAGTATATCGCTACAAACACACAGGTCACCAATTATTTGCCACACAGGACGGGATTCGAACCCGAGCAGACGAATGCCACTGGCCAAGTGACACACGCCCTAGCCTTCTTGGCTATCTGTGCTTGAAGACTGAGGAGTCAAAAACCGGTATTTAAGCTGAGGCCACCGATTGCGAACAGATAGCGCTGCAGATGGTTGTTCAATGAGTTCCTAGGTAGCAGCACCAGATAGTCACGGACTATTTACATGAGATCTTTTAGTTTAAACACAACAGTAATCATAAATGAGTTCCCGAGACTTTACTGCAAAACATTAGTTTCCCTAAAATGGCTATATTACGATAACCTTGTCTAACTAAATCAAAGTTTAATTCAATATTACATTGTAAACTATATGTCTTCTGATTTAATGACAAGGGGATTAAATACAAGATTATTTAACAAGGGGTTAAAGCAAGGTTAAGGCAAAGCGTTGTATAATTCCATAGTCACTTGTCATTTACCACACTCCACACCTTTTGCCTTTGCAATTTCCCTCCATTTCCTATACGTCGTAGACCTGTTTCCATCATTCCCTAAGCCTTATTAAGCATAAAAGAGATGTAAACTTGTTTTAAAACGGTTAAAAAACTTGTTTTAAAACATTTGAAAAACTTGTTTTAAAACGACTGAAAACTTGTATTAAAACAATTGAAAAACTTGTTTTAAAACTTGTATTAAAACAATTGAAAAACTTGTTTTAATACAAGTTTTTTAACAGTTTTAAAACAAGTTAACAACTGTTTTGATACAAGTTTACAACTGTTTTATTCCAAAAAATTATGGCTTAGGAAATGATGAAAACATGTCCACGACGTTGAGGAATTGAAGGGAAGTTGCAAAGGCAAAGGGTCTGGAGTGTGGGAAAATGTCAAGTGACTATGGAATAATACAACGCTATGCTTAAAAACGATTAGGGAATGATGGAAACAGGTCCACGACGTTGAGGAAGTGGAGGTAAGTTGCTAAGGCAAAAGGTTTGGAATGTGGGAAATGTCAAGTGCCTATGGAATTATACAATGCAATGCTAAGCGTGTGGTTGGCTTAGGGAATCATGGAAACAGGTCCACGACGTAAAGGAAGTGGAGGTAAGTTGCAAAGGCAAAAGGTCTGGAGTGTGGGAAATGTCACGTGACTATGGAATAATACAATGCCATGCTTAAAAACGATTAGGGAATGATGGAAACAGGTCCAAGGAAGTGGAGGAAAGTTGCAAATGCAAAGGTTCTGGAGTGTGGGAAATGTCAAGTGACTATAAAATAATACAACGCCATGCTTAAAAACGATAAGGGAATGATGGAAATAGGTCCACGACGTAGAGGAAGTGGAGGTAAGTTGCAAAGGCAAAGGGTCTGGAGTGTGGTAAATGTCAAGTTATTATAGATTTCTACTACGCCATGCTTAAAAAGTCTTAGGGAATACTGGAAACAGCTCCACGACGTAGACGAAGTGGAGGAAAGTTGCAAAGGCAAACGGTCTGAAGTATGGGAAATGTCAAGTAACTATAGCATAATACAAATTTATGCTTAGAAAGGTTTAGGGAATGATGGAAACAGGCCCACGACGTTGAGGAAGTGAAGGGAAGTTGCAAAGGCAAAAGGTCTGGAGTGTGGGAAATGTCAAGTGCCTATGGAATTATACAATGCCATGCTTAAATAGGCTTAGGGAATTATGGAAACAGGTCCTCTTCTAAATTGTTTTAAAACAAGTTAACAACTGTTTTGATACAAGTTTACAACTGTTTTTTTCCAAAAAATATGGCTTAGGGAATGATGGAAACATGTCCACGACGTTGAGGAATTGAAGGGAAGTTGCAAAGGCAAAGGGTCTGGAGTGTAGGAAAATGTCAAGTGACTATGGAATAATACAACGCTATGCTTAAAAACGATTAGGGAATGATGGAAACAGGTCCACGACGTTGAGGAAGTGGAGGTAAGTTGCTAAGGCAAAAGGTCTGGAATGTGGGAAATGTCAAGTGCCTATGGAATTATACAATGCCATGCTAAGCGTGTGGTTGGCTTAGGGAATCATGGAAACAGGTCCACGACGTAAAGGAAGTGGAGGTAAGTTGCAAAGGCAAAAGGTCTTGAGTGTGGGAAATGTCATGTGACTATGGAATTATACTACGCCATGCTTAAAAGTCTTAGGGAATGATAGAAACAGGTCCACGACGTTAAGGAAGGAAAGGGAAGTTGCAAAGGCAAAGGGTCTGGAGTGTGGGAAATGTCAATTGACTATGGAATAATACAATGCCATGCTTAAAAACGATTAGGGAATGATGGAAACAGGTCCACCACGTAAAGGAAGTGGAGGAAAGTTGCAAATGCAAAGGTTCTGGAGTATGGGAAATGTCAAGTGACTATAAAATAATACAACGCCATGCTTAAAAACGATAAGGGAATGATGGAAATAGGTCCACGACGTAGAGGAAGTGGAGGTAAGTTGCAAAGGCAAAGGGTCTGAAGTGTGGTTAATGTCAAGCTACTATGGAATTCTACTACGCCATGCTTAAAAAGTCTTAGGGAATACTGGAAACAGCTCCACGGCGTAGACGAAGTGGAGGGAAGTTGCAAAGGCAAACGGTCTGGAGTATGGGAAATGTCAAGTAACTATAGCATAATACAAATTTATGCTTAGAAAGGTTAAGGGAATGATGGAAACAGGCCCACGACGTTGAGGAAGTGAAGGGAAAATGCTAAGGCAAAAGGTCTGGAGTGTGGGAAATGTCAAGTGGCTATGGAATTTTACAATGCCATGCTTAAATAGGCTTAGGGAATGATGGAAACAGGTACACGACGTAAAGGAAGTAGAGGTAAGTTGCAAAGGCAAAAGGTCTTGAGTGTGGAAAATGTCAAGTGACTATGGAATTAAACTACGCCATGCTTAAAAGTTTTAGGGAATGATGGAAACAGGTCCACGACGTTGAGGAAGAAAAGGGAAGTTGCAAAGGCAAAGGGTCTGGAGTGTGGGAAATGTTAAGTGAAATGTTAACTGACTATGGAACAATACAACGCCATGCTTAAAAACGATAAGGGAATGATGGAAATAGGTCCACGACGTAGAGGAAGTGGAGGTAAGTTGCAAAGGCAAAGGGTTTGGAGTGTTGTTAATGTCAAGCTACTATGGAATTCTACTACGCCATGCTTAAAAAGTCTTAGGGAATGATGGAAACAGGTCCACGACGTAGAGTAAGTGGAGGGAAGTTGCAAAGGCCAAGGTTCTGGAGTGTGGGAAATGTCAAGTTACTATAGAAAAATACAACGCCATGCTTAAAAACGATAAGAGAATGATGGAAACAAGTGCACGAAGTAGAGGAAGTGGAGGTAAATTGCAACTTCTGCTATGAGTTCCTAGGTAGCAGCACCAGATAGTCACGGACTATTTACATGAAATCTTTTAGTTTAAACACAACAGTGATCATAAATGTGTTCCCGAGACTTTACTGCAAAACATTAGTTTCCCTAAAATTGCTATATTACAATAACCTCGTCTAACTAAATCAAGGTTAAATTCAATATTACATTGTAAACTATACGTCTTCTGATTTAATGAGATTTCAGTTTCAAATAATGCTATCAGAAAATAAAAATGTATGGGAAAACCAGAAAAATTACAACAAAAACTAAGTTTTATTTAATGTTTACTACAAATACCGGGATTTATCTTTCTTATTTATTTTCTTATTGTGTTATTATTCAAAATAACCTATTTTAAAAGGGGTTAAAGCAAGGTTAAGGCAAAGCGTTGTATAATTCCATAGTCACTTGTCATTTACCACACTCCACACCTTTTGCCTTTGCAATTTTCCTCCATTTCCTATACGTCGTAGACCTGTTTCCATCATTCCCTAAGCCTTATTAAACATAAAAGAGTTGTAAACTTGTTTTGAAATGGTTAAAAAACTTATTTTTAAACAGTTAAAAAACTTGTTTTAAAACAATTGAAAACTTGTATTAATACAATTGAAAAACTTGTTTTAAAACTTGTATTAAAACAATTGAAAAACTTGTTTTAATACAAGTTTTTTAACAGTTTTAAAACAAGTTAACAACTGTTTTGATACAAGTTTACAACTGTTTTTTTTTTCAAAAAATATGGCTTAGGGAATGATGGAAACATGTCCACGACGTTGAGGAATTGAAGGGAAGTTGCAAAGGCAAAGGGTCTGGAGTGTGGGAAAATGTCAAGTGACTATGGAATAATAAAACGCTATGCTTAAAAACGATTAAGATGATTAAAATGATTAACGATTAATGTCTAAGGGATATAGAGAGGAAGGTTATTAAAAAAAAATAGCAAAACGGCCATTGGTGACCTGTATGTTCATAGGATACACTAACAACCACTTAGCTAAAAGATTCGCCCAATCCGATGATTTCGAGGTGTATGTCTAAACCAAGGATTATGAACACCTCACTATGCCCCAGTGGTTGTAGTATATCGCTACAAACACACAGGTCACCAATTATTTGCCACACAGGACGGGATTCGAACCCGAGCAGACGAATGCCACTGGCCAAGTGACACACGCCCTAGCCTTCTTGGCTATCTGTGCTTGACGACTGAGGAGTCAAAAACCGGTATTTAAGCTGAGGCCACCGATTGCGAACAGATAGCGCTGCAGATGGTTGTTCAATGAGTTCCTAGGTAGCAGCACCAGATAGTCACGGACTATTTACATGAAATCTTTTAGTTTAAACACAACAGTGATCATAAATGAGTTCCCGAGACTTTACTGCAAAACATTAGTTTCCCTAAAATGGCTATATTACGATAACCTCGTCTAACTAAATCAAAGTTAAATTCAATATTACATTGTAAACTATATGTCTTCTGATTTAATGAGATTTCAGTTTCAAATAATGCTATTAGAAAATAGAAATTTATTGGAAAACCAGAAAAATTACAACAAAAACTAAGTTTTATTTAATGTTTACTACAAATACCGGGATTTATCTTTCTTATTTATTTTCTTATTGTGTTATTATTCAAAATAACCTATTTAACAAGGGGTTAAGCAAGGCAAAGCGTTGATAATTCCATAGTCACTTGTCATTTACCACACTCCACACCTTTTGCCTTTGCAATTTCCCTCCATTTCCTATACGTCGTAGACCTGTTTCCATTATTTCCTAAGCCTTATTAAGCATAAAAGAGATGTAAACTTGTTTTAAAACGGTTAAAAAACTTGTTTTAAAACAGTTAAAAAACTTGTTTTAAAACAATTGAAAACTTGTATTAAAACAATTGAAAAACTTGTTTTAAAACTTGTATTAAAACAATTGAAAAACTTGTTTTAATACAAGTTTATTAACCGTTTTAAAACAAGTTAACAACTGTTTTGATACAAGTTTACAACTGTTTTTTTTTTTTTTTTAAATATGGCTTAGGGAATGATGGAAACATGTCCACGACGTTGAGGAAGTGGAGGTAAGTTGCTAAGGCAAAAGGTCTGGAATGTGGGAAATGTCAAGTGCCTATGGAATTATACAATGCTATGCTAAGCGTGTGGTTGGCTTAGGGAATCATGGAAACAGGTCCACGACGTAAAGGAAGTGGAGGTAAGTTGCAAAGGCAAAAGGTCTTGAGTGTGGGAAATGTCATGTGACTATGGAATTATACTACGCCATGCTTAAAAGTCTTAGGGAATGATAGAAACAGGTCCACGACGTTAAGGAAGGAAAGGGAAGTTGCAAAGGCAAAGGGTCTGGAGTGTAGGAAATGTCAATTGACTATGGAATAATACAATGCCATGCTTAAATACCCCCGCCGCAGCAAACCTGCAGACTAAGCGAATTTCCATTTGACTGATTGGATTTACACTGAAATGTCTACTTACAAATATAACATTTATTCTTGATTTAAATAGAATTAGTTTAACAAGTACTTAGGTTTGCTGCATCAGGGAGGGTATAACTTCTTTTTTTTTGTAAAATGTAAATAGTTAGTAAGAAATAAAAACATTTTCCAAATTTGATCAAGATATGTTCACAAACAAGCAAACTACAACAGTTTACTTATTCTCCATAAGAATAACATGGGAATTTTAAATTTACAATTTTTTGGAATTTTCTCCGTAACCATTAGGCGCATAATAACGCTTCAATATACTAAATTATTTGTTTTTTTAAGCTCTACAAAATGGTTTGGAAAGAAATTGCTAAATTTTATGTTTTTTGGGTCAAAAATGGGAAAAACCTATTTTTACCCCATAAAACCCCCCGTAAACCCCCGTTCCCATGGTCCGATCATGCTGGATCGCGAACTCGTTCGAATAAATGTACGTTTACACGTTTGTACCAAATTTCATCAAAATCGGATAATTTTTGCTCGAGTTATCGTGCTGACGGACACATATATATATATAAATATATATATATATATATATATATATATATATATATATATATATATATATATATGAATTTGAACGGATGGTGTTTTTGGCCTCTAGGGACCTCAAAACGAAAATAAAAATCGGTCCCGCGTCCAGGTCTTACCATGAGTACTACGGTAATAGCTTATTCCCTATATGGGAAATTCGCTAAAACGATTAGGGAATGATGGAAACAGGTCCACCACGTAGAGGAAGTGGAGGAAAGTTGCAAATGCAAAGGTTCTGGAGTGTGGGAAATGTCAAGTGACTATAAAATAATACAACGCCATGCTTAAAAACGATAAGGGAATGATGGATATAGGTCCACGACGTAGAGGAAGTGGGGGTAAGTTGCAAAGGCAAAGGGTCTGGAGTGTGGGAAATGTTAAGTGACTATGGAACAATACAACGCCATGCTTAAAAACGATGAGGGAATGATGGAAATAGGTCCACGACGTAGAGGAAGTGGAGGTAAGTTGCAAAGGCAAAGGGTTTGGAGTGTTGTTAATGTCAAGCTACTATGGAATTCTACTACGCCATGCTTAAAAAGTCTTAGGGAATGATGGAAACAGGTCCACGACGTAGAGGAAGTGGAGGGAAGTTGCAAAGGCAAACGGTCTAAAGTAAGGGAAATGTCAAGTAACTATAGAATAATACAAATGTATGCTTAGAAAGGTGTAGGGAATTAAGGAAGCAGGACCACGACGTTGAGAAAGTGAAGGGAAGTTGCAAAGGCAAAGGGTCCGGAGTGTTAGAAATGTCAAGTGACAATGGAATAATACAATGCCATGCTTAAAAACGATTAGGGAATGATGGAAACAGGTCCACCACGTAGAGGAAGTGGAGGAAAGTTGCAAATGCAAAGGTTCTGGAGTGTGGGAAATGTCAAGTGACTATAAAATAATACAACGCTATGCTTAAAAACGATAAGGGAATGATAGATATAGGTCCACGACGTAGAGGAAGTGGAGGTAAGTTGCAAAGGCAAAGGGTCTGGAGTGTGGTTAATGTCAAGCTACTATGGAATTCTACTACGCCATGCTTAAAAAGTCTTAGGGAATACTGGAAACAGCTCCACGACGTAGACGAAGTGGAGGGAAGTTGCAAAGGCAAACGGTCTAGAGTATGGGAAATGTCAAGTAACTATAGCATAATACAAATTTATGCTTAGAAAGGTTAAGGGAATGATGGAAACAGGCCCACGACGTTGAGGAAGTGAAGGGAAAATGCTAAGGCAAAAGGTCTGGAGTGTGGGAAATGTCAAGTGCCTATGGAATTTTACAATGCTATGCTTAAATAGGCTTAGGGAATTATGGAAACAGGTCCACGACGTAAAGGAAGTAGAGGTAAGTTGCAAAGGCAAAAGGTCTTGAGTGTGGAAAATGTCAAGTGACTATGGAATTAAACTACGCCATGCTTAAAAGTTTTAGGGAATGATGGAAACAGGTCCACGACGTTGAGGAAGAAAAGGGAAGTTGCAAAGACAAAGGGTCTGGAGTGTGGGAAATGTTAAGTGACTATGGAACAATACAACGCCATGCTTAAAAACGATAAGGGAATGATGGAAATAGGTCCACGACGTAGAGGAAGTGGAGGTAAGTTGCAAAGGCAAAGGGTTTGGAGTGTTGTTAATGTCAAGCTACTATGGAATTCTACTACGCCATGCTTAAAAAGTCTTAGGGAATGATGGAAACAGGTCCACGACGTAGAGGAAGTGGAGGGAAGTTGCAAAGGCAAACGGTCTAAAGTAAGGGAAATGTCAAGTAACTATAGAATAATACAAATGTATGCTTAGAAAGGTGTAGGGAATTAAGGAAGCAGGACCACGACGTTGAGAAAGTGAAGGGAAGTTGCAAAGGCAAAGGGTCCGGAGTTTTAGAAATGTCAAGTGACAATGGAATAATACAATGCCATGCTTAAAAACGATTAGAGAATGATGAACACAGGTCCACGACGTAGAGTAAGTGGAGGGAAGTTGCAAAGGCCAAGGTTCTGGAGTGTGGGAAATGTCAAGTGACTATAGAAAAATACAACGCCATGCTTAAAAACGATAAGAGAATGATGGAAACAGGTGCACGACGTAGAGGAAGTGGAGGTAAGTTGCAACTTCTGCTATGAGTTCCTAGGTAGCAGCACCAGATAGTCACGGACTATTTACATGAGATCTTTTAGTTTAAACACAACAGTGATCATAAATGAGTTCCCGAGACTTTACTGCAAAACATTAGTTTCCCTAAAATGGCTATATTACGATAACCTCGTCTAACTAAATCCAGGTTAAATTCAATATTACATTGTAAACTATATGTCTTCTGATTTAATGAGATTTCAGTTTCAAATAATGCTATCAGAAAATAAAAATGTATGGGAAAACCAGAAAAATTACAACAAAAACTAAGTTTTATTTAATGTTTACTACAAATACCGGGATTTATCTTTCTTATTTATTTTCTTATTGTGTTATTATTCAAAATAACCTATTTTAAAAGGGGTTAAAGCAAGGTTAAGGCAAAGCGTTGTATAATTCCATAGTCACTTGTCATTTACCACACTCCACACCTTTTGCCTTTGCAATTTTCCTCCATTTCCTATACGTCGTAGACCTGTTTCCATCATTCCCTAAGCCTTATTAAACATAAAAGAGTTGTAAACTTGTTTTGAAATGGTTAAAAAACTTATTTTTAAACAGTTAAAAAACTTGTTTTAAAACAATTGAAAACTTGTATTAATACAATTGAAAAACTTGTTTTAAAACTTGTATTAAAACAATTGAAAAACTTGTTTTAATACAAGTTTTTTAACAGTTTTAAAACAAGTTAACAACTGTTTTGATACAAGTTTACAACTGTTTTTTTTTTTCAAAAAATATGGCTTAGGGAATGATGGAAACATGTCCACGACGTTGAGGAATTGAAGGGAAGTTGCAAAGGCAAAGGGTCTGGAGTGTGGGAAAATGTCAAGTGACTATGGAATAATAAAACGCTATGCTTAAAAACGATTAAGATGATTAAAATGATTAACGATTAATGTCTAAGGGATATAGAGAGGAAGGTTATTAAAAAAAAATAGCAAAACGGCCATTGGTGACCTGTATGTTCATAGGATACACTAACAACCACTTAGCTAAAAGATTCGCCCAATCCGATGATTTCGAGGTGTATGTCTAAACCAAGGATTATGAACACCTCACTATGCCCCAGTGGTTGTAGTATATCGCTACAAACACACAGGTCACCAATTATTTGCCACACAGGACGGGATTCGAACCCGAGCAGACGAATGCCACTGGCCAAGTGACACACGCCCTAGCCTTCTTGGCTATCTGTGCTTGACGACTGAGGAGTCAAAAACCGGTATTTAAGCTGAGGCCACCGATTGCGAACAGATAGCGCTGCAGATGGTTGTTCAATGAGTTCCTAGGTAGCAGCACCAGATAGTCACGGACTATTTACATGAAATCTTTTAGTTTAAACACAACAGTGATCATAAATGAGTTCCCGAGACTTTACTGCAAAACATTAGTTTCCCTAAAATGGCTATATTACGATAACCTCGTCTAACTAAATCAAAGTTAAATTCAATATTACATTGTAAACTATATGTCTTCTGATTTAATGAGATTTCAGTTTCAAATAATGCTATTAGAAAATAAAAATTTATTGGAAAACCAGAAAAATTACAACAAAAACTAAGTTTTATTTAATGTTTACTACAAATACCGGGATTTATCTTTCTTATTTATTTTCTTATTGTGTTATTATTCAAAATAACCTATTTAACAAGGGGTTAAGCAAGGCAAAGCGTTGATAATTCCATAGTCACTTGTCATTTACCACACTCCACACCTTTTGCCTTTGCAATTTCCCTCCATTTCCTATACGTCGTAGACCTGTTTCCATTATTTCCTAAGCCTTATTAAGCATAAAAGAGATGTAAACTTGTTTTAAAACGGTTAAAAAACTTGTTTTAAAACAGTTAAAAAACTTGTTTTAAAACAATTGAAAACTTGTATTAAAACAATTGAAAAACTTGTTTTAAAACTTGTATTAAAACAATTGAAAAACTTGTTTTAATACAAGTTTATTAACCGTTTTAAAACAAGTTAACAACTGTTTTGATACAAGTTTACAACTGTTTTTTTTTTTTTTTTTAAATATGGCTTAGGGAATGATGGAAACATGTCCACGACGTTGAGGAAGTGGAGGTAAGTTGCTAAGGCAAAAGGTCTGGAATGTGGGAAATGTCAAGTGCCTATGGAATTATACAATGCCATGCTAAGCGTGTGGTTGGCTTAGGGAATCATGGAAACAGGTCCACGACGTAAAGGAAGTGGAGGTAAGTTGCAAAGGCAAAAGGTCTTGAGTGTGGGAAATGTCATGTGACTATGGAATTATACTACGCCATGCTTAAAAGTCTTAGGGAATGATAGAAACAGGTCCACGACGTTAAGGAAGGAAAGGGAAGTTGCAAAGGCAAAGGGTCTGGAGTGTAGGAAATGTCAATTGACTATGGAATAATACAATGCCATGCTTAAATACCCCCGCCGCAGCAAACCTGCAGACTAAGCGAATTTCCATTTGACTGATTGGATTTACACTGAAATGTCTACTTACAAATATAACATTTATTCTTGATTTAAATAGAATTAGTTTAACAAGTACTTAGGTTTGCTGCATCAGGGAGGGTATAACTTCTTTTTTTTTGTAAAATGTAAATAGTTAGTAAGAAATAAAAACATTTTCCAAATTTGATCAAGATATGTTCACAAACAAGCAAACTACAACAGTTTACTTATTCTCCATAAGAATAACATGGGAATTTTAAATTTACAATTTTTTGGAATTTTCTCCGTAACCATTAGGCGCATAATAACGCTTCAATATACTAAATTATTTGTTTTTTTAAGCTCTACAAAATGGTTTGGAAAGAAATTGCTAAATTTTATGTTTTTTGGGTCAAAAATGGGAAAAACCTATTTTTACCCCATAAAACCCCCCGTAAACCCCCGTTCCCATGGTCCGATCATGCTGGATCGCGAACTCGTTCGAATAAATGTACGTTTACACGTTTGTACCAAATTTCATCAAAATCGGATAATTTTTGCTCGAGTTATCGTGCTGACGGACACATATATATATATAAATATATATATATATATATATAAATATATATATATATATATATATGAATTTGAACGGATGGTGTTTTTGGCCTCTAGGGACCTCAAAACGAAAATAAAAATCGGTCCCGCGTCCAGGTCTTACCATGAGTACTACGGTAATAGCTTATTCCCTATATGGGAAATTCGCTAAAACGATTAGGGAATGATGGAAACAGGTCCACCACGTAGAGGAAGTGGAGGAAAGTTGCAAATGCAAAGGTTCTGGAGTGTGGGAAATGTCAAGTGACTATAAAATAATACAACGCCATGCTTAAAAACGATAAGGGAATGATGGATATAGGTCCACGACGTAGAGGAAGTGGGGGTAAGTTGCAAAGGCAAAGGGTCTGGAGTGTGGGAAATGTTAAGTGACTATGGAACAATACAACGCCATGCTTAAAAACGATGAGGGAATGATGGAAATAGGTCCACGACGTAGAGGAAGTGGAGGTAAGTTGCAAAGGCAAAGGGTTTGGAGTGTTGTTAATGTCAAGCTACTATGGAATTCTACTACGCCATGCTTAAAAAGTCTTAGGGAATGATGGAAACAGGTCCACGACGTAGAGGAAGTGGAGGGAAGTTGCAAAGGCAAACGGTCTAAAGTAAGGGAAATGTCAAGTAACTATAGAATAATACAAATGTATGCTTAGAAAGGTGTAGGGAATTAAGGAAGCAGGACCACGACGTTGAGAAAGTGAAGGGAAGTTGCAAAGGCAAAGGGTCCGGAGTGTTAGAAATGTCAAGTGACAATGGAATAATACAATGCCATGCTTAAAAACGATTAGGGAATGATGGAAACAGGTCCACCACGTAGAGGAAGTGGAGGAAAGTTGCAAATGCAAAGGTTCTGGAGTGTGGGAAATGTCAAGTGACTATAAAATAATACAACGCTATGCTTAAAAACGATAAGGGAATGATAGATATAGGTCCACGACGTAGAGGAAGTGGAGGTAAGTTGCAAAGGCAAAGGGTCTGGAGTGTGGTTAATGTCAAGCTACTATGGAATTCTACTACGCCATGCTTAAAAAGTCTTAGGGAATACTGGAAACAGCTCCACGACGTAGACGAAGTGGAGGGAAGTTGCAAAGGCAAACGGTCTGGAGTATGGGAAATGTCAAGTAACTATAGCATAATACAAATTTATGCTTAGAAAGGTTAAGGGAATGATGGAAACAGGCCCACGACGTTGAGGAAGTGAAGGGAAAATGCTAAGGCAAAAGGTCTGGAGTGTGGGAAATGTCAAGTGCCTATGGAATTTTACAATGCCATGCTTAAATAGGCTTAGGGAATTATGGAAACAGGTCCACGACGTAAAGGAAGTAGAGGTAAGTTGCAAAGGCAAAAGGTCTTGAGTGTGGAAAATGTCAAGTGACTATGGAATTAAACTACGCCATGCTTAAAAGTTTTAGGGAATGATGGAAACAGGTCCACGACGTTGAGGAAGAAAAGGGAAGTTGCAAAGGCAAAGGGTCTGGAGTGTGGGAAATGTTAAGTGACTATGGAACAATACAACGCCATGCTTAAAAACGATAAGGGAATGATGGAAATAGGTCCACGACGTAGAGGAAGTGGAGGTAAGTTGCAAAGGCAAAGGGTTTGGAGTGTTGTTAATGTCAAGCTACTATGGAATTCTACTACGCCATGCTTAAAAAGTCTTAGGGAATGATGGAAACAGGTCCACGACGTAGAGGAAGTGGAGGGAAGTTGCAAAGGCAAACGGTCTAAAGTAAGGGAAATGTCAAGTAACTATAGAATAATACAAATGTATGCTTAGAAAGGTGTAGGGAATTAAGGAAGCAGGACCACGACGTTGAGAAAGTGAAGGGAAGTTGCAAAGGCAAAGGGTCCGGAGTTTTAGAAATGTCAAGTGACAATGGAATAATACAATGCCATGCTTAAAAACGATTAGAGAATGATGAACACAGGTCCACGACGTAGAGTAAGTGGAGGGAAGTTGCAAAGGCCAAGGTTCTGGAGTGTGGGAAATGTCAAGTGACTATAGAAAAATACAACGCCATGCTTAAAAACGATAAGAGAATGATGGAAACAGGTGCACGACGTAGAGGAAGTGGAGGTAAGTTGCAACTTCTGCTATGAGTTCCTAGGTAGCAGCACCAGATAGTCACGGACTATTTACATGAGATCTTTTAGTTTAAACACAACAGTGATCATAAATGAGTTCCCGAGACTTTACTGCAAAACATTAGTTTCCCTAAAATGGCTATATTACGATAACCTCGTCTAACTAAATCCAGGTTAAATTCAATATTACATTGTAAACTATATGTCTTCTGATTTAATGAGATTTCAGTTTCAAATAATGCTATCAGAAAATAAAAATGTATGGGAAAACCAGAAAAATTACAACAAAAACTAAGTTTTATTTAATGTTTACTACAAATACCGGGATTTATCTTTCTTATTTATTTTCTTATTGTGTTATTATTCAAAATAACCTATTTTAAAAGGGGTTAAAGCAAGGTTAAGGCAAAGCGTTGTATAATTCCATAGTCACTTGTCATTTACCACACTCCACACCTTTTGCCTTTGCAATTTTCCTCCATTTCCTATACGTCGTAGACCTGTTTCCATCATTCCCTAAGCCTTATTAAACATAAAAGAGTTGTAAACTTGTTTTGAAATGGTTAAAAAACTTATTTTTAAACAGTTAAAAAACTTGTTTTAAAACAATTGAAAACTTGTATTAATACAATTGAAAAACTTGTTTTAAAACTTGTATTAAAACAATTGAAAAACTTGTTTTAATACAAGTTTTTTAACAGTTTTAAAACAAGTTAACAACTGTTTTGATACAAGTTTACAACTGTTTTTTTTTTTCAAAAAATATGGCTTAGGGAATGATGGAAACATGTCCACGACGTTGAGGAATTGAAGGGAAGTTGCAAAGGCAAAGGGTCTGGAGTGTGGGAAAATGTCAAGTGACTATGGAATAATAAAACGCTATGCTTAAAAACGATTAAGATGATTAAAATGATTAACGATTAATGTCTAAGGGATATAGAGAGGAAGGTTATTAAAAAAAAATAGCAAAACGGCCATTGGTGACCTGTATGTTCATAGGATACACTAACAACCACTTAGCTAAAAGATTCGCCCAATCCGATGATTTCGAGGTGTATGTCTAAACCAAGGATTATGAACACCTCACTATGCCCCAGTGGTTGTAGTATATCGCTACAAACACACAGGTCACCAATTATTTGCCACACAGGACGGGATTCGAACCCGAGCAGACGAATGCCACTGGCCAAGTGACACACGCCCTAGCCTTCTTGGCTATCTGTGCTTGACGACTGAGGAGTCAAAAACCGGTATTTAAGCTGAGGCCACCGATTGCGAACAGATAGCGCTGCAGATGGTTGTTCAATGAGTTCCTAGGTAGCAGCACCAGATAGTCACGGACTATTTACATGAAATCTTTTAGTTTAAACACAACAGTGATCATAAATGAGTTCCCGAGACTTTACTGCAAAACATTAGTTTCCCTAAAATGGCTATATTACGATAACCTCGTCTAACTAAATCAAAGTTAAATTCAATATTACATTGTAAACTATATGTCTTCTGATTTAATGAGATTTCAGTTTCAAATAATGCTATTAGAAAATAAAAATTTATTGGAAAACCAGAAAAATTACAACAAAAACTAAGTTTTATTTAATGTTTACTACAAATACCGGGATTTATCTTTCTTATTTATTTTCTTATTGTGTTATTATTCAAAATAACCTATTTAACAAGGGGTTAAACAAGGCAAAGCGTTGATAATTCCATAGTCACTTGTCATTTACCACACTCCACACCTTTTGCCTTTGCAATTTCCCTCCATTTCCTATACGTCGTAGACCTGTTTCCATTATTTCCTAAGCCTTATTAAGCATAAAAGAGATGTAAACTTGTTTTAAAACGGTTAAAAAACTTGTTTTAAAACAGTTAAAAAACTTGTTTTAAAACAATTGAAAACTTGTATTAAAACAATTGAAAAACTTGTTTTAAAACTTGTATTAAAACAATTGAAAAACTTGTTTTAATACAAGTTTATTAACCGTTTTAAAACAAGTTAACAACTGTTTTGATACAAGTTTACAACTGTTTTTTTTTTTTTTTTTAAATATGGCTTAGGGAATGATGGAAACATGTCCACGACGTTGAGGAAGTGGAGGTAAGTTGCTAAGGCAAAAGGTCTGGAATGTGGGAAATGTCAAGTGCCTATGGAATTATACAATGCCATGCTAAGCGTGTGGTTGGCTTAGGGAATCATGGAAACAGGTCCACGACGTAAAGGAAGTGGAGGTAAGTTGCAAAGGCAAAAGGTCTTGAGTGTGGGAAATGTCATGTGACTATGGAATTATACTACGCCATGCTTAAAAGTCTTAGGGAATGATAGAAACAGGTCCACGACGTTAAGGAAGGAAAGGGAAGTTGCAAAGGCAAAGGGTCTGGAGTGTAGGAAATGTCAATTGACTATGGAATAATACAATGCCATGCTTAAATACCCCCGCCGCAGCAAACCTGCAGACTAAGCGAATTTCCATTTGACTGATTGGATTTACACTGAAATGTCTACTTACAAATATAACATTTATTCTTGATTTAAATAGAATTAGTTTAACAAGTACTTAGGTTTGCTGCATCAGGGAGGGTATAACTTCTTTTTTTTTGTAAAATGTAAATAGTTAGTAAGAAATAAAAACATTTTCCAAATTTGATCAAGATATGTTCACAAACAAGCAAACTACAACAGTTTACTTATTCTCCATAAGAATAACATGGGAATTTTAAATTTACAATTTTTTGGAATTTTCTCCGTAACCATTAGGCGCATAATAACGCTTCAATATACTAAATTATTTGTTTTTTTAAGCTCTACAAAATGGTTTGGAAAGAAATTGCTAAATTTTATGTTTTTTGGGTCAAAAATGGGAAAAACCTATTTTTACCCCATAAAACCCCCCGTAAACCCCCGTTCCCATGGTCCGATCATGCTGGATCGCGAACTCGTTCGAATAAATGTACGTTTACACGTTTGTACCAAATTTCATCAAAATCGGATAATTTTTGCTCGAGTTATCGTGCTGACGGACACATATATATATATAAATATATATATATATATATATAAATATATATATATATATATGAATTTGAACGGATGGTGTTTTTGGCCTCTAGGGACCTCAAAACGAAAATAAAAATCGGTCCCGCGTCCAGGTCTTACCATGAGTACTACGGTAATAGCTTATTCCCTATATGGGAAATTCGCTAAAACGATTAGGGAATGATGGAAACAGGTCCACCACGTAGAGGAAGTGGAGGAAAGTTGCAAATGCAAAGGTTCTGGAGTGTGGGAAATGTCAAGTGACTATAAAATAATACAACGCCATGCTTAAAAACGATAAGGGAATGATGGATATAGGTCCACGACGTAGAGGAAGTGGGGGTAAGTTGCAAAGGCAAAGGGTCTGGAGTGTGGGAAATGTTAAGTGACTATGGAACAATACAACGCCATGCTTAAAAACGATGAGGGAATGATGGAAATAGGTCCACGACGTAGAGGAAGTGGAGGTAAGTTGCAAAGGCAAAGGGTTCGGAGTGTTGTTAATGTCAAGCTACTATGGAATTCTACTACGCCATGCTTAAAAAGTCTTAGGGAATGATGGAAACAGGTCCACGACGTAGAGGAAGTGGAGGGAAGTTGCAAAGGCAAACGGTCTAAAGTAAGGGAAATGTCAAGTAACTATAGAATAATACAAATGTATGCTTAGAAAGGTGTAGGGAATTAAGGAAGCAGGACCACGACGTTGAGAAAGTGAAGGGAAGTTGCAAAGGCAAAGGGTCCGGAGTGTTAGAAATGTCAAGTGACAATGGAATAATACAATGCCATGCTTAAAAACGATTAGGGAATGATGGAAACAGGTCCACCACGTAGAGGAAGTGGAGGAAAGTTGCAAATGCAAAGGTTCTGGAGTGTGGGAAATGTCAAGTGACTATAAAATAATACAACGCTATGCTTAAAAACGATAAGGGAATGATAGATATAGGTCCACGACGTAGAGGAAGTGGAGGTAAGTTGCAAAGGCAAAGGGTCTGGAGTGTGGTTAATGTCAAGCTACTATGGAATTCTACTACGCCATGCTTAAAAAGTCTTAGGGAATACTGGAAACAGCTCCACGACGTAGACGAAGTGGAGGGAAGTTGCAAAGGCAAACGGTCTGGAGTATGGGAAATGTCAAGTAACTATAGCATAATACAAATTTATGCTTAGAAAGGTTAAGGGAATGATGGAAACAGGCCCACGACGTTGAGGAAGTGAAGGGAAAATGCTAAGGCAAAAGGTCTGGAGTGTGGGAAATGTCAAGTGCCTATGGAATTTTACAATGCCATGCTTAAATAGGCTTAGGGAATTATGGAAACAGGTCCACGACGTAAAGGAAGTAGAGGTAAGTTGCAAAGGCAAAAGGTCTTGAGTGTGGGAAATGTCAAGTGACTATGGAATTAAACTACGCCATGCTTAAAAGTTTTAGGGAATGATGGAAACAGGTCCACGACGTTGAGGAAGAAAAGGGAAGTTGCAAAGGCAAAGGGTCTGGAGTGTGGGAAATGTTAAGTGACTATGGAACAATACAACGCCATGCTTAAAAACGATAAGGGAATGATGGAAATAGGTCCACGACGTAGAGGAAGTGGAGGGAAGTTGCAAAGGCAAACGGTCTAAAGTAAGGGAAATGTCAAGTAACTATAGAATAATACAAATGTATGCTTAGAAAGGTGTAGGGAATTAAGGAAGCAGGACCACGACGTTGAGAAAGTGAAGGGAAGTTGCAAAGGCAAAGGGTCCGGAGTTTTAGAAATGTCAAGTGACAATGGAATAATACAATGCCATGCTTAAAAACGATTAGAGAATGATGAACACAGGTCCACGACGTAGAGTAAGTGGAGGGAAGTTGCAAAGGCCAAGGTTCTGGAGTGTGGGAAATGTCAAGTGACTATAGAAAAATACAACGCCATGCTTAAAAACGATAAGAGAATGATGGAAACAGGTTATACCCCCACCTTGTAGCCAATTAGGTAGTATACTTTAATTTAGGATGAATCTAATTTAAGCTGGTAGTAGAAGTGAGATAAATTAAAAGACAAAGTAGTCCAAAGATACATTTATTTTATGGATGTCAAATTTCTCAAAATACACTTTCCAAATGAAATTAAATATCCAGTTGTTACTTCCAAAAAATTATACTAAATAATAAAATAGTGGAAAGATCTTACTTTAAACAGAGACACTGGTTTAATGGTCAGAACAGGCACTAGCAGATACCATGCAAACTAGAAGTGGTGCAAAAAGCTACTGGACCAATCATAAGAAGGTGAACAAGAAGTGGTAGTACCAAGAAGTGGTTGATTTCTGTCTGAAAACATCACACAAACCCAATAAAAACTATTCTCTATAAATTCTAATAATTAAAAGTAGATTTAAGATCTTTACAACTTCTTGTGAAAATGTGCTTCTCCTAGAACAAAACTCAACAGGTCTGTATAAACTTTACTTGTTTTCTTTTCTTGTGAAATGCATTAAAATTGATTTGAAAACTATTCATTCCTTTTCATCTTTTTCCAAAAGTGATTTCTACAAAGCTATATACAATAAATCAGCTAAAATCTTATTACTAAAGAATATTAAAACTACTTACAATTTTCTACAGCAACCACAACTTAGATGACCATATTTCCAGTGAACTTAAAACTGACAAAGTTGAACCTAGTTATCACTAACCACTACCAACCCTACAAAACTAAAACTTCTAAACTGCTGGTCACTCTTTCTTAATCTTTCTAGCCAATGATTAAATAATATTGATTTTGTTTTGTTATTTCAAATAAAAACTAACTACCATCGGTACAGAATTTCCCCTCCTTAACTTGAAATTACATAAACAAAATTATACACTCTTTCTCAAAATTAATATTTACATTTCCTTTTAAAACAACAACTCTACAAAAGAAAATAAACAAACCTTTTAAAACAAATAATAAAACTCTAACTCCGTTTGACATTTCAACTAGCGCTACCTATCAACAAATTCTACAAACACTAACTCCTAGTTCAAATAGCCTCCACACGTTTACAGCACCTTATAGAACCTTCTAGTCAAAACAACAACTTCTATTTACACAATTTTTCATTTTGAACCATTTCATTTTCCTATGACAATTCAAATATTATCAATCCTATTTACAAAAATTATACCTTAAAATAAAACCTTCTTTAAAACCCCCAATTACTTAAGAGGAAGGTTATTAAAAAAAAATAGCAAAACGGCCATTGGTGACCTGTATGTTCATAGGATACACTAACAACCACTTAGCTAAAAGATTCGCCCAATCCGATGATTTCGAGGTGTATGTCTAAACCAAGGATTATGAACACCTCACTATGCCCCAGTGGTTGTAGTATATCGCTACAAACACACAGGTCACCAATTATTTGCCACACAGGACGGGATTCGAACCCGAGCAGACGAATGCCACTGGCCAAGTGACACACGCCCTAGCCTTCTTGGCTATCTGTGCTTGACGACTGAGGAGTCAAAAACCGGTATTTAAGCTGAGGCCACCGATTGCGAACAGATAGCGCTGCAGATGGTTGTTCAATGAGTTCCTAGGTAGCAGCACCAGATAGTCACGGACTATTTACATGAAATCTTTTAGTTTAAACACAACAGTGATCATAAATGAGTTCCCGAGACTTTACTGCAAAACATTAGTTTCCCTAAAATGGCTATATTACGATAACCTCGTCTAACTAAATCAAAGTTAAATTCAATATTACATTGTAAACTATATGTCTTCTGATTTAATGAGATTTCAGTTTCAAATAATGCTATTAGAAAATAAAAATTTATTGGAAAACCAGAAAAATTACAACAAAAACTAAGTTTTATTTAATGTTTACTACAAATACCGGGATTTATCTTTCTTATTTATTTTCTTATTGTGTTATTATTCAAAATAACCTATTTAACAAGGGGTTAAGCAAGGCAAAGCGTTGATAATTCCATAGTCACTTGTCATTTACCACACTCCACACCTTTTGCCTTTGCAATTTCCCTCCATTTCCTATACGTCGTAGACCTGTTTCCATTATTTCCTAAGCCTTATTAAGCATAAAAGAGATGTAAACTTGTTTTAAAACGGTTAAAAAACTTGTTTTAAAACAGTTAAAAAACTTGTTTTAAAACAATTGAAAACTTGTATTAAAACAATTGAAAAACTTGTTTTAAAACTTGTATTAAAACAATTGAAAAACTTGTTTTAATACAAGTTTATTAACCGTTTTAAAACAAGTTAACAACTGTTTTGATACAAGTTTACAACTGTTTTTTTTTTTTTTTTTAAATATGGCTTAGGGAATGATGGAAACATGTCCACGACGTTGAGGAAGTGGAGGTAAGTTGCTAAGGCAAAAGGTCTGGAATGTGGGAAATGTCAAGTGCCTATGGAATTATACAATGCCATGCTAAGCGTGTGGTTGGCTTAGGGAATCATGGAAACAGGTCCACGACGTAAAGGAAGTGGAGGTAAGTTGCAAAGGCAAAAGGTCTTGAGTGTGGGAAATGTCATGTGACTATGGAATTATACTACGCCATGCTTAAAAGTCTTAGGGAATGATAGAAACAGGTCCACGACGTTAAGGAAGGAAAGGGAAGTTGCAAAGGCAAAGGGTCTGGAGTGTAGGAAATGTCAATTGACTATGGAATAATACAATGCCATGCTTAAATACCCCCGCCGCAGCAAACCTGCAGACTAAGCGAATTTCCATTTGACTGATTGGATTTACACTGAAATGTCTACTTACAAATATAACATTTATTCTTGATTTAAATAGAATTAGTTTAACAAGTACTTAGGTTTGCTGCATCAGGGAGGGTATAACTTCTTTTTTTTTGTAAAATGTAAATAGTTAGTAAGAAATAAAAACATTTTCCAAATTTGATCAAGATATGTTCACAAACAAGCAAACTACAACAGTTTACTTATTCTCCATAAGAATAACATGGGAATTTTAAATTTACAATTTTTTGGAATTTTCTCCGTAACCATTAGGCGCATAATAACGCTTCAATATACTAAATTATTTGTTTTTTTAAGCTCTACAAAATGGTTTGGAAAGAAATTGCTAAATTTTATGTTTTTTGGGTCAAAAATGGGAAAAACCTATTTTTACCCCATAAAACCCCCCGTAAACCCCCGTTCCCATGGTCCGATCATGCTGGATCGCGAACTCGTTCGAATAAATGTACGTTTACACGTTTGTACCAAATTTCATCAAAATCGGATAATTTTTGCTCGAGTTATCGTGCTGACGGACACATATATATATATAAATATATATATATATATATATAAATATATATATATATATATATGAATTTGAACGGATGGTGTTTTTGGCCTCTAGGGACCTCAAAACGAAAATAAAAATCGGTCCCGCGTCCAGGTCTTACCATGAGTACTACGGTAATAGCTTATTCCCTATATGGGAAATTCGCTAAAACGATTAGGGAATGATGGAAACAGGTCCACCACGTAGAGGAAGTGGAGGAAAGTTGCAAATGCAAAGGTTCTGGAGTGTGGGAAATGTCAAGTGACTATAAAATAATACAACGCCATGCTTAAAAACGATAAGGGAATGATGGATATAGGTCCACGACGTAGAGGAAGTGGGGGTAAGTTGCAAAGGCAAAGGGTCTGGAGTGTGGGAAATGTTAAGTGACTATGGAACAATACAACGCCATGCTTAAAAACGATGAGGGAATGATGGAAATAGGTCCACGACGTAGAGGAAGTGGAGGTAAGTTGCAAAGGCAAAGGGTTCGGAGTGTTGTTAATGTCAAGCTACTATGGAATTCTACTACGCCATGCTTAAAAAGTCTTAGGGAATGATGGAAACAGGTCCACGACGTAGAGGAAGTGGAGGGAAGTTGCAAAGGCAAACGGTCTAAAGTAAGGGAAATGTCAAGTAACTATAGAATAATACAAATGTATGCTTAGAAAGGTGTAGGGAATTAAGGAAGCAGGACCACGACGTTGAGAAAGTGAAGGGAAGTTGCAAAGGCAAAGGGTCCGGAGTGTTAGAAATGTCAAGTGACAATGGAATAATACAATGCCATGCTTAAAAACGATTAGGGAATGATGGAAACAGGTCCACCACGTAGAGGAAGTGGAGGAAAGTTGCAAATGCAAAGGTTCTGGAGTGTGGGAAATGTCAAGTGACTATAAAATAATACAACGCTATGCTTAAAAACGATAAGGGAATGATAGATATAGGTCCACGACGTAGAGGAAGTGGAGGTAAGTTGCAAAGGCAAAGGGTCTGGAGTGTGGTTAATGTCAAGCTACTATGGAATTCTACTACGCCATGCTTAAAAAGTCTTAGGGAATACTGGAAACAGCTCCACGACGTAGACGAAGTGGAGGGAAGTTGCAAAGGCAAACGGTCTGGAGTATGGGAAATGTCAAGTAACTATAGCATAATACAAATTTATGCTTAGAAAGGTTAAGGGAATGATGGAAACAGGCCCACGACGTTGAGGAAGTGAAGGGAAAATGCTAAGGCAAAAGGTCTGGAGTGTGGGAAATGTCAAGTGCCTATGGAATTTTACAATGCCATGCTTAAATAGGCTTAGGGAATTATGGAAACAGGTCCACGACGTAAAGGAAGTAGAGGTAAGTTGCAAAGGCAAAAGGTCTTGAGTGTGGGAAATGTCAAGTGACTATGGAATTAAACTACGCCATGCTTAAAAGTTTTAGGGAATGATGGAAACAGGTCCACGACGTTGAGGAAGAAAAGGGAAGTTGCAAAGGCAAAGGGTCTGGAGTGTGGGAAATGTTAAGTGACTATGGAACAATACAACGCCATGCTTAAAAACGATAAGGGAATGATGGAAATAGGTCCACGACGTAGAGGAAGTGGAGGGAAGTTGCAAAGGCAAACGGTCTAAAGTAAGGGAAATGTCAAGTAACTATAGAATAATACAAATGTATGCTTAGAAAGGTGTAGGGAATTAAGGAAGCAGGACCACGACGTTGAGAAAGTGAAGGGAAGTTGCAAAGGCAAAGGGTCCGGAGTTTTAGAAATGTCAAGTGACAATGGAATAATACAATGCCATGCTTAAAAACGATTAGAGAATGATGAACACAGGTCCACGACGTAGAGTAAGTGGAGGGAAGTTGCAAAGGCCAAGGTTCTGGAGTGTGGGAAATGTCAAGTGACTATAGAAAAATACAACGCCATGCTTAAAAACGATAAGAGAATGATGGAAACAGGTTATACCCCCACCTTGTAGCCAATTAGGTAGTATACTTTAATTTAGGATGAATCTAATTTAAGCTGGTAGTAGAAGTGAGATAAATTAAAAGACAAAGTAGTCCAAAGATACATTTATTTTATGGATGTCAAATTTCTCAAAATACACTTTCCAAATGAAATTAAATATCCAGTTGTTACTTCCAAAAAATTATACTAAATAATAAAATAGTGGAAAGATCTTACTTTAAACAGAGACACTGGTTTAATGGTCAGAACAGGCACTAGCAGATACCATGCAAACTAGAAGTGGTGCAAAAAGCTACTGGACCAATCATAAGAAGGTGAACAAGAAGTGGTAGTACCAAGAAGTGGTTGATTTCTGTCTGAAAACATCACACAAACCCAATAAAAACTATTCTCTATAAATTCTAATAATTAAAAGTAGATTTAAGATCTTTACAACTTCTTGTGAAAATGTGCTTCTCCTAGAACAAAACTCAACAGGTCTGTATAAACTTTACTTGTTTTCTTTTCTTGTGAAATGCATTAAAATTGATTTGAAAACTATTCATTCCTTTTCATCTTTTTCCAAAAGTGATTTCTACAAAGCTATATACAATAAATCAGCTAAAATCTTATTACTAAAGAATATTAAAACTACTTACAATTTTCTACAGCAACCACAACTTAGATGACCATATTTCCAGTGAACTTAAAACTGACAAAGTTGAACCTAGTTATCACTAACCACTACCAACCCTACAAAACTAAAACTTCTAAACTGCTGGTCACTCTTTCTTAATCTTTCTAGCCAATGATTAAATAATATTGATTTTGTTTTGTTATTTCAAATAAAAACTAACTACCATCGGTACAGAATTTCCCCTCCTTAACTTGAAATTACATAAACAAAATTATACACTCTTTCTCAAAATTAATATTTACATTTCCTTTTAAAACAACAACTCTACAAAAGAAAATAAACAAACCTTTTAAAACAAATAATAAAACTCTAACTCCGTTTGACATTTCAACTAGCGCTACCTATCAACAAATTCTACAAACACTAACTCCTAGTTCAAATAGCCTCCACACGTTTACAGCACCTTATAGAACCTTCTAGTCAAAACAACAACTTCTATTTACACAATTTTTCATTTTGAACCATTTCATTTTCCTATGACAATTCAAATATTATCAATCCTATTTACAAAAATTATACCTTAAAATAAAACCTTCTTTAAAACCCCCAATTACTTAAGCGATCTTAAACAAGCCTATTTAAATCTCTTTTGAACTCTTCACATCCGCTCACAGTTCACTGACCCCTCCCAACATCAACTCCAGACAAGACAAATAACTTTCACTTCTCCAGTTTAGTTTAGTTATGTCGTTTGCGTGTGCTGTGTTTTTCTTTAGTTTTCCCTTAATTTATTTATCCCAGTGTGTTATATTCCCTGTTTTTATGTTCCCTCGTGTGTTTCGTGTGAAGTGTTTTGTGTTCTGTGTTATTTTCCCTGTTTACAAGTGCAAAATTAATCAAAATGTTCTTGTGCGTCCATTTAGTAAAAATCCCACTCATACACTACGTTCAGACTCCATTTTAGATTCATACAGATTCATACTACCTTTTGCTGCCACAAATACTCACACATTCACCAATACATACACAATTATACACTCTCTTACTAAAAACACTTTAAAACTTTGAAAAATTCTTAAGAACCTAAAACAACTCCCACAGTACTAATTTACAAAATTTCAAATTCCCTCTTAGCTTGCTAAAATCCCTTAACTAATTAATATTTCAACTAAACAAATCTAACTTCTACTTTACAGACATTTCATAAAGACCAATTTAGCTTCAGTCTTCCGTAATCTTCCATTTAATTCCATTTTTCACATTTCCTCTTCCATCAATACATTGGTTACTTTTGGTCCTCTTCACTACTTAACTCTTCTTTAAATCAATTATATGAATTTTCTTCACGTCTTCTAACTTGCTAGGATTTTGTACTAGTACTGTTGAATCACTCAGAAAATAGCGTATTACGTAAGGTCCCACGTATCTAGGTGCTAACTTCTTGCTGAATTTATTCGCTGCATTACTTAAATAATGCGTCTTAGTAGATATAATATAGCAATATGACCCCACTTTCGGCGTTTTTGGGCCCAGAACTTTTAAATTTTTTTGGCGAAAAAACACCCAAAATAGGTATAATATGATGGTTTTACCCTATTTTTGACGTTTTAGAGGCTATATGGGGGCATTTTTTTTGTAAAAAAATGTTATTAATACTGAAAAACATGTCTGGAAATGAAGAGCTTTTTTTGACCACTTTTTTAAAGACCCGGCTCTCGGCACGCGAACTCGGGTGCGCTCCCGACCCATAGGCACACTTCTGATCCCCAGCGATGACAAACTAAAAGTCTTACGAAAAAATGTTTGAAACAAAAATTGAGGAACATCTAATCATCTATACTTCTTCCACTGAAAGTTTTTCTCTGATTGAAAAATAAAAAAAATCCTTGCTTACTCACTTTTTCATGTTTACTCAAAGTAACCTTTTTATATTTTCCTTAATTTATAATTA
Organism: Macrosteles quadrilineatus; assembly: GCF_028750875.1. Taxonomy (NCBI): domain Eukaryota; kingdom Metazoa; phylum Arthropoda; class Insecta; order Hemiptera; family Cicadellidae; genus Macrosteles; species Macrosteles quadrilineatus. Next base: position 13,473,388 of record NW_026542601.1, on the reverse strand, counting down.
CACACTGGCACAAATTAAATTATATTTATATTGTATTAAACAGTAGTTCATGTAGTATTTTAATATATAAATTTCATGCTATAAATATTTTTATTAGAAGCTAGACCAATGTGTAAGTGATAGGAGGCGCATCACTTTGAACATCATCACGCACCCGACACTGCCGTGCTGGCAACACCTGGAGTTTGAAACCATTGCTATTGCTGAAATTATATTATAACACATTTACATACAAAAGAAACTGGTAAATGGTTTTAAATTTTTAAACTTTTTTATGCTGTATTATTATGTAGAAGGCCATGTAGTATGTAGGCTGGAATTTTAGCCGTTTTGTTGTATATCAAGCCTTTTTGAGATATAAATATTTTTAAACAATAAAGCAGACCTTTATTCACTAATGCTGATATTATATTACAATGCATTGGCATACAAATGAAAACGGTTTGATTTATTTGTACTCATATAAAATAATATAATTCTTTTGAGTTATAGGGATGTCTGGTGATTAAATCACAAATTAAGATCATTTATAATGGACTTTTAAAATAATGGAATTAAGTATAGACTTATAACATTTTCATGATAACTGTTTGATTTATTTGTACTCATTTAAAATAATGTTAAAATAGTATTTGATTTTTATGTTGTATTATTGTTTTTTATCAAAAGTTGAAACCAATGTAGTGTGCCTAAATGTTTATTTACTGTTTTCTGTATCTCAAGCCAATAGATAGAATAGAACAAAGAGGTGTTTTTGGTGTTTTACCTATGAGAATAACATGGGGAGATTTTAAGCCACTTTTTAAAAATCGTGCTTACTCTCTATACATTTCTATGCAAATGTCCATCTCCAAAAATATTTCCAATCCCCATTAATTTTTGTATCATGTGAGTTTTGCACCAGTTGGTTTGAAATATTTATAAATATAACGTGTTGCTGGAATCGCCTTAAATGGCAAGAAACATGTAGTCTTGGGACCTCTGGTAAAATATTGGAGTTTTCCTAGTTTGGACTAAATATTTTTGAAAATTGAAAAAAAATATGTTTTTTACTCAACTATTTTAGCATCTTGAAACATGTATTACCGAAGAATCAGGCAAATATTTCGTGCCGAAATTATATTTTACCTTACGTGAGAACGTGGAATCATTATTTAAACTCAGTCCTGCTCCACAGTATAATTGCAGGCTTGCTTCTCGTCCTAAGTGGTGAATTGTGTACAGTTTATGTGTGGTGCAAAGACTGGTTTCTCTTTTTAGTTGTGACCAGCTCATTCCTAAGATGCTAGATGGTATCCACTTTGCCTCTGAACATAAGCAAATTGTAATCTTCAGTTTAGGACTTAAAGTTAATGTCGGATGTGATGCCTCTTTGATCAGAAGTTTGGGTTGTGATTAGCTCAACCCCTATCACCAATATCAGCATAGATCCATTGAACTATTATGTGTTATTGTACTTTGTGCTGATTAATATGTGTTTGGTAAATTAGCATGGCACAACACACAATCCCACATCTTGCTAATTGTAGTTGGTAGTTTAGGTGGTCAAAGTAGAAGTAGGGAGCATTGACTTTCTACAATCATGATGAGATAACCAGCCAGAGCCTCAGACTGCAATAAAAAATAGATGAAAATGCAAACTCTAAAGGCCCCGACCGTGTTTCATACTTCCAGGCTGGAACAACCTTTACTCGGAATATTGTATATAAATTGTTTGTATACATAAGACTCTTGTAGTGAATGTACTCTTCGATGAAAAGACAAAATAAAGATGAAAAACTACTTTATGCAAAGAAGAGAAAGTGATTGTGAAGGGTAGCTATAAACAATCGTATTTTAGTGAGCAATGAAAGTTGCTATAATTATTGGGATTGTTTTGGATAAGTTTATAGATATGCATTGTGTTTACAGGAATTAATCATAGTGGGGATGCCATTTACATCGAGACATATTGATTTTGTTAAAGTGATAAAATGAAGACCATGATAGTGGTGGATAAAGATTTTAATTGTTGAGCAATCGATGTGAGAAGGAGTTTCTTGTTAAACAATAACCTGGAAAACCAATACAACATAATGCATTGTCATCCCTCATTGGTATTGTACCTTACAAGCTCTTTTGTTCTTTACTCATTTTCAAAAACATATAAATTACAAAATAAGCCATTTGTTGTTTATTTTACTGTTATGTATTGTAAGTTTATATATTGAAATAAATGGTTAAATAAATGTAAGTTGAAAAATGAGCCTTATTTTGTCACTAGTTTAATTACATTGATTTGAATCACATTTTTGAACTAACAGATGATTAAATTATTCATTGCATAACATTTGAAACATAGAGATACAACATTTATATTATTAACTGGAAACTATAGATCTATATTATTGTATGAACATAATTTCTGTATTTCATATATGTAAAAGCAATGAGACCATGCTAAATTACAGAATTCAATAACAAAGGAAGTTGATATTGTGCTATATACCTGAGGGTGTAAATATAGAGGTGGGTATTTCCATAGAGACCTAATGATGAATCAGAATGTGAAAGTTCTATGGTAGAAATATCAAGAAAGCAAGAGTGATCATCAGAGGTAACATGGTCATTAGGGAATTCATAGAGAGGGGTCAGTCAGGTTGAACTAGTATATTGCAATGATTCATCCAATATAGAAACAATAGTTACAAATAACCAGAACCAATCACTGAATATTGTAGTTAGTCTTCCTATCCCACTGTTAAAATATGAAACTCATTTTTACATGAGTTAGTGAGTTCATGCCCGGCAACATGAGTGTAATAATGGTTCCAAATGTATTTATCTTATTTTATGGTAGATTTCATTGTGTATGCTTACTCTATGGTAAAACTCTTTGAGATCATTTAATATTTAACACACTTAGAGATTAGTGAATAAATCATCAAAGTGTGATATAAATATGCTGGGTGAAACGTATTAAAACTTGCTATTATGTGTTATTGTACTTTGTGTTGATTAATATGTGTTTGGTAAATTAGCATGGCACAACACACAATCCCACATATTGCTAATCGTAGTTGGTAGTTTAGGTGGTCAAAGTAGAAGTAGGGAGCATTGACTTTCTACAATCATTATCAATTAATTTTATCAATTAAAGGATTGTCAAATGTCTCGGTTTTGCTAACTATGACCTGGTGTCCCGAAAAGGGCTCTTAAGACCATAAGATGACTATACATAAAGTTTGGACTATTGAATGTCATGTGAATTTATGCATACTTCATCATACAAATGTTACACTATAGTATTTTTACAAGTTCTGACTGTGACTGTGATGTGAATTTGTGTGTATTTCATCACATAAATTTCACACTATTTTCACACATTTCACACCACTATTATGATGTGTTGTGCCTGCATGGGTGTGTTGAGCCATGGATATCATAAACCACAAAGCTATAAGGACGTATGCTAGAACTGATCTAACCTCTGCCAAACCCTGAATACGAGCCTGGAGGCACAGACTTCGGACCAAGGATCAATTGTAAATAGACAAACCTGCATGATAGGATATAGAACACTGAAAAATGCAAATGTTAGAAACTTTAGTCTTTTACTTATTTAGTCTTACCATCCTCTGTTTTGGAGGAAACTGCCTTACAACCAACATGATGAAGATTGTATTAATACTCATGATCTTGGTCATTATAAAATTGATCAAACATAAATCTGTATTTGCCATTATTCATAGACCTTTCCTTGTCTATTATGAAAAAGCCATCAAACACTGGTGGTAAAGACTTCTATATTGATTAAAAGTCATTATTAATATGATTGTTAAATATAAGGTTTTAAATTTATATTGCCTTGTTTGGATAATATTAGAAAATGTACGTTATCGCATAAATGTTTGTGTACTTTCTAAGTAAAAGCAGTTAATATTTTTATGTTGACCCATTGAGAGAAATTGTATACTATTTGTACTATAAAAGGTCTATTCATGCATATCAGTCCAGTAAAAGTTCTGTTATAATCCAGTCATAGGTCAGTCTCAATTGCATCCATAGTTTCCCAGTCAACCTGTCAGTCATTTGGTTACAGTCTGTTTTTTAACTCTTCATTAACCGATGTTATATAACATTTTTTATTTGAAACACAATATTCTATAAAATTTTCATTGGCCAGTTTTTGTTGATTGTTATAAACTGTACTTGATATACAAACACATACGTTGTCAGTCAGGCGTCCAAACAATTAAAAAATATCGTTGAGAAGAAATCGGTTGTTGTATTTAACAACATAAAGGTCGATTCACAAACGGTATGTAATAGTTTAATCACGTCACAGTGTATACAGCAACTGACTGTGACTGTGATGTGAATTTGATTAGTTGTGTGTAATGTGTGAAAATAGTGTGAAATTTTTTAAATTGCTTCCAGTTTATATGTTGTCATTAAGCAAGCGTTTAAAAATCCAACAATATCGTTGAGAAGAAACCAGCTGTTTTATTTGACGACATAAAAATCAATTCACACATAACACGTCACAGTTCAATCACATCAGTTACGACACAGTGTATACACCAACTGACTGTGACTGTGATGTGATTCACATATATTTTCACACATTTCACACAACTATTATGATATTTGTGTGAAATGTGTGAAAATATATGTAAAAATTTGTGTAAAATTTGTGTGACGAAGTACACACAAATTCACATCACAGTCACAGTCAGTTGGTGTATACACTGTGTCGTAACTGATGTGATTGAACTGTGACGTGTTATGTGTGAATTGATTTTTATGTCGTCAAATAAAACAGCTGGTTTCTTCTCAACGATATTGTTGGATTTTTAAACGCTTGCTTAATGACAACATATAAACTGGAAGCAATTTAAAAAATTTCACACTATTTTCACACATTACACACAACTAATCAAATTCACATCACAGTCACAGTCAGTTGCTGTATACACTGTGACGTGATTAAACTATTACATACCGTTTGTGAATCGACCTTTATGTTGTTAAATACAACAACCGATTTCTTCTCAACGATATTTTTTAATTGTTTGGACGCCTGACTGACAACGTATGTGTTTGTATATCAAGTACAGTTTATAACAATCAACAAAAACTGGCCAATGAAAATTTTATAGAATATTGTGTTTCAAATAAAAAATGTTATATAACATCGGTTAATGAAGAGTTAAAAAACAGACTGTAACCAAATGACTGACAGGTTGACTGGGAAACTATGGATGCAATTGAGACTGACCTATGACTGGATTATAACAGAACTTTTACTGGACTGATATGCATGAATAGACCTTTTATAGTACAAATAGTATACAATTTCTCTCAATGGGTCAACATAAAAATATTAACTGCTTTTACTTAGAAAGTACACAAACATTTATGCGATAACGTACATTTTCTAATATTATCCAAACAAGGCAATATAAATTTAAAACCTTATATTTAACAATCATATTAATAATGACTTTTAATCAATATAGAAGTCTTTACCACCAGTGTTTGATGGCTTTTTCATAATAGACAAGGAAAGGTCTATGAATAATGGCAAATACAGATTTATGTTTGATCAATTTTATAATGACCAAGATCATGAGTATTAATACAATCTTCATCATGTTGGTTGTAAGGCAGTTTCCTCCAAAACAGAGGATGGTAAGACTAAATAAGTAAAAGACTAAAGTTTCTAACATTTGCATTTTTCAGTGTTCTATATCCTATCATGCAGGTTTGTCTATTTACAATTGATCCTTGGTCCGAAGTCTGTGCCTCCAGGCTCGTATTCAGGGTTTGGCAGAGGTTAGATCAGTTCTAGCATACGTCCTTATAGCTTTGTGGTTTATGATATCCATGGCTCAACACACCCATGCAGGCACAACACATCATAATAGTGGTGTGAAATGTGTGAAAATAGTGTGAAATTTATGTGATGAAATACACACAAATTCACATCACAGTCACAGTCAGAACTTGTAAAAATACTATAGTGTAACATTTGTATGATGAAGTATGCATAAATTCACATGACATTCAATAGTCCAAACTTTATGTATAGTCATCTTATGGTCTTAAGAGCCCTTTTCGGGACACCAGGTCATAGTTAGCAAAACCGAGACATTTGACAATCCTTTAATTGATAAAATTAATTGATAATGATTGTAGAAAGTCAATGCTCCCTACTTCTACTTTGACCACCTAAACTACCAACTACGATTAGCAATATGTGGGATTGTGTGTTGTGCCATGCTAATTTACCAAACACATATTAATCAACACAAAGTACAATAACACATAATAGCAAGTTTTAATACGTTTCACCCAGCATATTTATATCACACTTTGATGATTTATTCACTAATCTCTAAGTGTGTTAAATATTAAATGATCTCAAAGAGTTTTACCATAGAGTAAGCATACACAATGAAATCTACCATAAAATAAGATAAATACATTTGGAACCATTATTACACTCATGTTGCCGGGCATGAACTCACTAACTCATGTAAAAATGAGTTTCATATTTTAACAGTGGGATAGGAAGACTAACTACAATATTCAGTGATTGGTTCTGGTTATTTGTAACTATTGTTTCTATATTGGATGAATCATTGCAATATACTAGTTCAACCTGACTGACCCCTCTCTATGAATTCCCTAATGACCATGTTACCTCTGATGATCACTCTTGCTTTCTTGATATTTCTACCATAGAACTTTCACATTCTGATTCATCATTAGGTCTCTATGGAAATACCCACCTCTATATTTACACCCTCAGGTATATAGCACAATATCAACTTCCTTTGTTATTGAATTCTGTAATTTAGCATGGTCTCATTGCTTTTACATATATGAAATACAGAAATTATGTTCATACAATAATATAGATCTATAGTTTCCAGTTAATAATATAAATGTTGTATCTCTATGTTTCAAATGTTATGCAATGAATAATTTAATCATCTGTTAGTTCAAAAATGTGATTCAAATCAATGTAATTAAACTAGTGACAAAATAAGGCTCATTTTTCAACTTACATTTATTTAACCATTTATTTCAATATATAAACTTACAATACATAACAGTAAAATAAACAACAAATGGCTTATTTTGTAATTTATATGTTTTTGAAAATGAGTAAAGAACAAAAGAGCTTGTAAGGTACAATACCAATGAGGGATGACAATGCATTATGTTGTATTGGTTTTCCAGGTTATTGTTTAACAAGAAACTCCTTCTCACATCGATTGCTCAACAATTAAAATCTTTATCCACCACTATCATGGTCTTCATTTTATCACTTTAACAAAATCAATATGTCTCGATGTAAATGGCATCCCCACTATGATTAATTCCTGTAAACACAATGCATATCTATAAACTTATCCAAAACAATCCCAATAATTATAGCAACTTTCATTGCTCACTAAAATACGATTGTTTATAGCTACCCTTCACAATCACTTTCTCTTCTTTGCATAAAGTAGTTTTTCATCTTTATTTTGTCTTTTCATCGAAGAGTACATTCACTACAAGAGTCTTATGTATACAAACAATTTATATACAATATTCCGAGTAAAGGTTGTTCCAGCCTGGAAGTATGAAACACGGTCGGGGCCTTTAGAGTTTGCATTTTCATCTATTTTTTATTGCAGTCTGAGGCTCTGGCTGGTTATCTCATCATGATTGTAGAAAGTCAATGCTCCCTACTTCTACTTTGACCACCTAAACTACCAACTACAATTAGCAAGATGTGGGATTGTGTGTTGTGCCATGCTAATTTACCAAACACATATTAATCAGCACAAAGTACAATAACACATAATAGTTCAATGGATCTATGCTGATATTGGTGATAGGGGTTGAGCTAATCACAACCCAAACTTCTGATCAAAGAGGCATCACATCCGACATTAACTTTAAGTCCTAAACTGAAGATTACAATTTGCTTATGTTCAGAGGCAAAGTGGATACCATCTAGCATCTTAGGAATGAGCTGGTCACAACTAAAAAGAGAAACCAGTCTTTGCACCACACATAAACTGTACACAATTCACCACTTAGGACGAGAAGCAAGCCTGCAATTATACTGTGGAGCAGGACTGAGTTTAAATAATGATTCCACGTTCTCACGTAAGGTAAAATATAATTTCGGCACGAAATATTTGCCTGATTCTTCGGTAATACATGTTTCAAGATGCTAAAATAGTTGAGTAAAAAACATATTTTTTTTCAATTTTCAAAAATATTTAGTCCAAACTAGGAAAACTCCAATATTTTACCAGAGGTCCCAAGACTACATGTTTCTTGCCATTTAAGGCGATTCCAGCAACACGTTATATTTATAAATATTTCAAACCAACTGGTGCAAAACTCACATGATACAAAAATTAATGGGGATTGGAAATATTTTTGGAGATGGACATTTGCATAGAAATGTATAGAGAGTAAGCACGATTTTTAAAAAGTGGCTTAAAATCTCCCCATGTTATTCTCATAGGTAAAACACCAAAAACACCTCTTTGTTCTATTCTATCTATTGGCTTGAGATACAGAAAACAGTAAATAAACATTTAGGCACACTACATTGGTTTCAACTTTTGATAAAAAACAATAATACAACATAAAAATCAAATACTATTTTAACATTATTTTAAATGAGTACAAATAAATCAAACAGTTATCATGAAAATGTTATAAGTCTATACTTAATTCCATTATTTTAAAAGTCCATTATAAATGATCTTAATTTGTGATTTAATCACCAGACATCCCTATAACTCAAAAGAATTATATTATTTTATATGAGTACAAATAAATCAAACCGTTTTCATTTGTATGCCAATGCATTGTAATATAATATCAGCATTAGTGAATAAAGGTCTGCTTTATTGTTTAAAAATATTTATATCTCAAAAAGGCTTGATATACAACAAAACGGCTAAAATTCCAGCCTACATACTACATGGCCTTCTACATAATAATACAGCATAAAAAAGTTTAAAAATTTAAAACCATTTACCAGTTTCTTTTGTATGTAAATGTGTTATAATATAATTTCAGCAATAGCAATGGTTTCAAACTCCAGGTGTTGCCAGCACGGCAGTGTCGGGTGCGTGATGATGTTCAAAGTGATGCGCCTCCTATCACTTACACATTGGTCTAGCTTCTAATAAAAATATTTATAGCATGAAATTTATATATTAAAATACTACATGAACTACTGTTTAATACAATATAAATATAATTTAATTTGTGCCAGTGTGTAATTATAAATTAAGGAAAATATAAAAAGGTTACTTTGAGTAAACATGAAAAAGTGAGTAAGCAAGGATTTTTTTTATTTTTCAATCAGAGAAAAACTTTCAGTGGAAGAAGTATAGATGATTAGATGTTCCTCAATTTTTGTTTCAAACATTTTTTCGTAAGACTTTTAGTTTGTCATCGCTGGGGATCAGAAGTGTGCCTATGGGTCGGGAGCGCACCCGAGTTCGCGTGCCGAGAGCCGGGTCTTTAAAAAAGTGGTCAAAAAAAGCTCTTCATTTCCAGACATGTTTTTCAGTATTAATAACATTTTTTAACAAAAAAAATGCCCCCATATAGCCTCTAAAACGTCAAAAATAGGGTAAAACCATCATATTATACCTATTTTGGGTGTTTTTTCGCCAAAAAAATTTAAAAGTTCTGGGCCCAAAAACGCCGAAAGTGGGGTCATATTGCTATATTATATCTACTCGTCTTGATGTACACTTCCATATTCAACTTAAATGGATGGTTTCTCCGAGGATAGCTATATCTCTCCCTTCTTTGATTTCTGGCAATGCTTCTTCTGACGTTATTTATGGCTTTCTCCAAATTTTCCCTCCTTTGATCAGGAGTTAACTTCTCCGAAATAATGTCATTAACATTCCATAAGTTTGTTAGTGCATTGTTACAAGGATGGGCAAACATTAAACCAAAAGCAGTCGATTTAGTCGAACTATTTACAGCAGTATTCAAACTTGTGGCAATCAGTCCCAGATCTGAATCCCATTTATCATGTTGATTACCATAAAAACTCCGTAAAGCATTATTAGTCTCCCTCAAATATCGTTCCGACAAATTTCCGTTTGCTCTGTACGCAGCTAGCTTTCTGTGTTCCACATAGTTATTGAACATGAATTTCTTAAATTCCTTGGATGTAAAATAACTCGCATTATCAGACACAAGTATTCGGGGTACTGAGAAACTATCAAAAATTATCTTCAATTTTTCTATGATGAATTTTGTCTTGCAATCCTTCAGAGGGTACAACCATACAAAACGGGTAAATGCGTCAACCACAATTAAAATGTACTGATTGAGTTTATTTGATCGGGGAAACGGTCCAGCTAGGTCAATAAACACTGTGTTTAGAGCTTGAGTTACAGGAACAGATATCAGTCGACCTTCAAACTTACGTTGTTCCGACTTAGACATCAGACAGATCTTACATTCACGGACTTTACCTTTTACGAATTCATTTAATTCAGGATGGTGAAAACTTTCATTTACTTTACTTTGAGTCCTAAAAATTCCCATATGACCACCTATTAATGAGTTGTGATAGAATGCGAATATTACACTAAACAGTTTCTCGGGCAAATAAATCTTCTTTTTAAACAATAAAACTTCATTTTTCAGGGTATAATTTTCATTATTAGTCTTATTCTTGATGCTTTCAATGATTTTCTTACACTCATCATCGCTCTCTTGATGTACTTTAATGTCCTTAAGATCCAATGGTATTTCATTTAACACATTACAAAAATAGACTTCATTGTTGATATTGCTTAACAGATTAGTTTCGTGAATTTCCGTCTCACTCTCTTTCTCTCCACTAAACATACGTGATAACGCATCAGCTATTATATTCTCCGAACCTTTTACATGTTCAACTGTGAATGGAAGACTAAACAACCTTTCAAACCATCTAGACAATCTTCCACGGCTTTTTCGAGATTTGAGCATGAAACTAAGACCTTGACAATCAGTAACTAATTTAAAACTTCTTACTTCCAAGAATTGATGCCATTTCTCTACACACAATATTACACTATAAGCTTCCTTTTCGTAAGTGCTATAACGCATCTCAGTAGGCGTGAATTTCTTCGAATAGTAAGCAATAGGCATTTTATTCCCCTCCTCATTTCTTTGCAATAAAACACCAGCAGCTGCTAGGTCGCTTGCGTCGGTATGCAATTCAAATTCTTTAGAAAAATCGGCCATTTGTAGTATAGGTGGATTTGCTATCTTACTCTTTAAGGTTTCAAATGCATTTTGACACTCCTCGTTCCATTTAAATTTTACACCTTTCTTTTTCAGTGCAAACAGAGGTAAACATATCTCAGCATACTTTGGAATATATCGAGACCAATAACCACACATTCCTATAAACTGTCGCACTTGCCTCACAGTTTTTGGAGCAGGAAATTTCATTAATGAACTAGTTCGCTCGGGATCTATAGTAATGCTATCTTGTTTAATAATATGTCCTAAAAAACTTATTTCCTTACAAAAGAATTTGACTTTTTGTGGATTTACTGTAAGTCCGTGTTGTGCTAATCTCTTAATCACTTCTGTAACATGCTCAATATGGTTTCTCTTATCAGGGCTATATACAACAATATCATCACAAAAGTTAATCATATACTGAAATTTGATGTCATTAAATATTTTGTCCAAATAATGTGATAGTACGCTACTGCCTATTTTCAATCCAAATGGAATTCTCTTCATACGAAATTTACCAAAAATTGTACTAAAAGATGTTAAATCTCTGGATTCTAAAGCTATGGGACATTGTAAAAATGCTTTGTTTAAATCTATGACTGTAAAATATCTAGCTCCTTTTAGATGCTGATACATATTCTGCATATCTCCTAGCGGGTAATCTACATTGATTAACTTCTTATTGAGTTCAGAGTAGTTAATTACAAGTCTGTCATCTTGAGTCAAAAATGCAGGGGCGCTATATGGACTAGTGGAAACTTCCGCGACATCTTGTTTTATCCAGTCATCAATTATAGCTTTCATCTTCTCTACTTTGGGTGGACTTAAAAAATAAGGGCGTATACTAACAGGTTTATCATCCGTCACTTTAAGCTCAATTTCCAAATCAAGCGCTGATCCTATCTTATCCGTAAAAACAGTAGGAAAATTCTTAATTAACTTCTCAGCTTCTTCACACATTTCAACATCTCCTACTTTAATACTACTTAAGCTTAATTCACTCAGGTTTGTACTTGGAATTAACTTAATTTCATCTTCAGGTTTAAAAGTAAAATAACCCATTTGTCGATCCATATTTAGGTTTAACTTGCTTGCACATATAAAAGGGTATCCTAAAATCATGTCAAAATATTTTAACTCAACCACTAAAAATGTTTGTTTCCAGGTAAATGATTTTATCTTAATCAAAATTTCACATTGCTTATTTATGCTCAAAGGTTCATTGTTCGCAGCAACTATGGTTCCCTGCCAAGTATTTTCACTCATAATTAATTTATTTCCCAATAATCTGTTGTATAAATCCAAGCTTATAAAGTTTTGACTAGCTCCAGTGTCTAACAAAGCTCCCACACTTAATTTGTTTCCTAAATCCACAGAAATACAGGGTAAATGTGTTACAGTTTTAGCTTTTACTTTCTTTAATCCAGGTGAATTTATTTTATTAAAATCCTTAACAACTCTTCTCAGTTCAGACTTAAAATTGGGACTATGAGAACTATATACAGGTTTATTATTTCCGAATTCTTTCTTGCCGTCCGGAAAAACAGATTTGTAGTCTAGGCTACGTGTTTTTCCTGGCTTAACTAGTTTTTTTGATCTGGTCTGTAACAATTACGAGCAATATGACCTACTCTTTGACATTTGAAACAAACAGGCCTCTCATTGTTACGATTTGAGTAGTGACTTTTAGGTCGTTGAACTCCTGGGTTAGGTTTATCCATCCTAGGCTTATCATCAGTTGATAGATAAGGCTTGCTAACACTACTATTACTAACTGGAAAACCTTGATTTCTGAGGTAATCATTGTATGTTACATTATTTAAACTTATACAAAGATGATCTAAGTCTAAAAATGTTTCAGGGTTCTTCTCAAATATTAGTTTGTTGCGCAAATCAGGATGTATTCCATTCTTAATAAAACTAACAAGTTGACTCTCAGTTAAATCACACTTTAATACCTGGTGGTTTATTTTTATTTCATGCACATATATAGACAAAGGTTCAAGGTGTTTTTGAGGTCGAAAAATTAAATCTTGTTTCAGCTTTTCCCTTAAGGTGATTGGCAAAAATGTAGTGATTATATTAGCATGCAACAAATCAATTGATTTTGATTCCCTTTTGAATTCTAATATTTTATTCACTAATGGTGCTGTAGAATAAATTGGTAGAATCTCATACAAATCTTGCTCAGATAAAGAAGTTTCATTACGGACAGTAACTAGGTTTCTCAAAAACTGCAACAATGTGTTTGTTTCTAAACCATTACACACAGGAAAATTTTTTAAATAAATTTCCAATGGGTTTGACAACTTTGTAAAAAGGCTACTAGGACTTAGGCTACTATTTACAACTGTACATGAGTTTGGTTGATTATTTATGACTTGACCCGGCACATTTTGTTGAAAACAATCCATTTCTACTTTTTGAGGTGTAGATGAAGTGAAGTTTTCCGTTGGTGGAACTACCGATTTAGACTGATTTAATTTTTCCCCAATTATTTCATTCTCAACTATAGAGTTATTCAGCTCCTCTTCAAAATCCCCCATCTCCTGGTCTGAGAAGGTATGCATTGTTTTAAATTGCTCAAAACTATTTAAGATTTGCTGATTTAATTTGTCTAAACTAACTTTCTTATCTGGATCCAGCTTACATTGTAATAGATTAGTAGTCCGGTTTTGTACATGCACTAGTTTAGCCTTGATTTTAGCTATTTTGAGTTTAGTCACATTTTCCCTACACTGTTCAATTAGAGAATCAATTTGTTCACACTTTTCCCCAATTATAGTTATTTCCCCAGATAAAGTGTATGAACCTTTTAAATTTGTTAAATCGGTATTCTGGTTAATACAAGATCTTAAAGTTTTTCTTAAAGAGTCTACATCACTATCACTCGTTTCTTCCCCTCTTATTCTTATCTCGTACAGAAGTTCTTCTTTGTTTAGATAATTTAAATTGTATTTTGACATGTTGAAAATTTTCAGCCTCTACTTGTTTGCTGTAATTCTTCTAACATAGGCATAATCCTCAATAATCATGTAGGCCTACGTATTTCTCACTTTTACCAGCTTCTAATTTTAAATGATTCATTAGCAGAGTGGCGCACTTGTATACCCCCACCTTGTAGCCAATTAGGTAGTATACTTTAATTTAGGATGAATCTAATTTAAGCTGGTAGTAGAAGTGAGATAAATTAAAAGACAAAGTAGTCCAAAGATACATTTATTTTATGGATGTCAAATTTCTCAAAATACACTTTCCAAATGAAATTAAATATCCAGTTGTTACTTCCAAAAAATTATACTAAATAATAAAATAGTGGAAAGATCTTACTTTAAACAGAGACACTGGTTTAATGGTCAGAACAGGCACTAGCAGATACCATGCAAACTAGAAGTGGTGCAAAAAGCTACTGGACCAATCATAAGAAGGTGAACAAGAAGTGGTAGTACCAAGAAGTGGTTGATTTCTGTCTGAAAACATCACACAAACCCAATAAAAACTATTCTCTATAAATTCTAATAATTAAAAGTAGATTTAAGATCTTTACAACTTCTTGTGAAAATGTGCTTCTCCTAGAACAAAACTCAACAGGTCTGTATAAACTTTACTTGTTTTCTTTTCTTGTGAAATGCATTAAAATTGATTTGAAAACTATTCATTCCTTTTCATCTTTTTCCAAAAGTGATTTCTACAAAGCTATATACAATAAATCAGCTAAAATCTTATTACTAAAGAATATTAAAACTACTTACAATTTTCTACAGCAACCACAACTTAGATGACCATATTTCCAGTGAACTTAAAACTGACAAAGTTGAACCTAGTTATCACTAACCACTACCAACCCTACAAAACTAAAACTTCTAAACTGCTGGTCACTCTTTCTTAATCTTTCTAGCCAATGATTAAATAATATTGATTTTGTTTTGTTATTTCAAAAAAAACCAACTACCATCGGTACAAGGTGCACGACGTAGAGGAAGTGGAGGTAAGTTGCAACTTCTGCTATGAGTTCCTAGGTAGCAGCACCAGATAGTCACGGACTATTTACATGAGATCTTTTAGTTTAAACACAACAGTGATCATAAATGAGTTCCCGAGACTTTACTGCAAAACATTAGTTTCCCTAAAATGGCTATATTACGATAACCTCGTCTAACTAAATCCAGGTTAAATTCAATATTACATTGTAAACTATATGTCTTCTGATTTAATGAGATTTCAGTTTCAAATAATGCTATCAGAAAATAAAAATGTATGGGAAAACCAGAAAAATTACAACAAAAACTAAGTTTTATTTAATGTTTACTACAAATACCGGGATTTATCTTTCTTATTTATTTTCTTATTGTGTTATTATTCAAAATAACCTATTTAACAAGGGGTTAAGCAAGATTTATGGCAAAGCGTTGTATAATTCCATAGTCACTTGTCATTTACCACACTCCACACCTTTTGCCTTTGCAATTTCCCTCCATTTCCTATACGTCGTAGACCTGTTTCCATCATTCCCTAAGCCTTATTAAACATAAAAGAGTTGTAAACTTGTTTTGAAATGGTTAAAAAACTTATTTTTAAACAGTTAAAAAACTTGTTTTAAAACAATTGAAAACTTGTATTAATACAATTGAAAAACTTGTTTTAAAACTTGTATTAAAACAATTGAAAAACTTGTTTTAATACAAGTTTTTTAACAGTTTTAAAACAAGTTAACAACTGTTTTGATACAAGTTTACAACTGTTTTTTTTTTTCAAAAAATATGGCTTAGGGAATTATGGAAACATGTCCACGACGTTGAGGAATTGAAGGGAAGTTGCAAAGGCAAAGGGTCTGGAGTGTGGGAAAATGTCAAGTGACTATGGAATAATAAAACGCTATGCTTAAAAACGATTAAGATGATTAAAATGATTAACGATTAATGTCTAAGGGATATAGAGAGGAAGGTTATTAAAAAAAAATACCAAAACGGCCATTGGTGACCTGTATGTTCATAGGATACACTAACAACCACTTAGCTAAAAGATTCGCCCAATCCGATGATTTCGAGGTGTATGTCTAAACCAAGGATTATGAACACCTCACTATGCCCCAGTGGTTGTAGTATATCGCTACAAACACACAGGTCACCAATTATTTGCCACACAGGACGGGATTCGAACCCGAGCAGACGAATGCCACTGGCCAAGTGACACACGCCCTAGCCTTCTTGGCTATCTGTGCTTGACGACTGAGGAGTCAAAAACCGGTATTTAAGCTGAGGCCACCGATTGCGAACAGATAGCGCTGCAGATGGTTGTTCAATGAGTTCCTAGGTAGCAGCACCAGATAGTCACGGACTATTTACATGAAATCTTTTAGTTTAAACACAACAGTAATCATAAAGGAGTTCCCGAGACTTTACTGCAAAACATTAGTTTCCCTAAAATGGCTATATTACCATAAAGTCGTCTAACTAAATCAAAGTTAAATTCAATATTACTTTGTAAACTATATGTCTTCTGATTTAATGACAAGGGGATTAAATACAAGATTATTTAACAAGGGGTTAAAGCAAGGTTAAGGCAAAGCGTTGTATAATTCCATAGTCACTTGTCATTTACCACACTCCACACCTTTTGCCTTTGCAATTTCCCTCCATTTCCTATACGTCGTAGACCTGTTTCCATCATTCCCTAAGCCTTATTAAACATAAAAGAGATGTAAACTTGTTTTAAAACGGTTAAAAAACTTGTTTTAAAACAGTTGAAAAACTTGTTTTAAAACGATTGAAAACTTGTATTAAAACAATTGAAAAACTTGTTTTAAAACTTGTATTAAAACAATTGAAAAACTTGTTTTAATACAAGTTTTTTAACAGTTTTAAAACAAGTTAACAACTGTTTTGATACAAGTTTACAACTGTTTTTTTCCAAAAAATATGGCTTAGGGAATGATGGAAACATGTCCACGACGTTGAGGAATTGAAAGGAAGTTGCAAAGGCAAAGGGTCTGGAGTGTGGGAAAATGTCAAGTGACTATGGAATAATACAACGCTATGCTTAAAAACGATTAAGATGATTAAAATGATTAACGATTAATGTCTAAGGGATATAGAGAGGAAGGTTATTAAAAAAAAATAGCAAAACGGCCATTGGTGACCTGTATGTTCATAGGATACACTAACAACCACTTAGCTAAAAGATTTGCCCAATCCGATGATTTCGAGGTGTATGTCTAAACCAAGGATTATGAACACCTCACTATGCCCCAGTGGTTGTAGTATATCGCTACAAACACACAGGTCACCAATTATTTGCCACACAGGACGGGATTCGAACCCGAGCAGACGAATGCCACTGGCCAAGTGACACACGCCCTAGCCTTCTTGGCTATCTGTGCTTGACGACTGAGGAGTCAAAAACCGGTATTTAAGCTGAGGCCACCGATTGCGAACAGATAGCGCTGCAGATGGTTGTTCAACGAGTTCCTAGGTAGCAGCACCAGATAGTCACGGACTATTTACATGAAATCTTTTAGTTTAAACACAACAGTAATCATAAAGGAGTTCCCGAGACTTTACTGCAAAACATTAGTTTCCCTAAAATGGCTATATTACGATAAAGTCGTCTAACTAAATCAAAGTTAAATTCAATATTACATTGTAAACTATATGTCTTCTGATTTAATGACAAGGGGATTAAATACAAGATTATTTAACAAGGGGTTAAAGCAAGGTTAAGGCAAAGCGTTGTATAATTCCATAGTCACTTGTCATTTACCACACTCCACACCTTTTGCCTTTGCAATTTCCCTCCATTTCCTATACGTCGTAGACCTGTTTCCATCATTCCCTAAGCCTTATTAAACATAAAAGAGATGTAAACTTGTTTTAAAACGGTTAAAAAACTTGTTTTAAAACAGTTGAAAAACTTGTTTTAAAACGATTGAAAACTTGTATTAAAACAATTGAAAAACTTGTTTTAAAACTTGTATTAAAACAATTGAAAAACTTGTTTTAATACAAGTTTTTTAACAGTTTTAAAACAAGTTAACAACTGTTTTGATACAAGTTTACAACTGTTTTTTTCCAAAAAATATGGCTTAGGGAATGATGGAAACATGTCCACGACGTTGAGGAATTGAAGGGAAGTTGCAAAGGCAAAGGGTCTGGAGTGTGGGAAAATGTCAAGTGACTATGGAATAATACAACGCTATGCTTAAAAACGATTAGGGAATGATGGAAACAGGTCCACGACGTTGAGGAAGTGGAGGTAAGTTGCTAAGGCAAAAGGTCTGGAATGTGGGAAATGTCAAGTGCCTATGGAATTATACAATGCCATGCTAAGCGTGTGGTTGGCTTAGGGAATCATGGAAACAGGTCCACGACGTAAAGGAAGTGGAGGTAAGTTGCAAAGGCAAAAGGTCTTGAGTATGGGAAATGTCAATTAACTATAGCATAATACAAATTTATGCTTAGAAAGGTTAAGGGAATGATGGAAACAGGCCCACGACGTTGAGGAAGTGAAGGGAAAATGCTAAGGCAAAAGGTCTGGAGTGTGGGAAATGTCAAGTGCCTATGGAATTTTACAATGCCATGCTTAAATAGGCTTAGGGAATTATGGAAACAGGTCCACGACGTAAAGAAAGTAGAGGTAAGTTGCAAAGGCAAAAGGTCTTGAGTGTGGAAAATGTCAAGTGACTATGGAATTAAACTACGCCATGCTTAAAAGTTTTAGGGAATGATGGAAACAGGTCCACGACGTTGAGGAAGAAAAGGGAAGTTGCAAAGGCAAAGGGTCTGGAGTGTGGGAAATGTTAAGTGACTATGGAACAATACAACGCCATGCTTAAAAACGATAAGGGAATGATGGAAATAGGTCCACGACGTAGAGGAAGTGGAGGTAAGTTGCAAAGGCAAAGGGTTTGGAGTGTTGTTAATGTCAAGCTACTATGGAATTCTACTACGCCATGCTTAAAAAGTCTTAGGGAATGATGGAAACAGGTCCACGACGTAGAGGAAGTGGAGGGAAGTTGCAAAGGCAAACGGTCTAAAGTAAGGGAAATGTCAAGTAACTATAGAATAATACAAATGTATGCTTAGAAAGGTGTAGGAATTAAGGAAGCAGGACCACGACGTTGAGAAAGTGAAGGGAAGTTGCAAAGGCAAAGGGTCCGGAGTGTTAGAAATGTCAAGTGACAATGGAATAATACAATGCCATGCTTAAAAACGATTAGAGAATGATGAACACAGGTCCACGACGTAGAGTAAGTGGAGGGAAGTTGCAAAGGCCAAGGTTCTGGAGTGTGGGAAATGTCAAGTGACTATAGAAAAATACAACGCCATGCTTAAAAACGATAAGAGAATGATGGAAACAGGTGCACGACGTAGAGGAAGTGGAGGTAAGTTGCAACTTCTGCTATGAGTTCCTAGGTAGCAGCACCAGATAGTCACGGACTATTTACATGAGATCTTTTAGTTTAAACACAACAGTGATCATAAATGAGTTCCCGAGACTTTACTGCAAAATTAATCTAGAGGTTAAAATACCTTTAATCCGTCAAAGTGATCAGACATCACCGATGAGCGGCGACCGGTTTCAGCCCAGCAGTGGGGCCATCTTCAGGCGATGAAGGAACATAAATATCACTCCGAAGAGGTCGTCATACAGTCCATAAATACGTCACGAGAAACAACACATAGATACATTATTTACAAACACACGTGTGGCCACAAATTAACTGCGCGGCGGACGGTACGCGTACATTAAGTTGCTAGTCCAGACTGTCGTCACTGCCGTCTTGTCCATCTGCCATCCCCCTCCCCCTCCTCCAGTTCTTATCAGGTCCTTTGCGTGTTGTTACTATTCTTTCAATGCCGACTGCTGTCTCATATAAAAAATTACTTTCAAAAGAGGCTTTTTCGTTTAAAATGTGTTGGGGATTTTCCTTGCCAGCTTTGTAGATTTCGTACTCTTCTATTACATTTAAATGTCTGCCTTTGGTTTTGTGGATTTGTAGAATTTTTAAATTATTGTCTATTGAAGTGTATGAAT
The DNA here is from genome assembly GCF_028750875.1 of Macrosteles quadrilineatus. Classification (NCBI taxonomy): domain Eukaryota; kingdom Metazoa; phylum Arthropoda; class Insecta; order Hemiptera; family Cicadellidae; genus Macrosteles; species Macrosteles quadrilineatus. The sequence continues at coordinate 13,453,087 of NW_026542601.1, read as the reverse complement.
GATTGTTTGTAATTAGATGCTCAGCAAATGCGGAGTTTTGTTTCTGTGTGGACTTCTTTGGCAGGTGTTCTTTGAAACGTGCTTTGAAAGATCGCGCAGTTTGACCTATATAAAAACTGGGGCAAGTGTCACAATTAATTTTGTAAACACCTGTTAGTTCATTTCTATCAGATGAGGATTTTCTTTTTTCTTTTAGGAGGGATGACAATTTGTTTGAGGTTCTAAAAGATAATTTGACATTGTTTTTCGACAGCTCATTTTTTAGAGTGTTGTTTAGACTAATGCCATATTCTGTTGAAGTAAAAACTATTTTTTCAGAATTCATGGTTGAAGTTTTATTTTTGTTTTTATGTTTATGTATTAGTTTATCGACCATATCACTTCTATAGCCGTTAGAGACTGCGATGAACTTGATGGTATTTATTTCTTCATTGTAGTCGTTATCGTTCATAGGGATAGATAGCAATCGGCTGACGAAACTGTGGTATGCTGCCATTTTATGACTTTGAGGATGATGTGAGTTGATGTGAATTGTCTGGAATGATGTGGTCGGTTTCCTGTATATTTTAAATTGAAATTTATTTGTTGATCTGGATATTGTGAGGTCCAAAAAGTTTAATGACTTGTTGTTTTCTTCTTCCAACGTGAATTTACTGCAAACACTTTACTGCAAAACATTAGTTTCCCTAAAATGGCTATATTACGATAACCTCGTCTAACTAAATCCAGGTTAAATTCAATATTACATTGTAAACTATATGTCTTCTGATTTAATGAGATTTCAGTTTCAAATAATGCTATCAGAAAATAAAAATGTATGGGAAAACCAGAAAAATTACAACAAAAACTAAGTTTTATTTAATGTTTACTACAAATACCGGGATTTATCTTTCTTATTTATTTTCTTATTGTGTTATTATTCAAAATAACCTATTTAACAAGGGGTTAAGCAAGATTTATGGCAAAGCGTTGTATAATTCCATAGTCACTTGTCATTTACCACACTCCACACTTTTTGCCTTTGCAATTTCCCTCCATTTCCTATACGTCGTAGACCTGTTTCCATTATTTCCTAAGCCTTATTAAGCATAAAAGAGATGTAAACTTGTTTTAAAACGGTTAAAAAACTTGTTTTAAAACAGTTGAAAAACTTGTTTTAAAACGATTGAAAACTTGTATTAAAACAATTAAAAAACTTGTTTTAAAACTTGTATTAAAACAATTGAAAAACTTGTTTTAATACAAATTTTTTAACAGTTTTAAAACAAGTTAACAACTTTTTTGATACAAGTTTACAACTGTTATTTTCCAAAAAATATGGCTTAGGGAATGATGGAAACATGTCTACGACGTTGAGGAATTGAAGGGAAGTTGCAAAGGCAAAGGGTCTGGAGTGTGGGAAACTGTCAAGTGACTATGGAATAATACAACGCTATGCTTAAAAACGATTAGGGAATAATGGAAACAGGTCCACGACGTTGAGGAAGTGGAGGTAAGTTGCTAAGGCAAAAGGTCTGGAGTGTGGGAAATGTCAAGTGCCTATGGAATTATACAATGCTATGCTAAGCGTGTGGTTGGCTTAGGGAATCATGGAAACAGGTCCACGACGTAAAGGAAGTGGAGGTAAGTTGCAAAGGCAAAAGGTCTTGAGTGTGGGAAATGTCAAGTGACTATGGAATTATACTACGCCATGCTTAAAAGTCTTAGGGAATGATAGAAACAGGTCCACGACGTTAAAGAAGGAAAGGGAAGTTGCAAAGGCAAAGGGTCTGGAGTGTGGGAAATGTCAAGTGACTATGGAATAATACAACGCCATGCTTAAAAACGATTAGGGAATGATGGAAACAGGTTTACGACGTAGAGGAAGTGGAGGGAAGTTGCAAATGCAAAGGTTCTTGAGTGTGGGAAATGTCAAGTGACTATAAAATAATACAACGCCATGCTTAAAAACGATAAGGGAATGATGAAATAGGTCCACGACGTAGAGGAAGTGGAGGTAAGTTGCAAAGGCAAACGGTCTGGAGTATGGGAAATGTCAAGTAACTATAGCATAATACAAATTTATGCTTAGAAAGGTTTAGGGAATGATGGAAACAGGCCCACGACGTTGAGGAAGTGAAGGGAAGTTGCTAAGGCAAAAGGTCTGGAGTGTGGGAAATGTCAAGTGCCTATGGAATTATACAATGCCATGCTAAGCGTGTGGTTGGCTTAGGGAATCATGGAAACAGGTCCACGACGTAAAGGAAGTGGAGGTAAGTTGCAAAGGCAAAAGGTCTTGAGTGTGGAAAATGTCAAGTGACTATGGAATTAAACTACGCCATGCTTAAAAGTCTTAGGGAATGATAGAAACAGGTCCACGACGTTGAGGAAGGAAAGGGAAGTTGCAAAGGCAAAGGGTCTGGAGTGTGGGAAATGTCAAGTGACTATGGAATAATACAACGCCATGCTTAAAAACGATTAGGGAATGATGGAAACAGGTCCACGACGTAGAGGAAGTGGAGGAAAGTTGCAAATGCAAAGGTTCTGGAGTGTGGGAAATATCAAGCGACTTTAATATAATACAACGTTATTCTTTAAAACGATAAGGGAATGATGGAAATAGGTCCACGACGTAGAGGAAGTGGAGGTAAGTTGCAAAGGCAAAGGGTTTGGAGTGTTGTTAATGTCAAGCTACTATGGAATTCTACTACGCCATGCTTAAAAAGTCTTAAGGAATGATGGAAACAGGTCCACGACGTAGAGGAAGTGGAGGGAAGTTGCAAAGGCAAACGGTCTAAAGTAAGGGAAATGTCAAGTAACTATAGAATAATACAAATGTATACTTAGAAAGGTGTAGGGAATTAAGGAAGTAGGACCATGACGTTGAGAAAGTGAAGGGAAGTTGCAAAGGCAAAGGGTCCGGAGTGTTAGAAATGTCAAGTGACAATGGAATAATACAATGCCATGCTTAAAAACGATTAGAGAATGATGAACACAGGTCCACGACGTAGAGTAAGTGGAGGGAAGTTGCAAAGGCCAAGGTTCTGTAGTGTGGGAAATGTCAAGTGACTATAGAAAAATACAACGCCATGCATAAAAGCGATAAGAGAATGATGGAAACAGGTGCACGACGTAGAGGAAGTGGAGGTAAGTTGCAACTTCTGCTATGAGTTCCTAGGTAGCAGCACCAGATAGTCACGGACTATTTACATGAGATCTTTTAGTTTAAACACAACAGTGATCATAAATGAGTTCCCGAGACTTTACTGCAAAACATTAGTTTCCCTAAAATGGCTATATTACGATAACCTCGTCTAACTAAATCAAGGTTAAATTCAATATTACATTGTAAACTATATGTCTTCTGATTTAATGAGATTTCAGTTTCAAATAATGCTATCAGAAAATAAAAATGTGTGGGAAAACCAGAAAAATTACAACAAAAACTAAGTTTTATTTAATGTTTACTACAAATACCGGGATTTATCTTTCTTATTTATTTTCTTATTGTGTTATTATTCAAAATAACCTATTTAACAAGGGGTTAAGCAAGGTTTATGGCAAAGCGTTGTATAATTCCATAGTCACTTGTCATTTACCACACTCCACACCTGTTGCCTTTGCAATTTCCCTCCATTTCCTATACTTCGTAGACCTGTTTCCATTATTTCCTAAGCCTTATTAAGCATAAAAGAGATGTAAACTAGTTTTAAAACGGTTAAAAAACTTGTTTTAAAACAGTTGAAAATCTTGTTTTAAAACGATTGAAAACTTGTATTAAAACAATTGAAAAACTTGTTTTAAAACTTGTATTAAAACAATTGAAAAACTTGTTTTAATACAAGTTTTTTAACAATTTCAAAACAAGTTAACAACTGTTTTGATACAAGTTTACAACTGTTTTTTTTCCAAAAAATATGGCTTAGGGAATGATGGAAACATGTCCACGACGTTGAGGAATTGAAGGGAAGTTGCAAAGGCAAAGGGTCTGGAGTGTGGGAAAATGTCAAGTGACTATGGAATAATACAACGCTATGCTTAAAAACGATTAGGGAATGATGGAAACAGGTCCACGACGTTGAGGAAGTGGAGGTAAGTTGCTAAGGCAAAAGGTCTGGAGTGTGGGAAATGTCAAGTGCCTATGGAATTATACAATGCTATGCTAAGCGTGTGGTTGGCTTAGGGAATCATGGAAACAGGTCCACGACGTAAAGGAAGTGGAGGTAAGTTGCAAAGGCAAAAGGTCTTGAGTGTGGGAAATGTCAAGTGACTATGGAATTATACTACGCCATGCTTAAAAGTCTTAGGGAATGATAGAAACAGGTCCACGACGTTGAGGAAGGAAAGGGAAGTTGCAAAGGCAAAGGGTCTGGAGTGTGGGAAATGTCAAGTGACTATGGAATAATACAACGCCATGCTTAAAAACGATTAGGGAATGATGGAAAAAGGTCCATGACGTAGAGGAAGTGGAGGGAAGTTGCAAATGCAAAGGTTCTTGAGTGTGGGAAATGTCAAGTGACTATGGAATAATACAACGCCATGCTTAAAAACGATAAAAGAATGATGGAAACAGGTCCACGACGTTGAGGAAGAAAAGGGAAGTTGCAAAGGCAAAGGGTCTGGAGTGTGGGAAATGTTAAGTGACTATGGAACAGTGAGCCATAGTCCTAATATAACCTAATAACCTAATAAGCCATAGTCCTAATAACCTTCGTCTAACTAAATCAAAGTTAAATTCAATATTACATTTGTGGAGGTAAGTTGCAAAGGCAAAGGGTTTGGAGTGTGGTTAATGTCAAGCTACTATGGAATTCTACTACGCCATGCTTAAAAAGTCTTAGGGAATGATGGAAACAGGTCCACGACGTAGAGGAAGTGGAGGGAAGTTGCAAAGGCAAACGGTCTAAAGTAAGGGAAATGTCAAGTAACTATAGAATAATACAAATGTATGCTTAGAAAGGTGTAAGGAATTAAGAAAGCAGGACCACGACGTTGAGAAAGTGAAGGGAAGTTGCAAAGGCAAAGGGTCCGGAGTGTTAGAAATGTCAAGTGACAATAGAATAATACAATGCCATGCTTAAAAACGATTAGAGAATGATGAACACAGGTCCACGACGTAGAGTAAGTGGAGGGAAGTTGCAAAGGCAAAGGTTCTGGAGTGTGGGAAATGTCAAGTAACTATAGAAAAATACAACGCCATGCTTAAAAACGATAAGAGAATGATGGAAACAAGTGCACGAAGTAGAGGAAGTGGAGGTAAATTGCAACTTCTGCTATGAGTTCCTAGGTAGCAGCACCAGATAGTCACGGACTATTTACATGAAATCTTTTAGTTTAAACACAACAGTGATCATAAATGTGTTCCCGAGACTTTACTGCAAAACATTAGTTTCCCTAAAATGGCTATATTACAATAACCTCGTCTAACTAAATCAAGGTTAAACTCAATATTACATTGTAAACTATATGTCTTCTGATTTAATGAGATTTCAGTTTCAAATAATGCTATCAGAAAATAAAAATGTATGGGAAAACCAGAAAAATTACAACAAAAACTAAGTTTTATTTAATGTTTACTACAAATACCGGGATTTATCTTTCTTATTTATTTTCTTATTGTGTTATTATTCAAAATAACCTATTTTAAAAGGGGTTAAAGCAAGGTTAAGGCAAAGCGTTGTATAATTCCATAGTCACTTGTCATTTACCACACTCCACACCTTTTGCCTTTGCAATTTCCCTCCATTTCCTATACGTCGTAGACCTGTTTCCATCATTCCCTAAGCCTTATTAAACATAAAAGAGATGTAAACTTGTTTTGAAATGGTTTAAAAACTTATTTTTAAACAGTTAAAAAACTTGTTTTAAAACAATTGAAAACTTGTATTAATACAATTGAAAAACTTGTTTTAAAACTTGTATTAAAACAATTGAAAAACTTGTTTTAATACAAGTTTTTTAACAGTTTTAAAACAAGTTAACAACTGTTTTGATATAAGTTTACAACTGTTTTTTTTTTTTAATATGGCTTAGGGAATGATGGAAACATGTCCACGACGTTAAGGAATTGAAGGGAAGTTACAAAGGCAAAGGGTCTGGAGTGTGGGAAAATGTCAAGTGACTATGGAATAATAAAACGCTATGCTTAAAAACGATTAAGATGATTAAAATGATTAACGATTAATGTCTAAGGGATATAGAGAGGAAGGTTATTAAAAAAAAATAGCAAAACGGCCATTGGTGACCTGTATGTTCATAGGATACACTAACAATTACTTAGCTAAAAGATTCGCCCAATCCGATGATTTCGAGGTGTATGTCTAAACCAAGGATTATGAACGCCTCACTATGCCCCAGTGGTTGTAGTATATCGCTACAAACACACAGGTCACCAATTATTTGCCACACAGGACGGGATTCGAACCCGAGCAGTCGAATGCCACTGGCCAATTGACACACGCCCTAGCCTTCTTGGCTATCTGGTCTTGACGACTGAGGAGTCAAAAACCGGTATTTAAGCTGAGGCCACCGATTGCGAACAGATAGCGCTGCAGATGGTTGTTCAGTGAGTTCCTAGGTAGCAGCACCAGATAGTCACGGACTATTTACATGAAATCTTTTAGTTTAAACACAACGGTAATCATAAAGGAGTTCCCGAGACTTTACTGCAAAACATTAGTTTCCCTAAAATGGCTATATTACGATAAAGTCGTCTAACTAAATCAAAGTTAAATTCAATATTACATTGTAAACTATATGTCTTCTGATTTAATGAGATTTCAGTTTCAAATAATGCTATTAGAAAATAAAAATTTATGGGAAAACCAGAAAAATTACAACAGAAACTAAGTTTTATTTAATGTTTACTACAAATACCGGGATTTATCTTTCTTATTTATTTTCTTATTGTGTTATTATTCAAAATAACCTATTTAACAAGGGGTTAAGCAAGGCAAAGCGTTGATAATTCCATAGTCACTTGTCATTTACCACACTCCACACCTTTTGCCTTTGCAATTTCCCTCCATTTCCTATACGTCGTAGACCTGTTTCCATTATTTCCTAAGCCTTATTAAGCATAAAAGAGATGTAAACTTGTTTTAAAACGGTTAAAAAACTTGTTTTAAAACAGTTAAAAAACTTGTTTTAAAACAATTGAAAACTTGTATTAAAACAATTGAAAAACTTGTTTTAAAACTTGTATTAAAACAATTGAAAAACTTGTTTTAATACAAGTTTATTAACAGTTTTAAAACAAGTTAACAACTGTTTTGATACAAGTTTACAACTGTTTTTTTTTTCAAAAAATATGGCTTAGGGAATGATGGAAACATGTCCACGACGTTGAGGAATTGAAGGGAAGTTGCAAAGGCAAAGGGTCTGGAGTGTGGGAAAATGTCAAGTGACTATGGAATAATACAACGCTATGCTTAAAAACGATTAAGATGATTAAAATGATTAACGATTAATGTCCAAGGGATAAAGAGAGGAAGGTTATTAAAAAAAAATAGCAAAACGGCCATTGGTGACCTGTATGTTCATAGGATACACTAACAACCACTTAGCTAAAAGATTCGACCAATCCGATGATTTCGAGGTGTATGTCTAAACCAAGGATTATGAACACCTCACTATGCCCCAGTGGTTGTAGTATATCGCTACAAACACACAGGTCACCAAATATTTGCCACACAGGACGGGATTCGAACCCGAGCAGACGAATGCCACTGGCCAAGTGACACACGCCCTAGCCTTCTTGGCTATCTGTGCTTGAAGACTGAGGAGTCAAAAACCGGTATTTAAGCTGAGGCCATAAGCTGAGGCCACCGATTGCGAACAGATAGCGCTGCAGATGGTTGTTCAATGAGTTCCTAGGTAGCAGCACCAGATAGTCACGGACTATTTACATGAAATCTTTTAGTTTAAACACAACAGTGATCATAAATGAGTTCCCGAGACTTTACTGCAAAAAATTAGTTTCCCTAAAATGGCTATATTACGATAACCTCGTCTAACTAAATCAAAGTTAAATTCAATATTACATTGTAAACTATATGTCTTCTGATTTAATGAGATTTCAGTTTCAAATAATGCTATCAGAAAATAAAAATTTATGGGAAAACCAGAAAAATTACAAAGTATTGATGCTACAGAATGAGTAATGAATGATGGATACAGGTCCACGACGTAGAGGAAGTGGTGGGAAGTTGCAAAGGCAAAGGTTATGGAGTGTGGGAAATGTCAAGTGACTTTAATATAATACAACGTCATGCTTAAAAACGATAAGGGAATGATGGAAATAGGTCCACGACGTAGAGGAAGTGGAGGTAAGTTGCAAAGGCAAAGGGTTTGGAGTGTGGTTAATGTCAAGCTACTATGGAATTCTACTACGCCATGCTTAAAAAGTCTTAGGGAATGATGGAAAAAGGTCCACGACGTAGAGGAAGTGGAGGGAAGTTGCAAAGGCAAACGGTCTAAAGTATGGGAAATGTCAAGTAACTATATAATAATACAAATGTATGCTTAGAAAGGTGTAGGGAATTAAGGAAGCAGGACCACGACGTTGAGAAAGAGAAGGGAAGCTGCAAAGGCAAAGGGTCCGGAGTGTTAGAAATGTCAAGTGACAATGGAATAATACAATGCCATGCTTAAAAACGATTAGAGAATGATGAAAACAGGTCCACGACGTAGAGTAAGTGGATGGAAGTTGCAAAGGCAAAGGTTCTGGAGTGTGGGAAATTTCAAATGACTATAGAATAATACAACGCCATGCTTAAAAACGATAAGAGAATGATGGAAACAGGTCGACAACGTAGAGGAAGTGGAGGTAAGTTGCAACTTCTGCTATGAGTTCCTAGGTAGCAGCACCAGATAGTCACGGACTATTTACATGAAATCTTTAAGTTTAAACACAACAGCGATCATAAATGTGTTCCCGAGACTTTACTGCAAAACATTAGTTTCCCTAAAATGGCTATATTACAATAACCTCGTCTAACTAAATCAAGGTTAAATTCAATATTACTTTGTAAACTATATGTCTTCTGATTTAATGAGATTTCAGTTTCAAATAATGCTATCAGAAAATAAAAATGTATGGGAAAACCAGAAAAATTACAACAAAAACTAAGTTTTATTTAATGTTTACTACAAATACCGGGATTTATCTTTCTTATTTATTTTCTTATTGTGTTATTATTCAAAATAACCTATTTAACAAGGGGTTAAAGCAGGTTCCATAGTCACTTGTCATTTACCACACTCCACACCTTTTGCCTTTGCAATTTCCCTCTATTTCCTATACGTCGTAGACCTGTTTTCATCATTCCCTAAGCCTTATTAAGCATAAAAGAGATGTAAACTTGTTTTAAAACGGTTAAAAAACTTACAATAAGAAATACTAGGATTTATCTTATATTTATCTTATATAGAGAGGAAGGTTATTAAAAAAATAGCAAAACGGCCATTGGTGACCTGTATGTTCATAGGATACACAAACAACCACTTAGCTAAAAGATTCGCCCAATCCGATGATTTCGAGGTGTATGTCTAAACCAAGGATTATGAACACCTCACTATGCCCCAGTGGTTGTAGTATATCGCTACAAACACACAGGTCACCAATTATTTGCCACACAGGACGGGATTCGAACCCGAGCAGACGAATGCCACTGGCCAAGTGACACCCGCCCTAGCCTTCTTGGCTATCTGTGCTTGAAGACTGAGGAGTCAAAAACCGGTATTTAAGCTGAGGCCACCGATTGCGAACAGATAGCGCTGCAGATGGTTGTTCAATGAGTTCCTAGGTAGCAGCACCAGATAGTCACGGACTATTTACATGAGATCTTTTAGTTTAAACACAACAGTAATCATAAATGAGTTCCCGAGACTTTACTGCAAAACATTAGTTTCCCTAAAATGGCTATATTACGATAACCTTGTTTAACTAAATCAAAGTTAAATTCAATATTACATTGTAAACTATATGTCTTCTGATTTAATGACAAGGGGATTAAATACAAGATTATTTAACAAGGGGTTAAAGCAAGGTTAAGGCAAAGCGTTGTATAATTCCATAGTCACTTGTCATTTACCACACTCCACACCTTTTGCCTTTGCAATTTCCCTCCATTTCCTATACGTCGTAGACCTGTTTCCATCATTCCCTAAGCCTTATTAAGCATAAAAGAGATGTAAACTTGTTTTAAAACGGTTAAAAAACTTGTTTTAAAACAGTTGAAAAACTTGTTTTAAAACGATTGAAAACTTGTATTAAAACAATTGAAAAACTTGTTTTAAAACTTGTATTAAAACAATTGAAAAACTTGTTTTAATACAAGTTTTTTAACAGTTTTAAAACAAGTTAACAACTGTTTTGATACAAGTTTACAACTGTTTTTTTCCAAAAAATATGGCTTAGGGAATGATGGAAACATGTCCACGACGTTGAGGAATTGAAGGGAAGTTGCAAAGGCAAAGGGTCTGGAGTGTGGGAAAATGTCAAGTGACTATGGAATAATACAACGCTATGCTTAAAAACGATTAGGGAATGATGGAAACAGGTCCACGACGTTGAGGAAGTGGAGGTAAGTTGCTAAGGCAAAAGGTCTGGAATGTGGGAAATGTCAAGTGCCTATGGAATTATACAATGCAATGCTAAGCGTGTGGTTGGCTTAGGGAATCATGGAAACAGGTCCACGACGTAAAGGAAGTGGAGGTAAGTTGCAAAGGCAAAAGGTCTGGAGTGTGGGAAATGTCACGTGACTATGGAACAATACAATGCCATGCTTAAAAACGATTAGGGAATGATGGAAACAGGTCCAAGGAAGTGGAGGAAAGTTGCAAATGCAAAGGTTCTGGAGTGTGGGAAATGTCAAGTGACTATAAAATAATACAACGCCATGCTTAAAAACGATAAGGGAATGATGGAAATAGGTCCACGACGTAGAGAAAGTGGAGGTAAGTTGCAAAGGCAAAGGGTCTGGAGTGTGGTAAATGTCAAGTTATTATAGAATTCTACTACGCCATGCTTAAAAAGTCTTAGGGAATACTGGAAACAGCTCCACGACGTAGACGAAGTGGAGGAAAGTTGCAAAGGCAAACGGTCTGGAGTATGGGAAATGTCAAGTAACTATAGCATAATACAAATTTATGCTTAGAAAGGTTTAGGGAATGATGGAAACAGGCCCACGACGTTGAGGAAGTGAAGGGAAGTTGCTAAGGCAAAAGGTCTGGAGTGTGGGAAATGTCAAGTGCCTTTGGAATTATACAATGCCATGCTTAAATAGGCTTAGGGAATTATGGAAACAGGTCCACGACGTAAAGGAAGTTGAGGTAAGTTGCAAAGGCAAAAGGTCTGGAGTGTGGAAAATGTCAAGTGACTATGGAATTAAACTACGCCATGCTTAAAAGTCTTAGGGAATGATGGAAACAGGTCCACGACGTTGAGGAAGAAAAGGGAAGTTGCAAAGGCAAAGGGTCTGGAGTGTGGGAAATGTTAAGTGACTATGGAACAATACAACGCCATGCTTAAAAATGATCAGGGAATGATGGAAACAGGTCCACGACGTAGAGGAAGTGGTGGGAAGTTGCAAAGGCAAAGGTTCTGGAGTGTGGGAAATGTCAAGCGACTATAAAATAATACAACGCCATGCTTAAAAACGATAAGGGAATGATGGAAATAGGTCCACGACGTAGAGGAAGTGGAGGTAAGTTGCAAAGGCAAAGGGTCTGGAGTGTGGTAAATGTCAAGTTACTATAGAATTCTACTACGCCATGCTTAAAAAGTCTTAGGGAATACTGGAAACAGCTCCACGACGTAGAGGAAGTGGAGGGAAGTTGCAAAGGCAAACGGTCTGGAGTATGGGAAATGTCAATTAACTATAGCATAATACAAATTTATGCTTAGAAAGGTTTAGGGAATGATGGAAATAGGTCCACGACGTAGAGGAAGTGGAGGTAAGTTGCAAAGGCAAAGGGTTTGGAGTGTGGTTAATGTCAAGCTACTATGGAATTCTACTACGCCATGCTTAAAAAGTCTTAGGGAATGATGGAAACAGGTCCACGACGTAGAGGAAGTGGAGGGAAGTTGCAAAGGCAATCGGTCTAAAGTATGGGAAATGTCAAGTAACTATAGAATAATACAAATGTATGCTTAGAAAGGTGTAGGGAATTAAGGAAGCAGGACCACGACGTTGAGAAAGTGAAGGAAAGTTGCAAAGGCAAAGGGTCCGGAGTGTTAGAAATGTCAAGTGACAATGGAATAATACAATGCCATGCTTAAAAACGATTAGAGAATGATGAAAACAGGTCCACGACGTAGAGTAAGTGGAGGGTAGTTGCAAAGGCAAAGGTTCTGGAGTGTGGGAAATTTCAAGTGACTATGGAATAATACAACGCCATGCTTAAAAACGATAAGAGAATGATGGAAACAGGTCGACGACGTAGAGGAAGTGGAGGTAAGTTGCAACTTCTGCTACGAGTTCCTAGGTAGCAGCACCAGATAGTCACGGACTATTTACATGAAATCTTTAAGTTTAAACACAACAGTGATCATAAATGTGTTCCCGAGACTTTACTGCAAAACATTAGTTTCCCTAAAATGGCTATATTACGATAACCTCGTCTAACTAAATCAAGGTTAAATTCAATATTACATTGTAAACTATATGTCTTCTGATTTAATGAGATTTCAGTTTCAAATAATGCTATCAGAAAATAAAAATGTATGGGAAAACCAGAAAAATTACAACAAAAACTAAGTTTTATTTAATGTTTACTACAAATACCGGGATTTATCTTTCTTATTTATTTTCTTATTGTGTTATTATTCAAAATAACCTATTTAACAAGGGGTTAAAGCAAGGTTAAGGCAAAGCGTTGTATAATTCCATAGTCACTTGTCATTTACCACACTCCACACCTTTTGCCTTTGCAATTTCCCTCCATTTCCTATACGTCGTAGACCTGTTTCCATCATTCACTAAGCCTTATTAAGCATAAAAGAGATGTAAACTTGTTTTAAAACGGTTAAAAAACTTACAATAAGAAATACTAGGATTTATCTTATATTTATATCCCATGGACATTTTATAAAATGTCTAAGGGCTATAGAGAGGAAGGTTATTAAAAAAAATAGCAAAACGGCCATTGGTGACCTGTATGTTCATAGGATACACTAACAACCTCTTAGCTAAAAGATTCGCCCAATCCGACGATTTCGAGGTGTATGTCTAAACCAAGGAATATGAACACCTCACTATGCCCCAGTGGTTGTAGTATATCGCTACAAACACACAGGTCACCAATTATTTGCCACACAGGACGGGATTCGAACCCGAGCAGACGAATGCCACTGGCCAAGTGACACACGCCCTAGCCTTCTTGGCTATCTGTGCTTGAAGACTGAGGAGTCAAAAACCGGTATTTAAGCTGAGGCCACCGATTGCGAACAGATAGCGCTGCAGATGGTTGTTCAATGAGTTCCTAGGTAGCAGCACCAGATAGTCACGGACTGTTTACATGAAATCTTTTAGTTTAAACACAACAGTGATCATAAATGAGTTCCCGAGACTTTACTGCAAAACATTAGTTTCCCTAAAATGGCTATATTACGATAACCTCGTCTAACTAAATCAAAGTTAAATTTAATATTACATTGTAAACTATATGTCTTCTGATTTAATGAGATTTCAGTTTCAAATAATGCTATCAGAAAATAAAAATTTATGGGAAAACCGGAAAAATTACAACAAAAACTAAGTTTTATTTAATGTTTACTACAAATACCGGGATTTATCTTTCTTATTTATTTTCTTATTGTGTTATTATTCAAAATAACCTATTTAACAAGGGGTTTAGCAAGGTTTATGGCAAAGCGTTGTATAATTCCATAGTCACTTGTCATTTACCACACTCCACACCTTTTGCCTTTGCAATTTCCCTCCATTTCCTATACGTCGTAGACCTGTTTCCATCATTCCCTAAGCCTTATTAAGCATAAAAGAGATGTAAACTTGTTTTAAAACGGTTAAAAAACTTGTTTAAAAACAGTTGAAAAAATTGTTTTAAAACGATTGAAAACTTGTATTAAAACAATTGAAAAACTTGTTTTAAAACTTGTATTAAAACAATTAAAAAACTTGTTTTAATACAAGTTTCTTAACAGTTTTAAAACAAGTTAACAACTGTTTTGATGCAAGTTTACAACTGTTTTTTTTCCAAAAAATATGGCTTAGGGAATGATGGAAACATGTCCACGACGTTGAGGAATTGAAGGGAAGTTGCAAAGGCAAAGGGTCTGGAGTGTGGGAAAATGTCAAGTGACTATGGAATAATACAACGCTATGCTTAAAAACGATTAGGGAATGATGGAAAAAGGTCCACGACGTTGAGGAAGTGGAGGTAAGTTGCTAAGGCAAAAGGTCTGGAATGTGGGAAATGTCAAGTGCCTATGGAATTATACAATGCCATGCTAAGCGTGTGGTTGGCTTAGGGAATCATGGAAACAGGTCCACGACTTAAAGGAAGTGGAGGTAAGTTGCAAAGGCAAAAGGTCTTGAATGTGGGAAATGTCAAGTGACTATGGAATTATACTACGCCATGCTTAAAAGTCTTAGGGAATGATAGAAACAGTCCCACGACGTTGAGGAAGGAAAGGGAAGTTGCAAAGGCAAAGGGTCTGGAGTGTGGGAAATGTCAAGTGACTATAAAATAATACAACGCCATGCTTAAAAACTCCATTTCCTATACGTCGTAGACCTGTTTCCATCATTCCCTCCTTATTAAGCATAAAAGAGATGTAAACTTGTTTTAAAACGGTTATAAAACTTGTTTTAAAACAGTTGAAAAACTTGTTTTAAAACGATTGAAAACTTGCATTAAAACAATTGAAAAACTTGTTTTAAAACTTGTATTAAAACAATTAAAAAACTTGTTTTAATACAAGTTTTTTAACAGTTTTAAAACAAGTTAACAACTGTTTTGATACAAGTTTACAACTGTTTTTTTCTAAAAAAAATGTCTTAGGGAATGATGGAAACATGTCCACGACGTTGAGGAATTGAAGGGAAGTTGCAAAGGCAAAGGGTCTGGAGTGTGGGAAAATGTCAAGTGACTATGGAATAATACAACGCTATGCTTAAAACGATTAGGGAATGATGGAAACAGGTCCACGACGTTGAGGAAGTGGAGGTAAGTTGCTAAGGCAAAAGGTCTGGAGTGTGGGAAATGTCAAGTGCCTATAGAATTATACAATGCCATGCTTAAATAGGCTTAGGGAATTATGGAAACAGGTCCACGACGTAAAGGAAGTACTGTAGAGGTAAGTTGCAAAGGCAAAAGGTCTTGAGTGTGGAAAATGTCAAGTGACTATGGAATTAAACTACGCCATGCTTAAGAATCTTAGGGAATGATGGAAACAGGTCCACGACGTTGAGGAAGAAAAGGGAAGATGCAAAGGCAAAGGGTCTGGAGTGTGGGAAATGTTAAGTGACTATGGAACAATACAACGCCATGCTTAAAAATGATCAGGGAATGATGGAAACAGGTCCACGACGTAGAGGAAGTGGTGGGAAGTTGCAAAGGCAAAGGTTCTGGAGTGTGGGAAATGTCAAGCGACTATAAAATAATACAACGCCATGCTTAAAAACGATAAGGGAATGATGGAAATAGGTCCACGACGTAGAGGAAGTGGAGGTAAGTTGCAAAGGCAAAGGGTCTGGAGTGTGGTAAATGTCAAGTTACTATAGAATTCTACTACGCCATGCTTAAAAAGTCTTAGGGAATACTGGAAACAGCTCCACGACGTAGAGGAAGTGGAGGGAAGTTGCAAAGGCAAACGGTCTGGAGTATGGGAAATGTCAATTAACTATAGCATAATACAAATTTATGCTTAGAAAGGTTTAGGGAATGATGGAAATAGGTCCACGACGTAGAGGAAGTGGAGGTAAGTTGCAAAGGCAAAGGGTTTGGAGTGTGGTTAATGTCAAGCTACTATGGAATTCTACTACGCCATGCTTAAAAAGTCTTAGGGAATGATGGAAACAGGTCCACGACGTAGAGGAAGTGGAGGGAAGTTGCAAAGGCAAACGGTCTAAAGTATGGGAAATGTCAAGTAACTATAGAATAATACAAATGTATGCTTAGAAAGGTGTAGGGAATTAAGGAAGCAGGACCACGACGTTGAGAAAGTGAAGGAAAGTTGCAAAGGCAAAGGGTCCGGAGTGTTAGAAATGTCAAGTGACAATGGAATAATACAATGCCATGCTTAAAAACGATTAGAGAATGAAGAAAACAGGTCCACGACGTAGAGTAAGTGGAGGGAAGTTGCAAAGGCAAAGGTTCTGCAGTGTGGGAAATTTCAAGTGACTATGGAATAATACAACGCCATGCTTAAAAACGATAAGAGAATGATGGAAACAGGTCGACGACGTAGAGGAAGTGGAGGTAAGTTGCAACTTCTGCTACGAGTTCCTAGGTAGCAGCACCAGATAGTCACGGACTATTTACATGAAATCTTTTAGTTTAAACACAACAGTGATCATAAATGTGTTCCCGAGACTTTACTGCAAAACATTAGTTTCCCTAAAATGGCTATATTACGATAACCTCGTCTAACTAAATCAAGGTTAAATTCAATATTACATTGTAAACTATATGTCTTCTGATTTAATGAGATTTCAGTTTCAAATAATGCTATCAGAAAATAAAAATGTATGGGAAAACCAGAAAAATTACAACAAAAACTAAGTTTTATTTAATGTTTACTACAAATACCGGGATTTATCTTTCTTATTTATTTTCTTATTGTGTTATTATTCAAAATAACCTATTTAACAAGGGGTTAAAGCAAGGTTAAGGCAAAGCGTTGTATAATTCCATAGTCACTTGTCATTTACCACACTCCACACCTTTTGCCTTTGCAATTTCCCTCCATTTCCTATACGTCGTAGACCTGTTTCCATCATTCGCTAAGCCTTATTAAGCATAAAAGAGATGTAAACTTGTTTTAAAACGGTTAAAAAACTTACAATAAGAAATACTAGGATTTATCTTATATTTATATCCCATGGACATTTTATAAAATGTCTAAGGGCTATAAAGAGGAAGGTTATTAAAAAAAAATAGCAAAACGGCCATTGGTGACCTGTATGTTCATAGGATACACTAACAACCTCTTAGCTAAAAGATTCGCCCAATCCGATGATTTCGAGGTGTATGTCTAAACCAAGGAATATGAACACCTCACTATGCCCCAGTGGTTGTAGTATATCGCTACAAACACACAGGTCACCAATTATTTGCCACACAGGACGGGATTCGAACCCGAGCAGACGAATGCCACTGGCCAAGTGACACACGCCCTAGCCTTCTTGGCTATCTGTGCTTGAAGACTGAGGAGTCAAAAACCGGTATTTAAGCTGAGGCCACCGATTGCGAACAGATAGCGCTGCAGATGGTTGTTCAATGAGTTCCTAGGTAGCAGCACCAGATAGTCACGGACTGTTTACATGAAATCTTTTAGTTTAAACACAACAGTGATCATAAATGAGTTCCCGAGACTTTACTGCAAAACATTAGTTTTCCTAAAATGGCTATATTACGATAACCTCGTCTAACTAAATCAAAGTTAAATTTAATATTACATTGTAAACTATATGTCTTCTGATTTAATGAGATTTCAGTTTCAAATAATGCTATCAGAAAATAAAAATTTATGGGAAAACCGGAAAAATTACAACAAAAACTAAGTTTTATTTAATGTTTACTACAAATACCGGGATTTATCTTTCTTATTTATTTTCTTATTGTGTTATTATTCAAAATAACCTATTTAACAAGGGGTTTAGCAAGGTTTATGGCAAAGCGTTGTATAATTCCATAGTCACTTGTCATTTACCACACTCCACACCTTTTGCCTTTGCAATTTCCCTCCATTTCCTATACGTCGTAGACCTGTTTCCATCATTCCCTAAGCCTTATTAAGCATAAAAGAGATTTAAACTTGTTTTAAAACGGTTAAAAAACTTGTTTAAAAACAGTTGAAAAAATTGTTTTAAAACGATTGAAAACTTGTATTAAAACAATTGAAAAACTTGTTTTAAAACTTGTATTAAAACAATTAAAAAACTTGTTTTAATACAAGTTTCTTAACAGTTTTAAAACAAGTTAACAACTGTTTTGATGCAAGTTTACAACTGTTTTTTTTCCAAAAAATATGGCTTAGGGAATGATGGAAACATGTCCACGAAGTTGAGGAATTGAAGGGAAGTTGCAAAGGCAAAGGGTCTGGAGTGTGGGAAAATGTCAAGTGACTATGGAATAATACAACGCTATGCTTAAAAACGATTAGGGAATGATGGAAACAGGTCCACGACGTTGAGGAAGTGGAGGTAAGTTGCTAAGGCAAAAGGTCTGGAATGTGGGAAATGTCAAGTGCCTATGGAATTATACAATGCCATGCTAAGCGTGTGGTTGGCTTAGGGAATCATGGAAACAGGTCCACGACGTAAAGGAAGTGGAGGTAAGTTGCAAAGGCAAAAGGTCTTGAGTGTGGGAAATGTCAAGTGACTATGGAATTATACTACGCCATGCTTAAAAACGATTAGGGAATGATGGAAACATGTCCACGACGTTGAGGAATTGAAGAGAAGTTGCAAAGGCAAAGGGTCTGGAGTGTAGGAAAATGTCAAGTGACTATGGAATAATACAACGCTATGCTTAAAACGATTAGGGAATGATGGAAATAGGTCCACGACGTTGAGGAAGTGGAGGTAAGTTTTTCAATTGTTTTAATACAAGTTTTAAAACAAGTTTTTCAATTGTTTTAATACAAGTTTTCAATCGTTTTAAAACAAGTTTTTCAACTGTTTTAAAACAAGTTTTTTTACCGTTTTAAAACAAGTTTACATCTCTTTTATGCTTAATAAGGAGGGAATGATGGAAACAGGTCTACGACGTATAGGAAATGGAGGGAAATTGCAAAGGCAAAAGGTGTGGAGTGTGGTAAATGACAAGTGACTATGGAATTATACAACGCTTTGCCATAAACCTTGCTTAACCCCTTGTTAAATAGGTTATTTTGAATAATAACACAATAAGAAAATAAATAAGAAAGATAAATCCTTTTAAAGATAAATCCTTTTGCCTTAGCAACTTACCTCCACTTCCTCAACGTCGTGGACCTGTTTCCATCATTCCCTAATCGTTTTTAAGCATAGCGTTGTATTATTCCATAGTCACTTGACATTTTCCCTCACTCCAGACCCTTTGCATTTGCAACTTCCCTTCAATTCATCGACGTCGTAGACATGTTTCCATCATTCCCTAAGCCATATTTTTTGGAAAAAACAGTTGTAAACTTGTATCAAAACAGTTGTTAACTTGTTTTAAAACTGTTAAAAAACTTGTATTAAAACAAGTTTTTCAATTGTTTTAATACAAGTTTTTCAATTGTTTTAATACAAGTTTTCAATCGTTTTAAAACAAGTTTTTCAACTGTTTTAAAACAAGTTTTTTTAACCGTTTTAAAACAAGTTAACATCTCTTTAATGCTTAATAAGGCTTAGGAAATAATGGAAACAGGTCTACGACGTATAGGAAATGGAGGGAAATTGCAAAGGCAAAAGGTGTGGAGTGTGGTAAATGACAAATGACTATGGAATTATACAACGCTTTGCCATAAACCTTGCTTAACCCCTTGTTAAATAGGTTATTATGAATAATAACACAATAAGAAAATAAATAAGAAAGATAAATCCCGGTATTTGTAGTAAACTTTAAATAAAACTTAGTTTTTGTTGTAATTTTTCTGGTTTTCCCATAAATTTTTATTTTCTGATAGCATTATTTGAAATTGAAATCTCATTAAATCAGAAGACATATAGTTTACAATGTAATATTGAATTTAACTTTGATTTAGTTAGACAAGGTTATCGTAATATAGCCATTTTAGGGAAACTAATGTTTTGCAGTAAAGTCTCGGGAACTCATTTATGATCACTGTTGTGTTTAAACTAAAAGATTTCATGTAAATAGTCCGTGACTATCTGGTGCTGCTACCTAGGAACTCATTGAACAACCATCTGCAGCGCTATCTGTTCGCAATCGGTGGCCTCAGCTTAAATACCGGTTTTTGACTCCTCAGTCTTCAAGCACAGATAGCCAAGAAGGCTAGGGCGTGTGTCACTTGGCCAGTGGCATTCGTCTGCTCGGGTTCGAATCCCGTCCTGTGTGGCAAATAATTGGTGACCTGTGTGTTTGTAGCGATATACTACAACCACTGGGGCATAGTGAGGTGTTCATAATCCTTGGTTTAGACATACACCTCGAAATCATCGGATTGGGCGAATCTTTTAGCTAAGTAGTTGTTAGTGTTTCCTATAAACATACAGGTCACCAATGGCCGTTTTGTTCTTTTTTTTAATAACCTTTTAATAACCTTTTTAATAACCTTTTTAATTTTTTAATAACCTTTTAATAACCTTTTTTTTTAATAACCTGTTTCCATCATTCCCTAAACCTTTCTAAGCATAAATTTGTATTATGCTATAGTTACTTGACATTTCCCATACTCCAGACCGTTTGCCTTTGCAACTTCCCTCCACTTCCTCTACGTCGTGGAGCTGTTTCCAGTATTCCCTAAGACTTTTTAAGCATGGCGTAGTAGAATTCTATAGTAACTTGACATTTACCACACTCCAGACCCTTTGCCTTTGCAACTTACCTCCACTTCCTCTACGTCCTGGACCTATTTCCATCATTCCCTTATCGTTTTTAAGCATGGCGTTGTATTATTTTATAGTCACTTGACATTTCCCACACTCCAGAACCTTTGCATTCGCAACTTCCCTCCACTTCCTCTACGTCGTGGACCTGTTTCCATCATTCCCTAATCGTTTTTAAGCATGACGTTGTATTATTCCATAGTCACTTGACATTTCCCACACTCCAGACCCTTTGTCTTTGCAACTTCCCTTCAATTCCTCAACGTCGTGGACATGTTTCCATCATTCCCTAAGCCATATTTTTTGGAAAAAAACAGTTGTAAACTTGTATCAAAACAGTTGTTAACTTGTTTTAAAACTGTTAAAAAACTTGTATTAAAACAAGTTTTTCAATTGTTTTAATACAAGTTTTCAATCGTTTTAAAACAAGTTTTTCAACTGTTTTAAAACAAGTTTTTTAACAGTTTTAAAACAAGTTTACATCTCTTTTAAGCTTAATAAGGAGGGAATAATGGAAACAGGTCTACGACGTATAGGAAATGGAGGGAAATTGCAAAGGCAAAAGGTGTGGAGTGTGGTAAATGACAAGTGACTATGGAATTATACAACGCTTTGCCATAAACCTTGCTTAACCCCTTGTTAAATAGGCTATTTTGAATAATAACACAATAAGAAAATAAATAAGAAAGATAAATCCCGGTATTTGTAGTAAACATTAAATAAAACTTAGTTTTTGTTGTAATTTTTCTGGTTTTCCGATAAATTTTTATTTTCTAATAGCATTATTTGAAATTGAAATCTCATTAAATCAGAAGACATATAGTTTACAATGTAATATTGAATTTAACTTTGATTTAGTTAGACGAGGCTATCGTAATATAGCCATTTTAGGGAAACTAATGTTTTGCAGTAAAGTCTCGGGAACTCATTTATGATCACTGTTGTGTTTAAACTAAAAGATTTCATGCAAATAGTCCGTGACTATCTGGTTCTGCTACCTAGGAACTCATTGAACAACCATCTGCAGCGCTATCTGTTCGCAATCGGTGGCCTCAGCTTAAATACCGGTTTTTGACTCCTCAGTCTTCAAGCACAGATAGCCAAGAAGGCTAGGGCGTGTGTCACTTGGCCAGTGGCATTCGTCTGCTCGGGTTCGAATCCCGTCCTGTGTGGCAAATAATTGGTGACCTGTGTGTTTGTAGCGATATACTACAACCACTGGGGCATAGTGAGGTGTTCATAATCCTTGGTTTAGACATACACCTCGAAATCATCGGATTGGGCGAATCTTTTAGCTAAGTAGTTGTTAGTGTATCCTATGAACATACAGGTCACCAATGGCCGTTTTACTATTTTTTTTTTAATAACCATCATTCCCTCATTTTTCGTTCCCATCATTCCCTAAACCTTTCTAAGCATACATTTGTATTATGCTATAGTTACTTAACATATCCCATACTCCAGACCGTTTGCCTTTGCAACTTCCCTCCACTTCCTCTACGTCGTGGAGCTGTTTCCAGTATTCCCTAAGACTTTTTAAGCATGGCGTAGTAGAATTCTATAGTAACTTGACATTTACCACACTCCAGACCCTTTGCCTTTGCAACTTACCTCCAATTCCTCTACGTCGTGGACCTATTTCCATCATTCCCTTATCGTTTTTAAGCATGGCGTTGTATTATTTTATAGTCACTTGACATTTCCCACACTCCAGAACCTTTGCATTTGCAACTTCCCTCCACTTCCTCTACGTCGTGGACCTGTTTCCATCATTCCCTAATCGTTTTTAGGCATGACGTTGTATTATTCCATAGTCACTTGACATTTCCCACACTCCAGACCCTTTGCCTTTGCAACTTCCCTTTCCTTCCTCAACGTCGTGGACCTGTTTCTATCATTCCCTAAGACTTTTAAGCATGGCGTAGTATAATTCCATAGTCACTTGACATTTCCCACACTCAAGACCTTTTGCCTTTGCAACTTACCTCCACTTCCTTTACGTCGTGGACCTGTTTCCATGATTCCCTAAGCCAACCACACGCTTAGCATGGCATTGTATAATTCCATAGGCACTTGACATTTCCCACACTCCAGACCTTTTGCCTTTGCAACTTACCTCCACTTCCTTTACGTCGTGGACATGTTTCCATCATTCCCTAAGCCATATTTTTTGGAAAAAACAGTTGTAAACTTGTTTTAAAACTGTTAAAAAACTTGTATTAAAACAAGTTTTTCAATTGTTTTAATACAAGTTTTAAAACAAGTTTTTCAATTGTTTTAATACAAGTTTTCAATCGTTTTAAAACAAGTTTTTCAACTGTTTTAAAACAAGTTTTTTAACCGTTTTAAAACAAGTTTACATCTCTTTTATGCTTAATAAGGCTTAAGAAATAATGGAAACAGGTCTACGACGTATAGGAAATGGAGGGAAATTGCAAAGGCAAAAGGTGTGGAGTGTGGTAAATGACAAGTGACTATGGAATTATACAACGCTTTGCCATAAACCTTGCTTAACCCCTTGTTAAATAGGTTATTTTGAATAATAACACAATAAGAAAATAAATAAGAAAGATAAATCCCGGTATTTGTAGTAAACATTAAATAAAACTTAGTTTTTGTTGTAATTTTCCAGTTTTCCCATAAATTTTTATTTTCTGATAGCATTATTTGAAATTGATATCTCAGTAAATCAGAAGACATATAGTTTACAATGTAATATTGAATTTAACTTTGATTTAGTTAGACGAGGTTATCGTAATATAGCCATTTTAGGGAAACTAATGTTTTGCAGTAAAGTCTCGGGAACTCATTTATGATCACTGTTGTGTTTAAACTAAAAGATTTCATGTAAATAGTCCGTGACTATCTGGTGCTGCTACCTAGGAACTCATAGCAGAAGTTGTAACTTACCTCTACTTACTCTACGTCGTGGACCTGTTTTCATCATTCTCTTATCGTTTTTAAGCATGGCATTGTATTATTCCATAGTCACTTGATATTTCCCACACTCCAGAACCTTGGCCTTTGCAACTTCCCTCCACTTACTCTACGTCGTGGACCTGTTTTCATCATTCTCTTATCGTTTTTAAGCATGGCGTTGTATTATTCCATAGTCACTTGACATTTCCCACACTCCAGAACCTTTGCCTTTGCAACTTCCCTCCACTTACTCTACGTCGTGGACCTGTTTTCATCATTCTCTAATCGTTTTTAAGCATGGCATTGTATTATTCCATTGTCACTTGACATTTCTAACACTCCGGACCCTTTGCCTTTTCAACTTCCCTTCACTTTCTCAACGTCGTGGACCTGCTTCCATCATTGCCTAAACCTTTCTAAGCATAAATTTGTATTATTCTATAGTTACTTGACATTTCCCTTACTTTAGACCGTTTGCCTTTGCAACTTCCCTCCACTTCCTCTACGTCGTGGACCTATTTCCATCATTCCCATATCGTTTTTAAGCATGACGTTGTATTTTTTTATAGTGACTTAAAATTTTCAAGTAGCAACATTCACACATCATTCTGCATCATTCCCTAAGACAACAGTTCACTTAGCAACTTCCCTTCACTTCCTCAATGTCGTGGGCCTGTTTCCAGGCGTGGGCTCCCACGTGGGCTTACTCCAGACCGTTTGCCTTTGCAACTTCCCTCCACTTCCTCTACGTCGTGGACCTGTTTCCAGTATTCCCTAAGACTTTTTAAGCATGGCGTAGTATGATAATATCATTTTTAATTATACAGAATATAATAGGGTTGACGTGGTGTCTGGTTGACGTCTACGTGCGAGGTGGCGAGGTTTACGGCACCGAACATTGAGCGTACACGCACGGCCGCCTTCGTCCTAACTCCAGGCCGCGGCCTTCGAAGTGGCAACGTCGCAAGTGGTGTTGTAACAGCTGTTTTGTTTGGACATATAAACCAGTTTTTATCATAGGGGGCGGGTTGTCTTGAAGCTCCATGTTTGATGCCGTCAACATGGCCGCAGCCTGGAGTTAAAGGCGGCCGTGCATGTACCTTCCATGTTCGGTGCCGTCAACCCGCCACCTCGCACGTAGACGTCAACCAGACACCACGTCAACCCATGGCCGCGGCCTGGAGTTAAAGGCGGCCGTGCGTGTACGCTCAATGTTCGGTGCCGTCAACCCGCCACCTCGCACGTAGACGTCAACCAGACACCACGTCAACCCTATTATATTCTGTATAATTAAATATAATTCATAATTGCAACATTAATCTTTTATGATTACCAATCTTTTCACTTTGATTACCAAATACGGTGAGTTTCAACGTTTAGTATATCTTTTTATTTATAATCAACGGTACTTCATTTCTCTACTTATAATCAACTACATTTTCCACAGCTGATTATATGTATCTACTTATTATCGGAATTAATTAATTTATTAGTGTTAGTAAACCCGCTTAAAACCTCTGTACATATAATGTTAGATGAGAATGATGTTGGTGAAGATTCGGTTATAATAATTGATAACCTTAATAATGAATTATTTGACATTTATTTATGATCGCGAAACTGACCTTACCTTGGTAAGTACTTTTTTGGATGGTGTTTTCAAATTCCTATATACAAAATATACGTACAACGCACTGAAAATGCCAAGTTGTTAACAAACCACCAAGTCATAAGTTAAAAATTGTTATTTATTCGTTAAGAATTGTAATTTGGAATGGAAAAAGAAACCTATTGCTTGTTAGATAATTGTCAATTGAAAACTGTAAAGAATCATTGAATTAGTATACGTTTTTGGTAGTTATTGCTGTCAAACGTCATTAGAGGACCTCGCACTGTTATATTATCCCGCATAACGGCACCAAGACCAGTCCTAAGATTATTATTAAAACGCCACCCAAAGGAGTACCAATATAAAGGTATTTATGGCACCATATATCGGTCCCACCTCACTGGACTACCATTCGGTCCCTCTTTGGCGGCAATCCGTCACCGTGAGTAGTACCGGTGCCTTGGCAAGGTAGTACATTTTTCAGTCCCTTTAGTAATTTTGTAATATTTGAATTATAATTAATTATACCCATTGTTAATAATAACTATTCCATTAGAAATAACAATTTTATAGATTCATAGTTATGTTATTCCAGTTTTTGGTGTTTTAAAATATTGTTTTCAAATTCCTATATACAAAATATAGGTACGACGCACTGAAAATGCCAAGTTGTTAACAAACCACCAAGTCAGAAGTTAAAAATTGTTATTAATTCGTTAAGAATTGTAATTTGAACTGGAAAAAGAAACCTATTGCTTGTTAGATAATTGTCAATTGAAAACTGTAAAGAATCATTGAATTAGTATACGTTTTTGGTAGTTATTGCTGTCAAAAGTTATTAGAGGACCTCGCACTGTTATATTATCCCTAATTAGTTATCGGTTGTAGTAGTAAATGCTGTCAAACGTTATTAGAGGACCTAGCACTGTTATATTATCCCGCATAACGGCACCAATACCAGTCCCATGTTTATCACCTAATCGCCACCCTCATTTGTTCCAATGTAATGGTATTTATTGCACTGTGTATCGGTACCCCGACACTGGACCACATTTTGGTCCCATTCATAGCTTTAAAATGGACCCATAAAAATATTTTTTTACAGAAAAATGTTTCTTTTTTTAAATATGGTTTTAAAAATTTTTTAAATTAAAAACCGGATAATGCCGCCAAGAGGTCGCTTTCGGTAGTTTTGGGATTTGTTATGGAGAAATAACATAGGGCCGCTAATAGGTCCCTTTTCTGAAATATCACTTCTCATGACATGCTTCAATAAAAACATGTTTTTCTTTTTGGGATTTGTTATGGAGAAATAACATAGGGCTAATAGTGGTTTTTTTAATGTTGATCACAAACAAATTTAGATCCAAGTTCTGTCAATGGGATGCCTTTACTTAAGAATAATTTTGTTAAACCTTTACAAAATGAGCATAGACTTAGAAATAATAACTGGGTAGGGTATCTCAACACACCATTTTTTGCCTTTTCTTATTTGACGAAGACAATTTCCAATACTGTATTTCAATCGGGGAAGCCTTGTTATCAGCATTAACCAAAAAACCAAAGCTACCTTAATAAACCAATATTTATTCATAAACATGTTTGCTGCATTTAGCAGTTAAACCTCTGGAATCATTCAAATTCTTTATTGAACATAACGTTATCAACAAAAGCAAACAAAGACAAACAACAAACTGTTTTGTTTTTTTGCACAAAAGATATGTTGTAGTGGGATATCTAGGCCTATCCTGACATATAGATAATTTGATTCTGAGTTTGTTTAAATATTCCAACAATAATTCCTTTTCCGTAGCTTTTTAGGGACTATGTCCCTACAAGCCACTAGTTTACATTAAAATACGCAATAAGTATGACTCCATTTTTCTGTATGCATATAATTAATTCATGGTAATGTAAAAGTATGCGTAACGAATTTTTCACCTCACTATGATGTTTTTAGCTGTTTTACATACATTTAGCTGGTTTATATTGGTGGCTGAAAGTTACGTTTTGCTGGCTATGCCAGCTGTCATCATCATATGGGGACCGAGCAGGGGTTTACATCCCTAGGGCCGCAAAATCACTTGTTCGCCTATTTACTTAAAACATTAATGTATATTAAATGCACAAGCTGTATCCATGGCATTGCAATAGACTTGTTTTTTGTCACAGCTGCCTAGACAACTATTTATTGTTATTTTTGATTTTGCTGATTCCTCAAAATATTTTACATAAATAAGAGGGACGTTATATTGCAAATGCAAAACATACTTGGGTGAAAAACAGCGCTCGTACCACGAGCCAAAATGGGTTTGCAGCTCTCGATCGTTTCACGTTCTCGACTTCGTCCCGAACTTAAAACCCGATATCGATTCGGCAAAACCTCACTGTACGAAATATACAATTTTTTTTACGGTGGATTTAGAGACCCAAAGATTCTCACCCCGTTGCGAAGCATGGGCAGATAGTTAGTTATAAGATTATAAAGTCTTTACTGTTTTGTCTGTACATTGCATGAAGTGTTTGGTTATTTCTACGTTGTATATAATAAGAAAGCCGAAACGAGTCTTGTGTCAATATCTGTACGTTTGTTTGATTGTTACTGTCATTGTGCCTGGAACGCCAAAATTCCAATTCACGTGTCCTACATTGGGAAAACTAGAGTACCGTTCATGATCCAAATAGTTTTGTAATTGTTTGAATAAATTTGCCAAGTTTGATCAAAATATACCCATAAACAAGCAAACTACAACATTTTACAATATTCTTTATATGAATAACAAGGGAATTTTAAATTTACAATTTTTGAATTTGTCCTGTTACCAATAACCGTACAAAAACACTTTGATATACTAAATTATTTGTTTTCTAAGCTATTTAAAAAGGTCTGGATATAAATTGGGAAATTTTGTATTTTTAAGGTAACGTTTTTCTCCATTTCATATATTAGTAACAATATGTATAGTATCAAATTCAGTAATAACATTGACTACTGTATTTAAACCTTAACACAAGTGTTTATATATTCATTGAGGCTACTGGTGCTACCGCTGATGGCTTATGCATGTGTACGTTAGTAGCTAGCAGACAATTTGCCAACTAGAACTAGCAGACAATTTGCCAACTAGGAACATGAAATCAGCTGTTCCCCGTCCTCACTGTCGCGGTTGCTCGCCTAGCATGTCAACAGCTGACTGCTGTAAAAATTGGATGAGGCGAAAGTAACTTTTCTAGTACGCTTCTTTACCATGGCATCTGCAAATTCAATTTTGTCCTAAAAAATGTATACACATCTCTAAGATTTGTTGCCAACTAACAAGCAATTTAAATTAAAAAAAAACTATTGTTAATCATCCCTGCAAAACTGCTAACAATTCATGATCAAATTTTCATCAGAATTCCGTTAGTTTAAATCAACGATCACATAAGACTAATAGATGGAGCACATCTATATAACTAACACACAAGCAGTTGAAGCCAGGTCCGCCATCTTAGTGCAGGTTAGAAGTGGTAGATGCCAATGAAAACGGCACCAAAACTCAATGTCCAGCTTCAAAATAACTTGACATTTAGACTAAAGGTAAATCGTTGACACTTCGTGTGAAAGATGTCAATTATTAGTCTAGGACACTATTGGTTCTAATTAAAAGCTCAAAAGTTTATATTTTCTATTTTAAATCTTGAAATAAAGTCGGTACTTTTAAATGAGTTTTTAAATATGACATAACAAAGTTCGTCGGCTGCTACTGTTTTTATTTCTTCGTCAGGTAAGTAAAAAAACGGTGGATTTTGTGGCTAAAGAGCTCAATTTCTTGGATAATATTTTTTTTAAATTTTTATAAAGGAGAGTTGTATAAAGAGTTTCAGAAACCATCTTGTGACTTTGCAAATTTTTACATTGTAAACCAAACGCTAAACCTTTAACACACTTTAATACGATATAGATACATATATTATAAATTAATTTGTAGCTTTTTAGAACTTTCCTTTCGCCCAACAAGTTTTTTGTAATTATTGTAAACTAACTTTTTCTAAGATACGGTAAACGCTAGAAAACAAATTAAAAGCGTATTTTAAAGGCCATTGTTCAACCGTCATGAATTGTTACATACCAACCTTTAGGGCCCATTGGTGACATTGGGGGGTGGAAGTCTAAATTTAGTTCATTACAATTACGTCAATGACCTTGAGCTCTGCTAGTAAGATGCTGTGGTATGGTGGCGTGTCGGGGAGAATGGTAAAATTATTGTTCATGCTTACTCATTCGCTCTTACCCACAAACAAATTTATTTCAAGCCTAAAATGAAGAATGTAGATCTAACTTCTATATTCGTTTGGAAAACGTCAGTAAGAGGCAAGTCTAGACTGTTCCTATGTCTGCGCGGTCCATCACTAGTTACTTTCTTTACTTATTTTTTTTGAAAGCCTATGTGTCGATTATGTATCTTGAGCAATGTAAAATCAAGATGACGTTGTTCAAACTTAGATATAAGTTTGGACTTCCTTGTGTGACCAAAATGGTCGCCTACAGAGCAACAGAAGAATCTACAATTTCTTATAAAATTAGTTTTATTGACATTTGCAGACAGTTTTATATAATTGTTTTAAGGAAACCCAAAATCTATTGGCAATCATAAGTTAATATGATTTGAACTTTTTGCCTTATACAAATAAAATACCATGTGCATATTGGTCCTCTGGTCCTGTTAATAAAATTTTTTGAAGGGTTTCTTTTATAATTTAAAACTATATCATTGCACAAGCATTTTCAAGGTCTCTCTGCAGTTTTGCGTACTCTTGCAACTACTAATTCAAGAATCAGTTTGATGACCGATTAAAAATAATGTGTTTATACGTTATAAAGATTCAACTGTTAAATATCATAGTTTTTGAGGGTGGGACTGGAAATTTAGACTATATTAAAGATTTGCATTCATAGTAGAACATTATATACTTTAAGTAAACCAACAGAAAAAGATTGTTTAAAATTTTCAAGTTCATTTTAGAACAAACTGTTTGCTCCGCCTCCCAGTTAACTGAGAATTTCAAGAAGTAGAAACATATTAAATAAATAATAAGTGAAGTTAAATATATCCCACAGTGATTTTAAAAAACATTACACAAACTTCACGGATGCCAATATACTTCTAATAACCTTACTAGGAATTTCCTAAAACTGATATTGTACGTTGAAATAGGTTTATCTATCTATCTATTCTATTATATATTCTATTCTATACTATTATAAAGAAGATGAGGTTTCTGTGTGTGTGTTTGTATGAGCTAATCTAAAAAAATACTGATCCGACTATGCTCAAATTGCACATAAATGAAGCTACAGCTCCGAGGATACATATAGAACTATTGCCGCTTCGATATTCACCTAGGGCTTTGCCCCGTGGGCTTTCAAAAATCTGAGATGAGAGATTTAAAAGTAAATATTGATTGATGGTATCCATGGTAACAAAGAACAAACCTAGTAAGTTTAAAAATGTAAACAAGCAGAACTAACTAACTGTCAAATTGATTTTGATTTCACAATTCAACACAGCTGGTTTAAACCTAACTGCACGAATATTAGAACAGAGAGGGTAAGGATTATAAATTTAAAATAATGATGTCACTAGCCTGAATGTAAACATTATTTAACATTACCTAAAGGAGCTGCCAAACCATATGTAAATGTAATTTCATTATTATAGGATTGTTTCGGTAACAGTACTTCATTTGTTTATGATCTAACTATACTGAGTCTGTTTGTTAATTATACTTAAATATACTTAATTTTGTGAAATGTTGTAATAATATTTATTTATTTTTATAATAATTCATTGTAAAAGAAATCATTTGATGGATATAGGAAATAATCAACATTCTATATTGCCTTATCAACCTAGGCCCTTATCCTGAGTTATGAGGTATATTCTTTTGATTTATTTGTTTGTAAACAGTAATATAATCCCCCTGCCCCAGCAAACCTAGACTGAGCGAATTCCCGTTTGCCTGATTATAATTTCAATAAAATATGTTAGAAAATTGCCCTATTAACATGTTTGGAACTATTGTGATAGGATTTCGTTTACAGTGCAAACCATTAAACACATTCTTTTATTATAGGTATATGTGTGCTACACTATAGGATACCGTATAAATTAAAAGACCATATTTTCTTAATCCGTTTCCTCTCCCATCACTGTAATGATCATGTTCTACTTATATGCCAACCCCGTACGAAGGACGGGTATTCTACTAGTTATTAATAAAGTTGAGAATACTAAAGGTTCTACAAAACAAAACATTGAATAATAAAAATACATTTGTATGAAAGTAACAGATAGATTGACAAAATTGTAAAACGATCGTATAATATCTAACAATATCAAATTATTTACAGTATCACGGTTACAACTTTTAAACTACTTTTGTTATGACTCAATGTTAACCTCTTTAGGACCTTTCATTTTATGCTTTTGTTAGTGGGGACTGGTTAAAACACCACAGTAGGTTTTACAAATATGATTGTGAGATGATATTATAATCTGAACTAGATTATGCGTGTTGATTAATTGATTCGGTTATATGTTTACCTCATATAACATTTGAACATGGATTGAAACATTAGATGTCTTTGGAATACTCTGAGAGTGAGAAGCAAAACATAACTTTCAGCAATGATGCATCGAAATATCTACCTTTACAGACTGATTCAGAAATGTAATTGCAAAATATTTTGTCAACATGACTAAAATGTAAAAAAAATAGATGTATCAGTACGAAATAATTTAAATTATTATTTACTACACAAATTATTTGTAATGTAAAACATTGTTCACCACTCGGAGCAAAAGTATTTTATTTATGGTACTTAAATTGTTTTATAGTACGTGGCAGTATAGTATTATTAGTTTATTAGTTGCTTGTTGCACTGTTCTACACACAGCTCAAGCTCTACAACTCATTAAGTGGCATCCTGTCCACACACTGTTGATATATACTGAATTGTGGCATGGTGCCACTATTTCGAGTGTAGGCTGGCGCGAGAATTGGCAACGTAGCATTAGAAAAGTTATAGTTCCGGCGGACGGCGCGAGGCGCGCTAGCTACCTGTATGGTTTCGTGTTCCACAATTCGGTGTGTACCTGCGCTACTTAAACTCACATCAACGAGTTCAAAAATACTCAATTGTGGCATGTGATGTTTAAACGACGTAATAATGCTGGAAAACCTCAAAAATGATCGAATTAGCTGTGGCACCCTGAAAAAGGTGCCACAATTTTTGAAGGTGCCACAGTACGGCCGTGTGCCTGTGAAGGATGCCACTATTCGGTGAATACAAACACACACACACACACACACATATATATATATATATATATATATATATATAACCATTTGAACGAATGGTGTTTTTGGCCTCTGGGGACATCAAAATGAAAAAGTAAATCGGTCACGGGCCTAGGTCTTACCATGAGACCAACGGTAATAGCTACTTTCCTATAGGGAAATTCGCTAAAACGATAAGAGAATGATGAAAACAGGTCCACGACGAAATTCGCTAATAAAAACATACTACTGCAAAAAATTACTTTCAGAAAAGATCCAAGTAATTCTTTTATGAACTTAATATCAAGAGTCATAAGTACTCAAAGAGTTCATCACATTATTGGAATTGCACCTACGCTACGGAATTACAATCACTACGGTCAAGTTTATTTTTATGATTCAGGAAATAAGCTGTTCAAAAATAGAAAATAAAAATCGTTATAAAAATCTTATAAAAGAGTAATCTAACCTATTTCAACAATTCACTTTCAAGCTTTTAAGACTTTGGGACAGGTATAAGAGAATCTTTACTGAACAACGTGAGAATGTGAGTAAGCTAATAAGACCAAGAGTGGGGATGATGTTCGCAAATCTTCACGAAGCAATTAGAAATATTTAAAATTAGTGACCATCAAGTTTTCAAACAAGTCTACGAATCTTAATACAATTACTCGAATCCAAGCACCAAGTTTTGAGTTTCTACTTTTTCTCTTCTCGCTATTGAATAGTCAGTTCAATAGTATGGTAACAATGGTAACAACTAGACAGCATCTTAACCTTGAGCTTCTTATATTTTATTTCGTGACGCAAAAGAGTCACTTTAAACCCTAATTACGAACTATTCTATTATTGCTTAATAGTTTTTTGTATAATCATTATTATTTCATAAACCATATCTCTGGTTGACTCACATCTTGGTTGCCGCTGGCAGGACTCGTGGATACAGGCGCAGGTACAGAAACACACGATACAAGACATTAAGGACACAATGATCATGAGTATCTTCCAAACCACCAGGTCTGCCAGGAGTCGGTCGTCGTACTCATCGTTGCTTGTCGTCTCTACAACACTCGACTCTTCGTTGACAGGTGCAAAGTTGGGGAACACTATCTCACTCATCACTGGTTCAGTGACACTTTGTATTAGGTAACTCTCGACTTAATCTTTGCTCTGTGCTCTCGACACGTTGGTAGTACGTATAATATTCATCGTCGCTTTACTCCTCTGTCCTGTAAAACAGATGGCACAGTATACCTGTGTTGAACCTTAATGGAAACAAATTCATTCTCATTTGATTTTTACTTAAATATTTCCTCATGTCATTCATTATTTATTTAAAGAGTACGTGTTTATGGAAAGAAAAAAATCATTAAATCAATATTTGAAATTATTGAATAACTAAATTTTCAGTAGACAATATCTGATAATGTAAACAAACAATTAACAGTATCATAATATTTCTCTTGAATTAATATTATTGTCAATTTTAATTTTTCTTTTAGGCGAAACCCGTCGAAGTCGACGATTACTGTTGAGGTGTCATTGGTGTCAAGCAAAATCATTCGATCAATCGATGATAAATAACTCAATTTTTGGAAAGATTGGGTTGTGAATGATTCCGCAGCTAGCTTTAAATGGTCCTGATCTCAATTATCAATAATTCAAATCAAAACTGGTATTTCACTAAAGGTTCTTAGATCAAAACAAATAGGATAGGTAACGTAATTAGAATTGAGTAAATGTATCTTAAATTAAATTCCATTCCATATATTGCAATACAGCACCATACAATTTTTGTAAACCGTTGCTAGTTTTTAAAACTGATAATACAACATTATGAGTTTAAATGAAATATGTACTATCTATCTTATGTTTGTATATTTAACACAAAAAGTGTTGTAATTTGAGCTATGTTTCACATTGTACCTCTCTAGATTAATTTTAATTCAGTTAATTAGTGTTTCATTTAATTATTCAGGTTGGCCTAGGCCAACAGTCAAACATTGAAGTCAAATAGGCCAAGTAACTCATCCTTAGACTAGTTACCATCTGAGAGAAACAGGAAGAGAAATCCCGGAGAAACATTACGTGCCTGGGAGTGACATCGTTCAAGTAAGCTACCAACATCGATGTTTACAGTCCAACTAGACCGCGATAGGCTAATACCATAGATGAAGTATACTCGAAAACTGCTGCCGCACCGCTCCCCACATCACCGGGCATAAGAGCGACCCACAGCCAAAAGTAGTATTGAAAACCGACAAATCACACTTTTAAAGTCATAGTTGTTGGTAAAACATTTTGAATTTATCTAGTCATTCTTATTAAGTAAATCAAAATACCAAAGTACCCTAAAAACATTTTATTTTATATTACTTACATGTTTCGGACATTCTTTTTTATTTATATGTATTTGTTTTCCCTTTAGTACATCATAAAACAAATTTTCAAGACCGACAGACTTTTTAAAATTACATGTAGACTAGATATTTTAGTTATGGGCATAAGAATACTTACACAGAGTATTGCCGTGATATCCAAAGAAAACACGACTAAGATTCGAGGCTAGAATGGCACACGACAAACTAGAAACTGAAACTGATTGTCTGACGCACTGATTGATACTGCTACTGGCTACTGATCAGCTGGTCTGTGGTGGCAGATGACGTCACTCTGACGACAGACGAGACTGAGGATAACCAAATCAGAGTTGTGTACTTACTTGCTTATTATAACGTCATGGTTAAACGTCTTGGAGAAATGCATGGAAAGTGAACATGGTCATCTCAAAACACACGGTGTATAGCCTTGATGAACTTATTACAATAGCATAGTTTTTTATATCATTTAAAAAAACCTAGGACCCGTCATAAGAAAGAAACCCATAGCTCCTAAAAGCCTATTATCAGGTTTCATGTTCATGCAGAACATGATGTAAAGATTATTGTGGCTGCAGAAAATCTAGCTAAACATGTTCTTCCATTTGTTAACATTTGCAATGGGCTATCATGTTCAAATCCTTTGCAATATCATGACGACTTTGATGAGTGTTAGTAAAGATATGTTATATGATAAGTAATAATTATGCTTAAAACTCTTTCGATAAAATACGGTTCTGTGATTAAAAACCAATGTTGTTTAATTATTGAACTGTTTTGTAATTGATAACATGCAACAAGCAAATGCACAATATTAATTACCAGTCTGTACATGTACTAAATGAACTACGGAACGTTAAATGTGTTCTATATAAAGATGTAAATTCAAATATAAGAACCATAATATGTAAATTGTTTTCATTGTTGCAGCGCATAAAAAAGCCAGAGTCCTGTGAAATCAATTTACTGTACTATCTATATTATGCACTATACACGAACAAACTGTTACTAACTATATATGATCTTAAAGATTAAATTATGTACTAAAACATTTACATGTAACATTTTGTCGTGCGACTTCATATAAAAAATCTACAAGGAAAAGATACATAGAATTAACCCGTAAAAATTAATATTTCATGTTTATGTCATTTTTGTGATGAAACTATCAACATTTAGGCTTACATGGTACATACAATTTTTGTAGATGATTTCATCGCAAAAAGGATTGACAAAAGATTACATTGTTATCTTTACCCGTTTTGAAGTTATACCCAATGTTCCAAGAGACCGTAAATTTATCTAAAAAGGGTGGGGGGTGAGAGGAAAGCACAAGGGGGAGGAGTGGGGACTTTTGGGAAAATACTCCTCTCAACATGGTCTAACAGCATAGAAAAATCCAGCTTTACCAAAATTAGCTCCGACATAAAACCTATATTGACTGGACTATTTTGGTTGGTAAAATAAAACAAGCTTTTGTATAGTTTTAGAATGAGGTTGTATTTTTAAGTGATTTGCAGTACTGTAAAATGCTTACAGTAGAAAAACACATTTGGAATTTAAATTAAGCTAGGAACGGACAGATCGTACCAATTTTATTCCAAATTGTAAAATTTCACGATGATAATCCAATTTCATACACGTAAAACCTTTAAATTAAGAAATCCAAACAAGTTATACTAGAAATGATATAGAAAATAGTAGTAAGGCCATAGGTAGATAATAACTAAATAATGCGGCAGGGTCATTGTTAACTTACATATTTTCATACAAAAGGAAAAGTTTGAATTCAAGAAACCAAAACTAAATTAATTATTTTAAAACTGGATGTGCCCGAAAACATTAGAAAAGACCAACATCAAGATCTCTTTTTTAATTAGCAGATTCATATACAAATATATTTATTCATAATATTACATTGGCTTGGCCTCGCTTTGCTTACAAAACCAGTGAGGTACAATTGATTCAAACTTAACAATATAATTTTAATGGTTAAGTAACCTTTGAACCCAAACATAACATTTAAAATCATTACTCAAATTGACATATTTGTCATAGTTGTAGTAAGTATTTATTTTTTTACTAATCAAAAACACTGATTGTGGCAGTAGTGTGTAATAGATAATGTGATTTGTTCAATGAAATCATTGTTTACGTAGTTCGAAGAACTGATTAACCACGAGGGTTTGATTAACTCATTCAACATTGTGTAAAATTGAAATTATTAATAAGTATCATTGGTTAAATTTAACCCAAATCTTTTAAGTTCTTTTACATAATCATAGTCAAAATGCATTCCCAGTGTAGCGTCTCCAGATCTAGGGCTCCTGACAAGAATGATACAACATGATTTACTGCCTCGAGGGTCGATCTTCCCTTTATGAACCCAAACTGGTGGGAAGACAAGATATTATTTTCCTCCAAAATTGAAAGGAACCTGTTCCGAAAAAGACGTTCAAAAACTTTTAATTTCAACTTTCTCCAAAGTTTTTGAACGGCTTTTTCTGAACAGGCTCTTTCATTTTTGGAGGAAAATAATACCTTGTCTTCCCACCAGTTTGGGTTTATAAAGGGAAGATCGATCCTCAATTAAATTGTATCATTCTTGTCAGGAGCCATAGATTCTGGAGACACTGCACTGGGAAACCCTTTTTTGAGCTTGCAATAACAGCAAATTGATTCTCGTTTACAATATTTTCCAATAACACTAAACCTCATAGATAACTATGCAACAATGCATATCAGCTTTCCTGATCAGCAATGAAGTCAAGAAAACAGTTACAGGCCTTCCAGTACCAATATGACCTTGTTTTGTAGTTAAAAAATGGCTCATGACACTTGTAAGTTACGTAAAAAAAACTGTATTACATTTTATGATTTGTACAAATGTCAATAAAAACAACATATAATAGTTTTTACAGTACATTTCAATACAATCATTGATTCAATAGTAGCCTATATAATAAATATCTTTTGCAAAACTTATGACGGCTAGCCTGACCATACTAATAGGTCAAATTACACGCGGGTTGTACCAAAAGGAATGTTATCGGTCCTGTATGTGCAGGTTTTATTCGAATTTTGAGAATATTTATGTTAATTGGGTTAGAAATTGAAATTCAAATTTTCCTATGGAGATTTAACATGGGGCTAATTTTTTATATTAATACAAGCTTGTTTATTGAAAACCTTTTTCTCAACTCCTGTGCATCGCAGGGAAAATCAACGCATACTATTAGAAAGATATTTGGCTGTAGATGTGCAGAATTTTTTTGTAAATTAAAATAGGCTAAAAATAAGCACAACAAATAAATTTAAAATAAAAAAATAACATGTGCGTTATGGGTTGCTATGTTGGTAACGAAATCACGAGAAAATAAAAATACCCCCAACTTAGCAAACCTGCAGACTAAGCGAATTTCCATTCGACTGATTGGATTTACACTGAAATGTCTCCTTAAAAATATCACATTTATTCCCGATTTAAATCGAATTAGTTTAACAAGTACTTAGGTTTGCTGCATCAGGGAGGGTAAAACAGTTTTTTTTGTAAAATCATAGTAGTTAGTAAGAAATAAAAACATTTTCCAAATTTGTTCAAAATATGTTCATAACAAGCAAACTAGGGTGAGGTTCATAAGATCCAAATTTCATAAAGTCCAATGGTTAAAATTTTAATAAACAGAGCGTTTCACAAGGTCCAAATTTCACAAGGTTCAACTGTTAAAATATTAATAAACAGAGCGTATCACAAGGACCAAATTTCACAAAGACCAACGTTAAAATATCAAATGAACTGAGCGTTTCACAAGGTCCAAATTTCATAAGGTCCAAAACTATGACATTCAAATAATCACCGTTTCACAATGCCCAAATTTCACAAAGTCCAATGTTAAAATATCAAATAAACAGAGCGTTTCACAAGGTCCAAATTTCACAAGGTCCAACGGTACAGTCTCGGCAAGAAGTCGCTGCAGAGGTTGCCGTGGTTCGGTGTGCAGGCACTACACGATCTAGTGTTGTTGCCGCGCGTCACAAACATCATTGTGGGTCCGTAGATACGTTGTAAAGAGTGTAAAGTAGTGGTATTTACCCCCTCCGCAGCAAACCTGCAGACTAATCGATTTTCCATTTCCCTTATTTGATTTACACTAGAATATCTCCTTAAAATGATCACATTTATTCCCTATTTAAATAGCATTAATTAAACAAGTACCGCACTTAGGTTTGCTGCAACAGGGAGTAATCAGTAATCAGTAGTTGAGCGCCGGCGGACGGTGCCTGATATCTGACCGTGGCAACCACTGTAGAGACTTCTGACCCAGACTGTACCGTTAGATCTTGTGAAATTTGGACATTATGAAACGGTGATTATTTGAATGTTATAGTTTTGGACTTTATGAACTTTGGACCTTGTGAAACGCTCTGTTTATTTAATATTTTAACCGTTGGACTTTGTGAAATTTGGACTTTATAAAAACGCTCCCGCAAACTACAACAGTTTAATTATTCTCCATAAGAATAACATGGGAATTTTAAATTTAAAATTTTTTGGAATTTTCTCCGTAACCATTAGGCGCATAATAACGCTTCAATATACTAAATTATTTGTTTATTTAAGCTCCACAAAATGGTTTGGAAAGAAATTGCTAAATTTTATGTGTTTTGGGTAAAAATTGGAAAAACCTATTTTTACTCCATAAAAGCCCCCGTAAGCCCCCGTTCCCATGGTCCGATCATGCTGGATCGCGAACTCGTTCGAATAAACGTAGGTTTACACGTTTGTACCAAATTTCATCAAAATCGGATCATTTCTGCTCGAGTTATCGTGCTAACGGACACACACACACACACACACACACACACACACACACACACACATAAGAAAGGGGATTAACCCCGTACCCACGGTGCTCATCTATGCAGACACTCTGTTCACATTACACTTAGTCGACCAGTTGGTGTGAACAGAGTTGAACAGTAGCATGAGCATCGATTTACAAATTCCTTTCCCAGCTGATGTGAGCTAGGCGATGACCGGTAGGGCTGACTTCCAAGAAACATCGTTAACCTATAAGCCACACACCCTATCGGTAATCAGCCAATGAGAAGGGCTAATGAAGAAGATGGAGGGGTGACGAGTCTTGGAGCTGGAGGACCTGGAGAGGACAATCGAGGAGATCACCACGGGCCACCGGAGAAAGAAGATCGGGAGTTTGGGAGTGCGTGTATCGGTGCGTGTGCTTCTGGGACAATTAACAGTATGTAAAAAGAATAAAATATATAACTAAAGTTTTGTCAAACATACAAGTCATGTAATTTGTCAGTAACTAATTCTTTTAAATTTTCAATTGATTTTCTTTTCTTGTAAATTTAACGTTGTAAACTAATTTATCTTATTATTGTTGATTTTTGCCTTTTCTAAGTTTTCTTTTGCTGTTGTAACACTTTGTTACTTTTGTTGTTTTCTATATATATAAAATCCAATGTATGTTTGTATGTATGTTTGTTTGTATGTTTGTTTGTCCTTTATGGACTCCGAAACCGCTTGACAGATTGTAATGAAACTTTCAGGCCTTATTAAGCATTGTTCAAGGATGGTTTGTGTGAAGTTTGGTGCATATCCGTCAAAAGGGCTCCACCCCAGTGGCTCTGGAGTTTCCCATGTTATCCTTATGAGCCGTGACTTGTACGCCAAGCGTCCCACCAATGTCACGCCTCAGTGTTTTTGTATAGTGCGAGTGCTGGCCTTGCGCCGGAACTCGGTCGGTTTGGGTCAGGCAGCAAACCTGCAACCCAGAGTGAATGTCCGCTTGACTTGTGAACCAGAAGACGTGCGGCTGTCATAGGTTACTGTCAAGATTTGTGTTTAAGGTTATGTCAAATTATCTTTTACCATCCTTTCAGTTTTTCTACTGTGTTGCATACAAACCTAATTTTCAGTAACATGTAGTTTAGTGCGCCGAGAACGTCAGATGAGGTCCCGGATGTGAGGTTTCATCAGCCGCTGTCCTCGGAGAGGGTCGCCCGGAGGGACACGCCATCTTCTGCCTCCTTGGGCTGCCTACGGCCCAGCTTCTCCGGGGACCATTATGCCGCCCTCCATACAAACATCCGGAGGTGATGTTTTCCGACATCCAGATGGAACACCGCCACTAGTGTGATGTGAAAAGTGCCACCTAACGCAAGTTATTTTTGAAAATATCAGCTTTTTTAAAGACTTAAATCTCTAAAGGGGCCCCCAAATAATTTATTATTTGTTATTTATTTTTAAGCTAATTGTTATTTATTTATTTGAAAGTTATTTATTTATTTAAAGTTTTAGTCCACTGTTACCTTCCTTTTACAGTTACCACTTTTAATTATTTATTTGTTAGGCCTAATTTTGTTACTGGTACCAGTTCTTGTAAGTTCAGAAGGGTAGGCTAAATTCCTTTTCATTAAAATTTTTGATAAAATAATTCTTTGGATGGCTGCTTTGTTGTTATTGTTGAATTTTGAGATTAATTATAGGCTTTGTTGACAACTGTTTGTTTGTTTTTAATATTCACCCACGGCCTTTCACTTTTGTTAGGGATGTGGGGCGGCCACTCGCACTGTCACTATGGGGGGCATGCTTCCAATAGTTGTTCGTCTGGGGGCGGTGCGAGGGGTCGGCTCACTTATGAGTACTCATATTTAAATGGAATTAAAGAATCTTAACAGCTGGTTCAACTAAGCAATTTGATTCTGTGATGTTCAATAGCATTAAAAAGTTGATAAGTTTACCAACAGGGTGCAGCACGATTATTTTTTTTTATTTATGACAACAGCTAATTTGCAACCAAAAGGTGAGTGAGCGTAGCGAACGAACTTCAACCTGGAGGCGAGTTAGCGTAGCGAACGAGCTAACCTGAAGGCAAGTGAGCGCAGCGAACGAGCTCCAACCTAAAGGTGAGTGAGCATAGCGAACGAACTTAAACCAGGATCTTGAAAATGAACCAGCATTTGACATAAAACCACGTTAGGACAGGACGACGTCTGTCGGGCCAGCTAGTTCTAAATAAAAACAACAGAATCAGCCAGATCGGTAATCAGCCAATGAGAAGGGCTAATGAAGAAGATGGAGGGGTTACGAGTCTTGGAGCTGGAGGACCTGGAGAGGACAATCGAGGAGATCACCACGGGCCACCGGAGAAAGAAGATCAGGAGTTTGGGAGTGCGTGTATCGGTGCGTGTGCTTCTGGGACAATTAACAGTATGTAAAAAGAATAAAATATATAACTAAAGTTTTGTCAAACATACAAGTCATGTAATTTGTCAGTAACTAATTCTTTTAAATTTTCAATTGATTATCTTTTCTTGTAAATTTAACGTTGTAAATTAATTTATCTTATTATTGTTGATTTTTGCCTTTTCTAAGTTTTCTTTTGCTGTTGTAACACTTTGTTACTTTTGTTGTTTTTCTAAATTTTATTTTTTGTTCATTACACGTTGTGTAACACCCTTAAGCAGTCTTATGTCTCATTAACCTAACACCTCTTGACTAAGCTAAGCGAGTGAATCATTTTAGGAAACTTAAACTTAAAGTGAGGCATGGGACTCGCAATATATATATATATATATATATAAATGTATAAATAAATATATATATATATATATGAATTTGAACGGATGGTGTTTTTGGCCTCTAGGGACCTCAAAACGAAAAAAATCGGTCCCGCGTCCAGGTCTTTGAGTACTACGGTAATAGAAATTCGCTAACAGAAAATGAAACCAAATAGAAGCGATTCCAATTACTTTGTTTTATTTACAGCGTAAATTTAAAACAGATAAGTTTGCACAAAACATACTTTTGGTCGAGTCTCCAACCGAGGGGCGAGCTCAAGGCATAGTATGAAATCTGCTTTATCGACACAAATGTGCCGGGAAGTGGCTCTCCTAGCGACCATAAGTGGAACCTTATGCGAGAGTTAAAGTAGGGAGCAATTTTTAGGTGTACCTACAGTACGAGCACATGATCACCAAATTAATCCACTTGCCAAAACGTGATTGTTTAATTTAAGGTACCAACTAAAAAACAATTTTATACTGTTATTACTAAAGATGTTTCCCAAGATCAAAATAGCTCGTATTGTAAAACATAAATACGTTGGACCAAAGATTTATAACATGTCTGTGAAAACATAAAAATGTTACTACTAAAAAAAATTGATAGAGTTCTTTAATTATTTAAAAGCAAAAAGTACATTCAGTAAATATATTTAATGACAATTCTTTGCTATTTTACCTTGTAAACTTCATCGGTTACAGGACTTACTCCAATTATTCCGTCCATGATTCCGTCCACCTCCGCCTAGTACGTAAAGTTCACCCTCACACGTGACATTTAGTGTTCCTGTGTTTGGCTTTGACTCCCACATAAACCTAGAGCGCGCATCGGAAAATGCCACTTTCAGCACTAGTTGTAATCTCAATGATTGATAATTGATTACAGTATTGATAACAATCTTCAGCTGTTTCATAAAGACGATAAATTTACAAGAAAGTATGTTTAATTACAGAAAACATACTAACAACCATGTTTTCTGTGGTTTAATCCACGGTACACACTACACTTCAGTATGTTTTCCCAGAATTGATTCTTTAGTCTTTGACACTAACATTGCCAAGGGATGTGT
The DNA here is from genome assembly GCF_028750875.1 of Macrosteles quadrilineatus. NCBI lineage: Eukaryota > Metazoa > Arthropoda > Insecta > Hemiptera > Cicadellidae > Macrosteles > Macrosteles quadrilineatus. The sequence goes on along the minus strand of NW_026542601.1, from coordinate 13,409,493 downwards.
CAAGACACTGAATGCGCTCACGTAGATCCCCTGATGATGAGGCTAATTCATCCCGTCAACTAAAAAGCTGATTGGGACTAAGTTCGAGATAAACTTGTGTATTTACAGCTTCCAGAAGTTTAAATGATGGTAAACTTTGTGTTAATCTAAGACGAACTCGACTGTTTGAATTGTTAATTAGACAGGCTTGTTGTTTGCTTTTGAAAGTATTGAAGCTGTCTTGTGAATTCTCCACCTGTTCGTGGAAACTTGTCTGCATCAATAGCGAGGTGAATACTTTTATGGGTGTTGATGGGTTCTTTTGTAATTGAAAGAAATAAGTAGGTGATTTCTGGTTACTTGCAAAATGTTGTATAATGGAAAAACTGTGTAGACCCAATAAAATTAAAAATATTGTAAACATTATAAGTTTATGAAAAAAAAAACTTAATAGTTTTCATTTTTTTAATGAATATTTTATATTTTTTTAATTTTTTAAAATTTTTTTGTTATTCAATTCATGCATTTATTGGAAGATTTTGAAATTATAATTTTGAGTTCCAAAATGAATTCCCTTCCACTATCACACTTCTATAGGTTCATATAATTTGACTGTGAAAGTTGGTTGTAAAATCACAGTTAAAGTTGTAGGGTTATAACTCAGTGATGTGGTTCGATTTATTATGATCTAATCAGCTAATTGGATTATTAATAGCACTTGTTGCATTTTATGGCCATGCTTGGAAACAGTATTACTTGAGTCGCATAAAACACATGGTGGTTGCATGTGTTTTAGTCTTGTGTTTGAACGAGGTTTAGCAAGTCTACATATATGTACAAATTCATACAAGATCAGTGTTCATAGACTCTCGACATTTTATATTTTCAGCACAAATAGCACTAAGAGAGTATTTAATGGTAAACAGTTACCGGTCAAAGACATTGTATACAATTAAATATTCCTCACGAAGCTCTTATTAGTCATGAAATAATAAAAGTTGAGCATTCTTTAGAAAATTTCAATAATTAAATAATTATACTGCTCATGAACCTAAGAGACCTCGGTTGTAACTTTTTTAACATATCTAGTAGGTCGCCGACTGACTAACAGGTTCATTGGAGTAGTATGTTTTCTGTGATTGGAGTTAGGTTGGCCATTCTTGTCTAAGTCGTTCAATAGCCTCCTCGTATGTTGGTAGTCCTGCCACAGCTGTGTAGCTGGGGAGAGATTCAGAGTTGTATCCTGACTCGACTTGAGCTTGAGCCTCTGTTATACGGACCTCCAGCACTAAAACAACAATTACAATGGTTAAATGAATAAATAACATTAACAACAACATACTACTATAAAAAATTACTTTCAGAAAAGCCCCAAGTTATTCTTTTAAAAACTCAATATCAAGAGTCAAAAGTACTCAAAGAGTTCATCACAGAATTGGAATTGCACCTACGCTACGGAATTACAATCACTACGGCCAAGTTTATTTTTATGATTCAGGAAATGAGCTGTTCAAAAAGAGAAAATAAAAATCGTTATAAAAATCTTATAAAAGAGTAATCTAACCTATTTCAACAATTCACTTTCAAGCTTTTAAAACTTTGGGACAGGTATAAGAGAGTCTCTACTGAACAACGTGAGAATGTGAGTAAGCTAATAAGACCAAGAGCGGGGATGATGTACGCGAATCTTCACGAAGCAATTATAAATATTTAAAATTAGTGCACATCAAGTTTTCAAACAACTCTAAGAATCTTAATACAATTACTCGAATCCAAGCACCAAGTTTTGAATGTCTACTGTTTTCTATTCTCGCTATTGAAAAGTCAGTTGAACAACTAGAAAACATCTTAACATTAAGCTTGTTATATTTGATTTCGTGACGCAAAAGAGTCACTTTAAACCCTAAATATGAACTATTCTACTATTGCTTAATAGTTTTTTGTATAATCATTATTATTTCATAAACCATATCTCTGGTTGACTCACATCTTGGTTGCCGCTGGCAGGACTCGTGGATACAGACGCAGGTACAGAAACACACGATACATGACATTAAGGACACAATTATCACGATTATGTTCCAAACCACCAGGTCTGCCAGGAGTCGGTCGTCGTACTCATCGTTGCTTGTCATCTCTACAACACTCGACTCATCGTTGACAGGTGCAAAGTTGGGGAACTCATTCATCACTGGTTCACTGACACTTTGTGTTAGGTCACTCTCGACTTATTCTTTGCTTTGTGTTCTCGACACGTTGGTAGTCCGTATGACAAGCTGGCACTCGCAGTTAACAATGTCCATCGTCACTTCACTCCACTGTCCTGTAAACAGATGTTACAGCAGACATGTTGTGAACCTGAATGGAAACAGATCCATTCTCATTTGATTTTTACTTAAATATTTCCTCATGTCATGTTATTCATTATTTATTTAAAGAGTACGTGTTTATGGAAAGAACAAAAATCATTAAATCAATATTTGAAATTATTGAATAAGTAAATTTTCAGTAGACAATATCTGATAATGTAAACAAACAATAAACAACATCACAATATTTCTCTTGAATTAATAATATTGTTATTATTCATCGTTCTATTAGGTGTAACCCGTCGAAGTCGACGATTACTGTTGAGGTGTCATTGGTGGCAAGCAAAATCATTTAACTATCAATCGATGATAAATAACTTCATTTTTGGAAAGTTTAGGTTGTTCGTGATTCAGCAGCTAGGTTTAGATACGTCCAATCTCGATTCTCAATAATAATTAACTCAAACGAAAACTGGTATTTTACTGAAGGTTCTTAGGTCAAAACATATAGGATAACGTAATGACAATTGAGTAAATGTATCTTAAATTAAATTCCATATAAATTCCCTATATATCGCAGTACACAGCACAACACAATTTTTGTGAACCGTTGCTAGTTTTTAAAACTGATAATACATTATGAGTTTAAACTGAAGAGTGTGTTACTATCTATCTTATGTTTGTATATTTAACACAAAAAGTTGTAATTTAAGTAATTTTTCATCGTACCTCTCAAGATTAATTTTAGTTCACTTAATTAGTGTTTCATTTAATTATTCATGTTGGCCTAGGTCAACAGTCATACATTGAAGTCAGATAGGCCAAGTAACTCATCCTTAGACTAGCTACCATCTGAGAGAAACATTACGAGCCAGGTAGTGAGGTAGTGACATCGTTCAAGTAAGCTACCAACATCGATGTTTACAGTCCAACTAGACCGGACTAGGCTAATACTCTAAACTGCTGCCGCACCACTCCCCACATCACCAGTGGGCATTGGAGCGACCCACAGCCAAAGGTAGCATTGAAAACCGACAAATCACACTTTTAACGTCCGATTTGTTGGTAAAACATTTTGAATGTATCTATTCGTTCTTGTTTATATGTACTTGTTTTCCCTTTAGTACATCCTAAAACAATTTCTTATGCCCAAAAAGACACTTTTACAATTACATGTAGGATTAATTGTAGTTATTGACATAAGAAAACTTACTCAGAGTATTGCCGTGCTATCCACAGAAAACATTACGAAGATTCGAGGCTAGAATGGCACACGGCAAACTAACACTGAAACTGAAACTGGTTGTCTGACGGACTGATGAGAGACTAATACTGGCTTATCAGCTGGTCCGTGGCGATAGATGACGTCATTCTGACGATAGACGGGACTTACGGTTGTGTACTTACTTATTCATTGTGACGTCATGGTTTCAAATGATGACCAAAAGCTTGGTCATCACAAAACACACTACCCAAACTTCAGCCTGTGATGTAGACCTAACCACAGCCCTTATTTATTGATACGATTGACGCCAAAGACAAGGATAAATATATTTCTCTCGTAATGCCGGATCTTTCTAAGGTATTTTATTACATGAACACTGAAATGCTATTGGCTAAAATGAAATATTATGGCTTTGACGAAAATAATTTGAAATTGATAAGGCCATACTTAGACTCTAGGCTGAAAGTGACGTAGTTAGAGAGTGAAACATAACCCCTTACCTCACTTTATCTAGTTGGCGACTCAAACCTACCTGAAACGTAAGCCCTGCTTGTCGTAATTTTGTGCAATTCGTAAACGTTAGACCACATTGTACAGTTCATTGTATGCCGATGACTCACAGCTGAAATCGTCTTACGAGCCATCCCAGATGCGAGCTTTACGCAATTTCATAAACCTAGAAGAAATCCTATGGTGTTCAGAGGCAAACGGGTTGAAACTCAATACTGGCAATCGTCTTGTGACGCATACTGCGTCACGTGCCTTGGTGCAGTCCTTAGAATGCGTAACGTCCATGAACGCAGTTTTGGGTTCAACGGAGAATCTTTGACTTTTTTGTGACAAGTCAAAGACTCTAAGCGGTGTGGTTGATAGCAGCCTCACCTTCTCTTACAATGTCACACATGCTTTGCAGCGCGCGTTAGGAAGGCTGAGAGGGCTGTACAGGTTCAGAAGTCTTTTGCTAGAATCTGCAAAACTGTACCTTATGCAGCCACTAGTTTTCTAAGCGTTTACATATTTTCCACCTGTTTATGGAAACAGAATCTCTGAAGAAGACTTGCACCGAATACATAAGCTGCAAAATTCTGCAATTTTCTTCATTTTGGGCTTAAAAGCATATCTCCCCAATTAGAGCTGTAGCGGGGATGACAAGAGTAGACACTGTTTGCAGAATCATAACGTGCTGCCTGGTGCACAAGGCTCTTGTCCTACAGGAGCCACAGTACCTTCTTGAGAGAGTATCTTTCCGGGAGGAGGTCTCTCAGCGCAGTACCCGCCATGGAAGTCTCCAGTTTCACTTTCCACGACTTGAGTTTGGAAGAGGATGCTTCTCGTACTTCGGCGCTAAGCTGTACAACGACCTCCTCTCTGGGCCCCAAAATATGCTCGGCCATCTTTAGTGTTAAAATCAAAGTTTTATATTCTAATAATGGTTATGTTATTTAGATTGTATTGTTACTGTTCCATTTATTTGTTTGTTAGTTTAATTATTGTTTAGTAAGAAGGAAGTTTTTCTGAAAAGCAATTACAGTGAGAAACGCTTCGTGCATTTTTTATTTATGGTTATAGTCTGTCTGAGTTGTGAGGCAAAATGGCAAAGTTAGTGCTTGTTTTTGAGAGTATACATTTTAGGACATTTCTATAAACGTTTCCTTATAACGAGATTCCTTATAACGATATTCCCAAGAACGATATATATATTGTTCACTAACAAGAAGGATATTTTATGTTATGAATCTTCTATGGTCTGGTTTTTAAAGTAGAATATTTTGGCGTTGGTTAAGTTGGAAGAAGATCAACGAAGAATTATTGTCGAATAAAATAAAACCTTACTACCTTTGAAATTACTACTTTTTTACCCGTATTTCATGTGTTATTTGACGTACCAATGACTAATAGAACCTAACCAAGAGTAGTGTTAAAAAGCAGCTACGCTATTTATAAAAATAGGAAAATGTAAACAGGTTTTATTCACAGCGTGGAGTGAACCTTTTTCATTTTGGTAGATCTTTCGAGCACAGGTCGACCACTAGTGTATATTTAATACACAAGCTGCATTGCAATAGACTTGTTTCATTGTAACCACTACCTAGCAAATAATTATTGTTATCTTTACTGATTCCTTTAAATATTTCTTCTCATAACCTTAAAGTTGTAGTTGTATTGACTGTGCATATTGTATTATTTCCTTAATTTTGTATAGTGTGGTGGCAAATAACGTTCGTACCACAGGCCGAAAGGGGTTTGCAAGTGAAAGTAGCTGTTTTTGGTACGCAATCGTGTGTTATAAGTGAGGCGCAGCCGAGCTAATTCATTTGTGATTGAAATATACAGGGTAAGTTTTAATTGTCACCCCCAACTTTTTTCTACATTTGTTCAAATATCAATCCCAGACCACTTCCAAATGTTGTTGGTTAGGAAGTACTTCATTTTGACAAGGTGGTTATTTCCGGCTGCCATCTTGGATTCGCCATACTGTATGCAAAATATTTTTTTTCAAATGTAAAGGTGTGGTTGTGACCCATTATTTCGAACTAGATTTTTACCCTGATTAAAATGCCACAAACTGTTTTTTAAAAAGCTCGATCCATTCCAAAGTGATTAGGGATTTTTATAACTTTATTTTCAGCCCATTTTAACATTGTGCATTTCCAAACTAAGACCATAATCTCAAAATAGTGCTAGATAAAGATAAGTATACACCACCAGTCATTGTTCACCTATTTTCACTTGGTAATGACGGATGTATTTTTTCAGCCGTCATTATGGATCCGCCATTTTGAAATGTGATGAATTATTTTAAATATACAAATAAAGTTATAAAAAGCCCTCATAACTTTGGAATGGATCGAGATTTTTAAAAAACAGTTTGTGGCATTGTAATCAGGGTAAAAATGTAGTTCGAAATAATGGGTCACAACCCCACCTTTACATTTGAAAAAAATATTTTGCATTCAATATGGCGTATCCAAGATGGCGGCTGGAAATGACCACCTTGTCAAAACGGGATAGCGCTGGGTTCACAACGATATGGTATAGGAAAAGGAATAGGACTAAACGTCGCTTCTCATCCGAAATAATTTTACCGGACCGCACCTGACGCACTGGACCGGATGCAGTGTGGGGACTTCCACTAAAAATTTATGTCTTTCAAATTTACCTGATCAGGCTTGCCTTGTCCGATTTTACCGGACCGTACGCAGTGTGTGAGAAGCCAAGCAGGTAGAAAACATGTAAACGCTGACAGAACTAGTGACTGCATCAGGTGCAGCTGTGACGTAATTTTCCTGGCGGACGACAAGAGGGAAATTACGCCACCGGTAAGAAAACGAGATCCCAGGATTCGCCCTAGTCTGGTCGCGGGGAGTTTCCCAGGAGTCGATAGTGATTCGGATAGCCTAACTTTGATAGCCCCGGTTGTCAGAGCTTGAGACGAACGTGGCGGGTTACTAACCACCCAACTAGAAATCACCACTCTAGCCTAGGGCTTGTGGGCAAAATAATAATTTTGACTTGACTCCGTGGGCAAATATCTAAATGACACACTACTAGCTAACTTAACAAATCAACAAGTAAGCTAAGTAGTCACTCCGCTTACCTACGGAGTTACGTCGTCGACCTGAAACAAACAAGGTTAGTACAAGATAGGCCTAACCTAGCCTAACTCCCACAGAGTCTGAATTTACTAAACAAGAAAACGAGTTGGCTTAAGTTGTCCAAGTGAGACACGAAACGAGAGAAAAAAAACTGAAACTAAAAATAAAACTGCTTCAGGAGCTGATACGAAAAAAGAAAAACTAAAACTTCAACTTCCCCACGTGTTCAACTTAGCAAACTTCTGCAATAATTATCAAGCAGAAACCTGTCTGCTGGGGCCAACTTCGGGGCGTTCGGGAACTTTACAGAGGGGTTTAAGAATTTAAAAAGAAAGTCCCAGATATGGATTACGAAACGTTAATCGAAATGATCTGTCACCAACTCCGATACTTTAATTAAATGAGTTGGTTAAAGCGTATGACGAGGTCTGCGAATCAGGCCTAGCCTATGAACTTCGACAAAGTTCTGCCGAAAGAAAAACCTAAGTTGTCTAAGTTTTATTGTACAACTTACCAAACGAAGTAGTAATACTGTAAAAAACGATTTTTCGCGCACTCGATGCACCACAGAACTTACTGTGACTTTTACGACGAAGTAGTAGCACGAAAACTCTTCAAATCGAAGACGAAAGGACGAATAATTAGCGAATGCCTCAACAAAAGCCGGGAATACGAATGAACCAAACTTCACAAAACTTCTTCTTACTTCACCTTCGTCTCAGAATGGAGACGAAAGTTAAAACGATTCCTGATTGGTCAACGAGTTACAGAAACAAAAAAAAAAACTGGCAGCGAAGGCAGGCGCATGGCAGCTTTAACAGGCTTACAGCCGCGTACCGCTCAAAGGTGACCCCGCTGCTCATCTTCTCTCCCGTAGCCCGGCCTCAGACGCAGTCGAACAGCCAAACAACCAAACTGACACCAACGTCGTCTGCGGTCTTGGAATTTGAGGTTAGGTACGACGTCAGTTTAGTGTCGCGACTAGGCTTACTCAACAGCTTATGTTTAGCTGTTTAAAGTTCGTGGTTTAGCCGTTATTTTACCCCCTACACATTTGACCCGTTACACCCCCTCCACACTTCGGAACGAAAAAAAAGAAAAACGAGAAAAAGAAAAAAGCTGTTGAACTTTCCTGCAGATGACACATCAGTAGGATCGTGGGCAGGAAAAATTGACAGAAGCCGATGCCGGACCCCGTTGGTCCGGCTGCTCCAGGGTGTTGACGACGAAAAGTGGGCGAAATTAGTAATGATGTAGACTGTCTGAGGCCGAGTTGCCTCAGAGGTCTGGACGAAAACGAATCGGGGCGAAGAGTAACCAAAGGTGAAGAGTAAGCGTGGGGTTTACAAAGGTAGGGTAGTACGGCAGGCTCGGAGTCTTGGAAGCGGGGCGAAGAGCTACTCACGAGGATACGTCACCCCCAGACGAGGGTTAGCTATGGCTGCTTGTCGGCAGCTTGACGTGACCGAAAGGACTGACGAACAACGGATCACCAGACGTCGCTGCGGTTGCGGGATCCTTGCAGACTAGTCACGTGCACAGAAAGGTTTCAAGTCTTTCACGTGAACGACGTGCAGTGCAGCAGTATCCTCATCACGCACCTCGTAGAGATTAGTACCTCGACGACCGACCACAATGCAGGGGCCATGATATTTTGGTGCTAATTTCCCTACGATGGCGTCAGCAGCAGAAGACAGGACGTGGAGTCTTCTCATCACCTGCGCGCCGACTTCGTGTGTCACCTCCCTGCGACGGAGGTTATAATATGTTGATTGCCTTTCGTAGGTGGCCTTGAGGTTATTGCGTGTCTGCGCGATCAGACGCTGAAAGTCCTCCAGTCGTTTGCGATGGGTCTCACTTAACGAGGGACCTTGGGGAGTTTCGGACACCTCAAACGAAAGGCCACGGACGGCACAGGGAGGCTTCAGTTTGCGTCCAAAACACAGCATCGCAGGAGTGAATCCAGTAGAGTCGTGGACAGCTGTGTTGAGGGCGTACTGAAACTCCACCAGGTGGTTGTCCCAAGACCTATGGTTGCCTTTCACGAACTGCGCAATCATAGTCTTCACCACCCGGTTCTGCCTCTCGACTGGGTTCGACTGCGGGCTGTAGGGGGCCGTTGTCTGTAGCGTGATGCCCCAATCAGCAGCCAACTCTCGAACCAGTTTACCGACGAACTGCGTGCCATTGTCCGTAATCAACACATCCGGAGCTCCATGTCGAAGTAGGACAGCCTTCAGCTTCGTCACCACATTCTTTGCGGTTGCAGACGCAATGGAGGCGAGTTCCGTCCATTTGCTGAAGGTATCCTGCACCACGAGCAGAAATCGCTGACCCCGCTGTGATCTAGGCAATGGGCCTACTAGGTCAGCAGACACTGCGTACCACGGTCCTTGGGGTTGTCGGAAGTACATTTTCCCAGCTGGTTTTGTTTGGGGTACTTTATAGGCCTGGCATTGGGCGCAAGACCGTACATAGGCCTTCACCTCACGACGCCAGTTAGGCCAAAAGTACTCCCCACCAACTCGGGCTAACGTCTTCTTCACCCCAAGATGTCCTGCCGTAGCCGTGTCGTGGTTTTCGTGCAGTACCACGGATACTTGGTCGCTTGGCACACACACCCTCCATGTCGTAGGTCGATCCTTCTTCGAGACAGCACGATACAGCTTACCGTCGCGAAGCTGGTATCTCGAGTATCGCCCAGGGTGTTTGCTGACCAGGTTGCGAAGGCGGTCATACCAAGCACCGTGGCTGCCCGGCGGGTTACCATCGTTGTCCACGTCGGATGATGGGTCGTCAGTCTCCAGCTGCGTCGGACCAGGAGCTTCGTCGTCGATCACGTCACCCGCCGGATCATCACCGAGTGAAGGTTCGTCACCTTCAGCATCGGTTAGGCGTCGTAACCGCAACTGTTCCCTAGCACCGCGTCTGGTTAAAACTCCGTCCTCAAACGTAGGTTGATCGGGTTCACCAGACGAGCTGGGCACTTCCGGGACCGGCTGACGAGACAGGGCGTCGGCCACTCTGTTCGCTGTCCCCTTGCGGTACCTTATCTCGAAGTCGAATTGCTGCAACTCCATAACCCACCGAGCCAGGCGCCCACTAGGCTCACTGAGCTTAAGCAGCCATTTTAGGGCGACATGGTCGGTTATCGCAATGAAGTGGTAGCCTTCGAGATAAGCCTTGAATTTCCGAACAGCCCACACGAGAGCGAGACACTCCTTCTCGGTAGTTGTGTAGTTCTGTTCGGCCTCAGAGAGTAGCCTACTGGCATACGCAACGACCACTTCTCGGTCGTTTACACTCTGAGTTAACGCTGCTCCCAGGCCATAATTCGAGGCGTCGACCTGGAGCACGAAGGGTTGGCTGAAGTCGGGACAGGCGAGAATCGGGGCCGTCACCAAGGCGTGCTTCAGAGCTTCGAATGCCTTAGTTTGTTCGGGTCCCCAGAGCCACTTGGCGTTCTTCTTCAGCAAACCTCGAAGCGGAATGGTTACTGAAGCGAACTTCTCGACGAATCGCCGATACCACGACGCAAGGCCTAGGAAACTGCGAAGTCCCTTGACGTTCGTGGGTGCGGGGAAATCCTGAATGGCGCGGACCTTCTCAGGATCCGTGGCAATTCCATCTTGGCTCACGATGTGTCCCAAATACTTCAGCTCCCTACGGGCGAAGTGACACTTCTCGGGGGTTAAACGAAGGCCCGCCTCGCGTAGGCGGCGAAAAACAACCCCTAGAAGTTCTAGATGTTCCTCGAAAGATGTTGACACTACCACAAGGTCATCAAGGTACGCGAAGACCTTCGGCTCCAGCTCAGGCCCGATGACTCGATCCAGAAGGCGCTGGAAGGTGGCACCGGCAGAGTGTAGGCCAAACGGCATGACCTTGAACTGAAAAAGGCCTAGGCCTGGCACAGTGAAGGCGGTCACGGGGCGACTGTCGACGGCCAATGGCACTTGCCAGTAGCCTTGCTTCAGGTCCAAGGTACTAATAAACTTGGCCTGCCTGAGCTTCTCAAGGATGGCGTTAATCCTAGGCAGAGGATAGGCGTCCTTGATCGAGGAGTCGTTCACCCTGCGCATGTCGATGCAAAAGCGGTATTTCCCAGTCGACTTCCGGATCAACACGATCGGAGAGCTCCATGGACTCTCGGATGGTTCGATTACATCATCCTTCAGCATGGCAGCTACTTCATCGTTGATGACCGCTTGCATTGCAGGGTTACGAGGGTAGTGGCGCTGTTTGATCGGGACAGCGTTTGGTTTGAGCCGGATGACATGCTCAGTCAACGCCGTGGGTCCCACAACAGCATCGAAGAGAGGAAGTTCTTTCTCAAGAAAATTCTGGAGATGTCGTTCTTCCTTTGACGTCAGCGGTTCCAGTGTGCCCGTCGCACAAGGAAGAGTCGTGGTCGTGTCGAAAGTGCCATCGTGGTTGACGTTTATTCGTATGAGGTTAAGGTTTCGAATACACCTCATACCCAATACGACGTCCGTGGTGAGCCCAGGCACAAAATAGGCTCCGAGTATGAGGTTTTCACCTAAGATCTGGGCCGGGATGTGGTACTTCGTCTCAATCCGACAACGTGTACCATCAGCCATCCTCAGGTCCGCCGAAGATATCTCAGGTTTTACCCCACACTCGTCGAAGTGACGAACAACCTCATCCCCGACGAGGTTTACAACTGCTCCGGTATCCAACAGAGCTTGGAATCTCTTTCCAAGGAGCAAGGTGTCGATAAAAGGTCGGATGGCGGTTGACTCAGATGATTTTCCAGCCGACACATACGAGGTGCTCACGTAATTGAGCTCGGTAGAGGTCGTAGGCGGCTGCGCTGCGGGCTCAAGTGACCTCACTATGCCTGAACCCGATTCAGTGAAGGCCGTTATGTACTGGAGCCATGAGCTCCATTCTTCGGAGGTAGTGTAGCTACGGGGCGTGGGCTCAGGCGACCTCCGGCGGCCTGAGTCCGTCTGGCGTTTCCCGCGCGACAACCGCAGCTCGTAGTGGCCACTCCTACTTGTTTGCAGTAGTAACACCGCAACACCTTCGGCTGATTGCAATCTCGGAAGACATGTCCGCGTGCATCACAGTTCCAGCAGACTGGAGGGTTGCGGTTACTCGATGATCGTGATGGGCTCGTAGACGGTAGGCCTTGGCGCATATGGTTAGGGACGGTGGGCGTCGTATGCCTTGCCTGGTTACCCCCACTCCTTGCAGGGTAATCACCAGTGCGGCCGGTCTTTGGCGAGGTAGGTTGCAGTTTACGGTCAGGCTCCGAATATTCCATCACCGCAACATCGACGAAACGGTCCATTCGACGCCTGGGCGTGTAGGCAGTCTCAGGTACCAACGCTTGAGCAACTGGAGGGGGAGGGCGGAACAGCTTGCGCTCCCGTAGCAGCTCCTCGTATTCGTCGGCTCGCTCGATGAGGTCGGGTAGCGTGACAAAGTCATGACGTCGTATCATGAACTTGTACTCCGGCCTCATGTTCAAGTACACCAGGTCGATGGTTTCCTGGTTAGAGAAAGTGCCGCTCCGTCGGATCAGGGTTGTCAGGGCAATCACAAAATCTTTAAATGCCTCTGTTTCACCCTGAGTGCGCTTCCGTATCTCGTCATCCAAGTGGCGATGATAGCCAGCAGGGAAGAACTGGACCTCGAATGCCCGCCTAAAGTCGTGGAAGGAACGCCACATCATTTTGTTGTTCCTGTACCAGAGGAGAGCTTGGCCATGTAGAAGTGAAGGCAAAGCCTTCAAAACGTCCTCTGGCGACAGAGAGTAGGCCTCGCGCAGCTCCTCTAGACGCTCCAGGAACGAAACCGCATCTCGTCTGCCGTCGAAGCGCAAGTTCCACTTCTGGACCTTGTCACAGAGGGCGGACGACGTTTTAGCAACGTCCTCATGCAGGTCATGACTCCGCAGGACGTACGAAGACCGGACACCTCCATACACATCGTTCGTCCGAGACGGGACGGCGTACCGAGAGGTTAGCTGGTCCATCTCGTTAGCTGGCGGCTCAGCGTAGTCAGCATCATGTGTTCTTGGGCCCCGCCGTTCGAGGTTCAACACCTCGGCTAACGTGTGCTCCATGCTGCGCAGGTCGGCATTGGTCGATAGGCCTAGCATTTGGCGTATGCGGTCCAAACTTCGATGTATTGGGTCCTCGAAGGGGTATTCCCGAGGCAGAGACCCTTGAGCCGAGTCGAAGGTATGCTGGGCATCAGTAACGTCCTCTTGTCCGGCGAAGGACAGTTCGTGCGGTGCCGAGGTGACCGCAGCAGGTGGGCTCTGACGCTGGAATGTCGCAGGGGGTAGGCCTACGAGTCCATAGGTACCGGGTGGCCTCCACGCAGTAGGATGATGAATGGACCCCGTTCGGTAGTCGAAAGGCGATGGGGGTGGAGTAGTATCATGCATCGAAATCCGGGCCTGGTTATCTAACACCTGGCCAGTCGTAAGCACCTCCTCCTGGGAGGTTGGAGAAGACGATGTGCCAGCGTTGCTCCGCCAGTATGTGCAGAGACGTTTGCGCAGTTCCGCCAGTGTACCGTGTGATGGCAATTGGTGTCGCGCCATCTCCACCATCAACTGTTGCTTTGACAGCTCATGTATCCAGCCGACACGTGGATCATCCGTTGGGTAGAGCGGAGCGGTATAGCCGGTCGAGGTCATCGGTCGTGTGTACACCGTTGACGTAGTAGTAACTGTTGATGCACATGAGCAGGTAGGGATAACCGATGACGTAGTCACCACGGCCCCAGCCATGGTTAGAACTCCTGGCGTCGTTGTCAAAATTTCAGGGAGCGAGTTGGGCATAGCTGCAAAGTATTAGTGCACAACAAGACAAACAAATTGCAACAATAGTTTAAAAGGCTGAAATTGATTAACAATTATGAAAATCCACAATAGGCCTATTTAAATTCAGGCCTAACGTTAAACAGCACTAAGTAAGTCCAAACAAGACAACTTTAAAAAAAAAATTGTTTTTTTTTTTTTTTTTTTTTTACCAGCCTAAGTCCCAACTAGGTACTCAAAACCCAGAAAATTTGTTAAAATAGGACCAAGTCCAAACTGCTCCAAAATCCAATAATAAAAGGCTAAACTGCAATAGGCTACCTACTATAAAGTAAACGTTTTACCTAAAATAAATAGGCTATCACACAAATAGGCTAAAATATTTAACGCTAAACACCAATAGGCCTAGGCTAGCAATAGGCTACAATGACGAAACCAGAAAATATGTAGGCCTAAGCTACCTAATAAACTAGAAATGCTAGGCTAGAACGTTAACGTAGAATAAAAAATAACAGTAGGCCTAGGCGAATACTTGATAGGCTAGAGCGGTTAACGTAGGCTAAAATCTCGCAACTCTCCGTCAGCTGCTACAGCGATCTTAGCTTGAGCTCACCAAGTACTATCAGACTATCCAATCACTGGTCCAACTGTTTCGGGCGCCATTTATGTGACGTAATTTTCCTGGCGGGCGACAAGTGGGAAATTACGCCACCGGTAAGAAAACGAGATCCCAGGATTCGCCCTAGTCTGGTCGCGGGGAGTTTCCCAGGAGTCGATAGTGATTCGGATAGCCTAACTTTGATAGCCCCGGTTGTCAGAGCTTGAGACGAACGTGGCGGGTTACTAACCACCCAACTAGAAATCACCACTCTAGCCTAGGGCTTGTGGGCAAAATAATAATTTTGACTTGACTCCGTGGGCAAATATCTAAATGACACACTACTAGCTAACTTAACAAATCAACAAGTAAGCTAAGTAGTCACTCCGCTTACCTACGGAGTTACGTCGTCGACCTGAAACAAACAAGGTTAGTACAAGATAGGCCTAACCTAGCCTAACTCCCACAGAGTCTGAATTTACTAAACAAGAAAACGAGTTGGCTTAAGTTGTCCAAGTGAGACACGAAACGAGAGAAAAAAAAAACTTAAACTAAAAATAAAACTGCTTCAGGAGCTGATACGAAAAAAGAAAAACTAAAACTTCAACTTCCCCACGTGTTCAACTTAGCAAACTTCTGCAATAATTATCAAGCAGAAACCTGTCTGCTGGGGCCAACTTCGGGGCGTTCGGGAACTTTACAGAGGGGTTTAAGAATTTAAAAAGAAAGTCCCAGATATGGATTACGAAACGTTAATCGAAATGATCTGTCACCAACTCCGATACTTTAATTAAATGAGTTGGTTAAAGCGTATGACGAGGTCTGCGAATCAGGCCTAGCCTATGAACTTCAACAAAGTTCTGCCGAAAGAAAAACCTAAGTTGTCTAAGTTTTATTGTACAACTTACCAAACGAAGTAGTAATACTGTAAAAAACGATTTTTCGCGCACTCGATGCACCACAGAACTTACTGTGACTTTTACGACGAAGTAGTAGCACGAAAACTCTTCAAATCGAAGACGAAAGGACGAATAATTAGCGAATGCCTCAACAAAAGCCGGGAATACGAATGAACCAAACTTCACAAAACTTCTTCTTACTTCACCTTCGTCTCAGAATGGAGACGAAAGTTAAAACGATTCCTGATTGGTCAACGAGTTACAGAAACAAAAAAAAACTGGCAGCGAAGGCAGGCGCATGGCAGCTTTAACAGGCTTACAGCCGCGTACCGCTCAAAGGTGACCCCGCTGCTCATCTTCTCTCCCGTAGCCCGGCCTCAGACGCAGTCGAACAGCCAAACAACCAAACTGACACCAACGTCGTCTGCGGTCTTGGAATTTGAGGTTAGGTACGACGTCAGTTTAGTGTCGCGACTAGGCTTACTCAACAGCTTATGTTTAGCTGTTTAAAGTTCGTGGTTTAGCCGTTATTTTACCCCCTACACATTTGACCCGTTACACAGCTTTGCAGATTCTGGCAGAAGACTTCTGAACCTGTCCAGCCCTCAGCCTCTCTTAACGCTTGCTTCGAAGCATGTGTAGCATGGTCAGAGAAGGTGAGGCTGGTAACAAGCACAACGCCAAGTTTCTTGACTTGTAGAGCACAACACTCTCGCTGAGGGTCTGCACCAAATCATGTGTCGCCGTATGCTTCACAGTACACTTGCCAGTATTGAGTTTCAACCCGTTTACCTCTGACCACCATAGGATTTCTTCTAAGCCAGGGTTTATGAAATCGAGTGAAGCTCTCATGTGGGATGGCTCGTAAGACCATTTCAGCTGTAAGTCTTCGGGACACAAACGAACTGTACAGTATAATGTTGCACACAGTTAGGAAGGTCTGCCTTTTACAAATTGAACACAATAGTCCCAAGACAGCTACCTTGAGGAACTCCTTGGTTTTTGAAAAGCGGGGTTGATGTTTCACTCTCTAACTGCGACACTTGCAGTCTAAGTATGACCTTATCAATTTCAAATTATTTTCGTCAAATTCAAAATATTTCAATTTAGCTAATAGCATCTCATGGCTCATTGAATGAAATGCCTTAGAATGATCTGGCATTACTAAAGAACTATATTTACCATTGTCTTTGGCGTCAATCGTATCACTAATAAGTTCGTCAGGGCTATACACTGTGTGTTTTGTGATGACGATGTTCACTTTGCATGCATTTCTCCAAGACCATGACGTCATAATGAGCAAGTAAGTACACAACTCTGATTTGGATATCCTCAGTCTCGTCTGTCGTCAGAGTGACGTCATTTGCCGCCACAGACCAGCTGATCAGTAGCCAATAGCAGTATCAGTCCGTCAGACAATCAGTTTCAGTTTCAGTGTTAGTTTGTCGTGTGCCATTCTAGCCTCGAATCTTAGTCTTCTTTTTGTGGATAGCACGGCAATACTCTGTGTAAGTATTCATATGTCAATAACTACAATATACAGGGTGATTGATATAAGTGTGCCAGCCGTTTTATTCGAAAACCATAAGAGATATAAAAAAAAAGTTAAAATGTAAGTGCCTTGGATTTTTTTATTTTAAAAATTGTAGTCAAGTCAAAAAATTGTTTTAGCCGCCATTTTTCCAATATGGCCGCCAACTTTGATTTTTCTTGTGGAACACCCTGTATTTTATGACCTTTTCCGGTAGAAAATGTAATTTTAAGACGATTTTATTCTTGTAATTTTTTTCATAAACCTAACCGTGTCAAAGATAAAAATGGTTAATGTTTTGAAATTTCGGTATAAGAAAGAGTTTCGATAAAGGCCTAAGCAAGCATGGCAGCTGTTTTATTTAAAAACTATTAGAAGTTTCACAACTTAAACCATTATTATCTTTGAAACGGTTAGTTTTATGAAAAAAATTACACGATTAAAATCGTCTTAAAATTAAATTTTTTACCGGAATACATCATAAAATACAAGGTTTTCTATAAGAAAAATCTAAGTTGGCGGCCATATTGGAAAAATGGCGGCTAAAATAATTTTTTCGGCTTGACTACAATTTTTTAATAAAAATCCAAGGCACTTACCGTTTAACTTTTTTTGATATCTCTTTTGGTTTTCGAATAAAATGGCTGGCACACTTATATCAATCACCCTGTATAGTCTACATGTAATTTTAAAAGTGTCTTTTTGGGCATAAGAAATTGTTTAAGGATGTACTAAAGAGAAAACAAATACATATAAACAAGAATGAATAGATACATTCAAAATGTTTGACCGACAAATGGGACTTTAAAAGTGTGATTTGTCGGTTTTTCAATGTTTTGTGGGTCGCTCCATTGCCCACCGGTGATGTGGGGAGCGGTGAGGCAGCAGTTTTCGAGTATACTTCATCTATGGTATTAGCCTATCACGGTTTAGTTGGACTGTAAACATCGATGTTGGTAGCTTACTTGAACGATGTCACTTCCTGGCTCGTAATGTTTCTCTCAGATGGTAACTAGTCTAAGGCTGGGATACTTGGCCTATCTGACTTCAATGTTTGACTGTTGGCCTAGGCCAACCTGAATAATTAAATGAAACACTAATTAACTTAATTAAAATAATTCTTGAGAGGTACGATGAAATATAACTCAAATTACAACACTTTTTTTGTTAAATATACAAACATAAGATAGATAGTAAGACACTTTTCAGTTTAAACTCATAATGTTCTATTATCAGTTTTAAAAACTAGCAACAATTCACAAAAATTGTGTTGTGCTGTACTGCAATATTATATGGAATTTAATTTAAGATACATTTACTCAATTCTAATTATGTTATCCTATATGTTTTGATCTAAGAACCTTCAGTGAAATTCCAGTTTTCATTTGAGTTATTGATAATCGAGATCGGACGTATCTAAACCTAGCTGCTGAATCACGAACAACCTAAACTTTCCAAAAATGGAGTTATTTATCATCGATTGATAGTTAAATGATTTTGCTTGACACCAATGACATCTCAACAGTTTTGTCACTTCGACGGGTTTCACCTAATAGAACAATAAAAATTAAAAATAATATTAATTCAAGAGAAATAATGTGATAATGTTTATTGTTTGTTTACATTATCAGATATTGTCTACTGCAAATTTACTTATTCAATAATTTCAAATATTGATTAAATGATTTTTTTAAATTTTATTATTTCCATAAACACGTACTCTTTAAATACCTATATTACTACTAAATAAGGAATAATATGACATGAGGAAATATATAAGTCAAAATCAAATGAGAATGGAAATTTGCTTACTGCAGGTCTGCTGTGACAGCTGTTTAACAGGACAGTGGAGTGAAGCGACGATGGACATTGTTAACAGATGCAACCACCATGTGTTTATGTGACCCCTTTTATGACTAGTCAAGTAATACTGTTTCCAAGCATGGCCATAAAATGTAACAAGTGCTATTAATAATCCAATTAGCTGTTTAGAGAATAATAAATCGAACCACATCACTGAGTTATAACCCTAAAACTTTAACTGTACTTTTACAACTAACTTTCACGGCAAAATTAAATAAATCCATAGAAGTGTACGACAGTGGATGAGAATTTGGTTTTGATCTCATAATTGTAAATTCCTAATCTTCGAATAAATAAAAATTTTATAACATAAAAAAATCTAATATTTTTTTTATTAAAAATTGTTTTAAAAGTTCATTAAAATGTGAAAAACTTTAAGTAATTTTTTTTATAAATTTATATTTTTTCAATATTTTTTATTTTATTGGGCTTACGCAGTTTTTCCATCAAAAAACACTTTGCAAGTAACCAGAAATCACCTACTTATTTCTTTCAATTACAAAAAAAACCCATCAACACCCATAAAAGTATTCACCTCGCTATTGATGCAGACAAGTTTCCACGAACAGGTGGAGAATTCACAAGACAGCTTCAATACTTTCAAAAGCAAACAACAAGCCTGTCTAATTAACAATTCAAACAGTCGAGTTCGTCTTAGATTAACACAAAGTTTACCATCATTTAAACTTCTGGAAGCTGTAAATACACAAGTTTATCTCGAACTTAGTCCCAATCAGCTTTTTAGTTGACGGGATGAATTAGCCTCATCATCAGGGGATCTACGTGAACGTATTCAATGTCTTGACACATCCCTTGGCAATGTTAGTGTTAAAGACTAAAGAATACAACTTGTCTTGCGTGTGCAAACACAGTTAGTATTCTGGGAAACTACACTGAAGAGTGTACCGTGGATTAATAGTTATTTGTGCAACTAGTGAGCAAAGTGAGCAATTGCACTTTGCACTCGAGTTGCACATTATATTTTCCTATAGTTACCATAAAACAAATAAATTGGTAAAGAAACGTATTTTTACACAGAAGTGAACTTTTAATATGAAATTTAATGATACAACAGTACAACAGCTGACCAGCTAATTTACAGCCAGTGCTGCCAACGTATTTCGCGCGCATACGACCTTGGCTGCATGTTACGCGCTCACTATTTCGTGCATTCACGTTGCAAATCTGGAGTGAGACAAAGTAATCTGGTGAGCAAATTTGCTTTCTCAAATCAGTGAGAGGACATGTACATCGTTAGGTAACTGTAGGAAAACATACTTTGTTGTACGTTTATCGTCTTTATGGAACAGCTGAAGATTGTTATCAATACTGTAATCAATTATCAATCATTGAGATCATAACTAGTGCTGAAAGGGACATTTTCCTATGCGCACTCTAGGTTAGGTTAGGTTATGTGCTCTCTAGGTTCCTGTGGGAGTCAAAGCCGAACACAGGAACACTAAATTTCACGTGTTAGGATGAATTTTACGTACTAGGCGGAAGTGGACGGAATAAATGGAGTGTCCTGGGAATTAACTGTAAATAAAAGTTATGAGCGATACTTTTTATCACGACGCACAAATAATTCCACATAATAATATAGATAATTAAATTTAAAAAATTAAATGATAACACTCCAAGCGACAAAAGAGCGTCACATTTTGTTATATTGCCAAAATTAGGCCGATGACGTTTACAAGGTAAAATAGCAAAGAATTGTGGTAAAATATACAGTATTAACTAAATTGTGCTTTTTGCATTGAAATAATGAGGGGATTTATCCAAATTTTGTAGTAATAACATAATATTTTTTTGGTAGACGTTTGATATAAATCTGTGGTAGCTAGGTTTTACAACCACAACTAATGTGATTATGGTCTAGTAATATCTGTAAAAATAGTTTTTGAGTTGGTACCTTAAATTAAACGATCACGTTTTGGCAAATGGATTAATTGGTGATCCTGTTCTTGTACTCTATGTACTCCTACAAATTGCTTCCAACTAAATCAACTCCTCGCATAAGGTTCCATTTATGGTCACTAGGAGAGCCAATTACCGGCACATTTGTGTCGATAAAGCAGATTTCATAAAGAATAAAATAAAATAGGCCTACAGTGTTTTTACGTAAACCAAATAACAAGTATCGTAAGACACTTTTTAACGACAAAACAAGGTCATATATTGGTATATTGGTATTGGTATTGGCTTTGTCATCATATATTTTGTCCTCACCGTCAAGTTTTGTAAACTTGGCGAGGCCATGCATGTAAAATCTTAAATAAATATATTTGAATTTGAACACCTGTTTTCTTGACTTCATTGACGATCAGGAAAGCTGATATGCATTGTTATCTAAGAGGTTTAGTGTGTTTGGAAATATTGTAAACAATACTCAAAATGGTGTTATCGCAAGCTCATAAAGGGTATGTTGGTAATGACATGTAGTTTGAAGCCCCCCAATTTTAACAGCTCACTAACAATAGTGCCTACTTGTCTAAGTAAGAGGAATGATGGAACATTGAGTAAACACAGAATTGAGTATTAATATTTATTGGGCTCATAATAAGAGTACATATTTTTTTGCATTAGATAAAAGTCGAACTTTTACCCCATTTACATATCTACACATTACAGTACATGTGTAAATACACGTTTTAAGGTGCATTATGATTTAACTGGATTATATCACAATCGCAGTAACAATTCATTCATTGTTGGTCTAAAATTACGTATATTTAGCTTATGAAACTAATAAACTTCATAGATATCTGTATTAATGGTTCTTAATATGATTATGTTGAAGAACTTAAAAGATTTGAGATAAATTTAACCAATGATACAAGTCATATAAAGAATTTCAAACACACTGTTGGATGAGTTAATCAAACCCTCATAGTTAATCAAATGTTCTTCTAACTACTTAAACAATGATTTCATTGAACAAATCACATTATCTATTATACACTACTGTCATAATCAGTGTTTTTGGTTAGTGATCAAATAAATACTAACTAAAACTGTGACAAATGTCGATATGAGTAATGGTTTTAAATGTAATGTTTGGGTTCAAAGATTACTTAACCTTTAGTTTGTTACGTTTGAATTAATTGAGCATCAGCGACAAGTTTTGTTAACTCAGTGAGGCCAAGCCATTGCAATATTATGAATAAATATATAGTTCGACCACAAATGAATTAGCTCGGCTGCGCCTCACTTATAAGATTGCGTACCAAAAACAACTACAGTACTTTCGCTTGCAAACCGCTTTCGGCCTGTGGTACGAACCAAAACAAAAAAATAGTCAATTTTTACTGTAGTTACATTACATTATTACATATGTAGTTACTGTTCGAGATAAAGTTGTATATTTACAGCTTACAGAAGTTTAAATGATGGTATTCTTTGTGTTAATCTAAGACGAACTCGTTAATTAGACAGGCTTGTTGTTTGCTTTTGAAAGTATTGAAGCTGTCTTGTGAATTCTCCACCTGTTCGTAGAAACTTGTCTGAATCAATAGCGAGGTGAAATACATGGGAGTTGAGGTTTATTTTGTAATTAAAAGAAATGAAAAAGAAATGAAGAAATGAAAGATGTGATTTCTGGTTACTTGCAAAGTGGTTTTTGATGGAAAAACTGTGTAGGCCCAATAAAATTGGCAATATTGAATAAATTTAAATTGCACACAACCTATACGTTTTTTATTATTTTATTTATTTATTTTTACAATTTTTTATATTTATTAGATTTTCTGTAATAATTGTATGCATTTATTGGAAGATTGGGAATTTATAGCTTTGAGATCCAAACCTAATTCCCATCCACTTTCACACTTTTATAGATTTATTTAATTTTACTCTGAAAGTTAGTTGTAAAATCACAGTTAAAGTTTTAGGGTTATAACTCAGTGATGTGGTTCGATTTATTATTCTCTAAACAGCTAATTGGATTATGAATAGCACTTGTCGCATTTTATGGCCATGCTTGGGAACAGTATTACTTGAGTCATAAAAGGTCACATTAAACACCTGGTGGTTGCATGTGTATAGCCTTGTGTTTAAACATGGTCAAGTTGTATCTTCAGTTTAGATATAACATTTTTCCTTAAAACTTTCATATTTTATAGTTTAGGTTTTATGTCTCAACAACCATTTCAGAAACATGCCTATGGCCGAAATCACAATATTAGCCTATAGCAATTTTGGGAGTGGTTGATTCATTTAACTGTCATGTTGATTTGAATAAAAATAAAACAGCTGATGCTGATAGGATTTTAAACTAGAGGATACAAAGTCAATGATCTTAAACAAAGAAGCAACACACAGCCCCGTGGTATTAACACAAGTTTCTGATAGGCCTACAATTTTATGGAAATTATGTTGCCTTATGGCCTAAGTTCAAAATGTCTCTTCATTATAGATTTTACCTATATTTCTTTTACCTGATGGCCATAGCCTGGTGTAAGTAGATTTCTTACAACCAGCCTTATGGCCTTGACTAAGGATTCCTTACCATATAAATCCACCCCCCCCCCCCTAATTCCTGATCCTGCTCCAACGACCCATACAGCTGGTACCTCGTTTTGTGGAGCCGTTGTATGGATTTGATTTAACATAGTGCTTAAATCAAATGAAAACTGTTTCGTCAACTGGTCGATTTGTAAGGATACAGATAATATCACAATTTTTCTAGTATCCGTGGATAATATTGATACAAATTATTGTATGCATGGAATCGTCTTCGTTCATTCTCATAGATGACTTCGCAGCGTACTCCTAGGTTATTTAGTAAAACGTGAAACCAATAATATATTTAAGCTCTATATTTTAGCTATATTAGCTATATTTTAGCCCAAAATTAATACAATAATGTTTAATTATTGAATGAAATGAAAAATTTCCTAATTTAAGAGGCGAAGTTAGGACTTGCAAGTCCTCTCTACCACTTAATCTCTAAAACATAAATAAATAAATAAAATAGAATCATATTTATATCCAAAACGTTTAACGAGTAGTACACTTAACACTGTTTTTTGATAAAAAAAACATTATTACAATCATAAATTAAAATAAAAATCCCAAGAAGAACATGCAATTTTTATTTTTGACTAAATTATTGATTGAGTTTTAATATTTAAACACAACAGTAGGCAAGAATGTCTTACAATACAAACACTGGAGGTTAAATACAAACCTTTCCTGATGTTTCTTAACTAAGGATTGAATGAGATGTTAAATAGGACTAAATATACCTTAGATCTCTTCTGACATCAAAGATTCACAATCGGGACTGAAATGACAGGGAAAGGGGAGCCAAAGTAGGCATAATTAACCGTTTAAACATTTCTGTTCGTCTTTCGTCAACTTGTAATTCGCGTTTGAACTTGACTTGAACTGTAAAAGCACATTTATTGAGCGAGAGCTGGATGTTTGTAGGAAAATTCTGCAAGGCAAATGTTTAGTACGAATACAGTTTTCATTCAATATTATAAATCACTTGCAAATATGATGAAGGATACATAGATAAAGTAATCGGAGTGTAGTATTTAATAATAGTTTTGTCCAATAAGTAGGAGTGGTAGTTTTATTAGGAATTAGCGAATTATTTTTAGGAGGGATAATAACGTGGCCATCATGGACCGAAGTCCGGTAAAGTTCCCAGAAACCTAAAACATTGTAAAAAACCTTTTTGGCAGGATTTCGATGGTAAATTAAAAAATAAAACCGACCCCCATAAATTGACACATACATTTTCCCACTTGCATGTCGAAACTACTCTAATGAGTAAGTGGTGGGAGTAGCTACGATATTTTAGGTGCAAAATCACAAAAACTGCAATAGGTTTTGAACCATAATTTTCCAGCTTTGATGATTGTACTATTTTGTTCAGAGTTAACAGGACAATAACATACTACATTTTAAGCAAAACCCGCTAAATTTGGTTTTTGTAAAACCAATTTATCCATAATTTAAATGTTTCTAAGGGAAATCATCATTAAAAAATATTATAGATATAAAATACCTGGAGATATAATGAATTAGTAACCACATACAATATTTCACCAAAATCGGACCACAGGTGTAGTATGTAGCTCAGTACGTATTCTTACACACACTTACATACGAACACACAAACACGCACAGAAATCACATCGAAAACCAATATATTGGGTTCAGGGTTACCTAAACCAGATATTTCTGCCCACACAATATTAAATACACACAATAAAAACACTGTGTATATACTTGTAGTCATTATATACATGCCTATGTGTGCGTTGCTGTGAAATAATAATAATCTAAGCGCCTGGTCTTGTACTTAAATGCAGGAGCATTTTGGTACCGGGATCGGCACATTGATTATTAATGATCCACATTTTATAGATCGTAGGGATCAATCATTACAAAATCACTCTAGGACACATTCACAACCAGTTAATTTTAAATATAAACAAGTCATGAAGGGTGTACTAACCAACTCCTTAATGGGACTTGGTCTCAAGTTCGTCTCTTTAACAGGATTTTAAAACAGCTCGACGGAGAATAATTCCGCGCAAAAGTTTTACTTTCATCCCAACTTATTTCGCTGTAATGTTCGCAAAACACTAACACAAGTTGTAAACTTATCCCCGTGTTGTTTTAGAGAAATGTACTTGCAGCATGGAAGCATTTTGTACTACAGGTTTACTTAATCATCAAAGTTTTCGCAGATTGAGAGGTATGAAGAAGAGACAACGTTATTAGGCTTTAAATGGCGCGGTTCTTTAACAAGCATTGTACGTAATTATGTTAAAATTTACAATATTTAACTATCACGAGCCACACTATAGCTGTTCTTCGCAACGGGAAGTGGGAAAAGTATTTAGTAAGTATTAAATACACTAAAGAGAATACTGTTCCTTACATCTACTGCATGTTTGTTTATAAATTCAGATAAGATAAGGGGTTTAAAGTTCCTAGGCAACCAGGTACAAGTGGCGGTGGTGTATGTTTAAAAATACTGTAACTCTACTAATTCAATTGAAAAAATCAACTTTTTACAGTGTGAACCTGTTTACTTTTAAACCCCTAATTAGATTTTAGGTCAATGGATCTAAATCACTAACACAACAAACTAAAGGTAGAACAAACAATAAACAAAAAAATATTTATAACAAAATACTTTTTAATACAGTTACCTGACAAAGCGGACTTTTTTGTACTAATTATAGAACGTAAAGTAGCTGATTCCTGCACTCACTTACTTTCCCGCACTCAATTTACTTTGTCGCACACATTTTACTTTCCCGCACTCGATTTACTTTGTCGCACTCATTTTACCTTCCTACTTTCCAGTATTTCAACCAAACAGCACAAAATAATGTGCTTGTATTTGCCACGTAATACGTGTATGATAGAAACCAAGTTGGCAACACTGCTAAATCAATCAGCTGGTTCAGTGTTTTCCATTGTAACCATTATACAACACAAATCAAATCAAATCAAAATTCCTTTTATTTCAAATAAAATAATCATGTTTTACAGTGTTTAGAAAATTGAATATTACAATATAATTTTAAAACAAAATAACTTAACAAGATACGACATCTTTTTAATAAATTACTTAACTTAACAAAAAAAAAAAAAAAAAAAAAAAACAGTTGTTGCGTGTTGACATTAACATTAAATAACAAAAATTGTATTCAGATTTTATTCATTATGAGTGAAATTAAATTTAGATTGTATTTGCTAGTTGTGAATTAGGTTCAAATGGATGACATTTGATTTGTTTGTGACACAATTTAGTTTAGTTTTGAATTTGTTAATTTGCGAAATTGAATAGTAAAATCATTGTATACATACAACCCATTATTTATGCTTTATATTAACTGTATGAAACATACAATGTTTAGCACGAGCGCAAAGTATCTTTGCTGTACTCGAGAAACTGTACGCAAGTGCAACAAAGTACTACTTTGCGATCTAGTTACACATATAAATATTTCACCTCAGCTGATTACATTATTTTACACACACTAGATCAGCTGTTTGTTCTGTTACATTTATGTACCTGTCGATATGTTTAACTTGAACATTCTATTTCCTGTCAGAACTGTAGGACTGTGTACGCTGTGTGGTTTATACTTTAGTTTATTCTCTAGTAAAATAAGACGATTCCTCTTCATAACAGAAACTTACGAGGTAAATTTCTCCCGGAAGAGCTGTAGGAAATGTACTTAAGAGTAAACTGACTTGAAGTACAGTTAGCAAGTCTCTTGTATTAAAACTTTACATCTGCTTTCTCTGTCTTCGCGCGTTAATTTTGTGCAAAATGCGCAAACTTATAAAAATGTAAACCTTTCAGTAAAGAAAGTTGAATAGATTAAAAGGTTCTTGGTAATAACAATTATACAACTATAAATTATGCAGCGGTAGTGCACCGACAAAACAATTATGAAAATTATAAATTATATAAATCTAAAACTAAATATAAACAAATAATATTAAAATACATCCTTTGTAGACGGTTGCTGTTATTACGATCTGATACCATTAACTTTATACATGGGTTCAAGGGGGCCAACACACATATAGTTTCCAATTCAAACTCAAACTCGGAAATTGTGAAGAAAATACTTTTTCTATGTACTACGTATAGGGGAAGAAGTAAAAACATGCTAACCATGTAATGAATGACTCACCTATAACTTGCATAGCCATATCAATTAAACAATCCTGTACTCTTACAAAATCTCTTCGGCAACCTTTTCTTCGTCAATTCAACTATGAATATTGATATATGAATTAGAGGGAATGAAGATAGACAGTTTGGTAACAAGGTGAGCTAGGATTGGTTTGTTGTTAAGCTAGACTTCAAAGGAGAGATTGCCACAGACTGGTAAGGCTTATTATATGTTTGATATTGCAATAATCTCCTTAGCAGTTCTCTGCGCCCTGCTTATTACGACTATATTGAACTATGATTGGATGTTGTATCAGCGAGATACGGAATAATTGTGAACAATATCAGTAATCATGAATTGATTGTACTATTTAATAAGATTAGTATTCAACCAACCTTTCTTCCATACAAGATGGCTGCATCTTTAGAAAGTGTTGCAAGTTGTCATGAAGGCATTCATAGTAAATCTTGATATGCTTGGCATTGATTAGACTCTAAGAAGTTCTACTCGCCCTTTTAGTAAAATATTTTATACATTTCAGACCTAAAAACACCAAACTATATCCCATTAACACTATTCATCACATTAATAATGCGCAATAACAGTCAACACAACTACAAAACTGGCAAAAATTAAAATAAATAGTTGCTAGGCAGCGGTTGCTAGGCGGTCTATTTTATGGTTACTGATTGTGTATTTAGGCATCATTGTTTTTTAGAAAATAAGCAAACAGCTGACTTTTGGCCATAGGGTTGTAAAACCTGCTCCAAATGACGATGATAGCTGGCATGGACAGAAATACGTAGCTTTCGGCCTCCAATAAACGTTTGTAAAACGAATAAAAACATCATAGTGTGGTAATGACCATTTTGCTACACCATATTCATAATATTAAGTCAGAGTGGAACTGCCCATTACCCTTAAAATATATAATAACAGGATGTCATTGTCCTAATTCTGGGTAGAATTGTTTAATTTATTCAAGAGAACGCCTTCATATTTAAAAAACGACGTTTACAGAACAGTAAAGTACTGTGTTTAGACTGTTCCAAACGAAAAAAGAAAACAGAAAAAAGAAAATACCCCCGCCGCAGCAAACCTGCAGACTAAGCGAATTTCCATTTGACTGATTGGATTTACACTGAAATGTCTACTTAAAAATATAACATTTATTCCCGATTTAAATAGAATTAGTTTAACAAGTACTTAGGTTTGCTGCATCAGGGAGGGTAAAACTGTTTTTTTTGTAAAATGTTAATAGTTAGTAAGAAATAAAAACATTTTCCAAATTTGATCAAAATATGTTCATAAACAAGCAAACTACAACAGTTTACTCATTCTCCATAAGAATAACATGGGAATTTTAAATTTACAATTTTTTGGAATTTTCTCCGTAACCATTAGGCGCATAATAACGCTTCAATATGCTAAATTATTTGTTTTTTGAAGCTCTACAAAATGGTTTGGAAATTAATTGCTAAATTTTATGTTTTTTGGGTCAAAATTGGGAAAAACCTATTTTTACCCCATAAAACCCCCCGTAAACACCCGTTCCCATGGTCCGATCATGCTGGATCGCGAACTCGTTCGAATAGACGTAGGTTTACACGTTTGTACCAAATTTCATCAAAATCGGATCATTTTTGCTCGAGTTATCGTGCTGACGGACACATATATATATATATATAAATATATAAATATATAAATATATAAATATATATATATATATATATATGAATTTGAACGGATGGTGTTTTTGGCCTCTAGGGACCTCAAAACGAAAAAAAAAATCGGTCCCGCGTCCAGGTCTTACCATGAGTACTACGGTAATAGCTTATTCCCTATATGGGAAATTCGCTAAAAAGAGAACAAACGGGAAAATTCAATATGCACAATTATTGAACATTTCAGTCAGATCTTTGTGATGGAAAATATTATACAATAAAATTTTATATTATATTTTATGGTTATATAGACACTTAATTTTTTCTGCCAATGATTACATTTTACTGATTATTGAGAATTTCCCATATAGAGAATAAGCTATTACCTATTATTATTATTATTCCTATTATTACTATTATTGTCTCATGGTGATAACTGGACCCGGAACCAATTTACTTTTCGTTTTGATGGTCCCAGAGACCAAAAACACCATCCGTTCAAATTCATTTATGTGTGTCCGTTACCATAACTCGAGCAAAAATGAAATTTGGTATGGACGTGTAAAACCTCAGTTTATTCGAACGAGTTTACGAACCAGCATAATCGGATTATGGGAATGGGGTGGTATGGGGGGGGGGGTTAAGGGTAAAATTGGGTTCTTTTTTTAACCTCAAAACACAAAATTTCATAATTTTCCCCTTATAAATAAGCAAACAAGTGTATTAAGTGTTTTGTTTATTAAGTGATTTTGTACATTTATTGGGTATGGAGAAAATGTATTTATTATATACTATGCTACATGACTTAAACACACTTTATATCTCTCACTGTAGAAGCAAACCTAGGTACTCGTTAAACCTGGTGCTATTTAAATCGATTTAAGGGGAAATCCATTCAGACAGATGGAAATTCACTTAGTCTGCAGGTATGCTGCGGCAGGGTATTATTAATCTAAGTTCTCCAAAACCCCAACTTTTTACACAAGACTGGTAGGTGCAAGGCTATTGAGAGACTATCTGCTATCTGTTTTGTTACACTCCAAACAAAAAGCTAGGGAGAAAGATGCTTCAAATAAACATCTTTTGCACTTCAATAATATGAAATAAACACAATAGAAGGATTAATACTAGTATATACACTACAAATTTAATCCATTATATTGCTAAAACAAAGGGTTACAACTTCAAACAACTTTAAGCTGATAACAATGGTTACAATGCATATGAATGGTTTATATGTGACTGTTGTTGGAAGATTAGTGTGGCTTTGACATCAGTTAGAGTTGTAAGTCTCAAACAGCTTGCAAATCAATGAGAAGTTTAGTAATTCCTGGAAAGGGATTGTTGTTTGTAGGGATTTAGTTTTTATGAAGCCCAATAAGTTACATAATTGAATTAAAATATACATACTTCTCTCTACCTATTAGTAACTAGTGACTGCTTCGTTGAAAAACACATTAGTTTACTCTAAGAACAGTATTTATTCAGAGGTAATAATTAAAAGTTTTTTCAATAATTGATCCGTTATCTGATAAAATAGTATACAGTTGTTGGATTTCTCGTACTAAAAGTCGTCCAGTGGTTAAAAACTCGACAAAAAATATGTAATGTACAGACTGTTTTATTTTCACCCCACGCTGTAAATGAAACATGTAATGTGTGTTATTTCTTCAATTTGTTTTGATTTTCTGTTTATATTTCGTTGTTATTTCGTCACCAGCATGGCAACCCATAAGGCCCATATTGATTTTTTAAATTTTAATTTATAAAGGGTACATATATATGAAAATATCTTTCTAACAGTATGCGTAGATTTCTCCTGCGATGCACACGAGCTGAGAAAAAGGTTTTCAAGAAACATGCTTACCTATTAATATATAGATATGAGAGCAGAAGCTACTAATCTTTGGTTATTATTTTTGTAACCTAACTTTAACCAAGTAGAACTATCATAAGACGTTCGATTTTGTTGAGAAAAAACCATTTAAGGCAAATCCTGAATAAGGATTTTTCCCACTCACAGAGAATGGTCTGTGTATAGAAGGACATGACATGGCTGGCGTTGACAGTTCAAAGGTACGATTTCCACTGAAAATAAGGACGCCATACAGTGAATATAATAGATAGTGCAGCATTTAAGATGCTTAAAATTCTGAAGCATTTGCACCGTAGGGCCTCCACCACCAATCTTGCTTAATTTTGTAATACACACACACACACACACGCACACACACACACCCACACACACACTGTATAAAACCGTGTAGTTAGTGCGTCATTTGTGTTGGTAAGGGTTGAAGTAATAGTTCGTTTAAATTTTAGATTATTTATATTTGTGAAATTTAAGATTAAGGTTTACATGTTTACAGGACCACACATTTTTTGAAGTAATGATATGGTAATTATAAAGTATCTCGCTAGTATCTCCTCAATCAAGAATCAATAATTTATAATTCCACAAAATGCAGGGTTACATTACTGGAAAACGTCAGTACAACTACAACTCAAATAAAAACTAAAATAAGAGAAAATTACAAAAACCGATATAAAACAATTTTCTGAAACTCTCCATGTAGAAAAACAAAACAGCACACAACATTCGGTTTAAAAATAAAAAAAAAATCTACTTACATATTCCTCTTTAAGATAAAAAAACCAAACAAAAACTCTTTAAGCCCCTCAACCCCTATCCTGAATTTTGGGTCTGGCAGGTTCCGAGCTACAAAAAAGAATTAAAAAATAACTTGTAACTAAGAACATCATTTGACATCTGAACCTTACTTCCGAACATGTGGTAAATTAAGATCATTTTCCTACTTGTGGATGTCGCCCCTTAGCTCAAGAGAATCCCGCTCCTTGATTTTGAGCAAAGACTGAAAAATATAGAGGTTACACACCGTCATTATGTTCTCAGCAACAAATATGGGTTTACAATGATCCGAGTAACCAGCACCAACTACTACTCTAACTTCTTTCTTTTGATAGCGGAGAACTCTCTTGACCCCAGAGGCGGCAAGTATAATGGCCCCATAGCCTTGGCCATACAATAAAATACTCTGAAAGAAAGCAATATAAGCAGTTTTCAGACAGTCCTTTGGTACAAAATATCTCACTCTTCTGAGTAAACACAGAGCTCTGGAAAGTCTAACACAAACATGGCTATCTGTTCGTTCCAGTTTACTTTGTTGTCAAGATGTAAGCCTAGAAGTTTGACAGATTTTACATTGTTATAAGTTTCTTAGTCTAAAGATTATCGACGAAAAAGTGTTTTGCTCGGAACCAGGCCGAGTCCCCTCAAGAGACCGTTTCATGGCTTTCTCCAGATCTCCCAGCTCATTGCTAGCTTCAAAGAGAGTAGTATCATCTGCGTAACAGATGACACCTTGCCCCAAACACAAAGCGAGATCATTTAGCATGACATTAAAAAGTAAAGGACCAAGAATCGAGCCCTGAGGTACACCATGGGTCAATTGCTGTACACTGGATCGTCTACCATTCATACACACCAGCTGCCCACGCCCAGTCAGGTGATGCTATACGAATTTTAATGGCACAACA
The DNA here is from genome assembly GCF_028750875.1 of Macrosteles quadrilineatus. Lineage (NCBI taxonomy): Eukaryota > Metazoa > Arthropoda > Insecta > Hemiptera > Cicadellidae > Macrosteles > Macrosteles quadrilineatus. The sequence goes on along the minus strand of NW_026542601.1, from coordinate 13,376,812 downwards.
ATTAGGTGGCCATGGTTATTAAATCGAGAACTTTGTGTATTTTTAGCTATGCTAAATTGTACACAGTAAATTAGATTTGTATTTCATAAACTGTACAGAAGAATAAAACGATACATTCACATAATTTATCCAAACGACACTGCACTAGTGATCAATAACGACAACGACGCAGTGCTCAGGCAAACAAACGATGAGCTGTCAACGATAAACTCCACAGTCAAATCACAACTTTCCCAATACATCTTAATCCGCGTTAACAGAATCGCTCCTTTCCGATATCCTTTTAAGAAAACCCCTAGAAATTTAGTGAATTTATATATTTTTAGTAAATTTGGAGTGCAATAGTTTGATCAACGATTTTTAAAAGATGCCAACGTATCTAGAACTTATATTTTTGGGGGTTTCACTCAAAGAACGATGATTCTGAAAAGATGGGATTGAACCTTAAGGAGTTTATGAATATAAATATATAAAATAAAATAATGAAGACGCTAATTTGTTAAAAGGGCATGCCGTCAGCGGTTCAAACAAATGTTTGTCAAACGCCTAAAAGCTGAATGAATGGTCATAAAACTCACACACAATCCATTCAGTATTATAATTATAATGTAATGGATAAAATACAGGTTTAGTACTACAACCTTACTTCCACAGAATAAAGAAGTCTACTATTGTGCTAAAATATAAAATACACAATAAATCTGTTCATAATACATTTTCAGCAGAGCGATTGTTATATTCTATGACGGATTTTATACAAAAGAATACAATAAATGGAATGAGATCGAACAATTCCAAAACCCATTTTCCCACACAATCAAAAGATCCTCTCAGCCCGAACAAATATTGACTGCTGTGCTGCAAAGAGCTGTATGAAGATATTAGGCTGTGATCGATTGCATTATACGCCTTAAGTGTAATATTTAGCTCAGTATATTGCAAAAACTTAGGTATTGAATTATTTGAAAAATACAATTAGAATATATAATTTGGAAACAACTATTCTTTTCTGACATAATATACGATGCAACTCAGCCCGATGTAATTTAGTAATCTGATGAACTTGGAGAAATTGTAATATATTTTTGTAAATATACATGAAAAAGACAGACAGGGGTGGTTATTAGGCCAATTATCTGTGCAATCTATACAAATACTACACCTGTACCGATTATACAGACTAACCATTTTATGTAACTAAAATCTCTTACACGGGAAACAATAAGAAACCCCAGCTATTAAATGATGAATTTTTCTATTTAATTAAAATGACAAGAAAACATATATTATACAACAATTATTTTAGAAATTCTACATTTTCATCAATTTGTCTTTAATATTGTCAACCGAACAAAATCCAACCACAAAGTTAAATAATTGTTTCATGTTATTAATATCACTATAAACATTAACGAAGCATTCACCTGGTTAAAAATTAAGTTTTAAAGGGGAATATAAACAGTTATCCACTTTTTAAATTGTCTTTCATCGATTATTGAATTATTAAAACATTGGATGGACAATTTTCAATTATTGGTCTTGATGAAAACCGTACATACTGATCGAAATCGGCACATATAGCAATATGTGTATTCATTTACCGTATTGTAAAATATTATAGTGTAAGTGAAAATACATCGGATATTGTTTGAAGACGTACTCTTACTTCAATGCAATAGAACATTACTTACATTGCCAATGGAGTTATTTATTCTGTAAATAGATTGGATTGTTTGCAGTCTGAGACGGGGATGTATCAGTTACAAAGCATTGCATTCAATCGCAGAATCCATTCACAGATCCAATCATCGCCGCCCTTAACCGCAGAGCTGTCTACGCTCTTTGTATTTTATAGATACCTTAACGTGTTTAACAATAAGAAAACGTATTTTGAATGTAGTAATGTTCTCAGTAGAATATGTGCGTGCTTGAAATAGTATTTTCTTGTTTTTACTGTTTGGTTTTCCACGCAATGGCTACATTTAAGTTGTTTTTTTTCGCAAAGAAACCTCAAAATCAAAATCCTCGTATTGTTGAAAAAGATCCAAAAAGTATAACGGAATTGAACCAGCGACCTTCTGTTTTAAGGTGGGTGTAATGTGTGAGTACTACAACCACTTGGTTATCTAGAAAATTTCAACTATAAAGTTATCTTTTACTAAATTACAAAATAAGCACTAATCTGTATGGAAGTAGGTTCACTGTTGTGCTACTTGGTAACAATTATATGTGAACTTAAATACGTTATGAGTGCTCAGGGGGGAAAAACTTTACTCATACGAGATTGAACATGGCTGTTCTATTTGATAATCTATGATATACCGTGTAATTTCATATGTTTTGTTTAAATTCTTTTCTCTTTACCCACTCTTGTGGCATCACACTGAAGTAATTTAGGTTATAATTGTTTAAGTATTTTAGATATGAATTGTACATATCGACAGACCTAATTTTTGTCACTCAATTTTTAAGTAGAGCCACCCTTCTTACAATACTATTACCAATTTACTACTATTACTATTACTATTATTTATACTATTACTATTACTATTTATCAATTGTTATCTAGTTTTGGTAATCGTTATTTTTCTCTAAAAATGTTTATGCTTGTTAACTAGGATTTATAATACGCATGATCCAATTTTTGTTAAAGCATTTTTGGACAATCCTGTTGGTGTCATTTTTTCATGTTAGCAATCTTTTTTTTCAGCAAGATGAATCTGAATCTGACTTATATAAATTTATAAATATTTTATTGTAACTTGCCCTCATGTATTATCGATTGTAAAAATGGTGTTTACCGTATAATAAATAAATAAATACTTAACTTCATGCCTGTTAAATATTCGTGTTGGGGCAAGTCCTCAGATAGTGCGAAAATGGGGTTTGGAATCACTCAATGCCTTTAGATTCAATGGACTTTCGCTATGGATTAAATCTTGTATAAACCACAACCACTGTGGCTCCATTAAATTTAAATAGTAAAAGAGAATTTACATTACGTAACATGTTTGACTTGGCGGAATTTTTTTGTTATAATAAGCATTATAACTATTATTTTTGGTAGAAACTGTAAATAGTTTGGTTTCCACAACAAATAAAATAAACGGTATCAGCAATCTGACACATACTTTTTCCCATTAGCTTTTCAACGACGCTTAACATTGGCAAGCAATGGGAATACCTATGAAATGTTTAGGGGAAATAAAAAAAATAATAAATTTACAACCGTAATTCTTACTGCATTGGAGGTTGTACTTTATTTAGAGTTAAAAGTTACCATAACATACTGAAAGTTTATAAAAGCTGATTAAGCAGTGTTTGTTTAAGTTCAATGTTTTGTTATTTATGGGTTTTGAGAAAAACACCATTAAAATGAATGAATGCAAATACTTATTAGAGGTGAATTAAGGACCACGTGGTCATTTCTTACAGTTAACCTCAAAAATCACATATTAGTATCCACATACCAAATTTCATCAACATGGGGAGGTGTGGTCTAAAGCTCCATACACATCCACATAGTTCAGACAGAAATCTATTACATCCAATAGCATACAAATAAATTTAAATATATATATTTTAAATACTTTAGATACGTTCCCTATTCGTTGTCGCCACAAATGGCGGCTGTAGCTTACACATTGAAGTGTGGCAATGATTGGATCTGTGAATGGATTCTGCGATTGAATGCGATGCTTTGTAGCTTGCTACATTCTCGTCTCAGGATGCAAACAATCCAATCTATTCAGGTCTTTTGTAATTTTAAAATTGCTCTAATCTCTTGAATATGGATTATCTTTGGGATATCTTTAAAACATAGCTGCTGGTTATTTAGGCTTGATTTTGCAAAAATTGCGATAAACATGGGTAACTCAAGTGTATGAATTAATTTTTTTATGTCTACAGTACAAAACTTAAGCTTATGTGACAGTAGTTAAAAACAATAAGCTGAGGTGTAATGAAACTTGCACCTAACTACCAAGTTGCATATCTGTATATATAAAAGGCAAAGCCCTCACTGACTGACTCACTCACTCACTCACTCACTCACTCATCACTAATTCTCCCACTTCCCATTTATCTAGGAGGCTGAAATTTGGTACACTGATTCTTTAGGCATTAAATAGGAAAACCAAGTTGTTTTTATTCTGATAGGACTCTAGGGCTCCGCCCCAGTGGCTCTGGAGTTTCCCACGTTAAACCTTTTGAGTACTCATATTTAAATGGAATTAATGAATCTTAACAGCTGTTTCAATTAAACAAGTTGGTTCTGTTCTATGATGTTCAATAGCATTAAAGTTACAAGGATTACCAACAGGGTACAGCACTATTATTTTTTTTTATTCATGACAACAGCTAATTTGCAGCCAAAAGGTGAGTGAGCGTAGCGAACGAACTTCAACCTCGAAGCGAGTTAGCGTAGTAAATGAGCTAACCTGAAGGCAAGTGAGCGCAGCGAACGAGCTACAACCTAAAGGTGAGTGAGCATAGCGAACGAACTTCAACCAGGACGTGATTGAGCCATGCGAACGAGCTCACTTATGAAGTTAAACGGGGCAAAGCCCGCGGGTACAGCTATTAGTAATATAACGCATAAAGTTTTAAAAATAAAAACTTAAAGGAAACATGTTTGGATATAGTTTTAGTAATCAGCAAAAAAAAACAAAAAAAAACAATAATAAGTGTTTTACAACAACTCTACTTGAATAAATTTACAACACAAATAATACTACAAAAATTAATAATTTATAGCACAATACACTGATCATATGACACACAATATCTCATCGTAGTTCCCCATCTCACAACGCTCTAGTCAATATTTGTTTGGGCGAGAATCTCCTGATTGAGTGTGAAAATGGGTTTTGAAATTGCTCGGTCTTATTCCATACGACGCTACCCATTATATCCTAAGAATGAAACCTTTTAAAAACCACTATGGCTGAACCCATTCAAATCTAATCATAATAAAGTGATAGAGATTAGTACAAAAAGTCCTTTCAGCGGGAAAGGTTGGGTTACAAAAGTGGTACTAAGAATTGATTATGTAATACATGAATAAATTATGTTTAAAATTTATTTAAAGAAAATGTGATTTTATTTTATATGCATCAATGGAAATGAAAGAAAGTTTGTATTCATATCGGTACGTGTTACATTTTTAAAAGAATACAACGATCCAAATGAAACTAATTCAAATGTCTAGGGGAACTGTATATTTTACAAACATCATATTAAATACCACACGAACTACTAGTTTTAAAGTACTTTTTTAAGGTTTTTGAAGTTTTTACATAAGACTATGATAAAAAATAATAATAAAACACGGTGGCATTGATTCGCAAGATTATTTAGCCTAAATGTAAACGATTTAAGTTATTTATTGTTTTAATTGTATAGGGTACCTACTTAAAGTATCTTCTTTAAATTGTCTGAATTGTCATGAATTCGAAGAATAAATAAATTTGTGTAGTTAGAATGTTTGTACCTATAAGTTCCATAAGTTGAAGTTGGTAAAATGCGTTTGTATGATGCACAGCTATATATTCAACCAAAATAAATATGTTTTTGTATTCCTGCTTTGAGCAAGCCCTAAGTGTGCACCTTACAATGTTTTCATTTATATTTTTTTAATGGCGAGTATATTTAATATAAGAACTATTTCTCGAACAACTCATATAGTTCTAAAACAAATATCAAGATATAACTATTTTACCACGTTGTTTATTCAAAGGACTAATACTGTTGACTAAATGGTAACAAGAGTAGAAGCACCATTGGCAACTTCCAACCCCCTAGTTAAAGGGACTCAAGGGAAATACCGTCTAGTCAGGGACAATAACGACATAAGTGAACAAACATTGCCCCTTGCTAGTCCTGCCAGAGCCAAATCATCAACTTACGTTCATTTGAACGAGTTCACAAACCATGATCGGACTATGGGAAAGGGGTTTTACGGGAGGGGGTCATGAGTTGAAAAGTGGGGTTTCCAATTTTTTGCCCCTCAAAATATAACACTTTCTTTGCTAGACACAAACTGTTGTAGGGCAAAAAACGAATAATTTAGCATATTGAAGCGTTGTTGTAAAGTAAATGGTTACGAAAAAAATTCAAATACTCCCGCCGCAGCCATCCTGCAGAAAATACTTTGGTATTTCAGTAGCGGACGATTTAAATTAATTGCAGAAACATGACCAGTCAACGTTACTGGCCTGTACAAACTTGGTGATGAATTAAGTAATTGTTCGTGGTGTGAGGGTGGGAGGGGGAGGGGAGGGAGTCGCAAGTTGAGACGATCCATCATCTGGAAGCGTCGTCGGCGTCCAGCGGTCAAAACATTTCAACTCACGCATTTTATTCATGGTTTAACAACAACTTGCATCCTCAGAGGAGCAAATTTTTCCTGAGAATTCTTTCTCAGTAAATTATTTTTACGCCACACTACACTATTTTGACGAACATGCAAGGATTTAGTCCAGAAAACAGCCGTTTGCCTCCAGCTTAATCAAATGGGGTTTCATTGCGTACTACTGTACTGTAATGAGTTTTACGCCACACTACACTATTTTGACGAACTTCCCACGCAAGGATTTAGTCCAGAAAACAGCTGTTTGCCGCCAGCTTATTCAAATGGGGTTTCATTGCGTAATACTGTTCTGCAATGAGTTTTACCGGACACCAATCAGCTGATTATACTGTATTTGCGTGGCAATGATTGGTTATAAACAAAAACATAACCTCTCTTGGAGGTTATGACTGGTGATGTTTAGTCCTTTAGTTGGTGGAAATATATAAGGATCTGGACGAATTAAGTAGTATGGCGTAAACTATCGTACGTAACTCGTCCAAAATGTGTGTACCGGACTCGTATGGTAATCCCGTACTCGACTTCGTCTCGCACGGGAACGACCACACTCGTCCGGTAAACATTTATTTTCAGGACTAGTAACGTAATATACTATTACCGGACACCAAACAGCTGATAATACTGTATTTGGGTGGCAATGAGTGGTTATAGACATAAACATAACCTCTCTTAGAGGATATCACTAGTGCTTGTTAGTCCATTAGTCGGTGGTAATATATATGGATTTTACGAATTAAGTAGTATGGCGTAAACTATCATACATAACTTGTCCAAAATGTGTTTACCGGACTTGTATGGTAATCCCGTACTCGACTTCGTCTCGCACGGGAACGACCACACTCGTCCCCGTGGTAAACACTTATTTTCAGGACTATTAACGTAATATACTATTGTTGCTACAAAAAAAAAGATATGTAAAAAGGGCTAGATATTCATTATTACTTACAGTATTCCCAACAGAAGGGTAAACACAAGAAATTTCTTCAATGCAGATTATTACTATTATTACCAATTTACCACTGCAACACCAAATTGTAAAATGAAATGAAACATTTATTTATTTGAGAGGAGATGTTAGGACTAGCACCATTTAATTCTCTTTATTTACTCTTCACAATTTAATATATCAAACATAATTAAACTGTAACTAAAACATTAAACACAATCAAAACACAAAACTGTGCTTATACAAGCTGCGTACAAACTCCCTCTAAAATATTTTATTAGATTTTTAAAAGTTATATTCGTTGATGAGTCTGGACGATGGTCATAATCATTAAAAGAAAAATACAACATAAGTGACTTTTTGGTCTTTTGTTAACATTTTTATATCCACGCAAAAACTAAACACCGTACTCCTACATACTGTTAATAGGTTTAGTATTAGCTTAAATTTGCCGCATTCAATCAAATACCTTTGATATAGGCATATCTTTAAAGTAAATATTTTACACTTAAAGTGGTCTATTTTAAACGGTGTTGTGGATATTATCTGTATGGGGTTTGGTTGAGGACATGCATAATTGTATCGATTCCAACTGTGCCAAAGTCAATTGTATACCACCGAAGGTTACAAAGTTAGATTCTTCCAAAAATGTTGAATACATTTATTTATTTTATTTATATATTACAACTCAACCTCCTGAGGGATTTTCTACAAATAATGCCTTGTAATAAGATCTGAGAATCTGTACTCCAGGGAGCAATTATATTTTGACCATTTGCTTCATAAAATATTGAAAGCTGTTCAACAAAATCGCTTTCACGTTTTATAGAATTATCTTGTCATTAACTGAATTTAGTTGGGAAACTAGTAGGAGTACTAGTAGTTTGTGATAATAAGCAATTCATTTGTAGAATAAATAGTTCGCTATTCATAAATTCCAATTTATTTCAAGCCCCTTTTCTAGGTTTAAATAAAATATCCCAGTGCTTTGTATCCACCTAATCCCTACCGATGGAAATAAACGTATAATTTTTACATAAACCACCTCAATAGCAATGCTACCTCTAGAATCATTTGGAGCTCATTAAGATAAGTTTCTCATAATCTATAGAATCGTCCTTTCCTTGGATGCATTTAGTTCGAAAAACACCCATAAGTAGTTTTGGGGAATATATTATTCTTGGAAGACCTTCCATTGAAGTTATATTTTCCAATCTTATAGAAAACCTCATTTTCTCTGGGTAAAAATAGAAAATGTAAGTGAAATCTCTAATAACTGATTCATAAGTTTCTCCACAAACCGATACCACATTACTGCTAACTGCATATGTAGAACTCAGTTCGACAATGTGACTATCACTAAGACAGTTTTAACTCACGAGCGTTACAGGTTGGTGATACATCGAATCTTACTACCTCGTAAAGACTTGATCGCCTGCCAGGTCTATAACCGTGCTGTAATGGGATTACTCACGTAGTATTAAATGCATACGGAATGAATGGTTGGTTAATGAATTAATTAACGTGTAGTGTAGGTTAAGAGGTTGAAAATGCACTGAAAATCTACCGAATCGTTCAATCATTCATTGCAATTACCCTTACCCCCAAAAATGCATTACAAAATACGACGCACAACAACGAATAGTCTCAAAACTGTCATATTAGCAATCAACAGTCAAAATACATAAATGAACATCCAAACGTATTTCGTACATTCCGAAATAATGTTAAGAGAGTTGTTAACAATTGTACTGTTATTAAAAATAAAATTTGTTAAAGCAATTTTGTTAAAAAATCACAGGTGTGTTGATCTCTTAAAACAAATTACAATGGTTAAAGGATTTTAAATTATTTAAAGCTGGGACTGGTGGCGTCGTCCTGTAATCCAGTTACTAGGAGGTCACGAATTATGGATATTTTTAGGCATGATCTGTGGATGCGATACTCCCTGGTGTGTACTACGACTATCCGCAGTACATAGGGGGGGGGGATAACATGGGAACTTTAAAAGCCACTTGGGCAGAGCCCAAGGGATGTAAGGTCAGTTTGCAAATCTATACACCTAGACGAACATTTTGGTATATAATATGTGGGGTTAAATCTTAAAACAAAAAAGCTTTATTGTTCACAAAGTTTCATGTAGCGTATTAATAATATAGATAGATAGATAGGTACCTATATAATTCTTATGCTATTTCGTCAAAACCAAGGTACGAAGTTAACAAAAGAAAATCATAAAGAGAAAACAGCTACTTTAGCCCCACATTCAGTGAAAAATATTTTCTAATTTAGCCAATAACCTATAAATTATTCTATTAGACGTCACGTGCTCAGCTAGAAGTGTTGAGAATCCCCTCAATCTTTTACGCACCATTAAGTTGTGATAGGAACAGTCACCCTCTTCACCGAGCGATTAAGACGCCGAAGACATTACGATGGGCCGGCATTGTAGGCTAACATGGGCTTAACAGCGTCATTAGGAGAATAATTGCCTACCCTAGAGTAGGGTGCAAGAGTAACGTAATGTAAACATATCTATTGACTGTTACCACGCGAAACGACCTGCTTCCAATGTTTGAAAATGAATAAAATATTTAAAAAACACATAAGAGAAAATCATATTTTGGTTGAACTGTATAGAAAAGACGGCACTATGGGTTGCGTAGTTTTTTGCCATGGGGAATGAGCTGAGTTTGATTTTCTGTATATTTGACATGAAAAGTGCGTCACTTCAATATGCAAAAGAAATACTAAAAAAATCTAATGTGTTGTTGGTAAAATGGTTTTTGTTTATCAATGAGCCACAAAATATATTTATTTTAGAACAACAAATCGAAATTTTCCTCTTTGTGGTAATTTAGAAAATTAGAACTACAAAAATGTCTCAGTAATTAGAATTTGAATCCATCATAGAGTCGGAGTACTACCTGTTGCATATAACAATGATAACTGATCTATTTAATAGTGAAACTATGTGATACAAGTTTTCAATTCTAACTGAGATAACCAGCATACAAAATTGAACGATACGTATGGCGTAAAAAATAGTTGTTTTCAACTCTACGGGGGATTGTTAATATATCACATGAAAAATGTAAAATGTTAGAAGTTTGTTTTAAAGCAAATGTGAAAATATGGCTGTGCATTAATTGCGCCAAAGAGTTCCTTAATTGCACCAAGCCCTAAAAGGGCCCCAAAAAATGTCCCTTAGTTGCGCCAAGCCCAAGCCAGGTAGGGGTGAGAACTAATGTCCTTGTTTACGTGTCCTTCTAACCTAACCTAACCTAACCTATACTAACTTCTCAATTATACAGTCAAAGAGGGCCGCCACTTGGCTTAAGGATGGTTCCTTGGAGTTGTTGGCGCAATTTCAGGAATATCTGACTACTTGACTCAGGTCAGTTGGCGCAATTAATGCCCACCCAAAAATAATATATAGATTTTAATTACTTGAAAAAAATTAATAATGTCTACACACTTGAAGTGGCACACAACAACATCAATACAGCACATCTAAAATTCAATTAATATTTGTTGCCAAGCAAGTCAATTCAAGGAATAGTTAAAACGAAACTTATTTTCCCCTTTAAACATGTTTCAAACCCTCCATCAACGGTATAATGGGCGATTAGACAGCAAAAGTCTGAGATTACCTCCAAAAGAGGCCATTACGAAAACCAGACTTTCAATTGGCAATCAAAGCGGCAAATGGATTAGTAACGGATATAATATTTTAATAGGTGTTGGAACGGGTTGATCGGGCACGCAACAGGCTAATGGCAGGAACGGTTGCGTTTAATGAGTGACAGACTGCAGTTACTGGATGGGAACAGCTGATGGTGGCGGCTATTTATTGAAAACAGCTGATTAAAGGTACAACAATCTCGGTAAGTAATCCAATATTGTTTCAGTAATCTTCAAAGGACATAACATTTTGTGTTACTTATTCACTGCCGAAATTGATGATGAAACATGACCTGTTAGTTAGCCGAGTAAATAGTTTATAGTTAAAATAAAGTAAGTTTCCATCTTCAAGTACTTTTTTACTAATTTCCAAGATATTGTTTGTATATATTAACTGACGTAAACTGGTCATTTTTAAAGGGGATTGAAATAATTTACCTTTGTATACATTACCATAGGTATATATTAACATATTATAGCGGCGAGCACTTTTACCATTCCAATAAACAGTAATGAACTAACAATACTTCACAACAATTCTACACTCATGCAAAGTTAGTGATGTAAAATTTCCTGTACCTTTAAATTTAGTTGAAAAGCAACCAATACAGTATACTTAATCAAGTTACAGGTTTAAGAAGACAATAAATGATACCATAGACTGGAATATATTAGAATCCTAAAAGTGGTCAAAGATTCATCCTTCGAACCAAATATGCAACGAATTATTTAAGTAAAATAGAATCATTCATGATTATCTGCGACTGTTAGAGTCTTAAGTTACTGTAGACTGGTATAACAAAGTCAGGAGGTGCATTGAAGTTCTTGCATATTTCATAACTATCATATCATATTACATAATATTTTCTTATTACCAATTGAGATAAGGATGACACCTAGGTATTTTAACCCAAATATGAGTATAGGATATAAGTGTAGAATGGTGTGAGATGATCTGTGTAGCTCTGTTACTAAGACCAGCTGTTTATCCAGTCAGGATTATTTACTTAAAGGTCAATCTGTGACAGCTGAAACCACTCTTTCAAGAATTTGGAGAAACCCTTGTGGTAAATTTATTAAACGTAAAAATACCCCCGCCGCAGCAAACCTGCAGACTAAGCGAATTTCCATATGTCTGATTGGATTTACACTCAAATGTCTACTAAAAAATTTAACATTTATTTCCTATTTAAATAGAATTATTTTAACAGGTACTTAGATTTGCTGCATCAGGGAGGGTAAAACTTTTTTTTGTAAAATGTTATTAGTTATTAAGAAATAAAAACATTTTCCAAATTTGATCAAAATATGTTCATAAACAAGCAAACTACAACAGTTTACTCATTCTCCATAAGAATAACATGGGAATTTAAAATTTACATTTTTTTGGAATTTTCTCCGTAACCATTAGGCGCATAGTAACACTTCAATATACTAAATTATTTGTTTTTTTAAGCTCAACAAAATGGTTTGAAAAGATTTTGCAAAATTTTATTTTTTTTGGGTCAAAAATGGGAAAAACCTATTTTTACCCCATAAAACCCCCCGTAAACCCCCGTTCCCATAGTCCGATCATGCTGGTTCGCGAACTCGTTGGAGTTTATCCCGCCTTACACCTTCAAACCAAATTTTATCAAAATCGGACAAAAATTACTCAAGTTATCGTGCGGATGGACACATATATATATATATATATATCTATATATAGATATATAAAAATTTGAACGAATTGTGTTTTTGGCCTCTGGGGACATCAAAAAATGAAAAAGTAAATCGGTCCCGGGCCTAGGTCTTACCATGAGACCTACGGTAATAGCTACTTCCCTATAGGGAAATTCGCTAAAAGCCTGAACAATATCTTCTTAACAATAGTTTAGGGTTAAAGTCAAGCACACTATTTCATGTAAACTATTACATTCATAATTTGTTCTCAACTCGAATAATTTTACCACACGTCCTACTCGTATCCATTTATCACTCATAGAACGTCCCACTCCAAAGTGTTATGGAGCAATCCACAGACTATCCAACACGTCCATAGCGGCAAGCTTGTTCTCGACTGAGAGCACTAACAACGCCGACGACCACAACTTGTTAAACGAACAGATTATTGGTTACGTACCGGACCGGTTGTGGTTGGATTAGCCAAAGCCTTCACACCTGAGGGTTGTGTGGTTGGTGGTTGCGGTTATCGGTAGCATGGTTGTAGTAATGGTTTGTGGCGCTGACGCATCTCGGGATTGGAAAACTGAAGAGCCTCATATAACAAGGACCAATCGAATTCGTGATCTCGCTTCTTTAACAGTGAGATTAGCTGTCAATAGATGCTGTTGCAGGAGGTAGAGTGGTTTCTGAGAATGAAGTAGAGAATGACTGTCATCTATGAATAAAGCAGAACACAGTAAGGTTTTCGTGGTTCGAAATTTCTTGTGTACTCTCAATAGTACCGAGTACAATTTTATCATCTACAGTCTTTGAATTCAGGAAGGGAATATTTCATTGAAACCATAGTTAACCATCATTGTTAACCATCATTGAAAAATTCATAGTTAGTGATATGTGTGTTTATGTATCTCACCCTTCATCACGAAAAAAATATCGACCAATTGCATGAACAAGATTATTTATGAACACATGAATACGAAAATGTATAATGTAACTACATTTTGGTCCCATCGTGATTTTTGGAAAAGTGTCATTCTAGTCATTTATATATTTCTCACAATTTATTCATTTCATTAATTTCCTCACAATTTATAGGATACAATTTATTTAATTAAAGATATAGCACTCCACATACATGATCATGTTTATGTTTATGTCTTTTAGCCATATACAAAAGTATTACATATCACTAGCAGTGAAAATGTTAAGCGACAGACCATACATGTTTTGTTTTCTTGAACCTACTTTTTCTCAAAAAGGGAATTACTAGAAATTAGGTTTGCATTTTACAAATTATTCGGCATTTATTTAAATACAATTAGGGTTTAATGGTTCAATAATAAAACCACCCACCCTTATTAATTAGTGGGCTTCCAATAAACAATCTTGGGTAAGGAAACAGCTGTCTGTAACAATGGTACATGATGTGGTACACAAGGCATTTCACTCGAGTGTACACATATCTTTCAATCCTATTATGATTAAAACTTGCCAGGTTAGTAACCCGGCCCATCCTAAAATTGGTAATAACGGAACCGTTAAAAAATATCCAATTAAAATATCGTTGGGGGCTTAAAAGAATCTAAAAAACTTTCCCAACAGAAATTTAAGTGTTTGATTGTACTGTAGTTGTAAAGTTGAGTTCTATGTAAGTATTTCATGAATCCAGTCACAAAATACAGCAACACATACGTTTTTTCATTAGATTTATTTGATTGACTCAAGACCCAATTACAAAATCGCCAACGAACATTTGCCATCACTTTTTTCGCCGTTGAAGAGGTTAATTTCAGATTTTTATCGACAATAATGCTTTCGCCGGGAGTCATTTCGCATAAATCCATGATTATGCAAATCGTGGTTATATTAGTACCGGATTTATTGACATATAAAGAATGGCTTTTTAAAAGCCACTAATGCAAGGGGAATTCCCCGAGGGGCCGCTGCTTGTATTGGAGGGCCTCGCTCACTCTGAATTATCGACTCTAGCGCAGCTTGTGGCTGATTTGCGAACTTTTAACATCGACAACTTCAATCTAAATCAGCTGTTTTCGGCACTCTTTTACTCGAGTACCTTGTTACAACCCCATTATGTCAATTTTATAGTAACAAAAACGATGGTTTATTGTTGAATGATGATTTTAGCATCAAGTAACTGAAGTTATTTGGAACGACTAGTACTATATAAAATTAAGTGCGTTAAGAAAGTCATGATTAGATCATTAGGTTGCTGTATATGGTATGGATAAGAGTTTGAATAAAAACTAACTTGATAACATAAAGTAGTTTTTAATTACTTTCCTAGACTTTAGATAATCTTTTGAACACAACAGTTAAGTTCACAATTACGTCGTGCAGATACATCTCGACCACATTTGATTTTCTTAAACATATAATAATAATAATACAATTATTTAAAGCGGTCTTCAGACAAATCAGGGTTTCAAGACAACTCAAGTTACAAACAGTTTACAAGTACACAATAATTACAAACAGTAGGTGAAACTAAACTAGCTTTAATTTGGCCTTATAGAATTACATGACAGACTTTTCATATTTCTTGGAAGGGAATTGTATGCCTGGGGTCCAAAGTATAAGAACCCCTTTTTACCTGTCTCACGCCGCACTCTCGGCATTTCAAGCAAGCCATCCTGCCTAGTACAGCGCACTATGTTGTACGCCTAACTGATGTTCGAGGCATAAATTTCCTTTTCAAATAGGGAGGCAAATTAGAAGACAGTGTCTTGTGAACAATCAAAACAGTTTGTAAATTTTTAAATGTATAATATATATAATATATAATATCCCATAAAATATAATAGAAAACATTGTTTTTCCAAAGAGAGTACCTTAGCCTGTTTGCGATAGGCAGATATATGATCAAACTTCCTATAGATTGAAGACTAACCTAAGGGCTTGGTTATGCATATATAGTCATAACTTCATCAAACTTCTGTTTCAAGTTCTGACTTTTCAAGGACAAAGACTCAATAGGCCTAACTTGTTTATAAGACTTTCTCATTGGTGTAGGGTCAAACATTTTCCTTAATCGTGTTCTTATAAGCCAGTGGATCAAGCCTAAGCCCTACAGAAACAAAGAAGATTAAACTAATACGCGATACGAAGGTAGAACCTGTAGAAGTCTCACGGGTGTATTTAACTTAACGATGCAATTTCGCCCGGCCTTGCATTGTAAACACACGCTGTTCCAGGTATTTTCTTTTATAACTTAAGACAGAGAAGGTTTAGCAAAGGTAGTGATGTTTAATATAAAAATTTTATGTAAGATTAAAACCCTCAAGGTAATACGGTATTTTTGTATACTTTTTTTTTCAAGACATCATTATTGTTTTTTCTATACAATGTACAAACAAACATACATTTACACACAAAAAAATAACCACCTTAGGTTTACCTATGTAGGTAGATTTATACAATTTCTTAAGTTCTTAAATATCGAAGAGGCAGTTTCGATATTTTTTATTTGAAGAATCGGATAGAAGAGGTAAATTTCATCCGGAACAATAATGGCTGAAGCATATCTGATATCTCTTTTGAGGTTGCATTTATAACTCATTAAATACCCCACTTTACAATAGCTTTTCATCACATCTAGTTTCTAAATTATAATGAAAATATTTACCTTTTACTCATTTTAATAAAAGATTATAGGGACATTTTATATTAATTTTAATAACTAAAAAATAAGATTAAGGGGACGGATCATACAAAGGTAGAGCAGTAAGGGTTATTTTGATCAATGGAACAAATCTATTAACAAATGATCAACAAATGTTTAGTTTTTTAAGTCTTTTAATTAGATTCAAAGCACAGGATGTCTTGCTTATGATTTTGGGAATATGGAGAAACTTAATTCGTTCATTACTTAAGAATAAAATTGCCACACATTAAAAAATAATAGATTTATGTAGTAACACGAACTTATTAAACCCAGTTTTCTATTCATTACACTTATTCCACTTTTTATTCCGTCTGAAAATAATGATTCAACATTAAAAATTAAAGTTGCTCTGAGAAGCTGATGCTCGCTCTGTTCAAGGCGATGATCTAAGTAGAATTATTCCCTTAAGAACTTTAATGTATCCATTAAGAGCAAACTTACCTTCGGAGACCCATTTATGAGTTGAGTGGCGTAGAAGTTTTCACTGTCGTGCACTGTGCTTCCCCAGTGCTTTGTGAAACTAGGAAAACAGTTTTAACGATTTTATAAACTTTGAGTTAAAAATAATGTTTGCAAGCATCACACTGATATAAGTTTCAAGCTACGTTTGTTGGAAAGACTTATTTTCAACATCTTTATGTAACTGTAAGTTGAACAAGTTCACTGTAAACACAAGTACATCTTTAACGTAGGTTGCAAGTAAAACATTTATCCCTGAACATCGTTCATTTTATTGTTGTGTTCGGTATTCATATTTAATTTAATTTGAAAATCTTAATATTTGGTTACACATCTCTATACATTTTCCTACATTCACCTGACAAAGTGGGGCTTCCTTGCACTTAGTACAGAAAGTTGCTAATTGATCCATTTACTTACTTTTGTGGCACTCTTTTTACTTTTCCCGTATTTTCCAGTATTCCAACTAAACAACATAAAAAGTGTACTTTTATATTAGGCACGTATACGTGTACGCTAGAAAATAAGTTGGCAACACTTAAAGATACTACGACTGCGATCAGATGGTGCAGCGTTTCCCATTTCGTTGAACGCTTGGATTTAACGTAAGCTAAAAACGTGTTGTAGAAAGATTCACTACAAAAATAACTATTTCAAAATTAAGTATCGTAATAGAAGCGTCGTGTTATCTATAGTGAAATTTGTAACCAACTAAATTAAAATAAATTAATGCAAACCAACTCTGTGATATTACTTCTAATTTCATTACATTGTATGTTATGTGGATCAATGTATACCCTTGTTAGTCTACCATGGTTTTGCACAGGTTCAGTTTGTGATGACCATAGGTGCTGCTTAGTATTAGTTACATATGGTGTGATGAAACCATATGTAACTAATACTAAGCAGCACCTATGGTTTTGCTTAGTCGGTGAAATTAAAATGGCATATTTCATTACTGACTCTTTAAAGTGACTTTTCGATCCGAGCTCAAGTTTGAAAAACTAACATCAAGGGTTGAAAAGACACTTTTTGACCGTGCGATGAACTATATTTTCGTCATAACGAAAATTATTTTATTGTAAAGATAACCTCTCGAAAAGACTACAGATCAATCAATTGTTCTATATAATGCAAACAAGTAACTGTTAAGTGATTCAATAATTTCATCTATTACGATTGATTAGTATAAATTATACTATCGATAGGTCGAACTATTGACAAGTATGCAACAACAAGCAACAAGCAACGAAATCTAGCGACGCATAAATTAATTTCTATACATTGCGATTGCTCGCAATCGAAATTTACAATTGAGATTACAACAGCTGCCTTTTACTCCCTAGAGACTAAAATGTGTTTTACTCCCTGGAGTAATAGATCTACTTTAGACCCACCGCGCAATTTTAAAACGACTGATTTTCTTGCACTATGACGAAAATAAAATTTAACTAAATTTTACACATGGTATTCATATTACAGATGTAACTACCAATTAAAGAAATAAAACGGTTTCAACTCTAATAAGCTTAAAGGCTACAACTAGAGCTGATTACAATCTGTATCCTCACGAGATTGAGCCCAGCTTCAGCAGCAAACACATCTCACTGGTCAAGTAAACACAATATCTCCTGTGTTTGCTGACGTGAACTCCTAGAGAAATCCAGCCAAGATACGCCATTGGTAAGGTGGCATTACAGTTTAATTAAATAATATATACATGGTAAGAAGTATTTGCTTTTTATTTTTGAGGAAATTTGTATATACTGTAGTTAGTGTTGAAATAATTTTAATTTAATTCAACTTTGAATAACAATTATAAGTAGGTGGATATACTCAATTAATTTAATTTTGAAAAAAAAAGTTTTAAAACGTGACATGTTTAGAGCCTGATCGAAAAACCTGGAGGTTTCAGATGTACTGTTTTGGCATTCATTCAATTGGTTTCAATTTGAATTACTCTGCAGCTATAGCATTTTTAAATTTTTACTTTAATGAATTGTTAATTTATTTTATTTTATAAACATTACATGACACAATATCATATTAACGATTATATGCTATGAATGAATATGATTTGTGCATACTGACTCTATCTTAGGTGGGTTTGAATGTCTCCAAAATAATGATTACTCCAGATTATTTTTTAGGATGGTGGTTTATTTTTAAATGGTGGTTTATATGCGTATTAGTTTAAGTAAAACACGAGGTTAACTGTTTTGTTCAAACATCGGTTTTACCTGGTGAGCTGACATAAGTCAAATCTGTTGTGTATTCATAAGACTGTGCAACATGAAAATAGTCTAACGACGTTTGGCTAGATATTGACAAATTTCTCGTTAGCTGATTCAATCCACTGTTTTCACACTATCACAATTTATATCGGACTACTTGTGTAGGCCAAAGAAAATGTAATCAACTGTATATGTCAATAGTTTATGGTTTTGTTTAGAGATGAACCAACAACAAGCTGCTCTAGTTTAAATTTAATTCAAGCTGCTAACTCGTAAAAATAATTTCTATTTTAAAGCCATTCTTAATAGCTATTTGCATAACTAGTGTGCGAGGTCGCATTTTGAACTCGCGTTACACATTATATTCCTACAGTTACTATAAATCATATAAACAATTACCGTAGTCTTTCAAACACTATACAACACGTTTTTAGGTTAGGTCAAATCCAAGTGTTGAACGAAATGGGAAACACTACACCAGCTCATCGTAGTCGTAGTATCTTTGTGTTGCCAACTTATTTTCAAGCTTACACATATTACATGCATTGTAAAAACACTCCATTTTGTGTTGTTTTGTTTGGAATACTGGAGTGTAGCAAAATAAATTAGTGCAGCAAAAAAAATGAGTGCGGCAAAATAAAATAGTGCTTCAAAATAAAAATGAGTTCGGCAAAAGTAAATGCAGAAATCAAATACTTGGCGTGCTATAATCAGTACAAGGAAGCCCACTTTAGGAAAAGACTGTTTCTATAAGTTGGACATCATTGTGACACTAAAAACTGTAAAATCCTAAAACATAATTTTATTAAATATTACTTTAATCCATTTCTCTCAAGTTTGAATAAAAAATTATTCTATTTAATCTATTTCTGCTCTATTTGGACACCCACGATGTTCAGTCAGTCTGCATAAATAAATAATATCGGATAAATAAACATACCAAAACACATACTAAATTAATATACACGAAAATTGTTATATTGTGATCAGCTGTTTCACACCGACTACCGACTTATCACACGTATGAAGTTGTCGGCGAATGGCTGGACCAGACGGTGCTTATCGACAGTTTTATTGGTGAACGCATGTTCGGTTGACAAGTTGTTGAGTAGTTGAGTTTACTACAGTCGCGATTGTTCGCGTCAGCTGTTGTATGTAGGCTCCATCACCACGTCGATACTGCACTCAATAATGTACTGTTAGGTGTTGAGTTTAATCTGAATAAATGAATAAATGATTTTATTTCCAATAAAAGATAACAAAGTAAAAACAATCTTACTATCGGAAATATAACTGACCTCTTTATCAAGTAGTGTGGTAAACAAAAAACCAGCCTAGCTCAACATAAAAAATGACACCTCCTCTCTGTGATGTTTAACAATCCGTTCCTTAATAAAGCTAAATACTAAACTAAAAATATCAAAGGAAAAAAATATTATAATTTGAATTTGTATTAAAATACCATTCATTTTCATGGACAACATCATACATCATGCTATTTGCAAAATTTTGTTTTTATTCATTATCCTCATTCCTAATATAAATTATTAAGAATGTACAACAAGGATGAGGACAACTGATAACACTATCTGCTCCATTTCTAGGCACACACACACACAAACACACGCTCACTCACTTACTCTTATTTACATGTCTTAATGCTTGCAATCTATCTGGGCCAGTTATCGCTCTTAGTTTCCTCTCATAAGCTAATCCTGGTTTAAACATTTGGTCATCTAAATTCATTACCTTTTCACTAAGAGGGTTGATAAATAAAAATAAAATTATGTATAGAGCCGAACTAGAAAGCATTCAACAATTAACACCTGTGGTTACCAATCTGAAAGCAAAAAAAATACGTCAAATAATACGTCTATTTACACTTATACTTTTTACTCACAAGATAAAAGATGGTAAGTGGTTATAATCGTAACGTTCTGATCTGATGATGCCCAGATATCTAAGGTTAGCTTAAACTCGATGAGCTAACTTTACTTGGTAAAGACTCTTGGGAGCCGGGACTAAGGATTTGCATACTACCTCGTCTTGCTATGATATTTACGGAATTCACTGGGGACAGCGTTTTAAAAACATAAAAGTAACACGCTAACCTGGATACAGCAGAAACACAACTTGCTTGTCGCTTTGTACCGGTACTCAGAATGTTACATAATATGTGATTGCATTTTACAAACTATTTCACTGAAAGTACATAAAAATACGTCTAATGACACTTGACACTTATATATACACTTATAATGTTGATTCAGAAGATGGCACATCCATATAAATAATGGTAATTAGTAAACGCACACTCCAATTGTTATCAGATTCAACAAAATACAGGGTGTCCCGTAAGTAAACAGCCAAACTCTGGAAAATGGTTCTACAGGAAAAAAATAAAGAGAAAATCAAGAATAACAATTTTTCCAAAATGGCTTCGTTAATCAGATATTTGACATTTTATTTTTTCACATAACATTTTTATCTTTAAAGTTTTTCAACTGATCATTTTGAAACTTGATAACTTATGTATGTTAAAGTAATAGAGACCCATGTTGGAAAAAGAATTCATATTGATTCATCATAAAATTTTAAAATGGTGGTTGTTTTAAAATTTTAAACATGAACTACAAAAGAATTACTCATTTTATGAAAAAATGACAAAAACACCTTTATTTGGCATTTTAAATTCCCTATCAAACGATACTAAGTTCAAAAAGGTCGATAAGGAAATAGCTAAAATATTACGAAATCCGACTTTTTTTTGGTAGTATAAGTTAAAAAAATCAAAATGGCTGCCATTTTGAAACTTTATAATGAATAAATAAGAAATTAATTTTCTAACATGAGTCTTTATTTCAAACATACATACCAAGTTTGGAAAACGATCGTTTGAAAAACTTTAAAGATAAACATTTTAATGTAAAAAAATGGCGAATATCTGGTGTACAAAGCGATTTTGGAAAAAAAATTTTGTTCTTGATTTTCTCTTTATTTTGACCCAGAGAACCATTTCCCGGAGTTTGGCTGTTTACTTACGGGACACTCTGTATATTTCATAATACATTTAAATATGTTTCTAAAATACAAGCAATTAAAGCTATAAACAACATTCATACTATTATCATCAAATATGTATTTTTATCAACATAAATGAGATTTTGTTTAGTTTTCCAACAACCACACAAATAAAAAACTTCAGCAGCAAACAATTTTCTGATATTAGTACAATCTTAATTTTTACATGACGAATTGCCTTTTTTAATCGGCGTATTTCTTAGTTTTGGAATACCAGACGCTTGTAATGCAGTCGCTTGTTAAAGTCATGTCCAGAATTGTCATTATTATGTTAGTAGGCTTAAGCACATTGTTATTAATTCCTAATAGGGGAACAGAATGGTATACAAGTACTGTTGAATCTTAAACAACAGATTAACTTGGGGGAAGGGACGGCTTACAAAATAGTAATAGTATTACTATCAACTTTGGTTAGTTTTAGGTTAGAATAACTGGTTATTAGTGGTAATCTGCAACAAAGTCTGCTGGGGAGCGAGCTGGTCTAGTGGTCTAGAGCGCGGGACTCCGGTTCCTGAGGTCCTGGGTTCAAATCCCGCCAAACCACCAATGGATTTTATCTAAGTGATAATGCCGTAACCCCTAGGTCTAGTAATGTGAAAAATAATTCCAGGCTCGTGCCTAGCGACAAAAAAATCTGCAACAAAGACTAGGGGGAATTTTGTCTCTAAAGTGTATCGGATGTATCCAGGGTGGTTTTGAGTAACAAGGGATTTGTTCAAAAACTCAGTTTTATTACAGATTACTCACATAACTGGGAAAATGAGAAATTGTATACTTTCCAAACGTTATGCTTTTCAAAAGGTCAATATTTAGCATATTTTTATGTAATCCTCTTACTGAATCTTATCTATATACCGGTAACAAGAAAGAAAAGACACTTGTAATATACTTTTGCCAATTTGATCGAAATTTTATGCAGCTAATCTTTTTATAACACAAACAATACTTTTAATACTTTTAATTGAAATGGTGACCATACGAAGGTAGATTCTTCAAGCCAAAGAAAAATGGGAGATGATTGTAGAATGAGTAGGAGACTTAAGTAAAGGAAAGGTTATTAATATTTTCTAGCTCTATAAAACTCTATAAATACACTATACTTTAGGAATAGATAACTCAAAGCTTAGTTTCTTTGATGGTAATTACTGATCGTCTCTTAAAAAAATTAAGATCTCTAATTAAAACATAATTGGCCCAAACCAGGTCCATCCAAAAACGTCAAAGACGGGCAAGTCCCTGAGCTCATTGGTCGAACGTGAATAATTAAACATCGTTTAAGGCTAAAGACCCGGGTCTCACTGGACACCAGTTCAAGACCGGCGAATCTCACTCATTTGCATCACTGACTAAAACACATTGAACATCTGTAGATTAGTTAGTCGCTGATTAGTTGTAATGACTAGCTAATGGCTGGTATGTAGTTGGTAGATTAGTAGTGTACGTTAGTAGTTATTATTTGCAAAAGATACATAGACATGACATATACAGTAAAATAGTTTTCGTGTAAAATACTTGTAGTCCTGAAATTTGTATCTTTGAAAAATTTCAGGAAAATCTATTGCACTAAATCTTGTCAAAGTGGTACTGATGAATCGACGATTTAAATTCAAATAAAATAAAAAAATCTTTATTTAAAAAATATAAAGTTTGTATGTTTGTTTTAAGTATAAACATACCAAAAATCGTTGTAAGTGTGCATTATTCTTCAGGAATAAAGATATCTATGTGTACAGAAGAAGTACATTGACCACATAGCTCCGAATGAAAACACATACAAACCTGCAAAAAATTAGGAATTTGTTTAAACATTTCACGTTTTGCCTATAATAAGTAAAATAGCTTTTTTGACAATGCTAATATAAAAAAATGATGGAACACTGAACAATCGTCTGCAAGAAGGGATGAAAATTCTAGTTAGTATTAACTACCTTGTATTTTTGTTTAAAACAAAAATGAGATTGAATACTAAGTAAATCATATTTTTTTTACAACCACAATGTATGTCAACGCAAAAAAAAAATGTTTATTGAAATGTCCAACACCACAAAGGCAATAACTGGAATAAAGCCTTACACCACACCACACTTTAATAATGTTCAAAAACTTACACAAGGAATAGAGTTTTAAGATGAAAATGTCTAAATATTTCGGGAAGTTTTAAGGACTTGTGTGCAGGTAAAGGCAAAGTTTTGTAGCGAGAAGAATGTTTTAGCATGAGATAATGTTGGGCAAGAAATACTTAAACAACACGATAATGTGCGTATACGTAGGCCGGCCAAATTGGGTCGTTTTCTCGAAATGGGCACCCGAGAATATCCGCCAGCAAGTCTTATATTAGCTTAATCTTCTGCAGCGCTCCCGCCCGGCTTAAAATGAACGCCTGATAAGGAACATTTTAATTTAGCTTTGTACTTTTTAATATAAAAATTCACTTATGGAACACTGTTTATGTTTGACACAATACAATTGAGACTATATTTCTAACGATAGTAATATTAATGATGCTAATGATAAAGATGATTAATTTACTGAAATATTTGGTCATGTTTTTTACATATTGCGACGTTATTGGATCGTTGAACTTAGCTAATATAATCTCTGGAACATTTAGGTATGAAACAAGTACTAGAAAAACGCCTGTAGGATTTTGGAATACGATTCTTAACATTTATTTGTTTCTGTCACGCAAAGTATGATACAGTAATGGTAGGATAAAAAATTATCACTAAGTAAACAGAAATGGAATTTGCATCAAAATTGTAAAATTATAAACACAATAATGCTTGACATGATTTCCATTAGTTATATTTTAATTCCAGAAGAGAATCTTGAATGGCATCGAAAACAAAAAGTGGAGAAGGTACTGCTAGTAAAAAACCTCTGTTTGGAGATCAATAATTAAAAAAATAAAAAAAAAACATTAGACTCTTTTTACACATTAATGTAGTTTTTCCGAGTAGCACATTTGTTGAAGACTTTTTTTATGTATCCTATAAAAGTAGATACGTTGTGTTGGATTGGGAAATGTAAAATA
Organism: Macrosteles quadrilineatus; assembly: GCF_028750875.1. Taxonomy (NCBI): domain Eukaryota; kingdom Metazoa; phylum Arthropoda; class Insecta; order Hemiptera; family Cicadellidae; genus Macrosteles; species Macrosteles quadrilineatus. The sequence continues at coordinate 13,351,657 of NW_026542601.1, read as the reverse complement.
AAAAAAATAAATTATAAAAAAAGATACCATGTTAACATGAGCAAGAACAACAATATATTGAAAAAGTAAACGGAATAAAATAATAACTTACTCGTATGATAAACATAATATGATAAATATAAGTCAAGGGGGAAAAATCTTCAACACGTTGTTTTAATAGTATCTTCATCTAAGTAGAAAATAATTAACCAAATCATTTGATGATATCTGAAATAATTTTCTGGATAGTTATGGTCTTACATTCATTCATACCACATCAACCTCACGTAGCCTGAGCATATTCACGAGCAGCAAGAGCATGAGAAAGTGAGAGCTGTAAATGGCCTCAGTCTAGACATATCAAAGGATATTACACTGTCGCCTGGGGTGACGTGGCTCATTCCCGCACAGGAAGCATCAAGCCTCAACTTCTAAGAGAAGTTCGCCGCCGCCCTGGGCCCAGACAAAATACTCACCGAATTGAAAAGAGACGAAATAAGTGCAACAGGAAATCAAACAATGAAATCATCAGTAGTCAACGACCGTGAAAAATAGGCCATTTCGAAACATTTAAGTGTGCAGAAGTAGTTTAGGAATTAACAGTTGTAAGGTTGATGGAGAATATTTCCTGAAGAAGATGTTACCAAAGAGACCAAGCATTGCAATTGTCTCTGGTAATGGTTGGAGTTTGAGCCACAGCCTCCAGTAAGAGTGACGATATGACGACTACACCAGCCTAACCATTATTTAAACATTTCCAGTAAAACATGTTAAATCGAAAAAACTCATACAAACATCACTAATTGAAGAACTAACCAAACGTAGCTAGCAACCCTATCGTCTACTCAATCTGTCACAAATTCTTCATTCACATTCTCCTTCGTATCTTGACCTTGGTGACGTAATGAAAAATAAAATCAATCTAGTTATTTCGAAAACCCACATGATTTTTGACAGAAGATATCTGTTCAAAAGCAATATGATAACAAAACTCTAGAAGAAACCACTTGAATTGATAGAACAATTTGAAATAACTTGTAGTAGTAAATGTATAAATGCAAACAACTTTGCCAATGGAACTTACATTATTACAAATCCAAGATTAAATTTGATGGACTGATTATACCCCGATTTCAGACACATTTTAGGTTAGCACATTTTGAAACATCCATGGTTTTCAAGCATCAACCATGAACTATCAATTATCGTAACGATAAAGTGTCATAGAACCATTAAAATTCTTCAACAGTAATGAGATACAATGCAAAAAATATTACTAATCTATTTGAACAAAAAAGTATGCAAATTATCACCCAACGCTTCATAATTATGTTCAAATACATTTCTAATAGTATTTTTAACTTAATTTAGTTATACTTTAACCAGTTTATAATGAAGGAATTGTTCTAAATGGCAAATGAAAAGCCCCTGTAAGGCTGAACGTTGGAGTCGAGCTGGCCTGATTGGGTTCGTCGGTTGTGGTGAATAGTTAGTGTTCGACGACCTCGTCTAATCTTGCGAATCCCTAATTAGGGTCACTCTCATGCATGGCCCAGCACCATCATGTGAGTGTAAGGAGTATACGTAAAATAATCTACAATAAACATTCATATTTGAAACAAAAATCTCATAATTTCATTTTTTAGGTTTACATTTTAGTTAAGAATCTATGTTATTTTTGTAATATAAACTCACCACTACTAAATTTGAAACAAAAAAATCTCTATACAGGTAAAAACGTTCCCCAAGGAAACCTAAAGTTGTATATTTCATTAGTTTATCTACAATTATTTAGAATCACTTTTCTCTAAACAATACCAAAGTAAACTAAAGTTTAGTTTATCGTTATACCTGTGTATAATATTCTCTATTATAAAGCATAGTTATCGTAGTAATTAATTTTCGAAATGTTATTAAATTTGCAATCGACCCAAGGGAAAGAATTGTTTTTCTAATGGTACTTTACAATGGAAAAATATACCACTAACAAATAATGAACAAATGTAAAATATATAAATAATATATTGATACCTTTATGAGGTCAACAAACTTCTTGTTGTTCTTTTTCAAATAGTAAACTACTGTTCTGTAAATATCTGAGGTCAACGCCTGTATATTAGTTAGATAAACATAAGAATTATCCTCAAGAGAGAGCTGTCTTTACGATGTTTTCCTTTTGCATTTTTAATCTGTTGCTCAAGGAAATGTTTTATATCGTTAATTTATTTTATGAAATAAATAAAATATTATTTGGTGTTTTGTAAATGGCAAAATGCGGAAAGAATATTTAATTAATTACGTTTGAAGACTAGGCTACTTATAGTATGTATTACTATCATAGTATACAATAAAAATTATCAGTACAAATAATTAGGCTAGCTTATATCTGTTGCAATTTGATAATGTGTACTACCTCTACGTTTTACCCTCCACGGTGTAATTTCAAGAAACGATAAGTGATAAATGAAGGTTGAGGTATACGATTGATTTTTGAAGAATAACTTCAGTTATCTTATGCTCCTGATGACCAGGAATGGCTGGGTCCGTTTAATACCATGGAAAAGTAATCCCATGTACCAGGATTGAATCAAGGGCCTAAATTTACAACACATGACGGGGGATGAACTCATCAACACAGACATCACTTCAAAAACAACTTTTTTGGGTTCAGGGGGGCCAAAACGGATGTATCCACTCAAAACTCAAACTCGAAATTTTTACGAAAACAATACTATATCCATATGGTATAGGGGGAGAAAGTAAAAATAAATTATGAATATACTATTTCATCATAGTGCAGAAAAAACTGCAGTTTTTGATACATGCTTTGCGAGTCTGAAGCAGCTCTTTTTCTCCCTCAGGAGTAAAAGTCGGCTGTTGTTAACTCAGTTGAAACATGATCTCGGGTCGGAAAGATTTACTTTACACCCTATTGATGAAACATACTATTTAATCCCTAGGGAGAAAAAGAGTGATTTGTTAGACCCGCAGTAAATACATTGAAAACGACTTTTTTTGCTGCAGTATGATGAAAAAAATGGGCTATTTTATAAACTATTCATGATGAAAGGTTTTGCACCTATTTTTTAAATAAAATGTTTATGCTTTAAATACAATTGTAGCATTGTAACTTTTCCTGCAAAACATTATTTGATCCATTCAAAATCAGTACGAAGCATGTTCTGCATAATTATCCCTAAACTAAAAGGAGAAGCGCTGGCCCTCGGAGATCCATTGGTTGTACGTTAATAATTAAATGTCGTTTAAGACTAAAGACCTCTGAACCCCAGTGGACAAGGCTAATCCGAGGAACTCGGCTCATTTACATCTTGTTGTGTTACTTGATCTGTCGGAAATACTGAAACGATTCAGCAATTTGAATTTTTTACATTACCAGCAATAATTAAGCCACGAATAAAATAGTTATCCGATTTAAATTTGCCAACATGAATTCAAAACGTGATAGAGAATTACGGTTGACTGTTGTGTTTATCTATGGGACTATAATTATTAAGTTATTAATGGTTCAATCAAACCCTGGTCTGGTTACTATATGACGTCATTATTTGATAGCCCAGTGACAAATATCATCAGAAAACCAGTGACCTGAGATTTGAAGGCGATTACTATAACCATTAGGCTACCCGGTACAACAATACTGTATATTAACATATTTTTGGACATTTTTATTCACGAATAACAGTCATACATGATGTGTATTTATATGTTACATAATTTATGCACCTATAAAAATGACAGCTTCAAAGAAAAAATAATACTTTTTTGTTATTGATATTTAGTAAACTAATACAAATGAGGGAGGTTTTAAATTTCTCTTGATCTAATGTTTTAGTCTCAGAAACATTTCACCAATTCACCTTCACTCTCTTTACAGCCATAGTTAAGTGGTGTGACCATGTGGAATCGTAAACTTGTAACCTTTCAAATACAGTAATGTCGTTATTTCTTTAAATGTATAACCCCACAATTGTCGTGTTTACAATTTTGTGTAGGAGGACTTCCCAAACCCCAGACAATCATGCTTCAAGGAAATTAAATCTAAATCTAACTGACCTAGACATTTTGTCAAAGAAATTCTAACGTCCGGGGCCCCCTTTAAGCTAGGCTTGAAAACGCCAATCATTCAAGTAGGAATTTTTCCAAAGTTCCTAAAATTGATTATAAAATCTAATATTTTACATATACATCATTAAACAACTTCACTTGCCTTAGAATGTAACGTGCTACAAGAGCACGTCCTGTGGCAGGAGCACTAAGCACTAAGTACCGAGCATTCCTAGATAGCATCAGCGCGGGCACCAATAAACTAATGACAGGGCAATGAGTAGCCAAATAACACCCTTCTGTGTTTGTGTATTGCCCGTAATAGAGGCGGCGTCACAGTGACCTTGGGTGGACGAGCAGATCTTGATCTTGGCCATCCGCGGACGCCGACTTTGTTTGCCTTGCATCTTGGAGATCGCATCTTATTTTACATTATCGATTTTTATCGATTATAAATTAAGCTAGACCTAGACAACATTGCAAAAATGTGCAAAAAAATACAGAAAATGCACTGCAAAGAAAAACAAGCTGCACAGAAATGTAAGTTAGTGCAGGATGGTGTGTATGCAATGTAAGGTTAGGTTTGGTTAGGTTTGTTTACCTAACCTAACCTACATTTGTTGATAGAATGTCAAAGCTAGACATACTAGTCCCATGTTAGGTTAGGTTAGCTAACCTAACCTATATGTGTCGATAGAAATGAAATGAAATATTATTTATTTATACAGGCAAAAGTTAGGGTCACATGGCCTTTTCTTACACTTAACCTGTAAAGTATATGTAACATATATGTATATTTATATGTAAGTATATGTAACCCGTAATGATGTATATGTAAGTATATGTAACCCGTAGTGATGTATATGTAAAAGATTAGATTTCAAAATCTATTTAATTTTAGGAGCTTTAGCAGAATTACTACTTGAATGATTGGCGTTTTCAAGCCTATCTTAAAGGTGTGAAAGCTTGACATACTAGTCCCATGTTAGGTTAGGTTATATTAGAACCTAACCTAACCTAAACGTGTCGATAGAATGTCAAAGCTAGACATACTAGTCCCATGTTAAAGCCGACAACTTTGGGATAAAAATGGACGTTGGGGAATTAAGACTTCGAAGGAGTGTACTGATTTCAGTAACTGATTTTTGTTGTCTTTTGATTTTTTTACCGATCTGAACCAATAGATAAACGTATAAGCTATTGAACCAACTTGTAAACTTTTTATATATCATATAACTAAGATTAGGAAAACTGTAATAGTATTAATAACTAAGAAGAAAATATATAATTTTACTTTTAGTGTAGCTCATCAAACTAGTCTATGCTCTATTTAAATAGAAAATTGACTTTAGCTGCTCAATATAGATAGGGTGTTTACCTTCGTCACAAAGACAATGGTTTATTCTAACTTTAGCTAAACAGTTAATATAACACTCAATAAAATGTAAATATATACAATGAGTATTGCGTTAAAAATAGTTATTGCTTCATTTAACAGATTTGAAACCCTTTCAATTTACGAAAGTTGTAGCTATACACGTTTTCAAACCTGATTTAGAGAGAATGATGTTAAATTTTTTTTGTAATATTAGAACTGTTTCATTTTTGTTCTGGGGAGAGGGTTTTAGCGATTTAAAAAGTAATCGGTAAGTTTTACAGAGAGAAAAACCACTTATAGTGAAATATATACGAAATTCTGCATACTATTTTAATTATCTATATATGAACAAAATATATTGATGGATAAAAATAATATTGAAACCACGTTGCATCAATAAGCAGAGTAAAACAAAAACTATAGAAGTTTTAAGTCTTAGTTTTGTCCCACGAATAAACATACAATGGGGGATAGACAAACGTTTCTTAAGTTTCATTGTTGTAAACGCTAGTCTCTGTTTCTACGAGAAATTAAGAACTCTTAAAAAGCTAGAGTGACAAAATTAATTGTAACCATAAAGATCTATCCTGAAAATGATTAAACGAAAACTTTTAGGTAAAATGAGTACTTAAACCCAATTTACAACCCGGTGGATATTTGTAGTTGTGTACCAAGTGGTCTTTAATGCAAATTGTTGAATCTTACGAATTAATTTATTTACATTTCCCATACAGAGAAGTGAATCAAATTAGTATATAACTTGATTTATTTTATTTTGAATTCAACGCATATTTAGTGTTGCCTTGATATTAGCCTGACTTAATTCCCTAACCTCCATATCACAATAATGTAGATCTTCGCTGTAATTTTAAAAAGTTAGTAAGAGCTGGACTAAATTAAACACTGTAATCCGAAAATCATGTATTTAAAACTCTGTAGTGGATGGCTTACATGCAAGGCCATGTATAACGTGAAAAGTATTCAGACAATTTATTTATAAAAGTGTACGGAGGGTAGTAAAAAATGTCGGCTTTATAAAAAATGCACTACTTATACACATTTTACATATGCTACAAAGGGAATTGATTGGAAATTATAGTAGACCACAGTAACTTGTAATACATCAAAAGTAAGAACCGACCTAGACGTGTACAGAAATCTGTATATTTACCAATATTATAGAGTATTAAATCGCACTGCAGTAATGTGGTTTTCCTCGTCGCATTATTTAGAATGTATACAGAACGTCATAATGGGTGATGTTGTTTTCAAAGCGAAGCCGCAATGTATATTGTTACTTGTAAGCTTCTTAGGTTTATAATTTAATCTATTTCAGTACCTATCTTACAATAGTATCTCATTAAAATTATTCTCATACAAATTACATATTAGCCTAGTTTGAAAAATAATAAGTAAGTAGTATAAAAAACTAACAGTATACAATATACTTATACTAAATATTATACATTTAGAAAACTGATACGTATATACAGCCTATGTTTCCTAACATTCTTAAAGTTTTCTACTAAAGTGTTTTCGTTAAATATAAATTAGTTATCCAACGAGGGTTCAGTTTTCGTCAACAAAGATGAATATAATTAAAATTAAACGTATAAGCAATGTTTCGGATCCAATAATATGATAAAACCAATTGTTAAAAGCAATTTTAGTATCCACATTTAGATAATAAGCATGCCAACTTCAATGGTGTGTTTTGATTCTTCAGTTTTTGTTTATCTGTTTTTAATTTTTTAAGTTGGAATAACTAAGAATAGATTAAGTGATAAATTGCATATTTCTTACATAAACCAGCATGGTTTCATAATACCAGTTACACCCTATGAATATAGTAACGTACTAACTATTTGAGTAGTTTTATTATCAACTTACTATTCTAAATAATTGTATATTAAAGGGTTTACAAGAATAAAGTACTTAGCAACTATTATACAGGAAGCAGCTTTAACTTATTTGGGTGGAAATAAAAATAAAACTCGGTTAATTAATTGTTATGGCTATAGCACTATTTTTAATTTGTCGTAAAAACATAATGTATAAATTACCATAAAGTAGAATGCAGTACCGTATTTATAAAAAATCCTGGATTTACTAATAAGCTATTGATCCAGGATAAAATCACTAACTTACTCTTTATCAATGTAGGAGTGGGCAAGCAAATATAGTATATTTCATAACTAGGGCCTAAAGTGACTCTTTTTGACCCGAGGTCAAGTTTTACGACGAAGGCAAAGCCGAGGTAGTATGACGAAAGAATTTAAAAGTTCTTTAACAAATACTCGTTCCATAAACAGTTTGTGGTTCAGTTTAGATCCGTGCGGGTTGCATAGGCAACATGAATGTAGCGTCTATATTGCATCACAGAATTGCAGGTAACTTAGCAGTGTAACAGCCAGGCTTTAGTTAATAATGTTTATTTATAGTTATAGTATGATTAATATTACAAATTATATAAAAATATTCTTCATGATTTTTAGTCATTAAAAGAATAATAGTGTATCAATGTGTATTGTTCAGAATTTTTAAACATATTTCATTCTTGATCATAGTGCACAAATAATTTATAACTTAATTTTAATTAAACACTAATTATAGCCTAAATAAGTATGCACAACAGGCTAATATGCTTATAATTATTAAAGAATCTGATTATTCCGAGAAATATGTTTAAAACTATATACTTAAAAATATATTATCTTGAACGGTTTAAGGAGTAATTAAATTTGTATTTTTTTAGAAAACTATTATCTAATTATTCAAATGGAATTTCGTGGAATATAGACTAATAGTTAAGAGTTTGTAATAGCTCTGTAAACATTCTTTGTTAAATATTATATTTTTTATTATGAATATTGAATTCCCATGCAATGCTATATATACTCAGGGAGAGAGTCGAGACATTTTAAAATAGTTTAGGAATTTGAGCCAAGAAAGTATAAAGTACTTTAATCACTGATATGTTTGCGAAAATACAACAAAACGCAAATTATAATTTATTTTCCTGCTCAAAATTGTACCTACCATTAAAAATTTTTATTGGAGAGGATGGGTATTCCTGACAAAAAGGGACAGTTTTAACAGAAAATTGTGTGCTTAAATATTAATGACATCACACAAATACATTTCTTTCAAAAACAAGGTCATGTACAAATATATCAATAAAATAAAAATATATTTTACAGCCTCATTTAAATATATGTAATAAAGTATAAGTAAGTATTTGAAAGTACTATGGTGTATAAGTAAAGTATAAGAATAAGTATTTTTGTAGAACTACGGTGATATAGGATCCTTACTTGTCAAGAAAACTTATAGTGCCGACCCTCGCTGGACAGTGCTGCTCACTACAAGATTGCGGCGAACCCCGGAACTAAGCGACCCACCGTGTCAGACGATCCCAATGAACTTCTTGATAGTTATTAGTATTGTTGGTATGGAAACTGAACTTCAATATAAACTTAATAAAACTAAACAATACTAGTTGTGAGTCTCATTTTATCAAGGTTATTAATTTAAAAATAATCTTTACATCGACTATATTTCGCACTTCTTCCATATTTTTGTCTAATACAAAAACGTATCAAAGTAACAATTATAATAAGGTGAGTTGCATTCGAATATGCTCTTTATCAAACAACTTTTCCTATAGGCCTACTGATCATAGGAAATTCTGTATTCTACATAATAAATAGTACAATGCTATCTATTTTTGCTCTACGCTCGCTTATTTATGTTAATATTTAAAACTTAGTACATTTTCTGTTATAAAATACTTTTATATCTTGCTTGTGTATAAAATTGGATGGATTTACTTTAAATTAATAATCACTCTAAAGTTGAGATCAAGTATGATGAAACAATATAGTTGTCCGCAGAAAAGAAAATCAGTTCATATTTCAAATTACTATTTATTTTGTGATACGTAATTGATACCACTACCATATTGGATATTGTCGTTTTTTCAAACAGTGTCTAAATAAATGAACACGTTTTAAAGAATCAACCATTCATAACATTTGATTAACTATTTGACTTGTATATTCTGAAGCAAATCTGTCTTTGTGCATGCAATGGATTTTAAAATTCATAAATCAAAGTTTGCCTCCTACCCTTAGCACATGGCAAAGAAACATAAAAACAAAAATAATTTAAAATTCAACCACAACTAGTGCATTTTCAAAGTCGCTATTAAGACATTACTTGTTGTGGAGTTACAAGAGTGTAGCGGTGTCCAAAGAGGTGTTTTAAAGGCGTTCTACCGTGCAGCATTACATCTGCCACATAACCCTCCGAAGTACAGTAATATACGCCGCAACAGGTGGCTACAATGGTTGTAAGCGTTAGTTTAAACAGCTATTACTCGCTTGGTTTCTTCCACCCTGTGAGTATATAGCTCATACGTTACTTACTAACCTGTCTAGAAACTGTATTACACAAACTTTAGGAAGTATATTCACATAACTTATTTTTAATACAATATTTAGGTTGTAGCTTTTTATTTACAGTTGGAACCGTATCGACTTGAAATAAGGTAGTAAATATATCAATGTGTATAATACAATGCATGCATTATCTTATAATCAATGTGAATTTAGTTTAAAGTTAAAAAATAACCATTTTTATCATCTGAATATGATTAAAAAGTGCCCATTGTGAAAAAAATGATTTTCGTGACCGTCGTTATAGGAATTAATACAAAATATATGTATCCATACACCAAATAAAACTAATTACAGTGGAACCACGAAGAAATCAGTAGCTTTATCTGCCCTAAAATTGGTTACCCAATTTAAACGTATAAATTATGGGAACTCCCATGCATTAATCTGTGCAGTAATAGCGACTGCTGGTGAAGGTATTGCAGTACTCAGTGTTGTGTATTGTGCTAGAGCTACTAAACATGAACCTCGCAGTAGTTGTGGATAGCAGGTGCAGTGGTCGGCGCTCCCATGCATTAATCTGTGCAGTAATAGCGACTGCCGGTGAAGGTATTGCAGCAGTCAGTGTTGTGTATTGTGCTAGAGCTACTAAACATGAACCTCGCAGTAGTTGTGGAGTAGCAGGTGCAGTGGTCGGCGCTCCCATGCATTAATCTGTGCAGTAATAGCGACTGATGGTGAAGGTATTGCAGCCCTCAGTGTTGTGTATTGTGCTAGAGCTACTAAACATGAACCTCGCAGTAGTTGTGGAGTAGCAGGTGCAGTGGTCGGCGCTCCCATGCATTAATCTGTGCAGTAATAGCGACTGGTGAAGGTGTTGCAGGCCTCAGTCTTGTGTGTGGTGCTAGAGCTACTAAACATGAACCTCGCAGTAGTTGTGGAGTAGCAGGTGCAGTGGTCGGCGCTTCCATGCATTAATCTGTGCAGTAATAGCGACTGCTGGTGAAGGTATTGCAGCACTCAGTGGCGTGTATTGTGCTAGAGCTACTAATCATGAACCTCGCAGTAGTTGAGGAGTAGCAGGTGCAGTGGTCGGCGCTCCCATGCATTAATCTGTGCAGTAATAGCGACTGGTGAAGGTATTGCAGTCCTCAGTGTTGTGTATTGTGCTAGAGCTACTAATCATGAACCTCGCAGTAGTTGAGGAGTAGCAGGTGCAGTGGTCGGCGCTCCCATGCATTAATCTGTGCAGTAATAGCGACTGGTGAAGGTATTGCAGTCCTCAGTGTTGTGTATTGTGCTAGAGCTACTAAACATGAATCTCGCAGTAGTTGTGGAGTAGCTGGTGCAATGACCGGCGATCCCATGCATTAATCTGTGCAATAATAGCGACTGCTGGTGAAGGTATTGCAGCCCTCAGTGTTGTGTATTGTGCTAGAGCTACTAAACATGAACCTCACAGTAGTTGTGGAGTAGCAGGTGCAGTGGTCGGCGCTCCCATGCATTAATCTGTGCAGTAATAGCGACTGGTGAAGGTATTGCAGTCCTCAGTGTTGTGTATTGTGCTAGAGCTACTAATCATGAACCTCGCAGTAGTTGAGGAGTAGCAGGTGCAGTGGTCGGCGCTCCCATGCATTAATCTGTGCAGTAATAGCGACTGGTGAAGGTATTGCAGTCCTCAGTGTTGTGTATTGTGCTAGAGCTACTAAACATGAACCTCGCAGTAGTTGTGGAGTAGCAGGTGCAGTGGTCGGCGCTCCCATGCATTAATCTGTGCAGTAATAGCGACTGGTGAAGGTATTGCAGTCCTCAGTGTTGTGTATTGTGCCAGAGCTACTAAACATGAACCTCGCAGTAGTTGTGGAGTAGCTGGTGCAATGACCGGCGATCCCATGCATTAATCTGTGCAATAATAGCGACTGCTGGTGAAGGTATTGCAGTCCTCAGTGATGTGTGTTGTGCTAGAGCTACTAAACATGAACCTCGCAGTAGTTGTGGAGTAGCAGGTGCAGTGGTCAGCGCTCACATGCATTAATCTGTGCAGTAATAGTGACTGCTGGTGAAGGTATTGCAGCCATCAGCGATGTGTGTTGTGCTAGAGCTACTAAACATGAACCTCGCAGTAGTTGTGGAGTAGCAGGTGCAGTGGTCGGCGGCTCCATGCATTAATCTGTGCAATAATAATGACTGCTGGTGAAGGTATTGCAGCCATCAGCGATGTGTGTTGTGCTAGAGCTACTAAACATGAACCTCGCAGTAGTTGTGGAGTAGCAGGTGCAGTGGTCGGCGGCTTCTTGCATTAATTTTTGCAGAATAGTGACTGCTGGTGAAGGTATTGCAGCCATCAGCGATGTATATTGTGCTAGAGCTACTAAACATTAACCTCGCAGTAGTTGTGGAGTAGCAGGTGCAGTGGTCGGCGCTCCCATACATTAATCTGTGCAGTAATAACGACTGTTGTTGAAGGTATTGTAGTCCTCAATGTTGTGTATTGTACTAGAGCTACTAAACATGAACCTCGCAGTAGTTGTGGAGTAGCAGGTGCAGTGGTCAGCGCTCACATGCATTAATCTGTGCAGTAATAGTGACTGCTGGTGAAGGTATTGCAGCCATCAGCGTTGTGTGTTGTGCTAGAGCTACTAAACATGAACCTCGCAGTAGTTGAGGAGTAGCAGGTGCAGTGGTCGGCGCTCCCATGCATTAATCTGTGCAGTAATAGTGACTGCTGGTGAAGGTATTGCAGCCATCAGCGTTGTGTGTTGTGCTAGAGCTACTAAACATGAACCTCGCAGTAGTTGTAGAGTAGCAGGTGCAGTGGTCGGCGCTCCCATGCATTAATCTGTGCAGTAATAGCGACTGGTGAAGGTATTGCAGTACTCAGTGTTGTGTATTGTGCTAGAGCCACTAAACATGAATCTCGCAGTAGTTGTGGAGTAGCAGGTGCAGTGGTCAGCGCTCACATGCATTAATCTGTGCAGTAATAGTGACTGCTGGTGAAGGTATTGCAGCCATCAGCGTTGTGTGTTGTGCTAGAGCTACTAAACATGAACCTCGCAGTAGTTGTGGAGTAGCAGGTGCAGTGGTCGGCGGCTCCATGCATTAATCTGTGCAGTAATAGTGACTGCTGGTGAAGGTATTGCAGCCATCAGCGTTGTGTGTTGTGCTAGAGCTACTAAACATGAACCTCGCAGTAGTTGTGGAGTAGCAGGTGCAGTGGTCGGCGGCTCCATGCATTAATCTGTGCAGTAATAGTGACTGCTGGTGAAGGTATTGCAGTCCTCAGCGTTGTGTGTTGTGCTAGAGCTACTAATCATGAACCTCGCAGTAGTTGTGGAGTAGCAGGTGCAGTGGTCAGCGATCCCATGCATTAATCTGTGCAGTAATAGTGACTGCTGGTGAAGGTATTGCAGTCCTCAGTGTTGTGTGTTGTGCTAGAGCTACTAATCATGAACCTCGCAGTAGTTGTGGAGTAGCAGGTGCAGTGGTCAGCGCTCACATGCATTAATCTGTGCAGTAATAGTGACTGCTGGTGAAGGTATTGCAGCCATCAGCGTTGTGTGTTGTGCTAGAGCTACTAATCATGAACCTCGCAGTAGTTGTGGAGTAGCAGGTGCAGTGGTCAGCGCTCACATGCATTAATCTGTGCAGTAATAGTGACTGCTGGTGAAGGTATTGCAGCCATCAGCGTTGTGTGTTGTGCTAGAGCTACTAATCATGAACCTCGCAGTAGTTGTGGAGTAGCAGGTGCAGTGGTCGGCGCTCCCATGCATTAATCTGTGCAGTAATAGCGACTGCTGGTGAAGGTATTGCAGCCATCAGCGTTGTGTATTGTGCTAGAGCTACTAAACATGAACCTCGCAGTAGTTGTGGAGTAGCAGGTGCAGTGGTCAGCGCTCACATGCATCAATCTGTGCAGTAATAGTGACTGCTGGTGAAGGTATTGCAGCCATCAGCGTTGTGTGTTGTGCTAGAGCTACTAATCATGAACCTCGCAGTAGTTGTGGAGTAGCAGGTGCAGTGGTCGGCGCTCCCATGCATTAATCTGTGCAATAATAATGACTGCTGGTGAAGGTATTGCAGCCATCAGCGTTGTGTGTTGTACTAGAGCTACTAAACATGAACCTCGCAGTAGTTGTGGAGTAGCAGGTGCAGTGGTCAGCGCTCACATGCATTAATCTGTGCAGTAATAGCGACTGCTGGTGAAGGTATTGCAGCCATCAGCGTTGTGTGTTGTGCTAGAGCTACTAATCATGAACCTCGCAGTAGTTGAGGAGTGGCAGGTGCAGTGGTCGGCGCTCCCATGCATTAATCTGTGCAGTAATAGTGACTGCTGGTGAAGGTATTGCAGCCATCAGCGTTGTGTATTGTGCTAGAGCTACTAAACATGAACCTCGCAGTAGTTGTGGAGTAGCAGGTGCAGTGGTCAGCGCTCACATGCATTAATCTGTGCAGTAATAGTGACTGCTGGTGAAGGTATTGCAGCCATCAGCGTTGTGTGTTGTGCTAGAGCTACTAAACATGAACCTCGCAGTAGTTGTGGAGTAGCAGGTGCAGTGGTCGGCGCTCCCATGCATTAATCTGTGCAGTAATAGTGACTGCTGGTGAAGGTATTGCAGCCATCAGCGTTGTGTATTGTGCTAGAGCTACTAAACATGAACCTCGCAGTAGTTGTGGAGTAGCAGGTGCAGTGGTCAGCGCTCACATGCATTAATCTGTGCAGTAATAGCGACTGCTGGTGAAGGTATTGCAGCCATCAGCGTTGTGTGTTGTGCTAGAGCTACTAATCATGAACCTCGCAGTAGTTGTGGAGTAGCAGGTGCAGTGGTCGGCGCTCCCATGCATTAATCTGTGCAGTAATAGTGACTGCTGGTGAAGGTATTGCAGCCCTCAGCGCCGGATGTCGTTTGTCGTTTTTGCAGCCAAGATTTTACTCTCTCCTCTCCGCTGAACATCCGCTGGTTCGCCAATCCCCGTTCAAGAACGGTCAAGAGTTTGATAATTGGAAATAGTAGTTCACATCAAATTTGAACACTCTGGAATGGCCTAAGCCTGTTATAATAATAGTATACATTTAAAGTTTTTTTTTCAAACCCGATCTTTTCTTATCATAGGCCACAGCTATTGTAAATAGCTTTTTGTTCGAATTTAAACAACTAAATTCTTTCACAAATTTCACTTCTTTCTCATATCCTAGCTGTTTAGGCAGATACCTCATGCTTATATTAATTGTGTTTTGTAACATTGATACTATAAGAACTGTGATATGTTGTTTGTGTACTCTTCTTCGTTTACAATATTTATGCGGTTTTTTATTATGAAATCTATCCTCTCCACTTGATCCTAGCTGATTAAGCAACGTACATAATTGCAATAAATTGTTGGAGAAACTTTCCCTCAAAATGTCTAAATATTGTGAACGAAGTATATTAAAACTTAATTATGATGTCAAGTTGGTAAATCCAAACAAAATACCACACAGAAACATACTATGCCATTCGTATAGTAAACACTCCCAACGCTCAGCCCATTGCATCATATTCACCCAGACAGTATAATTTTGGCCAATGTAGTTCTGGCAACTAAATCCCAAGGTGCCGTGTCTGTATCACAGTTGCCAACTGGTTGAGATGCGACTCGCGCGTTATTTAAACTAGTTGCCGAGACTTGAGCCAAGTCCGTACGTGACCAGCGCGCTAACCCAGCGATCGCCCTAACTTGATTGCCCCTTGCCCCTGGTAATTTTGGGGCTCTAAAATGAAAAAGGTCAATTTTTAAATTGTTTTAACAAACATGTATAGTCTGACAAATAGGTCTAATGTTTTGGTTAGTTGTGTTACCGTGCCTTGATTTTAAATAGAATGGTGAAAAGAATGTTTATAGGTTTTACAAAATGCACGACCTAACTGTTGGATAGCTTTGAATTCTCACGAGTAAATATATATTTCAATACAGGCCATGCAGAAATAGAATTACATTTCATTCAAATCAAAAATGAATATTTTAACCTTGATATGAATGGAAAATGAGTGTACGATGG
Source organism: Macrosteles quadrilineatus (assembly GCF_028750875.1). Classification (NCBI taxonomy): domain Eukaryota; kingdom Metazoa; phylum Arthropoda; class Insecta; order Hemiptera; family Cicadellidae; genus Macrosteles; species Macrosteles quadrilineatus. Next base: position 13,335,801 of record NW_026542601.1, on the reverse strand, counting down.
AGTGAGATGATTCATGTGGACTCTTTAATGACTAAGAGCAGCAGTTTCTTTTGACAGGACCATTTACAAAAAGTCCAACAATGAACAGCTGGGTCTATTTCCGATCTTTTAAAAACTTAACATATACTAGGGATCGAACCGGGGACTGCTATAATTACTCAGCTACCCTACAACACTCAAAAATTTAAGAAACTATAAAATAAAACGTGCTACACAAGCTGCTTGACCCCCCTCTTGTCCCCTTCTCAAATATTTTCTTATAATTATTTAAATAAATGTTTATATTTATTTTGCAAGAGGTTAACGGTAGGGAGAACGTTTTAGTTCCTTTGGGTTCTTAATACGTCTAAAAAACAGTTAAAACAGTTTAGTCAAAGACAAGCATCATGTTGAGTATAAAAACATAAGATTAACACTAAACTGAAATAAATAGGCATACAAATATTGCATGAACTTAGAAAAACTTAACCTACAAAATATTCTAACAATTGCTTAGTGTCATACTGTATTACACAATTACGGCAATACTAAACAAGACGAAATTATCAAACCAACAGTTGCTCAACCTGCGATTATTTACGATTAGGAGTCGTCGGGTGTGGCAATAATATTAAACGTATCGAAAGATAATCAAAGTATTAAATTCACATTAAGATATAAAACTGCCGCCGGCGAGCAGATATAATTTATTCATTTGATTCCGTAGGTGATAATGGGGGTCGATTTAAATAATTCCGTAACCATTATGAAAATCAAGGAAGCATGTCAGACCCTGGTGATTTATAACTTACTAGCGAGGCAGACAGTGTCAAGTCTTGACGAATACCCTTCCTTAAGGAAATAATTGTATTATTAGAGTTTCTGTTCTAGAAAATTGATCCTGATACAATATCATTTCTACTATTCCCCTGAGATATTTGGTAGAAATATTTTTATAAATTTGTGTCTGGACAACATTGTTATATCAGAAAATATGGTAAATCTTTTAAATGAAAGAATGTGATGTGTGATTATTGGCATTGAAAGAAAAGGTATCGTATTTTAATTCTCGGTAAATTACTACTACAACGTAATCAGAGGTAAGATATCCATTGAGCTGAGTGCATATCACTGAATTATGATCATATTCATGCATACTGTATTTAGATTTCCACAATACAATGCTGGGAGTAATAGATTTCGTCCAAAATCTAACAGATAATTTATTGACAACTCTAACATCAGCTTACGAATAGATTTACCATTTGATTCGTTGAAACAAAATATTTCAAAGCACATTTTGAGTGAAAATCAGCAAAACAAAAGAAAAAAAGGTGGATATTTGATTGATAAAAAATTTATATTTTCAGTTTAATGAGAAAGTACTGAAATTCAGCAAAATTTCAAGAAAACTTTCACCTTATCTACTAATTAATAAATAATTTTATATATTTGAATTGACGGCATTTTTATTATCTAGGGAAATTAAATCGAAAAATTCAACTTCTCTTGGGTCTAGATCTTACCATAAGGCCTATAGTAATAACTCCATTTAAGAAATTCGCTAAAACACTAAGGAAACCAATATCCTCTCACAATATAATAATATATTTCAGCAACTTGGTGTAGATTGGCTGGTGCTGACGTCACTGTGTCTGTTATAAATGTGAATGTTGCACTATCAGCGTGTTGCAAGCAGCACAAAAGCGCAAACCTGTTGCCTGCAGCCACTGCTAGATTACACGTCTGATATAGCATTAAATAAATGTCCGACCTGCTTTACTTCAGCAAGTTGTTATTCTGAATGTCATTGCTATATATCTCAATTATAGTAATGATCCGGTTATGCAATTCGTTCTGCGAGCTTTAGTTATAGTGGGTGATCAATATTTTCTGATCACATGGAATGAAATCTATGGTAAAGTTTTTTGTAACGATTAAAATTTGTGATGAACTAATTTTAAGTTGCTGCTTAAGGATATGTTTTATAATTTGGTATTATTAATAGTTTATTAATATTCAGATAATTGGTAATATATGTAATTGGTAATTATTATTAACAGTAAAACTGTGCAAAAACAAAATCTGTAAACCGTGTTTTATTGTAGTTTATTAGTAATTTCTCACTGGTTTATATCAATAATAGTATTGAATAGCATATCATTTGAAAGATTATTAAAATGCCAAGTTTTTTATGCATTTCAACATTGCATAAATGCAGGTTTATGTATCAAAGGAGGCCCATGAAAATTATCGTAATTAACTAATTTAATGACATTTTTACTTTATTTTGGTTATAACGTGGACTATGTAATGGTATAATTGTTGAATGAAACCTTTGATTTATAGCAAATTTAATGTTCTTTCCAATGATTTTAACTATAACTCTCTAAAGTAATTGGTTAAGTTTTTATTACATAAATTGTGGAGCAAAGTCTAATAAAATAAGAAAAACACAAAATCCCCCAAAACAGCCAAACGGTCGAAAATCGGACATGGGTTTATAGGAACTTTTTTGTTCCTTTTAGTGAGTAGAACCCACTGGCGAAGTTAACACGGTCAGTAGAAACTCACCCATATACTGTATATATATTTTTTCTTCAATACGAATAGAATGCAATCTCTGAAATGTATAACACCTCTGGTAACGAAAATTCATTCGATAACTGCATAAACCCACAAACATTTAGTATTTGGAACAATAATCTTTCTTCGAAAAATCACACTTATAATAAGATTACCCTGAATAACAATCCAGCTGTTTCCATATACGCGGCAGTTTTCCGAGAAGTCAACAATGCAGGAAGGTAAATCAGAGAATTAGGTCCATGGTGCTTCATTCTGGATTATGGAAATGGAAGTCGTCGGCTTTAAACTCGTATCTCCTGTTTGTTACTGGCTGCCATAAACTAGTCAGCAGCCGAGCAGTCGCCGTCGCCGCTCTACTGAGGCTGTTCTGGAGCAAGCAGGTGCAATCCCACAATTCTCTGCGACGTTGCCAGCGTCCAACGTTGCCTCTGCTTACAATGACCATTCAGAATCCTTTGATTATTGTCCACTCCTCAAATCCTGCAAAGAAAAAAGTCTGAATGTTTGGATGCATGAGAAATTCAATCAAGGATGAAATTATTTCCATAATTAGCACTCAAGAAAGCGGTAATTTCGTAGCGCTTCAATTAGGATAAAAGTGGGTCAGGGAGTGAAAAACTCCAAAAGATATTCGTTATCCTTGACACTTTTGAACACCTGCGCTTTTATGATTGGAGATCGTTCGAGGAACCTTTTGGTACTATTTGGATCAAGGACTGAGTGACAAATGATATATTTTTTTCAGGTTGCGTGTATACGTTTTTTCATACCTCAGCATTAGCTATTAGTGTTGTTCTGAAAATAGCTTTCAACAATAAATATATCTACGGCATTACTAGATATGTTCATGTTCACATTTTATGTTCATTTCACTTTCGTTCCTAATTACTTAGGTAGGATGCCTAAAGATTGGGCACGACAGTCCTGGAACGGTAGTTGGCTCTAATTTTAGATCCATTTAAGGCACACTGACGTTTTTCATTCATTTAAAGAAAGTTAGGTACTACTAGGGCAGGGCATCACAAAACCAAATATCATATTGTTCATTAGTTACTAAACCAACTTAAAACATACATTCTTGATTTATAGTTCTTTGTAGGGTATGGAAATTGTATTTTGCTTAAATATTTCATAAGGAAATGTTTATATTTCTGTCAAACAGCTTACAGATCTAATGATAATATTGTACCTTTATGATGAATTTAAGTTAACCACTGCATATAAACTCCAAATCTAGCTAACATTTCTGTATCACAAAAATAAAAGTGAAGAACTTACGCATTTTAGGTTACATAATGAACCTAATCACAAAGGGAGACATTGTTAATACAATGCTTTTAACTACAACACTGACACAAACTCATTTAACTAAACAAATAAAATCAGTGGTGTAAATAATGCTGTTTAACTTCAAGGGGAAAGACAGAACACTTTATGGACCGTAACAGCGCCAACGAGATATGTAATTCCATAAATGGCAGCAATTTCACATGAATATAGGTCAGAAGTCTAGCGCAATTATAGTTGATCGCTACATTCATACTATATATGAGTATGTGGTACACTCATAGTATTTTATTAGTATCTTTAACCCTGTTGTCTAGACAAGGTTTATACGTTCATAGATTGGCGTACAGATTAACATAAACAAAACAAACAGTTAAGTGACGCAACTGTTAATGCTCGTTTGTGTTAAAACAGTTTTTTAGGGCATGTTTACCCTATTATATTGCACTTTTAACGTATCTTTGTCCTTAAAACGATTACTGTTAGATCATAAACAATCATTTTGGAGCAACATAAAAATACAAATAAGTTAAAATCTTTCAATCCAGACAAAAACTTAAAAAAACATTTACAAAAATCATGAAATAATGCATTGGTAGTGCTGATAAAACATTTGATAGCATTTTTACTTAGTCTAATTACAATTTATAACAGTAATGATACAATAATAAAAGTTTATACTTGGTATCGTATAAAATGTCTCATTGGTTGTTTTATTCACGCGACCTAATTGATCTAAACTAAAATACTCTCTTATTTGTTTCCCAGTTTTTCGGTTGTATAAAGTGTCATCTTATTTTTTTAAATATTATGCTGACGAAAAAATAATCTTCCATTCACTAATATAATTTATTTGTATTTGGTCTTTTTAATTTCTTATGTAAGTTATATCTTGCAATAACTTACGCACATAAACTGGATAGACCAAATAAATGTGTTCTGAACCTCTACCTGAGCAAACACATCTCTTGCATAAACTACTGAACGCAATAAACGAATTATTCTAGTAACACCATTCATCTAAATATATCAGGCTTGTTTTTACACAAACGAGTAGAACGTTTTATCATTATATATACGTACAACCTTACATGGCTACAGAGAAACTTTCATACGAACATATTTCAAAACAGTAATAGATTTTCTTCAACATGAATAATTTCAGTGCGGAGTATTTTGCCGGCAGTTTCAAAGTGGTAGCTATATAAGTGTAAATCAAGGAGACATTTCAAGGTAGCCTGGCAGGAGCTGGTGACGGAGATAAGTTTAAGGCTACGTTTGGTCTTTAGTGCCATGGTAAGACCTTTGGAGGTTTATTTTGGGCAATCTAAGTTCACTCGTTATCAACTTAGTTTATTGGTTATGAAGGTTCAAAAGCCTTAGGATAATAAATTGAAAATGTCCTCGATTATTTTAAAGTTTACTTACACAAATCTTTTGACAGAAGAGACTTGTGGTTCATTGTTTAAGTTGTCTTTTGTTAATTTATCATGAAACTACTTTTCATCAACATGGTCAGCAACAAAAAATAAGGTATACAATAGAGTTTTAGACACTAGCGCATTCTGTGACTGGCTTACACAACTACTTTCTTTTTTAATAAAAAAATGACGACAGCTGGTCCATATAGATGGGAAGTCTACTTCAGTATCCAATAGTCAATGCTTTTAGTTTAGGGTAATGCTTAAGTCAATAAAGTTGAGATGTCTCAATAAATAAACCAGCTATGGCAAATTTATATTTAAAAATAATTTAAGTCAATATTTCACTCACAGTTTAAAATAATACTTTCTCTATTTAGTGTAATAATTTACAATACTGAAATCTTCAATTTACATCATCACGTCGATGACTTGATTTGGCTACGTTATGTTGTAATCAAAAACTTGCTGCAAATTGATCATGTGAATGGATTGTCTAGACATATTAGTTAAACCATCAACTGTCGTGAGAGTTTGTACTGAGAAAACATTTATTCAGTTTCCAAATTGTGTAAGAACAACCTTATCCATCACGCTTTAAAGTTTTAAATTTATGTGTGAAATACTTCAATATTCAACAAGCTAAGCACGTTTGTATTGTAAACGATGCAATTCATGTAGTTAAATTGATAATTCAACCCAGTGAAACTTTATCCAAGCGAATTTACAAGACTTAGAATTTATCCCAAAACAAATATTCAAGAAATTAGTTTTTGTGATTTTTAAACCAATTACTTTGTGTCAGCATGCAGATACATTTCTTAGTGATACTAAGAAAAACTGTTATTCATCAATCAAAAAATATTCAAATATCAACTAACATGCATGTATCGTTGATTGTCAAGCACATCAAATTTGTAAGAACGGTCATTCTAACTATACATCGATTACGCAACAATACACAGCTTACATTAACCTTTCAAAACAACCAAAATATATTCATCCTAACAACTTTTCCTAAGAATTAATTTTGGGCAAACCTTTACCCCAGGGTATTGCAAATGGTAATTTTATTCAAAATTGTTTGTCATCACATTCCTACGTCGCGACAGTCGAGGCCAACGACGACACCTGAGTGTGCTCCTAGCTTCTGGACATTCCTGTCATAGCGACCACCTCCTTAGCATAACACCTCTATCAGGCAGGCTCATTATAGAGCGTAGGGTTGTGTGGAGCTTGGGGAACCTATGGAGATTGGGTATAGAAAAAGGTACAACTATAGATTTTAAGTGATTTTGAAAACAAAAGTCGTAGATCGTAAGTTTATAAATGTCTAGTGTCTTTGGCGTGTTTTTCAGGTGGTTGGGTATGCTGCGGTTACCATGGTTACCATAGGTACTGGCGCTCCCAGCGGTGTGTGCCAGAACCTATATTAACCGCAGCACAGCTGACGGTCTATATTTATTTTTTTCTTTATGGTATAATAATGGTGACAATGAGAATGTAGACGTAAGTAAGAGTCATACAAAGTTGAAAAAAACACAAATTTTCTTAATAACTGTTTTAAACCCAGAACAGACATAATTTATTTGTATTGCCTTTTTTGGGTAAACACTTAGCAAGATACAGCTTGGAGATTCTGGAATAATTTTTATCCACATAAATTCATTGCGTTCACAGAAGTATTTAAAATTTACTTTTATTACATTATTTTTGTAGTATTCATGGGACTGTTATTTGTCACATGAAGAGGCAAGATTAGTTCTTATAAGGATCAGATTACGGTGGAAGCGCCGAATTGACATATTTCAGTCTCGAATAAAACTGGGGCATTTCTAATATTAAATATTAGTTAATATAAATAATAATATTAGAAATAATATTATTAGAATAATATACTATAAGAAATACTTAGAAATGTTATTATAAATACATTTATAATATTAGAATAATATTAAAATATATTTAATATCGAATTTAATATTTAATTTATAATATCTAATTATTTCGAATATTAATAAGCATAATTAGAGAACTCCCGGCCATTGGACACGTTTGATCTATACAGCTGCATATTGTATTCCATACAGTTCAATCAACACCAGTTGGAAATAACTGTATTTTGTAAATTGTATATTGTATTTTCACTCGTCGATAGTCAAGTCCAACAACTGTTAAAGACGACCTTCCTTTCAAATACTTATTCGTACATCACATTTAACATCCAAAATATATTCGGTTACCTAACTGAAACCAACTCAATTAAAGCTAATTTATATGCGTGTGCCTATCTTCTGGTCGACCCAACTGGGATTCTCTGCCGGCCTTTAACACACGCATCTACGCACACACTCACACAATCACGCACACACACGCGTAGTTGGCCTTCTCGATCGCTTTAGAATGCATGGGTTCGTAAATCAGATGCAGATTCTACTATATAAATGCACCCTGATAACATCGGAGATAACACCCCGCTTATCATGCTGATCTCTATGTTTGTTTTAATCGCCGTTTTCGCGCTCGCAGTCACTTAATCAGCCCATAGCGTTGGGAAAATTGAATTTCGACATGGGAATTTGAGATTGTTCTGATCACCGATTAAACAAACTGGTTACAACAATTAGCTTGTCAGTTATTTATGATAAAAAGTCTCACATTAATTGTGTATCGCCAATATCATAGATTATTTAGGATAAAATGCTGTGTGGCTGGTTATTTGACGTAATCGTAAGATACTGATAATCAAGTCGTGTACAGTAAAATGAGCAAAATTAAAAGTTACTATTGGATTTAGATCGAATGAGTTTTAAAATATGATATATTTTCCAGTAACATTAAAAATGAGGGAATCAGTAATTTGCATAATCAAATTTTGTCAAAGACTTAATTTTGCTAAGTTTTTTTTCTAAAACAGGTTGCAAATTTATAATGGGAATGGAATATCTAAATCCATCCATAGTAAATGTTATTCGGTAAGCTATTGCGCAAGAGAAAATATATCTGTTGTGCTTTAAAGTTTGAACAATAAAAATTAAAACGCTTAATTATTATTTACCTACGGCCGTTATTTAAAGTAGCTATTACAGTACAGTTCTTAGAATTGAAGAGTATCTCATAACAGCATTGTTTACTTTCATAACAGCATAGTTTTACTCATAACAAACACGGTACACGGTAACGGACCAATAAGGTTCAAGGATTGAGAGAGGAGAAGCAAAATTGTAATGATTCGAAATTCAACTAATCAGCTGTTCATGCCAATTTAATTGTTGATTGGTGTAATTAGTGTTTGTTAAAATGTTTCGTTGCATCGCTGTCAGTAACAATGAGAGGTTATAAACAAAAACATAACCTCTCTTGAAGTTATAAGTAGTGATTTTCAGTAATTAAAACACCGTCGTAGGTAAAGTAGTGTACGCAACTCGCGTAGACAGTGTCAACGACACTATCTTTTTGCAATCGTTGCGTAAACTATTATTAAGAAACGTACATTTTATATTGCAAAAGTCGATGCATGTTAAATTGATAATTTCATGTAGAAACAGACGCGTGCAAATGAAGAAAGAATGTATATGACTCAAATAACTAAATTCCAAATTTAGTGTCTAAATAATCTAGTTATACATTATTATAAGTAGATATTTTATAACTTTATACATTTAATTCAATATTTTCCATAGGTTTTTTGATAAATTGTTGGAGTATCGGTGGGAAACTAAACTATAATTATATGATCGTAAATCCTACTCAAACAAACTAATCTTAGAACATAAGGACCTCAACATAAACAATTATCTCTTAAAAGCTAACGGTTTGTTAAAAAAAAGAAAAGAAGGGCAAACTAATGTAAAGTCTAGGTTATTTATTGTGACGAAAAATAACGCCGCTGGTGAGATCGATCAGCTTTGAAAGTCATTTGTTTGCCCTTCTTTTATCGTGAGTCAATCTAAACATTCATGCGGCTTCATTCCTGACGTTTGCATTCACCACATTTTCTACTTTGTCTTTTATTTCCAATAGCCTTTTGTTCTTTGAAAAACGGAGAATCGGGCAGCCTATAAAACTGCGCTCTTTTCGAAATAAAAGTCTCTTTGTAGTTAAGTCTTTCAATCGAAGAAACCAATTTGAAGAGGCCTAGTTTTCTTTCAAGATTGTAAAACACATTTTGACTTCAAATAGTGTTTGTCTTGATTTGTGAACTTTATTAAATATTATATTTGCTGGATATAAATGCTATTTACTACATTAAAAGTATTTTCTTTCAACGTAAGTATTGTATAAACAAAATCCTTATAAGAAACGTGTAGACTTTTTTATTCAAGTCCTTTTACCAGGGGCCCATTTCATAATAAACTACAAGTTACAAGTTACAATTTGTAACTTGTAATTTCCAATAGATTTGCATTGGGCGAACAGCTGATTTACATTAGTTTGTACTTTATTATGAAATGGGCCCCAGGTGTGTCAGTTTTTCTATTTAAATACTACCAACACACCTGAAATGTTAACATAAATGAAAAAAGGTTGAATAAATGTGACACACAGTCACAATATAATTTGGATAAACCCATAGCATGCTTATATTGTTAAATTTAATTGTTTACAGCGTTGGGTTCTTTTTTTAAAACATTTCATGGAACCAACTAGAATCATTTCTTGCATATATCGTTAGAGTTTGTGCTCAGTACTCCACTAGTGAAAACCAAAACAACTTAAAAAACGTTTTAAACATATTTCTCTTGTTTTCGAACCAGTCAACAGACGTCTAGAAGTGATGTGAAAGGATAATTAGGGAGGCATTAGAGTATCTTTTTACCAAAGTGAAGTTGTTAGTTGCTTCACCTTAACTAAGCAATATGACGTCCTACAGAGGCCGACTCAATCGTTAAGTCCTATGACGTGTTTTCCTCCTACAGTAAGAACACTAGTGCTCCTGCTGATGATAAGTCAAGCCAGGAAAATTAGGTTTAAGGTATGTGAGACCAGTTGAGTGACGTCACTAACCAATAAAATTTGATTTTATTAAGTTGGTAGCTCTACGGATTGAGAAATCATCACAGCAATGTTTGCTCGCGTCATGGTGCTCGTAACTTTTATCACTACAGTTCACTTTTTTACTGCACCGGCTCACCGCTTTCTTTGTTGTATCTTCCATGCAAAGGTTTTTAAACCTATATGGGTGTACAACTATAATGTTAACACCGCAAACCTAAACAGTAAAGTGTCCTCTTCAGCGATATATCCGCTACGCCCCAACCTTCTTGGGCGACCTACCTTACTACCTCATCTGCTATGCAGCCAGCGTCGGTGTGTTTACTCTATGCGATTGTTCACGTATTCGATTGCCAATTCCGTATGATTACTGGCGCTCAATCTCAATCCGATCCGTTCTGGACTGAAGCGGGATTAGCCAAATTGAATGCATCGAGTAGGAGTAGACATGATAGCTAAGGAGATCGTGTGTGTGTGTGTGTGTGTGTTGGTGCGTGTTTGTGTGCGTAACATCACAATTGATTGAGTCAGCCTGTCCAGCACATCTGCCGACCGGTTGGATCGGTTATGACGATTTACTCTCCCTTTCTCTCTAACGTGAAATTGTGCTGCTGAATCCGAACCTGATTACGCAATTTTCATTTCGCAGGCCTGAATCGTATTGCATATTGCGTATTGCGCCTCTCTGGCAGGATTGCATGCATGTGGGATTGATAGCGATTTGGGGAGAATCATGATAGCCATGGCGTAAGGTTTTCTGGTAATTTTGTTTTAGGTCTTATATTCAACCTCAAAATATAACATTTTATGTTGTCTATAAAAGGGTTTAAATTTATAAGCTTGAACGATTTTTTCTTTAAAAAAATATGTCCAATACGATTTTTGAGATCGACACAACAAAGTTGCTTGGTTCTAAAGATTTCTCTTGGTTCCTAGGTGTGGATTTTTCTACGAGTTGAATTCTAAATAATTTAGATTCAGATGTTTAGCCATTAATATGTTTGAAGGACGTCATCGCCTCAAAGTGTATAATACTAACTAATACTTAATAAATAAAACTTTAAGGTACCAATACCCGTTTTAAAACAACATTGCTTTGTCGATCAGAAAAGTTAAGGTGAGATTTCGAAAACAAAAGATTTGAAGCCTTTTAACACGTATAAAAATAAATGAACAAAAGAAAGAGTGATTACTAGGGCCTTGAGGAAATATTTTTTTTCATACAGTGAAGTAAAAACAACCAAATTAAAGTGAGTTTACTGTTGAAATATCAACATATTAAATCCTGCATTGCAATTTCCACATACAAATTTCCTAAAGAATTCCATCATTTAGTTTTGGACTCCAGGAAAACAAAATTATATTTCTGATAGATATATCTTTAAATAACTTATGATCTTATAATTTTGAATACACTGTAACTTTTTAAAATAATTTTCGGCATTGATTCCCCTAATATTGCAGAGGCCCAAAATGAGTGAGAGCTTTAAACCAGTTCCGAATATTGGAACTGTATTAACGCCAAACACCACATGCTGGGACTTCGATCGACTTCAGTATTTATTGTAACACAGCTAATTGGTTCCGAAGGAGCGGAATTTATGTGTAACATAAATACTTCACAAAGATACTCCTCCAATGAGGAAACATAGGTGAGCAACCTGGTTTAGTTTCAGAGCACTAGACTTCGGCCCTTGAGGTCACGGGTTCAAATCTCGCCAAATCAATGGATTTTATCCAAGTGATAACTCCTTGTAGGTCTAGCCTGAAGCAATGTGAAAATTATCCCATGCAAGAACCTAGCTTCCTAGAACAAAACAGGAAACAATTCTGTAGGGTTTCATGAGAGTAAATACACCGTTTTACAGTTTTTTTTTTCTTTTTTTTTTTAATAAAAGAGGTTGGCTGCCTCTTTTAACCTTGCATTTGCCCGTCCACATAGACTAAGCGCCCGTGCGTGGATCGTTTACAGCAAAGCAAGGAGTGAGCCGGTACAGTACAAAGTCCAAGTCCAAGTGTATATGATTGTGGCGACTAGCGCCACGTCTGGGGGAAGTGCCTGCTCGCTGGGAGCATATACTTCCGGTCTGCTGTGGGTCCAAGCCCTGGTAGCTCAGCTACCTGTAGACGTCAACGTCGTTCTGGGAGTTAGTCGTCGATCCGGGGGCGAAGCTGGGGAACATCCTCAGCGACCAGGTCCCTGATGTGTTCCCACGGAGAGTCATCCGCCGTCTCTTCAAGTCTCGCTCGAAGGCCGTCGACGTAGTCTCGGAGAGTTGTCACTGCTGTGGAGTCCCTGATGACGGAGTTCCTCACGTACCAGGGTGAATCTGTCGCCTGCCGAAGAGCCTTGCTCTGGACGACGAGCAGCCTCCGTCTAGCGGTTCTGCAGGTGAGGTGGTACCATGCAGGGGCTGCGTACGTGAGGACAGGCCGAAGCAGGGCCGTGTAGAGTCGGACTCTTGCAGCCGTCGACAACTTCCGTGACCTGAGCAGCGGGCGGATGGCGCCAAGACCTTTCCTGGCGAGGTCGCAGACCCTCTCGACGTGGGGAGTCAGGGTGAGTCGCTGATCCAGCAGGACGCCGAGGTACTTCACCCGGCGCTTCCATGGGATGTCGGCCCCGTCTAGGTGGAGGTGTTGACCATCGTCCTGCCTCCTCGACCTCGTGAAGGAGATGGCCTCACTCTTGTCAGCGTTGACTTTGACTCGCCACTTCGTCAGCCACGGCAGCAACAGGTCCAGCTGTCGCTGGACATACACCCTGGACATCCTCAGGTTGGCGGAGGTGGCAGTGAAGAGCGCATCATCTGCATAGAGCGAGAGTTGCACTCTCGGCGCCAGGGGCATGTCGTTGGTGTACCACAGGTAGAGTATCGGCCCGAGAACCGACCCCTGTGGCACACCCGAAGAGACTGGCCGTGGTGTGGAAGTCGCCCGTCCAACGGAGACCTTGAAGCGGCGAGCGGTCAGGTAGCTCTTGACGAGCCTGTAGATCGAGCCGGGTAGAGGGGAGGACGCCAGCTTGTAGAGAAGCCCCTCGTGCCAGACCCGGTCGAAGGCTTTGCTCACGTCGATCAGGACTGAGGTCGAGTGGTGCTTCCGTTCCATCGCTCCAGCGATGGTGTTGAGGACCCGCCGCAGCTGGAGGGTGGTGGAGTGGCCCCGCCTGAAGCCGTACTGCTCAGTCCTGATCGAAGAGAAGAACTCCTCGGGGAATCTCGCCAGGATGATCCGCTCCAGCATCTTGGAGAGCACAGGCAGGAGGGAGATCGGCCTGTGGTTCTCGGGGAAGATGTGGTCCTTGCCGGGCTTGGGGATGAGGATGACGTTCGCCAACTTCCAGGTGTCAGGGAAGTGGGCCAGCCTCACGCAGGAGTTGAAGAGACAGGTGATCACAACAATCACCCAAGCCGGCAGGTTCTTCAGTGCTGGAGTCCCGAGGGAGTCCGGTCCAGGGGCCTTCTTCGGACGGAGTCGAGCGATGTGGCCCTTCACCTCACTGACGGTCACGTGGGGGATGTCCTCGTCGTCGGAGTCCGGCTCGTAGGTCTCTACGAAGTCGTCAACAACCTCGCAGAAGTCCTCGTCGTAGACGTCCGGGTGTGGGGAAAACTGGTCTTCCAGCGAGTCTGCGAAGGTCTCTGCACGGTCTTCGGGCGAGTAGACGAGCCCGCGTCCCCCATGCAGCGGCCTGTTGTGGGTCTTCGTGCCGCGCAGAGCCTTGGCGATCTTCCAGATCCCGTCGTTGGTGTCAGCTTGTCCCTCGACGAAGTCCTCCCACTCCTGGGACCGATGCTCAGCCAGCAGTCGGGAGCACCTCCTGGCCTGCCGGTTGAAGTCCGCCTTCGCTCGAGGGCAGCGGGACTGTTGGTACGCCCTCCTCAGGCGACGTCGCAGGGCGATCTCCTCCCGCAGCCCCTGGGGAAGTGGTGGGGGGGCCCTCGGGTCAACGTCAGAGCTGGCGGCAACCACAGTGTCCTGCAGCAGCGTTGACAGGTCCAGGACTTGCTGGTCGACTACCCAGTTCACCCCAGTTCACCCTACGCTTCGCCCAGTTCACCCTCTTCCTGCGGACCGGAGGGCGGTCGGGGACTCCTCCCTGCGGCAGGTCGAAGATCACCGGGACGTGGTCAGAAGAGAGGTCGGAGACGACGAAGACTTCAATCGGGCCATCGAACGAGCCAGCCAGTCCGATGTCCAGGATGTCGGGCGGGTGTCCAGCACGGGAGTAGTGTGTGGGGTCGGCCGGGGCAACCACGTTGATGTGAGGGTGGGCGGTGAGGTAGCGCCTGAGAGCAGCTCCAGTGAAGTTTCCTCTCCTGCAACCCCAGTCCAGGTGTTTGGCATTGAGGTCGCCTGCCAGAAGCGCCGGGGTGTCGGGGGGCAGCGGCAAGTCCAGGAGTCCGGGATCAAGGCGTCTCCCTGGGGGGTTGTAGGCAGAGGAGATTTCCAGCTCTGCACCGTCGTGCTGGAGGGCGATGGTCGTCACCTCGATGCCAGGCGGGAAAAGGTGAACTGTACTGATAAAATGTTATCGGCAGTGACCAGGATCCGAACCCACGACATCGCTGCCTTGGGCCCGAAGTCCGCGACGCTACCGACTGAGCCACCGACTCACTAAGTACCAGTACTCAGTAATAAATTGAACTTGAAAATTCACTGAACTTGTCTCATACGATTCACGTAGCCAGCACATACAGTTCCTGCTGATCTCTGCTCGTATGCTGATCAGCTGATCTGGTGCGGTAAGGCTCCTGTCTGGTCCAATTACCACATTCCCAGACCCGCAGCTTCTGGGGGAATCAATTAGTGATAATCAACTTCTCGACGCAATTTTCTTGTAGTATGTGCTTCTAATCTTTAGTGTTATTTTCTTTTATGTTGCGGACCAGTTTTTGATGAGTTTTCAAGCACGGTTTAAAAATATACCTTTTTGACTTGTATTTTTATAATTTAATTTTTGGCAGTACGATTTTATATCTAATAAATATTACCCAGCAAACTCGTAACGTAAGAGGTTAGGAAAACTCATTTACGTTTAATGTTAGTAAACATGGGAACACTTTCCTAATAAACATATAACTTTAGGATTTATTTTATACTACAACATATAGTGTCATTTCACACTAAAACAGAGAGTTATGTTAACACAGAGAAGTAATGTTTTCATCACGAAAGCTTAAGGCCATTTAACTATTTTATTAAGCTTAAATATTTCGTTTATTAACTACATGGTGTTGTTAAAAGGTTTATTGCGGACATTTTCCGTCACGAATGTAAAAAACAATACGAAACGTTTCGGGATCTAGAATCTGATCCCGTCCCCAGGTGAAAACACCTAACTAACACATTACAACTAACAATACACAAACGCCCAACCGAAGTTGGTATACACTACAGAGGGTAGTAGTAAAAAATATGCACTGTATAGCAGTCAAGTCATGATACAACATGCAAATAATAACAAATCACAAAACACTATAATCTATAAAAGGTTTAACGTAATAAACCTTTGAACAACATTAACTCACCATCACCAACAATGAACTTCAAACAAAGAACGACATGGTGATGGTGATATATTTTGTATTATGATTTCGATGCGTTAAGACGGTTTGAAATTTGAAAAGGAAAGCAGGTTAATCAGATAATGAAATGAATGTAGTTGTAATCACAAAAGAAACTGATACAACTCATGCAATAGCATATGTCCTCTCATACAAACGTATAATCTATGTTCATGCTCCAAATCTCGTTCGTTGCTTCTTTGTTTACGTCGCTCTCTAGGCAGGCTACATCACAAAAGCGGCCAAAGTATTGAAAATATCCAACATACCTCACCAAATGTGTTGAGATAAGCCGGTTCCTCCATTATATTTACGAGGAAATCCAGGAATCGCCAACAACCGAGAAATGTGACTGGAATGCATTGTCCGGGGACTATGGAATACCGAGAGCTCGGCATGCATGAAGAGGCTCGTGAACTGTGCCGATGCATAACTTTGACATGAATGACCGTATGTTCCTGTGTGCGGTTTGATGGGTAGCTCTCGTCAGATCGACGGTGTTGTCCTGACTTGATTGTTGTATATCTCCTGTCTTACCCTGAGTTCCTTGGGAATTCAATAGAAATCACAATGTGTTGTAAAATTATGTTATACATATGTTAAGTAAACATTTAGAATACGTAATACACGTATTTTGTGACAATCATTTTGTAGCTTTCACAGGGTGTCCCGTAACTCTTGAGGATTTTTAAAGAATAATTTTAAACAGAGACAAGTATTAATAAGATAAACATTTTTGCAAAATCTCAACGCTGTATCTCAAACCGTTTAGGAGTTATTAATGTTTTTGTAAAAACACATAAATACAGACATTTGGAAAACTAGGTACCACAGACCCATGTTCCTATGGTTAAATTTGTTTGTCTTGGCCTAAGCAATATTGCTATATACATGTGTCCAGAGAGTTCCGGGACACCCTGTATATACTGGAGGACTCTTTTTTTTTAATGTGTCCCATGTGTCACAACACTACAATTTCACTTTCTTAGGGGAGACCAACTTAATTGTAACACGAAGAAAGTAATTCGCTAACACAATATAAGTGAGTATGAACTCATTAAAATTTCACCAGCACATACTCGAGGCCTACACAGAACGAAAGAAACAACGAAAACTCAAACATAGGTAGCTCAAGCATTAGATATAACATCACTGCACTCACAACACATATAAATACAGGACTCTTAAACTATGTTCCTATGAGTGAAACAACAAGTAACTCATACAATACAAGCGTAACTCACTCGTAAACCGCAACTCATACACGAAGGCGCCCACAAACATAGCCTCGTCCACTGTAACAAAGAAATTCAATTATTCCCCAGCAATAGAACGAAGCTTTACACAACCTAATGAGAGGGTCCGGCGAAGCGCTCCGAGATTTAATAAGGTTTGATTTTTTCCTTTGAGGTGTTGAGTCCGTGTTTCTTCTGCCTGAATGACGATGCACCCTTGCTATTACGAGGCTCGTACTTGTCACTTCTTGCTGCCTTCCAATCAGCTGTTGTTGCGTCCCTTGGCTTTACGAGCCCAATTACGCACACTTTTATTACGTCTTCATTTATTTTAATTGCATCACAGTTTTATCGTGTGATATTCGCTGTCAGGTGATGTAATTCTAGTTCGGAACGCCGAGTAAATTAGCGGTTGGTAATTGGTGCTTTCTGTCCGGTCGTTTAGTTTTTCATTCAAACACCGCTGATTGAAAACGTTTGTTTTGCATAAATCTGTGTTTGCAATGCAAAATGACGCCGGTATCGCTAAGTGAAGCTATCATCATAATCTATGGCTGATGTAAAACTGCGAATTTGCCTAAAAGTGGGGTTTAAAAACGCTTTGTGGTTGTATAAGTAGCTTCCAAATAGGTCTACAAGTATGAGACTAAATATGACTTTTAATGCGTGCATTTTTGTTTTAGAAATGCAGTAAAATTCAATATTTAAGAATAGTAATTTTGGGTTCAAAACATTTCCATATTCAAATCTGGCATAAATTTAGTAAGAATGTATGATGTAATACTTAACAATTGTCTAGCTTGCCGGGTCTTTATAAGTATCACATTTAAATGTGTTATAAGGTCGCAGATTCGAGACCAAGCGAAATCTAGTTAGGACTTAGATGTGTCATTGGATTAACATATATGATGTTATGTAATGAAAAGTAAACTTTTGTACAAAAACAGTGTTTGGAATGCCAATCATGACTTCACAGATTATTAGCACTACAAGAAGTTTTATTCTATAAACTACTATATCGTATCGCAATTTTACATGCTATAAAATAACAAAGAGGTGAATGACCATATTTAAATTATAACACACAGAAAATATACGAAACCCTCCCAAAATGCGTATAGGAAACCTCTCCCGGAAAACACGGACATCACAAATGAAAAGAGGAGAAAAATGACAAATACTCCCTGTGGAACTCGTTCAATTAATCAAAACCTCGGTACAAAGTGGAAGGCTGGAGCTGTGAAAAAGCGGTCCATAAATGTTCATTAATTTGAAAAATAACCGTACTAAAATACAGCGTGCTAATCTCTATGCGGGAGGTGTGGCGAATTTAAATATCCGAATGTATTCGTACTTCCCTGATAAATAAAGTCAACACCTAGTTACTCCGCTTCATTAGAGGGGAGTAGATATAGAGGAGACCGTGTAATAACCGTAGGTGATTTATTTTGTTCACGTCGGAGATTAGAAGTCGGTTCCGATAAAATAAATAAAGTGATTAATCTCCAGTTGGATCCTCCCCCGACCGATGTACAATCATTAGGGATAGCTGCGACGTAGCGCCGTGAGATTGGTGAACTAGTGAAAGATGGTAGTAATTGAGTAGGGATGTATAACTTCATAAGGGGTTTTTTTGTGTTTAACTAAGCAATTGAAATTTTGAATTTGTTTAGAGGATGGGTCAAATAATGGTTGCAATGATAAATGGTAGATGAGTTGGTCTTGTATGGAATCGAACCCGCAGTCCTTAGATGTGAAGGTAAGCACAACCACTTGGTCACTTACTGTATCTGACTCTGTTTGTAAAATGTATTTAGTTACTATTACCTTATAACCTACGTAAGGGTATTTTATCACGTAATCCACTGAGATTTGCGACAAAATGTATTGATTTATTTAAGTTAACGTACCAAATAAGTTGATAATATTCCCAGTACTCAATTTATAATACACTTCTAAGCTCAATAGCAATGGCTAACTATGCAATAGGATTCTCACCAATACGAAACTCATTATTTTTGTCCAAAATACAATAAGAGTAAATACGATATAAATAAAGATAAAGCAAGAATACAATGCAACAATAATATTTAGTAGAACGCTGACAATAAGGAAGTTGTGAAGTCATCTTCTTAGATGTACAAGAATAGAAATGTCGGTTTAAATTCTGCGCAAACAGGAAAAAATGAATGCAAGT
This sequence comes from Macrosteles quadrilineatus, assembly GCF_028750875.1. Lineage (NCBI taxonomy): Eukaryota > Metazoa > Arthropoda > Insecta > Hemiptera > Cicadellidae > Macrosteles > Macrosteles quadrilineatus. Next base: position 13,316,528 of record NW_026542601.1, on the reverse strand, counting down.
ATAATGTTTATTGCATACAATTAAATATTTTATTTTTGTTGTGTTGTGTTTTTTATTTTTGACGGCTAGAAGTAGGGTTAACTTAAAATAATGTTCTAAAATTATGGCTTAAACAACCAAATGTTTATTTTCTTGGAGGAAGCAAACATTTTATTTCCCCCTAACTACTCAATCACTTTTCATAATTTCTGCATTGCTACAGTTTAACATATTCATTCAAATTTCATTCTACTTCTCCAAAACCTTCGTGTACATTTAATATGTTAGCACAAATTACAATAATTTCAGTTTCATTATTTAAAAGATGATTATTCAGCCCAGAAACAAATAAAGATACACCACACTATTGATAGAGACAGTTCTGCCCCAAAACCAGGGTAACAATAAAAACGTGGATATTAAGAATAATACTACACTCCTGTTAATTTTATCCATAAAATAACGTTATAACTGCTTTACAAATCGATCCAAGGTTTATTTTTTTAAGACTACATGGATATTTTGTATTTTGTTCTTTAGAATAATCTCATTTTCCGGTCATTTCCTAAATACTCATACAGTAAGTTCACATTATCTATTGTTAATTTACTTACAGTAAGATCATTGTGAAGTATTGTGAATGTTTTCTGCACGTCACCTGCCACTGCAGTAGTACTAGCTTAAAAATTAAGATATGACAGAATCATAACGTTGGTGAAATTAAAAATTAAATAGCCAAACAAAAAATATGTTTAGTTTTTTTGTAAATGATTATAAATATAGTTTTAGATCTTATTTTGACAAAGGGGCCTTCAGGATGTGTCTATAGGTCTATAGGAAAAAAATTAAACGTAAAAACCAAAGGAATATAATTAACTTTTCCATAATAAAATTACTATTTTAGTAAAATTTTGCATCTAACGTTTGAACCTAAATTACATAAAATATTTAAATTTTTTCCTTCTTTAAACACTCTGCAATTATAATGATTAAAGTCAATTTTCCCTATTCAGGAACGGCATTGAATTTCCTGATAAGGTGTTCAAAAGCAAAGGAATACTTGAAATTATTAACTCATCTGGTGGAAAGCATGCATCACCGTTCAAATTAGGAGGGTTGTCAAAGTTGGTGTTCAGAAATATTCATACGCCACGAAATGTGGCCAAACTTCTCGCATCAACTCACAAAACTTCACTTTACTAACTGATATCGGGCGTGCCGTAATGTAGAGTTCTGGATATATCTTGTCTTGTATTTATATCCCTTCTACCGAGTAAGAGCTTATACCAAACTTTGTGGAACTTTGGCCTTCTGAGTGAATGGATGTAATTTATCAATTTCTTACAGTTAATAGGTTTTCAATTGGTAACATCAATAAAGATGATTGGTAGTTGAATAAGATAAACTAAAGTTAAAACAAATATTGAGACATTATATGAACAAGTAACGACAAGGAGGGGAAATTTTGAGATGCACAATTACCCCAGTGGATTTTTTTTACGATATATTTTTTTTCTGACCATTCTTCGTTCTTATTAACTATCGTAGGCTAATTATTATCTTGACTCAATTTCCCAAGATGTATAAGTATACTAGGATCACTTGTGTTGGAGCTGGATTGCCATTTCAAAAAAATCCATAAATACTTCAGAGGTAGGCCTAATTCATTTTTCATGGAAACGCAGACAAAGATTCAAGATTCAAGATTCAAAGAGTCTTTAACACACAGTACAAATTTTTGTACATGAATAGTGTCTATTGTTACTTACTACCTAAATTAGCAATAAGAAACATTTAAACAAAATACTATAGGCTACATTATTTTAAATTGAAATTACTATAATCTTCTATTTTGTAAGGTGCAAGGTCAAGTAAGAATGCCTTCAGATTTTTCATAAATTTAGATTTGTCTTTTTCTTTTTTTAAAAGCTAGGAAGTTTTCTAAAAAATAGTTTCCAATATAAGAAGGTTTATTTTTAAAAAGTTCAAGTCTTGGTTTTTCTTTAGCTAAATAATTTTTACCCCTTGTATTATAATTATGCACAGGCAATTCTTGAGTCTCAGCAATATTTAAAAAATATTTAATTGTTTCAAAAATATATAAGGCGTGAACTGTAAAAATGCCCATCCCTTTGAAATAAGATTTGACGGACTGGTTGTATTTTAATTTATGTATTATCCTGATAGTTTTTTTTTTGTATTTTCAAAATCTTTTTTAAATTCTTTTTCTTTGTCCCACCATAAATACTAATTCCATAGTTAATATGTGATTCAATATGAGCATGATATATCATTTTAAGTACTGATCCTTCACTTCAAATAAACTCAATATCCCAGTTCACAGCCAGGATAAAATTTAAAACCTTTATTCTTCCTTAATAGGCTTCCACGGTCACTTATTGTAGAATCGTGGCTTTTAGGGACGACTGCTTTATAAAGACGAATCACTGTCATTAACCGACGTTTCGGTTTCGATGTAGAATGCCACCCTCAAGCCGACTTCACATTATGACTAATCAATTGACTTTAAAAACTTAGTCCTAAAATGATAGAAAAACTATGAAGTTGCAATACTCCATCGGTTTGGCGTCGAGAACAGTACACTTTCGCTTTGACTGGTCACGTACAATTAGCCGACCACTTTTTCATCATGAATGAGTGTATGTTTTGGCCTACATTCAAATGTAAATGTAGATAATAAACAATCAAGGTGATTGTCCTTAAGTTTTGGAATAATAACGCTAGCGCTCTTAAAAAGTCACGAGACGGACAATCAATGAAATGAAGACGTCAGCGTACTTTACGTTCTCTGTTATAGTACTACAGCGTGTGCTCCCACTATCTCCGCGTTCCGCTATCTCCGAACCCAAATCTGTCCCGATATCTCCGAATTCTTGAGTGACCCTTATAATCCAGTCACTGACTGCGTTGTTAGCTGTCATTGCATCCACGGCTGCGAAGCCCCGTGGATGGAAGATTTGATGAAAATTTAACCCGTGGGTTAGGTTAGGTTAGGTCAGGTCAGGTTAGGTTAGGTTAGGTTAAGTTAAGTTAAATTAAGTTAAGTTAAGTTAGGTTAGGTTAGGTTTGAACGGAAAGTCTTAACGCAGGAAGTAACCGAGGATTATAGGGGTCACTCTGAAATTCGGAGATAGCGGTACACGGAGATAGCGGGACGCGGAGATAGCGGGAGGTAACCGTACTACAGTACCTGTGCGGAAGAATCAACAATATTCGAATTCAAAAATAAAAGTCCAGCAACTATCAAATGACACAAGATAAAGCCAAACGTCAGTCAGTACAAATGCATTGCATTGGTTCTTCATAGATGCTTGCCGACTGAATACATTTGCATCAAATTAAGTAATTCTCTTCATGATCTTCTTATCTAGCGAGAAAATGCAATAGCCATCCCGGCTTTATCTTTAATGGTAATGCCAAGACGGCCGTATATTTAGATGTCTGCTGATAGAGGATTGCACCATCACGGGAGCGGGGGCAGGTGCCAGACGATGCTATTGGGAACCTGCCGAGGTCACGACAAGAATGTGACCGACACGCTCCTGTTCGGTCATGTTCGGGCGCCCTCGGACATGTTCGGGCACACTCCGTGCATTGCGCCGGCGCAGAGAGCAGCGCGCCGCGGTTCGTGCGAGATCGGCTACGTTCGGAGAGCATCGGGCACGCGAGTACCACGCGAAACGTTCTCACCCGCTACTCACAGAGCGAATCGTGATTTCTGTTCTGATAACTGCCTCAACCAACTAGTAATCACAGCGGAAACAACGAGTTTACCTTTAACACTTCCTTCCCAATTAGATATTTAAGGATGTCCAAATTGACCCGGCAACCTATTATCTACCAAACGTCGTTAAAGCTGCCCAGACTAATTCCAGGCTCCAGCGGCATTTTTGGGCGACGGGCCCGTATTACGATGCTGTTATCGAATCATAAAATATTTATGTCTAGAGGTTGTTTGGAGAATGGTTCGCTAATTTGTAAAGTGGTCGAGCTAGTCTGTAAAATATCAAATTTTACACCGAAACGAGTTTTGCATCTGTTAGTTTAACATGCTAAGACGTTCCGTGTAAAAATATGAGGATTGGATTTAAATATTGGGTTTATGTGGATTACTAAATCTTTTTAGAAGTTTATGTAAAACGTTTCTGTCAGTCTGTCTTTAAACTATTCGTTACTTTGTAACTTCTTGGTTTTAAATATTCCCAACATCTGATTCATTTACTAATAAAATAATCTCAAGCGATTTGATAAAAAAATTATGAGCCGTCTGCCCTTTAGTGAATGTTTAATGTAAACACTATTAAACAAAAACACATTTCAAATATACTTAATATTGGTCGAATATATTAACACAGATCTACAATAAGCTGATTGTATCTTGATAATGAAGGCTGCAGTGCTGCAGTACTTCCTTTTATAAATTTAAACAGAGAGTGAAGTAGGCCATATTACACATAGTTTCTACATAATTGTTGGTAACCCAATGGTATAATTGTTGATTACTTAACTTACTTAACCATGTAAATTGAGTAAATTGGTTCATTACGAATTACTAAAATTCATTAAAGGAAAAAAGGAAAAACATATTCGTACATCTAGACAGATTAGATTACATGGCAACTGCTCACTGAAATGTATTGGATTTCTCATTTCGTTTTAACATAAACCTAAATGGTCTGCTATAATTAGGGACTTTCACTTTCACTAAACCAGACACACGTTTAACTAACTAGTCATACTAACTCTAGACTTTCTTAGAGGCATCGTAGGTACGTTTTGAACTAAAATTATTATCATGTATTCAAAATTTGATTTGACAATCTACTATTGGTCAAGTATTTTATTTCATTTGTTAAATTATGTTTCTGGCCAGATTAACATTTACGTCTCAACAGATAATAATGGTTAGTCTAAAATACTATATGAATTACTTTCTCAGTACATACAGATATTCTAAACTCTGCTAGCCAGTGCTGCTCCCACGCGGCAGCAAGGTGAACCAATAACCAGTCCTGTCGGGTCCTTTCTCCCGTCCACCAGCACTCTCTAGGTTTTATTTTGTCGGTTTTTGTTTACAAATAACCTCTACCTATTCTCACGCGCTCTAGCTTCTGCTTATCTACTAGAACGGTCTCAGCTAATGGACATCTTGTACAAATTGTTTAATAGACACTTAATGAAGTCGGCACCTTTCTTGTATCACCTTATCTGTAATTGCGTCTTCATCATTAGACTTTAAATTGACGAATCTGTGTGTGGCCAGGAGGTTACTTTAAAACTTAGTTAAGTAATTATTCAACTTACTAATCCCTTTTATTAGCTTATTTACTTTATATACTGAAATGTGTTATAGTGTTTAATGTTAAATAATTATTCATAAGTTACTTATAATATGTATTTACTATCAGGCCTATTATACACACTATGAAGGTGATTTTTTTATATAATTTAGACTATTAATTATGATAACCAAGAATTTTACTGTATCATTTTATTGTCAAGATTCACCCAAGCACTAAAACTGCTTACTAAAACAAATACTGTTATCGATTGGACTATTTATTTATAATTTCAATAAGGAAAATTTATTTAGAATCACGTTAACTAAAAAACGAGTTTCAAGAAATAACAATTTAGGAATGTTTCGTCTGGATTTCAACAGCTCTCGTTTCCAGGAAAATATTATTACAAACACTGAAAAACAATTTAAGACTTCTTAAGCTGTCTAAAATAAGTGTCCGTGTCATTGCGCCAAGATTGTTATGACTTTACTGTCAAAACAATGCGATAAAATATTACTCTATCAAATTGACAGTGTACACAGGTAATTGAGAATTTACATTTACACGGTTACTTTGGTCATGTATTAGTTATTCCTAAATTAACGAATGCTAATTTAACCCTGGAAATATTTACTGGAGACATACTTATAATGAGTTCACAACTAGTATTTTACATTAACATACATGATAATGAAAGAAATGAAAATGTAGGGTAAACAATAACTACAATATGAAAACATTTGAATATAAATTATGTTTTCGTAATAATGAAATGTTTAAATGTAGGCTACACTGTATATATATAAAAGGTTCTACGTACACATATGCAACTAATTACAGCAAATGCTGCAGTAATCTGTTTTGTTTTGAAACATGTTTTTGTTTAAGTTAGCAGAACTATAGTAAATAGTTCCGGTTTTAATTCATAGTTTGCAAAGTTATTTAAACTCGAATGTTAATTAACGTGATTTTCACTATTTTAATTTTTAAAAGCATGCACAGTAGTTGTTTATTTATTGTTTTTAGTACTTTTCGCAAAAATATATTCAAGCTGAGGCCAATGCCGAAAAATATATAACCAACGGCGTAAAGGGTTACGATATAACTTATACTGCGGGTTAAAATGTTTGTTATGATTCGATCAGCCATTCAGAATGAAATAATTACACTTGTAATTTTTGCATGAATTGATGTAAACCTATCTAAAGCTGGAAATTATATTTCACTCTGGTAAATTCAACCCTACTATACTGACTAATTTAAAATATAAAAATTAGAATTTTTCAAATTTTTAAACATTTTTAAATTTTAGAATATAAATAAGTTTATATCTGTCCATCGACAAATAGGTCTATAATTGAAAACGTTTAACAAATTTAGGAATAGCTGACGAAAAATAAGACGACAAATTTGTAATGACAAATATAATTTTCAATAACATTGCAATGTGTCCACTTAAAGGAAATATGAAAAAGAGCTAAAGATTAAAATTATCATTACGAATTGGGTCTTATAATAGATCTATATCTCCTTAAACAATCATATAAATATGACTCAATACAGTATGTATCCATTATAATAAAAAACACTGACACCTCCATGTACAAAATCCATCAAAGTAAAATATTCGTCAACCAATTTCAATCCCAAAATTACAGGAAACGATAATATGAATTGTAATCAAGCGAATGGGTTGTTGCGGCTGGCGGACTGGCATAGTTTATAGACATTACCAGCGTCAAAGTGGGCCAGTAAATATTTGCTTAATGGATGCCATAAATAGTAAAGCTAATTAAATGGTTGTGGAGCATTATGGGAAATGAGCTGGCTTCAGTTATGACTTTTCTAATGTTTAGTGCAATGTCTTTATGTGTAGCAAATAGGTGATTTGGATCACTATGTAAGAAATGTGACGTGGTTATTATTTCGAGAGAATCATAAAAGTGCGCTTTATATTTATTTAAATAGTAAAAACCATGAAAGCTAGTTTAAAAGTTTGTCTCGTGATTGTTATAAATTGTTATTCATTGTTACAGTTTAATACATTATTATTTTATATAATGAATTAATTTTTAGAAATGTAAAACGTAGTCTCCATTAGAGCCTAAAAAGCCTCATTTGATACAATCTCTAATTAACATGAGCTAACGTTGAAAATACGATACGGCTCGTATTATGAGCCACACGGCACCGTTCTTTATACTTATTAATTTGGGAACAATAATTTTGTACGTTGCATATATTTTTAAATTAGTTAAAAAACTTTTTACCATTTAAAATTATATTTAATACCAACATAATATACTGTTATTGAGATGCTTTTGGGTGGTGTATAATCGGATGACACAATAATAAATTCAAATTACCGAAATATCTAGATATATCCGCCTAAATGTCATAAACAAACAGTGACAATTGGTAGCAAATTGGGCAGTAAAACTAAAATATAATGTGGATACAAAGAAAAGGCTAAACACGTTTTGTACCATATGGATACAAAGAAAACGCTAAACATGTTTTCTACAGTATAAATACAAAGATAAGGCTAAACATGTTTTTGTACCATATGGATACAAAGAAAACTCTAAACGTATTTCCAAGTTGTACATACGATTTTATTTGTAGTGGATAAAAAACTAATCAAAAACAAGTCCTGGAAAAACATTAATTATATAAAAAAAATATTAAGAGCAGTACCTCATACTGCATTGAATTCAATGTTTTTCATACCAAGACGTAAATGTAATCATATTACCCTACTTGCAAAACCGATAATTTCTTGCGTTGATGTTTTGTTTTAAAGAAAATAATTAATCAAATAATGTACAAGCTATTGGAAAAGTTTGTATTTCATACAATTCTTTTTATGATTATAACATCATTGTATCTCTGCCTCTCTGCCTATACCATACACGCCTTTGGACATATCTGCAGTTGACATTTTCCAACCTTTGTCCATTTATGTCAAGTATGGTCCTGTAGTAAAATGTCATATTAAAAATAACACATACTTTATCTTCATGTTGTTATAATAATTTTATCATGAAAATGTTGATATTTTTTATTTATCGATAGTTTTAAGTAGGTAAATTGTTCTTAGAAAATATATTATTTATTGATTTATTATTTTATTGACTGGCAACTTTATGCATAAAATAATTAATGCAATAAATGTAAAATATGTCCCATGTATTTTTGTAACGGTTTATGAGTATACTAACGCAAACAACGAACAAATTAAACATAATATAACTCATCATAATATTGAACATTAAAAAATATTTATCGACTTTAAAGCTATTTTAACATATTATTTATAATACGATAATTATTAATGTTGCCTTATACATCCAATAGTAATAATAGTTGAACTTTAATCATGTGATGGAAATGTAAACAAAACCAAACAAGTTTAAACATAAAGTAGTTTAATTAATTACACGTATTTAATGTAATTTTATGATCAGTCTGTTTCCACGAACGCCGTTGAAACTGTTCATTTAGTTTTATTAGTTAATTTACTTAAGAGTCTATGCATACACATTTACCCAGTAGTAATGTACTGTGTTGATATTTAATTAATTAGTCAATCGAATAAATTGTCAGAGAACATGCTATCAAAGCTAATCCATATAAATTGTATGATGTAAATTACATTAGTAACTGATCTTATAAAACCCAACTTAAATATAAAACGTAAATTTTAGAATCCATAATCGATGCAAAATTGGATTCTAGTTATTTTAAATCATTACTTGTATGGTGCTATTATTGACACAATCTATTTAATTTTCCAAGTTGTTTTACTTCAGTAAAACTGTTTGATGTTGCTGAGGTAAGGTAAGGGAAAGTGGCGATGGCCACAAACATTCCAGCCAAAATATACTTTTGAATACAGTTTAATGTCCTAACTATTTCCAAAATATTTTGTATTCGGTTTACCCATATTCATAAAGACCCAATACTAAGAAAATTCATGTAGTTGGACATGTATTAATTTTTCGATTTGGGTAGCCACCAGATTACCAAGATACAATAAAATGGTTTAAATTATCTGAATTGTTGGTAGGACTACTATAATTCCAAATGGTTGCTATGGCAACTAGTTTCAGTTCAACACTGTGTCCTCAAGCCTGGTGATGGTTCCTGTGTTGATCTGAAACTAGTTGCCACAGTAAGCATTTGGATTTACCAGCATTACAGGTACCATTTGTAGGACATGTTAATGTTGGTTTTAGCAGTTTGTCGACTTTTATCCGAAACCTATATCTGGAGATTACCATAATCAATACAAAAATCATAGATTTATTTACCCAATAATTTGGTGAGTCGGTGGCTCAGTTGGTAGCAGCCACCAACCTCTTTAAAAAAATAAGTATTTATTTTATCTATATAAATAATAGTATCTTAGTATAAAATACTCACCACACATGAACTATGCATTAAGTTGCAAAACATCTCCCTTAGTAGAATAGAACGGAAAACAACTATAAACATTTACAAAATTAAAATCAACACTTTAAGGAGATTAATTCAGGATTTTTGGTGATTTGGATAACCTAATACTAATGATTGTTTCTGTACTACAAAACCACGAAACCAATAAGTACGTAGCGTAGTATTTTAATATGTGAATACATTATACAAATACACAACAAACATAATACGGGGCTCCATTTCATTTCTTTAATAAGAAACAACGTAATCCTATTTTATATCCAATAATACTTTGAGATACAAATATGATTTTGGAAATTTTTGTTCTCGACAAAGAAAATTACTATCTTAGTTTGATTAAATAATAAATAAATAAAAATGTATTAGTGAGTTAAATTTCAAGACATTGTTTAATTTCGTTGGAATTTTGTGTTAAAGAATGCACCAAAGAGCATTCCATGTTAATTATTTTACGTTTAATAGTAGATATTTTATTTTCTTCTAATTTTACATGTTTGTGTAAACAAATTATACTATTGCGATGTTTTAATTGGTTAATCTACAATTTTACTCGTATAGCAAGAGATAAATGACATTCATTACATGATTTATTGATGAGTTCATTTTAATTAGCCCTAAAGTAAATGGCTAGGGTGTTTCAGTTGTAGATTTAATGGCCCGTTTCATGAATCTCGACTCTACAAACTTAATCGAACTCGTTTGTTGCAAATTATGTTTGCTTTAATCAAACTATGCTTTCAGCGAAATCATCACATATCAGTGTTTAATACTCAAATTTGATTTGTTCTTTTCAGAGAAAAATGTAATTATTTAAAACTGTGAAATTTAAAAATTGTTTACTTTTCTCAATTATAGTAATATAAATTAGAAACATGGTATTTCAGTACGCCAAATATTTTTACGAAATCATATATAAATCCTAAATTACCCATGAAATTTTGAGAAAACTACAAGTCACACCCCCATAAACCATATACTAGAAATATTCGTCATGACGAAAAACCTTTCACAAAACTATCCGTTATATCATAAATTAACCTTTAAGGTCGTAATTCCTTTCCAAAGGGAACTTTCTATGTACCTAATGTTAAAAAAAACCTTTAGCTGTAATTATTTGTTTGTTATTCTTTCAATTTATTACCTAAAATCAAGTGTGATTATTAGTTTGTATTCTTCCACCATGACTTTACTCTGTTTTCTTTATCTGAGCTTAACTTAACCAATTAATAGTTTTATTAATACTTATGAAGTCAAACGGGGTGAAGCCCGTGGGTAATAGCTAGTAGTAATTAAAATTCAATACACAATTTGTTATCTAACTATAATTAAAACCTTAACGCTTTGCTTGGATCTTCATCAGTTTTTAATGAAAACTATGCAATTTTGTACCTATATCAATCAATCAATCAAGAAATTTATTAACACAATAATTACCAATACATAGGATACAAATTGCAATAACCACAAATGGTTTGTCTGCACTAAAAGTATTTTTTCTTATTTGCCATACAGTTTCGTCAGTTTGAATCAGTAGCATGCAGTTTTATGAGTCCTTAATTGTCCCTTGAGTAATTATACCTATAAACCTATTACCTATTGTTTTTATTCCACCTTCAGCATGCTGTTTTACGTTATAGCGTGTTTAAAAGGTAAATGCCTGAAATATATACAAAACGATTCATTTGTAACCGTTGTTCCCAGAAACTTATGCAAAATAATGTTATCCACCGTACAATTTTATTATTTTCATCAGAGTTTAAAGACTTTAATTACTGAAACCTCAAAATAGACACTCCTAGTTAGTTTAACAATAAGTCGCTTTACATTACTCTAGACGTTAAGCCGCTCTGACATACATAATGCAAATATTTCCTGATGGCATTTGATGGGAGTAATGTACTATGTGTGGTTATGTTGGCGACTTAATGGATTTTGACAATTCCCGGCAATGCTATAAAGTCAATGCGTTGTCTGATTACTTTTTAAACTACATTAAGTAAATTTACTTTAAAAAATGTAAATATTTTCATCATAAAAGTGTTGCAGAAAATAAATGCTATTAACATACAGTGTCACTCCAATTTGAAGAGACTCTGTGGATCGGTTCATATTTATACATATAACTCGTTCATAATCGACTTGTAGACTAAATGTAGTAAAACCTTTTGAGATAAGGCATATTACCAATGCATTTCTAAGTTTGGTTGAGGAATTATAATACCATTGTAATGTAAACGAAATACCTTCACTTCAGCAAACCTGCACACTGAGCTAATTTCTATTTGTAGGATGGGATAAAAAAATATATTCCATTAAAAAATACTCATTTTTCCCTATTTATATAACATTTTATTTAATGAGTAGTGAGTGTTTTTGCTACAGAGAAGGTAATAAAGAGTTTTTATCAATTAAAAAATCATACCTTTGAAACGAATGAATCAAAACATATCCGTAAACACGCTAACTACAATAGTTTACTTATTCTCCATAAGAAAAACATTGTAATTTTAATTTTCTGCTTTTTAGAATTTTATCCGTTAACTTCTCCGTTAATTTTCTCCGGAGTAGAATATTGCTTCATTATACTAAATTATCTTTAATAATATTGAAAATAAATTGAGAAATATTAAGTATTGCTGTTCAAAAATGGAATACCCCAATTTAAACCTTAGTGAAAAATGTCATAAAAATCTATTGGTTTTTAATTGAGTTATCGTGCTAATGGACCCATAAATAAAATGTATAAAATTTGTATTTGAACATATGGGTTTTTTAGCCTCTGACGACATAAAAACTAAATAAATCGTTTCCGGGTGTAAGTCTTACCATAAGAACTACGGTAACAGCTTATTCCTTATATGGGAAATTCACTAATAAAAAAAAAATAGTTTTTGTACTTATGTATACAGAACATTGTGTAATAAACAAGGTCAAAACATGACGAATACCTGACGATGACAGCTTGGGGAGAACATGGTATGTAAAACACATGTTGATGTATAAATGACATGTCTCTTATGTTTGCTTGTGTCATGTAATTAACGCAACAGCTGTGTTTACATCGACAAAAACACCTATGTCAGATTTTATGTAGTATTTCAGCACCAAAGTTATTCATGAGGTAACAGGTATAATCTGCTGTTTCAAATTTTAACGTTACTATATTTAGATTAAACTCTAGAGAGCAGGTATTTGGTATAATGATTTTAATTTATAAAGTAGTATCATTGTACTTTTTAGTTAAGAAGGGTAGTTAGTATCAAATGAACTTAATAAGCGCTCTATTCCGAATTCAAAATATTGCATAGACCCAGCTATAAAATAGATTAAAAATTTCCTTCTCGCCAAATATTTTGTAAAACACACTTTAAAACGAGAGATTTATTTTATTAATTTATTTGTTTCAGATGTATATAAAGCTATTAAAACAAAACTAGCAACAGTGAAACAGTGCTGGAGAAGACTAAAACTTTTGGTACCTAATAAAACATGACAGCTTACTAAAGTAAAATAATCCACTTATACTCAGAATTAAAGATTTGACTTAATTACAGAGAATTTCTTTCACAGAAATAAAATTGAAAACATCATGTGAACACAATGTCTAATGCCTCCATAACAAACTGACAATGTATTTACTATAAATGCTTATTTTTTTAAAGCGATCGCTTAATTACTTAGCATGTTTCAAAATTTGAATGAAAAATATACGACTGGGTATAACCCCTATTCCAGTGATATAAATCTGTTTTTAACTACAATTTACACTGTTTTTACAAATATTTAATGTAATTCATTAAATTCAGGGATGACTACTTCATTTCAATAATTAAGTGTTACTTTTAACAGTCTTTACATATGAAACTGTGAAATCCTTGGCAAAAATATAGATACATTTATATAAATAAGTAAAGCGGGATAAAAATTGTGAGGATAAGTTTTCTTTTTCACTATCGTACATGCCAATACCTGTCCAAAAATGCATTTTAAACCCATCGTTCACAATAACAACCTAGCTGTAAAAATAAATTAGCACTAATAATAACAAGGTTAAATTCGTGACTTATATCTTCAAGAAGAATTTCATAACTTAAGTGATGAATGTAAAGAAGTTGAACCCCTCCTACGAGAGTAGTGGTAATAAGCTGGGTTTACCCCACTTCCGGCATTTTTTGGCCCATTTTTAGAGGGTATGGAGACGTTTATAGGGGCACTGGAGACGTTTTAGAGGCTTTATGTTGGCATTTTTGCATTTTTTCTCCGAGAGCTTTTTTTGACCACTTTTTTAAAAATCCAGCTCTTGACCTATACAAGCCTATATCAAATATTCAATATCAAGCTAAAAAAGCTATTTCTTATATTTATTGACCCTTACAAGTGTAAATGTAAAGTAGTGGTAATAAGCTGGGTTTACCCCACTTCCGGCATTTTTTGGCCCAGAACTTTTAAAATTTTCGGCGAAAAAAATGTCCGAAGCCCCAGGAGCTTTTTTTGGCCACTTTTCTTAAGGACCTAGCTCTCGACCTATACACCCATATATAAATTTTTTACTTTTTTAATACTGAAAAACACGTCTGGAAATGGTGAGCTTTTTTTGACCACTTTTTTAAAAATCCAGCTCTTGGCCTATACAAGCCTATATTAATGTTCAATACCATTGTACAACTTCAATCCACATCCATTTACAAGTATATTCTCAAAATCATCAACTTGACAGTGCGAGGTTTGTATGTGAACTCGGGTGCGCTCCCGGCCGTGGGCACTGCCACACGGGTCATGTGAAGCGGTCATGCGACTGGGGAATCCCCAGGTGGTGAGAGTCTATATATAGAAGTGACATCCGGGTGGTATTTCATTCATGAGCGTGATGCCGACTTGTACACTGTGTCCCGCCTCGCTGTCCAAGAAGAGCAATTTGGTCCGCCACTACAAGGTAATGCATCAAATGAAGGTGAAACTGTGCAAGGTTTGTGATTTAATCTGTGATAATAATGTGGCTCTAAAATCGCATATATTACAAAATCACAAGAATTGTAATTTTTGTAAGAAAAATGTTGTTGGTCATTTTAAAAGACACGTCAATTCTTGCAATAAATGTCCATATACAATGATAAAATTTGTTGGCGAATCGATTAGAACTGAACTTAAAAATACTCTTCAGTCTTGTCCTCTGCCAATAAAATGGACTTTAGTAAGGAGAATCAAATTTATAAAATATTCAGTGGATCAAAATGGAAAATTAGTTAATGAAAAAGAATGTATTGCAGATTTTAGAAGCCTTACCACCTTAACTATTGAGAAGAGAGATTTAAAGCCTCAAATTGAAAATGCACATTTAAAGATTGATGCATCTATACACAAATTTCAAGCCCAAGGCAGTGGATGGATTTATGACCATACTAAATATTGGCAGTTACATATTTACAAGTATAAGCCCCTAACTCCAAAGTCATATATCTCTACACCAGAGAGTATTAAATCAAAACATGCAGTTTTAAATATAAAAAATGATGATAATAAATGCTTTCTTTGGTCGGTATTAGCAGCTTTAAATCCAAGGAATGCTAAACATGCTAATAGAGTCTCCAATTATGTACCACATGAAAGTCAGCTGAATATGTCAAACATAAAGTATCCAGTGAAATTAGCTGATATAGATAAATTTGAAAAACAAAATAATATAAGTGTTAATGTATTTGGGGTTGAAGATGATAAATGTATATATCCATTAAGAACAACTAAACTGAATAGTAATACTCATGTAGATTTATTATTATTACAAGAAGGTCGTAAATCACATTATTGTTTAATTTGTGATTTTAATAGGTTAATGTTTTACTCTACAAAAGATAACCGTAAAAAGCATTTTTGCAAGTTGTGTTTACAACATTTTTACACTAATGATAAATTAGAGCGTCATATAACATATTGTAAGAACTTTGATGCCCAACGAGTGGAAATGTCTAAACAAGATACATTACAATTTAAAAATTATAAATATCAACTTAAAGCCCCATTTGTGATTTATGCAGATTTTGAATGTTTTATAAACTCAAACAATCATACTCCATCTGGATTTGCATTTGTTGTAGTGAGAGATTCTAAGATTATTTCTGAAGAGTTATATAGTGGTGCAAATGTTATGGATGTGTTTTTCAAAAGGTTATTTGAGACTTATGACTTCATTAAAAGTCAAATGTCGATATATATTCCTCTTGAAATGACTCCAGAGCAAGAGGCATCTTTCCAAAACTCAACTCATTGTCACATTTGTGAAAAGCCCCTATATTTTGATAGGGTGAGAGATCATTGTCATTCATCTGGCCAATACCGTGGAGCTGCCCATAATGATTGTAATTTAAACTATAAATTAACAAAGAAAATACCAGTATTCTTCCATAACTTGAAAAATTATGATGGACATTTAATAATGCAACACTTGGGAAAGTTTGATCGTAAATTAAATTGCATAGCCAAGGATATGGAAAAGTACATTTCATTCTCAGTTGATGATTTAGTATTTTTGGATTCCTATAATTTTCTGTCCCTTCCATTATACAAATTAGCTTCCAATTTAAATACATTTAGATTCATAGACAATCCACTACTACAACGTAAAGGCGTATTTCCCTATGAATACATGACGGGACCAGATAAGTTTGCAGAGTCTCTACCTTCAATTGAAAAATTTTACAGTACTCTAACTAAAGAACATATCTCCCCCATTGAATATGAACATGCTAAAAATGTCTGGACCCATTTTAATATAAACAATTTACAAGAATATCATGATTTATATCTTAAAACAGATGTATTGCTACTGGCTGATGTGTTTGAGACATTTAGAGACCTGTGTTTAAAGGATTACAAACTTGACCCCGTACATATGTATTCACTTCCTGGATTAACATGGGAAGCCTGTCTTAGAATGACTGGTATAAAATTACAATTATTTCAAGATATTGACATGCATTTGTTCATAGAAAGTGCAATCAGAGGAGGAGTCAGTATGATTTCCACACGTTACGCTAAAGCCAATAATAAATATATGGGCGAACATTATGATCCCAATCAAGAGAGTGTGTATTTAATATATTTAGATTGTAACTCGCTATACTCCACAGCTATGTGTGAGCCATTGCCCGTGGATGGATTTCGTTGGACTAATGAGGTAGACTACAAATACAATCAAAATGATGAGTTTGGATACATTTTAGAAGTTGATTTAAAATATGATAAAATCTTACATGATTTACATAATGACTATCCATTGGCACCAGAGAAAATGAATGGCAAATTAATACCTAATTTAAATGACAAAACTAAATATATTTTACATTATAAAGCATTACAAAAATATGAGGAATTGGGTTTGGTTGCTACAAAATACCACAGAATTTTAAAATTTAGACAGTCTAAATGGCTTGCGCCCTATATTAATTTTAATATTGAAAAACGAAAATGGGCTAAAAATGATTTTGAAAAAGACTTTTACAAATTGTTAAATAATAGTCTCTTTGGTCGAACAATTATGAATCAACGAAAGTTTCGTGACATATATCTCAAGGATGAGTCACTATTAACAAAATATGTCACTAATCCAAGGTTTGACTGTAGCAAAAAGTTCGATAACAATTTACATGCTATACATTTAAATAAATTAGTTGTAAAGTTTAATAAACCTATATATTTAGGAATGACCATTTTGGATATTAGTAAAGTAATAATGTATGATTTCCACTATAATTATATGTCAAAATTTAAGAACAAAAGATTTCTTATGACAGATACGGATTCTTTAATGTATTCTATAGTTACAGAGGACTTTTACAAGGAAATAGAATGTGACTTGCACTATTTTGATACCTCTGGATATAGTAAAGACCATTTCTTATACTCTGATAAAAATAAAAAAGTCACAGGCAAGTTTAAAGACGAATTAGATGGTCATATTATGTATGAATATTGTGGTTTAAGACCAAAGTTATACTCTTACATTCCTCTAAAATGGTTATATGAAGAAGACAAGCAAGCTTTAGAGGTGAAGAAAGCTAAAGGAGCCGATGGTGCTACAGTTAAACATCTCCTCAGACATCAACATTATTTGAACTGTCTTGCAACTGGGCAAGATTACTATGAGAATGTGACAAGGATAAAATCTACAAATCATCATCTTCAAACCTTGACCATGAACAAGAAAGTACTATCATTTGACGATGACAAGAGGTTTATTCTAGAAGATGGCATCAATACTCTTGCACTTGGTCATTATAAAATTGATGTTCATTAAATTGTATGTGTAGATATATAATAAATACAAATGTTAAAAAACTCCAGTCTTTCATTTATTTACCCTTACCATCCACTTGATAGAATTGGTCAAACATAAATCTATATTTGCCATTATTCTTTGACCTTTCTTTGTCTATTACGAAAAAGCCATATTTAGTTTTATCCCAACATTGATGACAGAGATTTTTAAATTGGTCAAATGAAAAGTCATTACCGACATGATTGTGATATACATGTTTTAAATTTAAATCATCTTGTTTAAATAATATTAGGAAATTTACATTATCACGTAAATGTTTGTGTACTTTGCTATAAGATTGACACAAGTAAAAACAGTTAATATTTTTATGTCGACCCATTGAGAAAAATTGTGTAATATTTGGACTATTTATGTCATCAAATATGACAACTGACTGTGATTCGACATCATTTGGTGTGATTTCACAGTCAGTAAACGTGTGTAATTTTACTTCGTCACACAAACTAAATATTTCAATTATTTTTTTATATTTTTCTTGTTCTAAAGATTTTGATATTAAATATAAATTTGTAAATTTTAATCCTTCCTTTCTTACAATTAAATTATAAATTACAACTGTCTTCCCACTTCCACTTGGACCACAAATAACACATCGAATATTGGTAGGAAAAAGACCCAACTTCTTTGGTATATTTTCCTTAGTATGTACTATTTTAAATTTGTGTTTTTGTTGAATAAAAGACATTTTTTATATAATAAAAATGGTAAAAAATAATAAGAAAACATGTAAAAAGGGCAAAGGTTTATTCTTAAAGCCTTACAGGGGTCGAGGGTTATTGAATACTCTTATAAATAACCTTCCATTTCCACTTCACATACCATCATATCGCTACTGTGGACCTGGAACGAATATACGTGAGAATTTAGCTAAAAATGTACCTCCAAAAAATAAGTTAGACTCTTATTGTAAAGAGCATGACATATTCTACATGAATAATCCCGATACCGCTGCTCGGAACAAAGCAGACATGAGATTAGCAGACTTAGCTTGGACTAGAGTAACGGCCAAGGACGCAAATCTTGCTGAAAGAGCAGCTGCTTATGCCGTGACAAATTTGATGAAGGCAAAAGCAAAAATGGGAATGGGATTGAAATTTAATAAAAAAGATGGACAACTACCAGCTGTTAGAGGCCGCAAAAGACGTGCCTCACTTCCGGGGGGTGTACCTAAAAAACGAGCTAAAAAATCTAACACCAAGAGTAAAAGAGTGCGGAATAGTTAATTTAGACAGTTCATCTGGCACACATTGGACAGCATATCGTAAAAATAAAGATATTGTAATTTATTTTGACCCGTTTGGAATCCAACCTCCAAAAGAAGTAATTAAATATTTTGAGGGACATAAAATCTTCTATACTACTGATCAAATACAAGATTTAAATAGTTCTATTTGTGGAATTTTATGTTTATCATTCATAAAAAATTTTTGTTTATAAAAATGGATTCATTTACTATAACATTTTCGGGTACAGAGTCAGAGCTAAAGTCAGTGTTCTTTCCTCCCATAGAATTAAATGATGATTATGTAATTGGATTGGTAGATTTTCAAAGTTATAATTCTATATTTAATGTAAAAAAACCACTTAATACTTTAACATATTACAAAGTAGAGAAAAAAACATTACCAAAGGGAGAGATCTTAGTTGATGATTTAAACCGGTTATTAAATGGTAAACTTAAAGTTATAATAGATAAAAATGGAGAAGCATTAATTAATACTAAATCCAAACTTTTATTTAAAGGGCTTATTCCAAAATTAAATCAACTTAAAGGCAACAAATTAACCATTGGAGAAGGTGATGATGTTTTCTATTATGACCACAATGCTCCAGTTACAATAGAAATTTCTGAAGGAACATATGAGGTGGTTGAGCTTGCAAAGGAAATTCAAAAGCAAATTCCAAACTTTTTCCTTACAGCTAATAATAAAACTATGAAAGCGACATTACTTTCTAGCCACGTGTTTGATTTTACAAAACCATGTTTAGGGTCTGTTTTATTGGGATTTAAAGGTGTTTCTACTCCTGGTGTTCAGTTTGAATCTACAAATAAAATAAACATTAATAATGTAAATGTGATTAGAGTAAAATGTAATATTGCAAACGGGTCCTATTTAAATGGAAACAAATCACACACCATACATAGCTTTTATCCAGAAGCTCCTCCTGGCTACAAAATTATTGAAGTTCCAAGAAATATTATATATTTTCCTGTAAATAAGAGAAGTTTGGATGTTGTCAGTATTACGTTTGCCGACCAGCACGACAAGGCAATTGACTTTAACGGAGAAGAAACTACAATTACTTGTCATATAAAAAAGATATGAGAATTTATAAGAATTTATCTATAAGTGTGCAAAATGCTAGGTTCCTACGATCAATAGGACTAAAGTTAAAATTTTCTATTAATAAAAATGGAAGATTTTCTAGACGTTACAGGGAAATCCCAATTCGACGATAGTGTGGTTAAAATTACAAATCACTCCTATGTTCCCCACAACACTTTAGCAATAAATAATTCTGATGAAATTCGAATATGTATTAATAATCAAGATTTGCTAACTCTGCCATGTAGGAGCTATCTGTATATTAAGGGAGAAATTGAAAATCATGATAAAGGTCATTTTATAAATAATGCATTTGCATTCTTATTTGATGAAATTAGATATGAAGTCGCAGGTAAAGAAATAGACATTGTAAGAAACCCAGGAATTTCTAGTCTTATGAAAATATTGAGCTCTTACAATAAAACTACTAAATTGACAAATGTAGCATTTGATTCTGACATGAATTTAAAAGAGTTCCATAAAGGTGGCAAGTTTAGTACATGTTTGCCATTAGAGTTGTTAATGGGTGTATTTGAGGATTTTAATAAGGTATTAGTAAATGTCAAACAAGAATTGGTGTTGAAAAGATCCAAAAATGATTTGAATTGTATATTAACAACCACTAGTGCTCCAGCGAGTGGCACTGCTGATATGATTCCTAAAATTACACTTAACTCAATTCAATGGGTTATGCCACATGTGATACCATCAGATGGGGAGAAGTTACAATTACAAAAGATGTTATTGCAAAATAAAAATTTGCAAATTGCATTTAGAAGTTTAGAGCTGCATGAACTTCCATCATATCCGAATACTACAAGACATACATGGTCAGTAAAGACATCTTCAAGTTTGGAGAAGCCTAGGTATATTATATTTGGTTTCCAAACAGCTAGGGATAATAGTGCACGAAAAAGAACTGATGAATTTGATCACTGTAAATTAAAAAATCTCAAAGTATTTCTAAACTCTGAATATTATCCTTATAGTGATTTAAATCTCGACTTTGAACATGGAGATGTCTCTAAAGCTTATGAGATGTTTATGAGGTTTAGAGAGACTTACTATAATACTATCCCAGATCCTATGATTAGTAGGGCCGAGTTTATGAAGAAATATCCACTAATTGTAATAGACTGTTCTAGACAGAACGAAACAGTGAAGGAAGGAATTGTTGATATTAAATTAGAGATTGAAACTGCAGAAAATGTGCCAGCAAATACATCTGCATATTGTTTGATAATACATGATAAAGTGTTTGAGTACAATCCTTTGTCAAATGAGATAAATAAAATGTAAATAAAAGATGAAAAACATTCAACAAGAATTGGTTGACTCTGCAAATCAAATACGAGAGAAATATAGAGCTTTAAAACGTGGCAAGTTTCTAGAGGCTGAAGAGAGGTTCCAAACATTTCAACCTTTAATTGAGCCATTACAAGAATTAAAAAAAATCACATCAGAGAGGCCTCGAATGGAGATTCTCCCAATGACTCCGTCTAGAATATCAATGATACCAAGATTGCAACCATTACAAACACACACCCCACAGAAATTAGATTTTGGTCTTTTAGCATCAGACTATTTAGGAAATTACCTCAGTAAAAGTAGTATGACAGACACTACATATGGTATAAGACGAGAAGCAAATAAATTTTTTATTGGAAATAAGGAAGTTAATATTGCCAATGATGATGTTACAATTGCAAATAAAACCTACAAGGGGACAAAAGGTTTGTGGCAATTGTTAACTTTAAAAGAACCTGAGGATTATACTCCGGCTGATTTGCAAAATTATAAAGAGATTTTAGAAGCTACAAATGGACATTTAAAGAGTTACAAAGATGGTGCACCAATTTCAAGTAATAGACATACTAAATATCTTAATATAATTAAACCTCTATTTAGATCTGTTGGTGAAGGTTTGAGACAAGTGACTGGTAATAAAATAGACTATATTTATTGGGATGATCCTAATGAGCTTGTAGATAGGTTAAGACTTCTTTGGCTAAGTCGCCAAGCCGGTAACTCAGGAGTGGATAATGAAATAGATTCCATTATTGAGGAATTGAGAGAAAGTGGAATTATTTATTAAATAAAAATATGTTTATAGATAAATTTTATCGTTTATATAATCCATATAATAAGCCTGCAGAACCCAGGGCTAGTAGTGAACCTACTTTAAATTTACAAGACGATAGTTGGAATGGTTTAAACCGTAAAATTGGTAATGTTAAAGATGGGGAGTTTGTAGATGATGTATCAACTTTGGGACAGACATTAACTAGAAAAGGTGATGTCTTCTTACAAGGTAAAACTAAATATGAGTTTTTAGAATCCAAGAATAAAAATTGGAATGCTAAAAAACAGAAAATTACTAATGTGGAAAAAGGTGAAAGTTTAGATGATGTGCCCACTTTACAACAGACTTTAATACGTAAAGATGGTGGTACATTTGTACAAGACAATAATAATTATGAATTTTTAGAATCAGAAAATGGTGTTTGGAATGCTAAGAAACGGAAAATTACTAATGTAGAAAAGGGTGAAAATTTAAATGATGTGCCCACTTTACAACAGACTTTAATACGAAAAAAAGGTGGTAAATTTATACAAGACGATAATAATTATGAATTTTTAGAATCAGAGAATGGTGTTTGGAATGCTAAGAAACAGAAACTTAGTGATTTGATGGAAGGTACAGATAGTAAAGATGCTGTGAATGTTTCACAAGTTCCAAAAATGGAAGCAGGCTATTGGAATTTTAATAATAAAAGGTTAGTACGTGTTAAACCTGCCATTGATGACACTGACTGTGTTATAAAAGAACAGACTATAACTTATAATAAAAAACTATATTGTTTTGATGCCAGAAATCTATTTATAAGAAATCTACCAAAAGGGGAACATTCGGATGACATTTGTCTAATGTCACAGGCTATGCATTACGATGGATCAAAATTTGTATATGGAGAAAAATTTTTTAATTTGATGGAATATAATCCTGATTTATTAGTTGCTGACCCCACATCTTTGAGTGGATTTAAGTATATAGATAATAGACCATATTTACCAGAAAACTATGTATTTAAAAGAATGGAAGATAATCTATTGATTGGGGCTAATGGTGATGTATTTAGAGTTACAGGAAAGGATGATGTTATAAAAAATGAATGAAATTGCATACGAACTTCATAAGCCTGCAAGAAAGAATTTCATTAGAAGGTCTTTTAAAGTATTGGGTATAAACGAAACCATACAAATAGATTTAATTGATATGCAAAACTATGCTAGAGAAAATTCTGGCAATAAATATATTTTAACTTTAATAGATACATTTTCTAAAAAAGCTTATGCTGCTCCACTAAAGAATAAGACAGGGTTAGTGGTTACAGAAGCCATTAAAACAATTCTACCAAAGGGGGTTAAAAACATTCAATCTGACAATGGAAAAGAATTTTTTAATCAATATTTTAGCAAACTAATGAAAAAATTAAATATTAATCACTATCACACATTTTCTACAACTAAGGCTGCAATTGTGGAGAGGTTTCAGAGAACTTTAAAGAATTGGTTATATAGGGAATTTAGTGCTCAGGGGAGTTATAAATGGTTAGATTTACTTCCAAAGTTAATTCGAAAATATAATAATAAGGTGCATAGATCTATAGGAATGAAGCCTAACCAAGTGAATGTTAAGAATAGTAAATATGTGCATGAGAGGTTGCATGAAAGGACTTCTAAAGTAGTGCAAGTTAAAAAACCAAGATATAAGGTAGGTGATAGTGTGAGGATTTCCAAGTATAAACATGTTTTTAGTAAAGGTTATACTCCAAATTGGACAGGGGAACTATTTACAATAGCAGAAGTTAAGAATACAAAGCCTGTGACTTATATCTTGAAAGATGAAAATGGCAATATAATCAGGGGAGGTTTCTATACAGAGGAGTTGTTAAAGACCAAGTATAAGGACATGTATTTGGTAGAGAAGGTAATTAGGAAAAAGGGTGATTTATTGTATGTCAAATGGCTTGGATTCCCAAGTAGCCAGAACTCATGGATTTCCACTAAGGATATCCAAGGGAGCGCGTCACCACTAGAGACGAGATGTGGGAGCATGGGTCGAGAGCAAGAAGCCTGGAGCATACCCACGCCATGAGCCGGGAGCGCACCCGAGTTCACATACAAACCTCGCACTGTCAAGTTGATGATTTTGAGAATATACTTGTGAATGGATGTGGATTGAAGTTGTACAATGGTATTGAACATTAATATAGGCTTGTATAGGCCAAGAGCTGGATTTTTAAAAAAGTGGTCAAAAAAAGCTCACCATTTCCAGACGTGTTTTTCAGTATTAAAAAAGTAAAAAATTTATATATGGGTGTATAGGTCGAGAGCTAGGTCCTTAAGAAAAGTGGCCAAAAAAAGCTCCTGGGGCTTCGGACATTTTTTTCGCCGAAAATTTTAAAAGTTCTGGGCCAAAAAACGCCGGAAGTGGGGTAAACCCAGCTTATTACCACTACTTTACATTTACACTTGTAAGGGTCAATAAATATAAGAAATAGCTTTTTTAGCTTGATATTGAATATTTGATATAGGCTTGTATAGGTCAAGAGCTGGATTTTTAAAAAAGTGGTCAAAAAAAGCTCTCGGAGAAAAAATGCAAAAATGCCAACATAAAGCCTCTAAAACGTCTCCAGTGCCCCTATAAACGTCTCCATACCCTCTAAAAATGGGCCAAAAAATGCCGGAAGTGGGGTAAACCCAGCTTATTACCACTACTTACGAGGTTATTCGTATTCCAATTAAACCAGTTTGACATTTATACATCAGGAATGTGGTACAGAGTAATGGATACGTCTGATGCCATCAAAGTTTCGTGTACAAACGGTCATTAACGAAATACTGATCTGTGGATGAAGTTTCAGAACCACATTTTCTCTAGTTTTTTCTCCTGTTTCACACAAGCTCGTTTAGGATTTATAGTAATCATAATTTTGTGGCTAAATCGTGGTTTAATGTCAAGAAATATCCGATTTCCAGTTACAAAATAAGTTTTATGTTACATATAATCACCTAAATATTCAACCACAGCTACAAATATTTCTTATAGCACGAATAAAGTTTAAAGTTACAAATGCAGTTGTTTGGATCAAAGTTTTATCTAAATTAAACATACACATTCTACAGCAAACCTGCTTGTGTCGTACACATAGTTTGTGCAGTTTGATAATAAATATAACAATCTTGAAATATTTACTTTTAAGTGAATCTTTCGTATGATTGAAATGAGTTACGAGTTATATCAATGATACTTGTTTATTAGCATACAGTAATTAACAAGCATATCTATCTAATAACTGAAACACTATTATTTCAAATTGATTGATACCTTAATCCTCTAGTCATGAATTAAAGACATTGTTAACAACCTCAGTAATTCAGTTCAAATAAAAAAAAAAATTCTTTACTAAGGATAAAATAATAGTTTCATTTATAAGAACCCTTACTATGTATGTATAATATTCTCTGTTGTTTTATTCCATAATGTAATAATTTCAAAGTTTAAGATTGATCTGCCAATACTAATAAATTGTTTCGTTGTAAGAAATTTTATAATTTTTTATATAAATATTGTAATTTATGTGTAGTTGTTATACATTTATTACACGTTATTATGTTCTTACATGAATATGATATAAGAGCGGTTCAATATTTTTTTAAGGCACTCAGTACAGTTTTTCCAAAGACTCTGAAGAAGAGTATCACAAAACATTGTACTTTATCTGAGCTTAAATCTTGCATTTATCTATGAGTTTAGCATTTGAATTTCAATGTTATTCATTTACATTTTTGATCAGCTGATCGTAGTGAAGCTGCTTTATCAACAAGATATCAATTATGGTGACGTAGTAAAATTGTCTAGGATTATGAGACAGAAACAGCTGACTAGAGGGTTATGCTAACTTACAATCAATATGCATATACTAGTTATATTTATTTTACCACATGATTGTTTTAATCGTAATTTTAAAGATACAAGTACATTAAAATATTATAGAAATATTGTAGAATAATATTTAAACAACTAATATACTTTTATTACATTTGTGTCAGAACTTGAGTCTTTTTAAGGTTAAGTAGGTGAGTCGGTGGCTCAGTAGTTGGTATCGTCACGGACTTCTGGCCCAAGGCAGCGATGTCATGGGTTCGGATCCCTTTTACTGCTGCGAACATTTTATCAGTACAGTTCACCTTCGTACTGTAACGGCTCAACCCCCTGCTTTGCTGGATATGTTCCACGCCCAGATCTGCAGTCTATGTGGACGGGCAAATGCAAGGTTAAAAGAGGCCGCCAACCTCTTAAAAAAAGTATGAGATTTTAAGGTAACATAATTTTATTCAGTCCCTGTGTAATATTATAGTAGCTCTCAACCTATCAAAGGTATTATATTACGGATATAACTTGCAGCCATCGCACCTTTCATAAAGATAATCACTATGTTACCCTTCATTACACACACACCTGCAAATGCATTTTTAGCATACATAGAATTTTGACCAAAGCTGTATGCCATTAAAGGTATATATAAACACTAAAAGATGAATAGCAATACAAATAATTCTTCAAAATTTTAAATTATTTAGAATATTGTGATCAATAATCATTCATAAAACTGTATTATGTTCCGTATTAATTGATTGAAAAAATCGTAAAATTTACTAAATATATCTACACCTACACATGTAGCTCGAAATAAAACAAAACTAGAACAATGTAACAAAAAATTCTACTCAATGTAAAATATCTCGCGTTTAAAATGGTACCCAACCCTAATTATTTATGGCGAAACTCGTTTGAATCATTTGAATACAAAAGAGACTATAAGAAGAGAACCGAAGTATCTGATTAATTATACGACAGTGTGCCAAGTTTGGACTTTGGAATATCTCGGTCTCGGAATGTCGAGATCCTTCGGACTCCTCTGCCGAGGACTGTGCAGCAAAATAAAGTAGACAACTATAGTAGTAATTATTATAGTTTAATAGCAAATAAGAGTATTTGGAATATTAAAGTAGTACTAGTTGAAATAGGAAAAAAACTAAATGCTTATCTGCATACCCCGTAGCAATCCAACTAAAAGAAGAGTTCTCGCTAATTAAAAAATAAGCTGAAGATAGTATGAAAGATTATTGTATGAACTATTACCTATATACCAAAGAGGTTACAATACTATAATGAACAGAAATGTACTAAAATATGTTTCTTATAAATATCAATTTTTGGAGTTTCTTGAAATGTTAAAAAAGTCTTATGAATATTTGGCTATTTAGTGACGTTTTTGTTAGTAACTTTTTTAAGCGAGCTTGCTTATGAATTTTTTTAAGAAATCCTGTTCTAATAAATTATGCTCTTGAAGTTTTCATCAAATTTTTATAGTTTAACTATCGGAGCGTCCTTCGTACGGGGTTGGCATATAAGTACAAAATGCTTATTATAGTTATGGGAGAAGACACGGTCTAAGAAAATTTTGTCTTTTAATTTATAAGGTATCCTATAATGTAGCACGCATCTACCATATCCCCAATGTTCTATCACTGCACCTAAACCATAGAAAGAAGTAAATTTCTCATTGTGTACCACAACTGTTTGTCCCGACAGACTCCGTCCTGTCCTAATGTGGTTTTATGTCAAATACTAGTTCATTTTCAAGATGAACTCGTTCGCATCGCTCAATCACGTCCTGGTTGAAAAAATTAGTCCAATTTAGATATGTTAATCAGTAAATCAGAACTGATTTGTCATGGTTTTGCTACTTTGTAACATCATAGTAGCGACAAACAATTTTTAGTTTCTTTAAAAAACCAGTACAAATACTTTTCCAAAATCACCCTCGTTCTTTAAATTGTTTACCGACATGTAGGAGACAACAGTGAAGTACAAGTCATCAGTCTGGATTATATGAGTCGTGGCCATTACTTGATGTAGAATCATTTATCATCGTCATCATCACAGTGTGGCCGGCCGCTATGATAAACGGAGAAGACTCTAGAGGACAAGATTTCAGTTGTAAGTTTAACCATCTGATAATAACTGCATACTTTAAAGGAAAAGCCTACTACTCGCTGAAGGAGTATTTTGATGACCCTCTGTTAGGCCTGGGCTGACTTACGCCTGTCCACAGCCTCAGTGTTAAAAATATGTTTTTAAATTTGTAAATAATGTATATATTTTAGTACAGTGTTTTCATGTTATTTAATGACGCCATCAATCCCCCATGGGGTAAAATATGAAGAACCGGTAATAAGGTAATAAACTATAAACGGAACAGTGCCTGAGAACCTTAGATCACTTTTATTGGGGTAGCCTATTTAAGGTTGCACTTTCACTTTTTTGCTACACTACTGTGAAATAACCGGGTTTCGTTACATGTTTATCACCTGGGAAGAGTCATCATTATATTTTTTACCACGGCTAAAGAATTTTTACTATAGGAAATTAATGTCTAATCATTTTTAGATTTTGCGGACGTAAACAAACAAAGATTTGTCCTTGTTTTGTCAACTCTTTCAACTTTCAACAACCAAAATTGTCCAACCAAAGTAAATATTAGCTTTAAAATAAAGGCATAACCTAAAATGCTTTGTGTTTTGTCATATTCCTAATTGTTAAGAATAAATAACCAATGTCTTTTAAATTAAGAAAATAATTAGTTTTTGTAGTGTAGCAAAAAGTAACGTTCAAAACACGAGTAAAAGTTAGTCTATACATATTCTCGACCAATTAGAGTGCTCGATAAATCTCGCACTTTGAACATGGTCTCAAATATGTAAAGACTCACTTTCTACTCTTGTTATAAGGATGCCCTTTTTAGCGAATTTCCCTATAGGGAAGTAGCTATTACCGTAAGTCTCATGGTAACACTTAGGCCCGGGACCGATTTACTTTTTCATTTTGATGTCCCCAGAGGCCAAAAACACCATTCGTTAAAATTTTTATATATATATATATATATATATATAAATATATAAATATATATACACGGCCGCGCCCGGGAAGCCAGTCACATAAAATATACACTGGAAGTCAGTCAGTTGCACCCCCCAATATATTTCAAGACTATGATATATATATAATATATGTTGGTAAATATCTTAAGCCTAGACATATCTGAACGTATATATCTCTTTTTTTCTTAAAAATACTAAAATATAATTACGTAAAAAATGCTATGCTAATGCAGTCACCACCGCATTTGCATGGGAAAGCCAGTCACGTAAAATTTGTGCTGCTAAGCCAGTCACTATATATTTTACCGCATACCACTGGAATCCAGTCACTGAAAATCCACCCGGGTATCCCGTCACTTCAGTCACTTTCACTCCTGCCCTTCTACTTTGTGATATTTATTTGTTCTACAAGCTTGAAAATCCGCACCTCAAACAAATGGATTATGGCTTCAGGCATTGAGCACTCTCATAACCCATCTTTCGCACTTCATTTTAATTAGTTGTCTTCCAGATTACTTAACAATTACTATTCTACAGATTAAATACCTAAATGTCAATGTAATCTTTGGTCGTCTTAATAGTCGTCCTGGCAACTGTGGATACAAATATGTACCGTACTAATTCGCAAGCGTAAGGTGGGAAGTTATTGCTTTATAGTCGCACAATTAGGCCTATTGTTGAGTCCTTGGAGGCAAGCGGCCATCTTGGATGATTTCAAAAAGCTGCAAAATTTATCGTCCAAAAATATTTTTCAAACACCAAAGTGTTTATAATTTAAATAGCTAGTATACTGTGGGGATTAGAAATGTTCTTTGTAGTTTTGAATTATTCTCCAAGGGAGTCCATAAAATAAGTTAACGGTCACGGTCATCTTGGAAAAAGGCCATCTAATACGAAAACAATATCCTGTGTTGCGCGGGCCGTAGCACACAAATAGTTTTCCCGCCTCAAACAATCAAAGGCGTGTGGAACAAGGCAAAATTCTTGTCTCTTTTGTGGCGAGAGGTAGGGGCGAGCCTAACGGGTTCCATTGATGGGCTACCCGGCTACCGACCGACCTGGGGTAGCGACTAGCGAGCCAGTGGATGGTTAAAGGTTCTGCCGGTTATTTCCATCTTATTGCTGGTTCTCGAGCTTTTGAGCTCGTTGTACAGTGAAATATTACTTCCCTATTTTATATAGCCACAATCAAAGCGATTTTTACAAGAAAGAATGAAGATATAGACTCAGTGATGTGTGGTTACTTAATTAAATCATGTTCCTTGATTGTTTACCCTTTTGTAAGAGCCAATAATCAATCAACTTATATTTCTTTATTTTTCGATTTATTATCTATATCAATTCAAGAGGTAGCCCTGTACCTGGTTAACAAATATACCGATTACATTTAACGTGTTTTCTTTGAGTTACGCCCCATGGGATTCCAAAGTTTCACAATGTTTACATTTTTGAAGAATGTAGATAACAGAATGTTTAACGAAGTCAGCTTTAAATGCTGTCAATAAAGTTCTTTGATTTTGCGGTCCAAAAGGTAGAAACTATTCGAATTGTGAAACTTTTAATTTTGCTACGAGCCTGCTAATTGGAGATTGTGACTTTCTTAAGTTTAGGAAGTAAACGTATTAACATGACGTGTTTGGAGTGGGATTTGAAATATGTGACGTGTATCAAACTTTTTCTCTTCAAAATCCTCTCCGATGTAAAACACAGGTACGGCAGCTAGGTTTATTAGAATTCAAAAGTTTTTTAATTGTCCTCCAATGTTTAGAAATTATTTTTCGATCAAGTTGTTTAATGAATAAATAATTGTTTTGCCAAATTATGTTTCGAAAACAGGAACTAAAAATAGATCAGGAAATAGATATTTTAGTTCAGAAAACAAAGCCAATCAAATAGGCCTACGTACTTTTTAAATAAAAACACTGGTCAGATGGTTTTTAACTTTGCTTTTTATTTACTTCAATAAATTTCTAATAAAAATCACCACAGGTACTAATCTATATAAATAAAATTAGAGTTTTGTCTGTACATTGCTCAGAATCATCAACTTTTAGATTATTTTTACGTTTTAAACATTCAAGAATCCGAAAAAAGTTTCATCTCAATTCCGTTATTATCTCAATCATCAATTATTATCTCAATTCCGTTGTTGTCTATCTTCCGTCTGTCACGGTCCAAAGGCCATTTTACGCGGCCTTCTCCTGAAAACGAGAGTACCTATCAAGATCCTCGAATCATTTTAATGTATTCACTGGATTGGCGAAAGTGTCTTTAGCTATTAAAATATGGCCTCGCTACTTTGTAAAAAAAACTTACGGACGTTTAAAACCCAATTTTGTGCGATTTTTGTCAAGTTTTCTCACAATGTTTATCACATAATCATCATATGAAATAGCGAACAGCTGTTCGGATCAAGATTATTTTTCTCTAGCTGTCACTGATATGTTTACATTGAATATTGTTTACAAATACCGCAATCATTTCAGATCAAGTTTCAAAAGCAAATCCAAACCAAGTTGGATTAAAACCGTTTTTCCTTACATAACGGATTTAATTAATCGCAAGTGCAATAATGTGTAGGGTAACCGTAAATGAAAATAGAGCTTCTTTGTGTATAGAATTTCTATCGAGTTTTGGGTTTATAACCGGGGGAAAGACTTTGACTCAGTGTTCTATATGCCTGGGAAACTTACATTTTTTACATAAGCGTTACCAATAGCTTACATATAAGGTTTCAACTCGTTGACGGCACTTCAATGGTGGTTGTGTAAAGTGTTTAGAGACAACTGCAGTGGGTGATTGTAACAGAGGTTTACGGATTGTGCTCAAATCGTATTTCTAATGTGTCTTCTCAACGCTATGTGCTGCTCGCTGGACCATACGTCCAACAGACCAATTATCCATCTCTTGGGTTCGTAGGCTTAAACAATTATTCATAAGTTGGTAGCACATATAACTCAGTGTTCCGTACGGACAGGCCAAGAGCACCTTTGATAGTGAAATTTCCAACCTGAATGTTTGATGGCGAGGTTGAGGTATAGTATTTTAACTATATATTGTTTGGTTAGTTAGGTAAGGTTAACCTAACCTAACTAACCAAACGATATATGGAATTAAACAATCGAATAATCAATATTACTAATTTAGTTGTTTGTGCCAACAGATATGGAAGTGTACCCCTCATAGATCTATTACGCATTTTTTTTTACTTTTAACTGTCAGATACTGTATTTGTTTGTATATAATAGTTTGGCTAGCATATCTGAAAATATGCAAACCAATAGTTTTTCTTTATTTAGGAAGGTTTCAACTGACCACTAGAGGATCCCCGTGCGTAGAACGGGCACAGAGCTAGTAATTAATATTTAATTAATACATCTTATCTTACTAATATTATAAATGTGAAAGTTTGTGTGTTTGTTTGTTTGTTTGAAGTTCAATCACGCATTAACTACTGGCACAGAAGATATACTGTTTTAAATTTATAAATAATTTGTCATATTGTGCGAATCTTGGTGATTTGAATTTGGTAATTTGCTTTTTTCTGCTGTTTAGGTGCAGTGGTAGAACATTATTATGGATATGGTAGATGTTTTATACTATATTATACCGTAAATTAAAGAAACGACACGACGAGTGTCGTTGTCAATAATGTCGTCTGATTCTGACTGATGTCAGATGTTACACTGAATCGGTCACAGGGATAATAATTAGTTGTAACCTACCACTAGCTTACCTAACTAAGTTTGAGTGTTGCTATTTGCAGTGTGGGATGATTGCACTGGACAGTTTAGCTATCTATTTCAGAAAAATAAAGTTTAAAATAAATCAAATTCTAGGATCTGTTCTTAAGTTGTGGCCGTTTTGAGATGGATGCTTTCAGAGTTCAGTTTAGCCTAGCCTGAACAACTGGATTAGTAGCTTGACTTAGTGGTTCATCCATGTTTAGTTTATAAACACTAATCAATGCCTAATCTAGATTATAGGTGCCTTATTCTACTCTGTTTTAAAACTAATATACATAGGCATAAGCTTTAATTTTTGTATTAAATACTGTGTGCATCATTAAGGTAACTCCGTTAGGTTGCTTTTTATAAATAAATAATTTCATAAATCACTGATACCCTATATCATCTAAGTGTGCTCAGTACATAATGACACTCTCTCAAAAAAGTACTAATCCTAACCCAAAAAAATATAGATAGGTAGCTGTTTAGGCCTACAGAGGATGAGTGTTTATATTTATATCACTTATATTTATATGTCTGTGGTTAGGTTTTGGTTATGTTTGCCTTAAGATGGCTATAAGCTTAGGACTAGATATCAAATAAACTTCCAATTAACTTATAGTGCAGCCTAGCCCTAATTTGTCAGTGTCAATGAAATAGTGCAATATCAAGGACAACCAAACTTGGATATACAACCATGTTTATACCTAAGGTTCCTTTTTGGTACTCACCAACAAGGATCAACCGTAATTATTTTCAGTCAGAAAGTGTCCTGAGTTTCCAGAAAATTGTAACTTATTACATTTTAAAAATTGAGGGTAAATTAAACGTTTCGGTTCTGGTTTTGGAGCGAGTCCAAGTTCTTGCAGTGACTAATACTTCAAAGGAAGGAAGGTGGGAAGATTTTCATACTACTAATAGCCTTCTTTGAATTCAGCGTGAAAAATACTGGGTAATTTCTATAGTTTCGGCCATTTAGGGGAACCAAACAAATTTTTAAAAACTCTTCTATCTCATCATTTCAGTAAACTATGATATTATTATTTGAATAGAAGTTAAATGTCAAGAAAAAAAATACCGCAAATTATTATTTTTGGGATAGCATTACATTGACCAAGGAACACTCTCAAAGTGTAAAGTTTCCCGAACAAAGCTTGGTCCCCAGCTACTTGTCAAACAACGCAATAATGTACGTTATTTCATAAAATTTGTACCTGAGAAATGTACAAATGGAAAATGCATTTCTCGTAAGTGTAAGCAAATCTTAAAATGATAGGATTTGTAATGATACGATCTTAAAACGAGCAATTCAGTATTCTTATTCAAAACACCAAACACCCGCCACTGGATCAAAATATGCCCGCACGGCGCAATCCGGCACGGTGGGAAGCCCCTCTCGTACAATTTAAATTACGTACATAAGCCAAAAATAAAAAAAATATGATTTAGAACATTTCACTTTTTGTATACAGAATCCACTGTTTTTAAACTAACCTGACCAAAAAATAAAATAAAGTAGTAGCCGACAAAAAAAGTTCCGTGGAAATTTGCTATGTCACGTTTTATAAAACATTAAAAATAATCGACTTTATTTGAATATTTAAAATGAAAAGTACCGGGGGACCGAGCCGTGGCTCAGTATGTATATTTCGATTGTAAAAGCAATATAAAGGAAACTCGTGTTTTCTTTATAACTAATTTCGGCTTTTATTGTTTAAGTTTCAGTGGAATTTTAATTTACTATGATGTAACTTTAAATGGACAATGCAACACATTAATTTATTTTAATCTTACACATTTCTGTTATTGTAAATAAATCATAGAAATAAAAAAAATAAAAGTAGTATTTTTTTAAATACGTTCCTAATGAATGAATTAATATGCGATCACAGGTTAATACAGTAGCAATCAACTACACAGCATTAAAACAGCACAGTGTATGTAAGGGGTATGATTTATTTCTTGGTACTAAATTAAGTCATTCTTCAAGTATAAGTAAAACTTCAGCATGGGCATACTCTCTAACGTACTATCATATGATGGATTAGCTGAAGGCAGATAAGTCCGATTCAAGCTTATATTGCTTACTATAAAGATTGTTGTAATACAATTAACTTTAACTAGTGGTCGTCCAGTGGTCGAAAACTCGACCAAAAATATGTAATGTACAGGTTTCAAATGATTTAAGCCTAAAACTTTTTTCCCCGTGTGAGTAACTAAGGACTTCTGGATAGTTTAAATATGATATTTATATGTTTCTTACTCAGGAACAATGCCGTTCCGGGACACTATATAAATGGACGTTAACGTGATTATAAATTTGCATTTTACATAGTCAAAATACAATAGGTATTGCGCAACCGTGATATGTTAAGTCATTAACCTTGGTTTACTAATAAAAACTACACCGTATGCTTACTCAAACAAAACAAAACTTGCTTACTGTACAGCAATAAATCACGTAAAGAACAAAACAAAATGAAAATGTAGACTAGAAGACTACTGATACCGTAGTCATCCTAGGCTACTACTACATGATGTTTCAGAACAGAAGTATGGGGATAAAAATATTAAATAACTCATAAAACACCATAAAATCATAGTACTGTACTTAAGTCTTTCTGGTAATAATAACAATGATAAAAATAAGATAAAAATGATGTAAAACACCTCTTATTATTTCTCTTTGTTCTATTCTTTCTTTGGTTTCTCGACATCCACAAGTTGTCATGGTTACTAATCACCCAACGACCCAACCACAAAATATTGTAGTGTTGTGACAGCAGACAGAAGCAGACGATTGTCAGTATGTCAGTGTCAGTGCAAGATTGTCAGTCTGTAGGTGCGAGCGTATAGGTTGACCTTGACGATACTGATCGATATTTCTCCGTTTTGCTTCCATCTTATATTTGTTAAATGAACTGTAATATTTCAATAATTGGGAACCTACTGCACATAAAAATTACCGTAAATAGTTAAATATATCGTTCATATCGAAATATAAGACTGAAAAACACAGTTAATAAAACATTTTCTTGGGATTTGTGAGGTTATATAATATATAGGCATCATGATGATGCTACTCCAGTTAAGCGAGGTTCTACTGTATTTGCAAGTTAAAGTTACAAATAGAAACCCCATTATATGGTTTGTATTCAATGACCGATGTATTATACAAAATAAATTATAACTTATTTTGATATTAATCAGCAGCATTTATTACAGCTTGCAGCACTTATTAATATATATAAATATCCCAGTTACTATTAGTAAAAAAAAATAAAACACAAAATTGTGTGGCCATTCAATTTTTATAAACACAGTGTTAAACAACAGTGTCTGTTGACTCTGCAGAATACCGGATGGTAAAGAGTGTTTGGTTTCAAGAAAATAAAATAAAAAATAGTTTAACCTGCTTTACTATTTATTTTGAAAAATAATAGATAGGAAACCATAAGGATAGGTATGGGATTGAACTGAAATAATTGCAGGAAAACTTAAATAGTAAAGTCCACAATCTGTACATTGTTAGAGAGCGAGAGAGAGAGAGAGATAGAGAGAGAGATTTGATAAGGAATCTGAAAAGTAAACAAATAATCGTTTCTGGCGTTCGTTATATTGTACCCCCCTCCCCCCCCGTATTTGCACTCGTGACCACTTTTTTGTTGCTTCCTTATCATTCATCCGTCCCAACATATAATTCCTGTAATAGTTTGTTTGTAAAATTGAAATTATTATAAAAATATTTTATCTTTCGAGTGTAGTTTCATGGTTATTCTTATCAGATAGAATAATATCGTTGTCATATGTAATAGTTACTCCTTCACGTTACGCAATTGCGTAAAAAACAGTTCCAGTATCTCGGACAAGATTCACGTATATTTCTCGAGATAAAGAAAATCCGTATAGTTCCCGGTCCGTGGAAACACTGTAAATACTAGGATAAAAAATATTGTATAAAGGAGAAGTTGACTAAAATTTCAACTGAAGGTAAAAAAAAATCAAAATAACTTAAAATATGAGATGATGAACGGGTAGGATCAAGATTCAACCAATTATAATTAATTAATATTCGACGATCCTTATTAGAGGTGCATCATATTTATTTGGAGTATGAACATGTTTAAACATTTACACGTAGTTAATCACTATCCCAACACAAATAGTAACAAGGAGTAAACGAAGGTTACAGACCGCTGGGTTTTACCGCTACAAAGTAGGGTAGGGTGCCGTACTGGCTACACTAGTACACTACTCCACGATAGAACACACGATGAGACCGTCTCCGCATTGGTATTGCAGTTACGCTTATCGACACAGGCAGCAGCACCGGTTTGCTGTTTTCATACGTATAAAGTGCACGGGAAGCCATACCTGACTGGCTTATGGGAGAGCTGACTGGCTTTCGGGCGGGTGACTGCCACACCGAGTAAATTACCAGCGCACTGACTGCCAAACCGGGTGGGCACAAAAGTATATATATATATATATATATATGTGTGTGTGTGTGTCCGTGAACACGATACCTTGACTAATTTTTATCCGATTTTGATGAAATTTGGTTTAAAGGTGTAAGGCGGGATAAACTTGAATGAGTTCGCGATCCAGCATGATCGGACCATGGGAACAGGGTTTTATAGGGGGTTTAATGAGGTAAAAATTGGTTTTTCTCACTTTTGACCCTCAAAACACAAAATTTCCCAATTTTCCTCTAAACCTTCTTAAAGAGCTTAAAAAAACAAACAATTCAGTATATTAAAGTGTTTTTGTACTGTTATTGGTTACGGAGAAAACTAAAAAAATGGTCAATTTAAAATTCCCATGTTATTCTTATGGAGAATATTGTAAAATGTTGTAGTTTGCTTGTTTATGGATATCTTTTGATCAAACTTGGCAAATATATTCATTTTATACTAAGCAATAATTATTTTACTTAAAACACACACTTTATTAGCATCCTTGTAGCAGCAAACCTAGGTACTCGTTAAACCTAATGTTATTTAAATAGTTCAATTGAAAATCAATTCAGCCAAATGGAAATTCGCTAAGGCCTCTCGCCCACTATACGATTTCGGTCGTACGACACTGTGTCGTACGATATTCTTATCGTATATGTGGTCCTCGCCCACTTTACGACACTTTATCGGATAAATTACCAGGTAGCCCTGGAAGAGTCAGGGTCGATATCTTAAAACAGTGGTTCTGTATCAATTAGTAAAATAATTAATCTGTTCCATGTTGTTGCAATGTGGCTGCTGTAGCGCAGATTAAGCGAAAGTGGCCAATGTAGGCCTACAGCATTAAAGAAATCATTTTTTTATGTGTAGATTATTTCCCAAGTGAATGTAATTAAAGAAATTTTCAAATTATACAAGCCCATGCCTTTTACAAGTTTTTAAATTTACCATAACTATCATAGGTTTTTAAGAAAATCTGGTGAAAAGTTTGTATGTTTCAATTTTTTGGATTTGTTTTTAAATATTAATGATTTAATTTTATTAATATAATTTGCAAAAAGTAATATTTAGGTATTAGTGAAACTATTTCACACAAAATAATTAATGATTATAAAATATTAAATAATAACCAAACTCGCATGGTTTCAATAATTATTTTGGTATATTTACTTATATAAGTGATGCAGCATATACAAATATTATAAAGAAAAAATATGATCAAATTGTAAAAAATATATAGGAAGATCAAAATAATGGTTGAAAAAAACCAAGCGATAAATCAAACATTATAATAAAAAAGTATGAATGAATTGTAAAAAAATATTTATTATTCACTATAAGAAATACGCAAGAGAATGGTAAAAAAGGCAGAACCAAGTGATATAACAACTATAATAATGAAGAAGTTGGAGTTAATTGTAAAAAGTATATATAGGACTACTGGGGAGAACGCACGACATACGAAAAAATCGTATAGTGGACGAGCGCCCATTTGATCGTACACGCCACTGCGAGTTAGACAGTCGTACGACAGTAGTGTATCACAGTGGCAGTGGACGACTGCTTCACGACAGTTTGTCGTAGTCGTGAGATTATCGTATAGTGGGCGAGCTCTCATAAGATCCAATGGTTCACTGTTGAAATGTTGTCGTTCCGACACAGTGTCGTACGACCGAAATCGTATAGTGGGCGAGGGGCCTAAGACGGCAGGTTTGCTGCGGCGGGGGTATTTAAAGTACCTATTTGTTTTACATAGAAAAATGTTGAAACCTACAAATATGTGCTTTCTGCACATGGTAACCCTCGTATTAACTCTTGTCTCTGTCTACCAACCTCGTTGAGTTAAAAATAAACACACATTTCTAAAATGAGGCAAACTGACTTTCAACAAGAATAAAGAGAAACAAATTACTCAAATCCGCTAAATCACCAGATGAGTATCGAGTATTACAACTGACTTACCATGTTTCAGATAGACAGATTGTTCTCGTTATCTTCAGATCTGCATAATGATCCAGATCATCAGAGGATGATTACCTTCGCTCATCTTTGTGTATATAAGATCCTCTAACGGTAATCTCTAAAGTAGAGGTAATTTGAAGTAATGATTTTCCCTTATTAGGAAAATCCCTGCTGGAAGCTTTGAGAATCTGTTTCCTGTGCTTAAGTATCGAATTATCGACGGTAATAATGTTTTAAAAAATAAAAAAAAACTTAGCTTGATTTGCCCTAAAGCATTCAAATATTATAGAATTACACTACTGAGATATACAACATTTTATTTTCATATATGTTTCTGGTTGAATTATCATGTTAGGAATACTGAGTCAGCAAATTTAGTGGGATTATTTTGATCATTATAAAGAAATATACAGGGTGTTTTTTTAAAAACTTGCATCTTTATTTATGTAAAAACCGCAATAGATAGAAATATGCAGTTTGCGGGAATCATCTATTGACGTAGGGGGACCAATTGTTTTGAATTCAACGTTACATTCACATTCCCCCCCTTTCCCCCCCTGCCCCCAACTTATTTTTTTTAAATAGCAAGGTACCCCTTGTGACATATAAAATAAAAGAGCATAAAAAAAGAAAATGTTTGATGAAAAAAAATTGAAAATCGGTTCATAAATTTGTGAGATATTCCCCCCCTTACCCCCCCGGAACTTAATTTTTTTAATAGCAAAGTACCCCTTGTGACATATCAAATGAAAGAGCATGAAAAAAGAAAATTTTTGGTGAAAAAAATTTAAAATCGGCTCATGCATTTGTGAGATAATCACCCCCCTTTTCCCCTACCCATAACTTGTTTTTTAATAGCAAGGTACCCGCCCTTGTGACATATCAAATGAAAAATAAATTTCACCAAAATTTTTCTTTTTTCATGCTCTTTCATTTGATATGTCACAAGGGGTACTTTGCTATTAAAAAAAATTAAGTTCCGGGGGGGTGAGGGGGGGAATATCTCAAAAATTTATGAACCGATTTTCATTTTTTTTTCATCAAACATTTTCTTTTTTTATGCTCTTTTATTTTATATGTCACAAGGGGTACCTTGCTATTTAAAAAAAATAAGTTGGGGACAGGGGGGGAAAGGGGGGGAATGTGAATGTAACGTTGAATTCAAAACAATTGGTCCCCCTACGTCAATAGATGATTCCCGCAAACTGCATATTTCTATCTATTGCGGTTTTTACATAAATAAAGATGCAAGTTTTTAAAAAAACACCCTGTATATTGTGGGATCATAAGATAGTATGAATATTTTTTAATGTAATAAAATTATTAGGAAACTTTTAAGTAGTGTCTAGATTTGGATCTTTTTTTAACGTTATTTAATTTACAATCTGTTTAAGTTTAACAATAAGCAAATGATATAAATAATAATAAAACATTAACTTGAAGAACATGAGCTAGTGATTGACCACTGTCAACACTAGCTAACAAAGAGAATTTTGATAACACTTAGCCGAATCTGAATGGAAGGTCCAATATCGTATGTCACTTCAGTCTGTAAATGGTGTTGTGATTGTCCAATAAATTAGGTGCAAGATGATTTGAATGATTTTCCAATTATATAATGTATTTTTTACTAAATTTTGTAGTTTCTTCTTTGACTGTTCGAATTTGAAGATCATTGTGAAGTGTTCTGTTGGTAACAAACCAAGGAGCGTTGACAATTTTACGTAATAATTTTGATTGGTAAAGTTGAATAATTTCAATGTTTGAGGTACTTGCTGATCCCCAAAGCTGAATACTATAAGTCCAAATTGGTTTTAGAACTGTTTTGTACAGTAACAATTTATTGTGTGTACTGAGTTTTGATTTAGATTCAAGAAGCCAATTAAGTTTAGTTGTTTTTAAATTTTGATGTTGTATTTTAGTCCAGATATGTGCCTTCCAATTAAGCTTTGCATCTAAGGATCTTGAATTTTTAAATATTTATCCATAAAAGAATTGTATTTATCCAATTTTACTCCCAAAATCCAAACGACCCACAAACTTGGTGTTATTTAAAGCCCTACTTACTATTCATTGTTTAAATTAGTTTAACCTGTTTCCCTCCAAATACAACAGCCCCATCACCAATAATGGACTCCCGCCAATTCCAGCGCTCTGATAACTCCATTAGACTACGCAGCCACGTACTATGACCAATCAGTATACATTTTCTCACTTCAGTTTTAATGAATGTGTGGCTATTAAACTGTTAAAATAAAATTAACTTTTCAATTTCCGCTATTTAAAGCAACAATGTTATGCAAATGTTCTCTCAATATGCTTGTTTAAACTTGGGATTATAGTAGAGTGAACCCGAGATTGATTTTATAAGCTAGTTATTACCTGGAAACACTTAGTGGTATTTTTTACTTTCTCTGTTCCTTGGTTTACATAGTTTTCTAATTTTGTTGACGCCACTTCACGTTCAGGGGTAAAATAGTTGATAACTGCATTGTTGTGATAAAATAATTATTGTTTTGATTAATACACACTTGGTTACTTTATATAATAAATATTTAAGGGGAAATAATACAGTATTTTATTTTCAGCATATTAATAGTGGGTTATGCTACAAAAGTGTTAATGTGAGTATTTTTGGTTAATTTAGAAAGAAAACAAACTAAATTCATTATGTAAGACAGAGTAAAAACACTACTTTGCGATTCATGCAAAATTAAGGGTTGCTTGACATATGAAATATTTAAAACGATCGTGGGTAGAATGACACTGTTTACGTCACATTCCGTTATCAAGGGACTTTGAGTAGGAGTCATCAATTTATAAGCAAATATATTTCGTACAAGACTAAAATAAATATCTTTGACCACGGGGAAATTTATGTATTTTTTTGAATACCTTTGGAGCTTTATCTCTCTTGAGTATCACCAAATGTCTTCATCTTTTCATTTAACGTTAAAAGTTTTTGTTCAACTATCCTCATAGTTGATTTTGCTTTTCTAATATACATTTTACCTCGTTTCTCATATGCCAAGTATTTGCGATTAATTTTAAATGAACTTATTTTTAAAAATAATTAATTTTACATTTGATGGCTGAAGTAAATTTTAACATCGGAACAACCATACAGTTTAACAATAACTTAACGGATTTAATACAGTTTATGACTTGCGTTTATTTCTAAAAGATGAGGGAAACTTTTATATATGAAGATTCTTTTTCAGTTAGCCCAAGCTTTGATCGAAAGTCCTGGAGGAATTTGAGCAATGGAGTTTCTACTCATGTCAAGAAGCAGAAAAAAGTAAACAATTTTAAGTTTATTGTTTGACGATTGTAGCTTATGGCAATACATCACAACAGGTTTGTCCTACTACATGATAATGTTAGTGTTATGTGTTTTTCTTTTATCTTGTTTCACAATCAAAGAAGCGGGCACATCAAAGTGTCAGTATCAAAGAATGTTGGGAGTCTGCAGAATCTCACATCAATTACAGCCATTAGGCTTGTCAAATTAGCTGAGCAAATATTTGACATATGTAGAGGACGTATACTTAGTTGATGAAACATCAGGCATTTCATCTAACTAAAATGTTGATATGCGCTTCTGTCATGTTTCATCTTTAACTTCATGTTTGGGTTTCCGCTAGATAATATTAATTGCTGATTTCTGAGTGTTATGTTTGTGGAAAAATGTAATAAAGCCAAATGACAAACACAATCT
The DNA here is from genome assembly GCF_028750875.1 of Macrosteles quadrilineatus. Lineage (NCBI taxonomy): Eukaryota > Metazoa > Arthropoda > Insecta > Hemiptera > Cicadellidae > Macrosteles > Macrosteles quadrilineatus. The sequence goes on along the minus strand of NW_026542601.1, from coordinate 13,273,252 downwards.
GGGTACAGAAATAATCTTGCTTTTAATGGATCTAGTGGCCTTCATATTTTAAGGTTAGTAAACCTATACCTAAGGTTACCCGGACAATTATAGGTTGATGGTTTATGATTGATAATTTAAGCTATGATGTATTGTTCATTTCACACCCTACCAAAGCCATTTGTTCGTGTTATAATTTACGTTTGATATATTATATGGTGTACATCTTCAAAGCAAGGTCTGCATCGTCTGGCTCAAAGATGCTACTGTTTGTAATTCTGATGACTCCATTAGGTTTCTACTCCACGTACAACGACGCTATTTCGGTCAATTTACCATCATTTATCACCTGTATTTTAATCAATAGCAATATGCAGACAAGCTGTAGGCGAGTTATTTGATACACCATTTAGGGTTCAATAATGTATTAAATCTTAACAATGAGTTATTTTATGTTTTAAAAAGATCTGAAAACTTATTGATAATACCCAGCTAAAATTTTTGGTTGCTTTCGAATAGTAAATATGACAGTACATTCTATTAAAATATAGCTCACTAAATCTCTTAACGTATATAGTATTGTAAAAAAATAGTCGTCTTTATTTTTGTAAACAGAAAATGGTTACATGTTTTATTTATGAGTATATGAACTAAATATGTTTCCATGTTTTAGTTGGAGTATTTGAACTAAAAAAATGCCTATTATTTATTTTGAAGGGTCAGTGCATATTAGTTGGCTACCGCTATGCAAGGAAACCGTTTAAAAAGTGATATTTTCTTCATACAACGCTATTAGCTTTGTGGAAAGTATCATAACTAGGTGCACGCTCATTCTTCCCGTGTGTGGACGAAACGAAGGTAGCCTAGAATAAGGCTGAGCTGGTTATCTTTTTTAATCAGCTTCTTTCCAAATAATTCACACACAGTAGGAGAGTCAGTAGTTTTCTAAAAGCCATACTGAAGGTTTAATTTCTAGTGTTTAAAATTTAATGTTCATTACAGTAGAACCCCTGATATCCGGCCTTAGTTTTTCCGGTCCTCTGTTTATCCGGCCACTTCCAGGAAGCCAATATCAAAATGTTTTTCTCAAAGCTTACAGACGTTTATATGCAAGCACTAGTCTTTGCGACTTGTTTGAGCTAAACTATTTATCTGAACTATTTATCTGTTTGTTTCAATACATTTTACTGTGTCACTAAACTCAGTTGAACTAGGCCTAACCTCTAAAAAGTTGGGGGTTGGGAAATTAATCTTTGTATTTACTTCACAAAAAGGATAAGAAAGTTGAGTAGAATTGTATTTACTATTAAGGTCCTAAAAATCTTCAAGGCTGATTTTATATTTAATTGGCCTGTTGTATATTTAATTGGCGGTCAAGCCAGATGTCACTATGGTGGACATGTTGGCTTATAACAGCTGACACACATTGGTATTGACATCCGATTTAATATTTACAATTCATACAATATATATGAGGCTGTCAGTATTAAATATTATTTAGTTATTACTAGAAACGAATACGAATGCCCAGATCATTCATTTTTCTCAATAGTATATCATGGTTCACGAGGTCAAATGCTTTCCTAAAATCAAAGAACATCCCTGCTACTTTCTTATGTGATTTGTATATCTAATGGAAATATTAAAAAAAAATATCAATGATATGAATTAATAATCTTTTTCAGTAGTACTGTGTGATTAACTAATCGCAAAATGAAGAGAATAAAGTAATTACTCACGAAAAGACCTTAATAATATTAAGTTAAGAAAACGTAAGAATTACTTGCTTTTATTGTTACTCCATAATTATTTAACTCTAATTTCATCTACTGTTTAAGCTTGTTGATAATATTACTAGTTTATATATACACTATGATTTGAAATGAGTTTAGTTTGATAGTACAGAGAGAGTTTCAGTTTCCTATCCATGGAACGCGCATGTTTGAATGCGGTGGACCGTTAATGTTATGATGAAATGTCAGTGAATGTCGAATATGCTAGCTTGATGTTCATCTGTGCATTATTGACTAGTCTTTAATCATAAATCAATCAAATATCTTTTGTGTTATGACAAATAAAACACTTATTGTTTAAAGAAGACAAAAGTAGATGTATTCAATGACGTTTGAGTACGCTACACTTGCTTACTACTGGGTGGTCTAAGCTTAATTAAGATTTATGTGTCTTTTGGACTGCCAAAATCCATTAAAATAATGATTTGAATATTTGTAAAAAATGTTTATCGTATATATGAAACTTCTTTTTAAATTATTTCCAAAACATCACTTTTATTAGTAAATTCAGGTCATATAAACGTTTTCTTCAGGATATTTAACAAGAGATTTTCTTAGTACGTTTGATAAACTCACTCGTTTGTTTAGGGCGGTGAATTATCTAGTCGATTAATCTGAGGATATGTCTAGATCAACAAATAAAAAAAATATAATTTTAAACTTTTGGCATCAGGCAGGCTAGGCCATTATATAATTGCTATTTACCATTTGTGATATATTTTGCTCAAGTAAATTTGATGCAAAATTAGGTTAAGTATCCAACAATATGTCAACGTTTTGATCTAGGTATGGCTAAAATGCGTGTACACTAAGCTCAACAATGACAGAATCCCCGGTGTTAAAAGGTTCTACATTAATGCACTTGAAAAAAAAGAAATATTGATGTCATTGAATTTAACACTTTAGAATAATGCGAGCTTCATATTGTAATTAATTCCTAAGATTTCAATTATACATTTAACCTACCATATAGTACACAAAGTGGAATATTTTGTCAGTAAATTGAAAGTATTCAATACAATAAATAGTGGTCATTCCAATAATAGCAAGAGTGTTATGGTTTTTGTTCTAATGAAGCGTTGCATACCTTGGTCTTATTGCAGATAGATAGTCTCATTACAGATAGATTAAGACAAATTTATATTCTAATTAAAGAAAATAAGATATTGCGGTCTTAATAATAACAGTAAACTTCAATTTACATTAATAATTTTACTTAGAGTACATGAATTGTGTACGAAAATAGGATAAGAAACCTATTAGCAATAAAATGACAGTGTCTCAGAAAGTATCGTCTAAAATCTTTCAATGCGTGCTTCTTCAATATTTATCGTTATTCATGTAAAACTTTTATTGGTTTTGACCCACCAATATTACTACTAACATCAACTAATATAATGCGAAACATGATTTTAACTCATTAAAAGATAAAAACCTCATTAGCACATATATTGGTTCCTTATCAACGCAAAGGAGAAAAAAACAGTGTAGTAGGAAAAAAATGAGGTTGGCTTTAACTGCAAGCAGTTAAGCAGGCTGTACATAAATGTTGATAGTAATTTCACCTTCATAACTTGTTTTAAGGATTTTATTACCCTGTTAGCTGAAAAATATCAGGACTCTTCTACCTACAGCAATCTAGTTTTATTTGGAATTCCTTTCAGAGAGCAAATTAGTTTGTAAAATACGACTAAGGACTGATACAGTTTAACTTCACCTCTGCTTCTTTACGTTTTTAATTTTAATATTTGTGTGTACATTTTTAACTATGATACAATAGTGAGGGCATGTGGTTATGATCTGATTAATACTTAACATGTAACAAGAAAAATGGGATTGTTCGATTTTGCTACGGTATAAGTATATGTCTAGGTTTATTAGTTTATCTTTGAACATTAATTACGGGGCGATTTCGTTCATTCTAAGACCTTTTACTCTTGTACTTCACTATCTCCCCTGAACTTGCCAAACTGCACATATATGACCCCTGATTAAGATTATTGGTTCAGAACATTTTGTTATATCACGGAAAAACAAGAAGTGATGCTAACATTGTTCTTGTAGTAAGACTGGTCTAGAGGTTGGAGCAAACACATTACATCCTGGAGGTGATTAAAAAGCGGAGTGTTAGTTTTGAGAACTGAATGCTATACAGTAATCAATAAATATTGACCAATATTAATAGTAATGACCTAGATCTTGGAGGTTCAGGTAAAATCCTACAAATAGCAATAGCTTTTACCTATGTGATGATGTCGTAGGCATACCCAGTGGTCCGGAACCCACAAAGCATTAGAAAATAAATTATGACAGAGCGGATAGCTATGTATGTATTGGAAACCCCCTTCACAAAGTCGTACGAATTAATCAATATCCTTGAAGAAGGTCTCCTTACCCCTTTATCGATCAAATTACAAAAGGTAAATTATTTAATTTTTTTTTATCCAACCATAGATAAAACCTGCTCCCTGAGTAGATTTGTCATCCTTATGGATCAGCTGAAGACAATTTTATTGTTAGTTCTTTCCAGATCCTCTATGATTGTGTTTTTGATTACAATGCGTTTATTTAGCTTCCGTTATTTCAATAAAGTAGTTTAACCAAATCATACGATCTAATTATGAACAATAGCTCATTCTCTTGTTTTACAACCAAATTTCAAAGCATGAATCATAAAATAATTCCTATATTAATAGAAACAAACTGTTTCAACACTAGCACTCAACGTCACCAATATGAAACAAACATAAAATAAAGCTTCGAATTATTTTTGTGAAGTGTACTTTTGTCAATCTACCTTAGAATCTATCGAAGAATTATTTAATGCATGTTATATTTATTTGTTGAAAATAATTGTTTCAAATTTTTTGTTAAAGCTAGATAATTTTAGGCTTATGGAAAGTTGAGTTTGAAAGGTATAAGTGGAAACAACAGTAAAATCAGGTCTTGGCCAGAAACAAGGAAAACCAAAGTGGTGTGACTGACCAAAGACAAAGTAGATTTTTATAAAGAACCAGTTTTTATCTATGAGCTGCGGGCAACCCAAACTTTCCTGGCTTTTGCAGCAAGTTATTTATACTGTGATATTTTCCAAATCTTTCTTAAAACCAACCAGTTTTTATTCAATTTATTTTGATATTACCAAATAATCTTTAACCACCATTTCAGTTTGTTTATTTGCATTCACCAATCACCAATCATTATAATGGAAGAGTTTATTCAAAAGAAATGAAATTTTGTTCCATACCAGCTTTTCCTTTAAACGCCGGAAATGAATATTTCGTAAGTAATTACACACGGATATGTTTTCAATGCAAATGTTTCTAAAATGCTTTATATTGAATGATGTGGAAAAATGGAGTCACACTGCCTAAAGCTCTCACTCTCAATATAATCCATCAACCGAGACTGGACACTAACCCTGCAACATCGGTTTGATAAATGATGTTGGCTGCAGAGGACCAAGATGTTACGCCCAACTGATAAACGCTCACATTATATCACAATTATGATAAAAATATCTGAAAGTTTTCATTAAATACTTTTATCAACGACCGTTTTTCAGAGTAGCCTTTTCAGTTCAGTTCTTAGAATTGAAAAGTTTCACATAACATTGTTTACTTTCATAACAGCATAGTTTTACTCATAACAACACGGATCACCAATGAGGTTCAAGGATTGAGAGAGAAGAAGTAAAATTGTAATTTCGAACTTCAACCAATCAGCTGTTCAGGCCAATTTAATTATCGAGTGAAATTAGTGTTAGGTACAATGTTTCATTGCATCACTGTCAGTGGCAATGAAAGGTCATAAACGAAAACATGACCGCTCTTAGAAGTTATGAGTAGTGGTTTTTAGTAATTAAAACACTGTCTTAGGTAAAGTAGTGTACGCAACTTACGTAAATAGTGTTAACGACACTCGTAGAAGTTTTTTAAGGTACTCGCTACGGCTTCAATTTAAAAATTCTACCCGTGTCGTTAACACTATCTTTACGCAATCGTTGTGTAAACTACTATATTCCAGAAACCTTTAATGCGGTCCAGCCGAAAACGTTTTATGTAATGTTTTTGTCCATGTATATGTAAGGCGCGTTTGTTTACTACTTGATAAAGATTTATTTTGCGTGCTTCATAACAATTACGATCTATTGTACAGACATATTACCTTTGTACTGTACCGGACTCCTTGCTTTGCTGTATACGATCCACGCACGGGCGGTTAGTCTATATACGGGCAAATACAAGGTTAAAAGAGGCCACCAACCTCTAAAAAAAAACTATCTTGTGTATAGTTTAATTTTATAGCACATAAATTTATTAAAATACAGAATACGATTTATTTAACTTCGTATTGAATCGAAAAAAAATCTACGTTTCTCTCCGAACAGGTTATGTTGAAATAAACCTACTGTTACCTCAGCCAGTCCGAGTGGTGCTGGATATATGAGAGTATTCTGTTCTGTGGCATTTCAGTCAAGTGATAATCTTGACACCATTGGTGTTGATGCCATGAGGTTCGAGGTTTACCACATTGTAATATGAAGCGACATTAGCCAAGCGGACTGTTTGACCTATTCTTTGTAATGTCATTTAAACTATCGAATAGTTTATTTGGTTTAATTACAAGGACCTGGGGACCGAGCTTTGCTCGAGGAAATTTATTATTATACTCTGAGAGTGTTGTTTGGGCAATGTCATCTGACCCGAAAATTTTCTTTTGCAGTCTATTTTTGTTAAAATAATTTCGTTAACTGTAATGATGAAAATTTTGGTTAGAGCCTCTAAACTGCCTAAACTATAGAAAATACCCATTATTTTTCACGCTGAATTCGAAAAAGGCGATCAGTAGAAAGAAAATCTTCACACCTTCCTTCCCTTGAAGTATTAGTCATTGCAAGAACTTGGGTTTGCTCTAGCTCTTCCAAAACATTTCCTTACCATTTCAATACCATTTTCCGGAAACTCATCCGACTGAAAAAAATAAATGTTTTGATTGTCAGAAGAATTCATTAAGGGGACTCATTATAAAGCAATTTTTATTAGGGTGGGCGATATTGAACTTTTGCCATAAATATACTTCACTAGAATAAAGTATTGTAGAGTGACTAGTTATCATTTATCCATGTTATAAATTTATAACATGGATAAATAATAATTACGCCAAAACGTGATACGCATCATGTGAGGACTTTGACATTGGCAAAATTTGGTTCTCTACTTTCCTTCTATCAAAATCTTCCAAGCAATTGCTTGGAAGATTTTGATAGAAGGAAAGTAGAGAACCAAATTTTGCCAATGTCAAAGTCCTCACATGATGCGTATCACGTTTTGGCGTAATTATTATTTTTTTAAATGAATAATCACAAAATGGCCAAAATAATAATAAAGAATATTAGATTTAGTTTTAAACAGGAAATATTTTGTATACATTATTTTTTATCTTAACTATATTGACGTACAAAGTTCGATACCCTTGATTCGTAAACCCTGATGAGTTTTAAACACTACACATCCAATATCAAAGTCTTTTGAAGTTAAAGTTAATCTATGGTTCTATTATTTTAGTTATGTGTTTGAAGGTTGGTATTAAATGTTTGTCAACTAGAACATATTCCCCGTACAATAGCTGAAGAAGATACACAGAGCCTTGCTACGCTGTTACTGACATGCTTCAGTAGGATCGACTTTATCCTTCTTCAAGAAAACCTCCCCTTGGGATGTGACAGGTTTAGCTTTGAAGGTTTTTGTAACCTCTTTGTAACGTTCAAAAGACGTGTTCTTTGATAATATAATGTAAAGGTTTACGTATTTGTTGAAGCAATTAGCTTACCGTATTAAGTAATTATACGTTCCTTTTTGTCTGAAACGCCATGTTAAGGAAGGATGTCTTAAGCACATAGATCTAAATTTATATATTCTTCTTGTTGTGTGGGGACATTAAATGTAAATTTAAATTTCTGATTTCGTATAATCAAAAGGTTAGTTAAATATTATTAGCTTTAAGGTTGAAAACTTTAAAAACCAGATTGATAAACCTATTTATAAAACCTTTTAGGGAATAATAAAACAAGAAATTATTGTAGCGACAACCACTTTTAAATTCAAATAGTTTGTGTGCCGGAAGGTGTTCGGGTGGTCGTCAGAGTCTACCAGATGCTGTAAAGAGAATCAAAGCCAAATTTTTGTGGTGCCAAAAACTTTGACAGTCAAAGCTGGTAGGGAACTTCACGTACGGTCCTCGGTATAGTGTGTTTTACGCAAGCGTATGAGAAGAAATCCGTACAAACTGCAGTCATTGACAAGGATTTGAACTATCAAGCCAACGCACACAGTTTTGCCATTATAAGATTTAAGATAATACTTAAAGAATTATAAGATTTAAAGAATTTGTTGACCGTCCTCGTGGTACTCAACTAAGCAACTGAGACAAAATGTTTGTAAAAACTAATTTATAAACACGACCTTTCCATTGTTGTAACAATCAGCTGTTTGAAATCTTGTAAACAGACGTTCCAACCATTTGGTTTTGCATCTTTCTTTCAGAAATACGCTGTATGGTACTGATTTCTAAATCCAATTCATGTGCTATATCCATATTTAGGATGATCACTTTGTTTCGCCCCTAGATACACTGAATTGAAATGTTTTTATGTTGTAATACAAAAATCTAAAATTATGACAAATATGTGACCTTTATAGAATGGACAACTCACAAACAAATGAGGGGATGCATAATGTTAACCTGTTATAATTGTGGGTGCGTCAGCTGTTTGAAGCAACATTCATGTCTGTGACAGTCGGCCAAACCACCAATTATGTATTACAGAAACGGGAATACAAATACGAAAAAAATCTATTACATGAATTTGGAAAAATTTTCTCTTAATTAAATTCTTTGGGTACAATTACAGTTTTATATATTTTTTGAAAATAAATTGAATCTTTAAATAGAAATGGCTTACGTTTCTCATATAAATTCTTTTATAAGTTATTGTACGCATATTGATGTGAAATTGTATTTATAATACAAACGTCCGAAATAAATGTCCTGGACATCTGAATTTTTCAATGAATACATCTGATAAGTTATACATAATTGCATTCTTAGAGTCATTAAAATCTCTGGTGTAAAATAAGTGTTTATAAATTACAAATTTATTTGACTATGATAAACCTTTACGATATATTATTGAAAAGATTGTAATAGACTTATTTACTTGTTTTCATCATGATCGCTAAGCCTCCTTTAGAATTTCAAGCATCGCTTAACGTCACAGATTTAGATTTATGTTTGTAAGAAATGAAAATGTGCACATTTATTTTAGATTTTATACATAGTTTCTAAGTATTATTTATTTTAAATAATAAATAATAAGAAGTAACTTAAAGTACAGTACAACTGCCATGATGAACGTATGACTATTTGCAATAACATGCAATAACATCTAAACAACCAAACGCAAAAGTAGATACTGTAGATTGTAAAAGTAAGTAGACTGTAGATTGAATATGAAAGTAATAACTAGGCATGTAACGATATATTTTATACATAAACATGGAATTCTAATGTTTTACTGCTTGGGATTGGTCTTAAGTCAAATTTAAATCAAATATAAATTTATAATATTAAAACATAAATTTAATAACAACTTCCAGCTTTGGTCATAATTAAAAACAAAACATTGCCGTTTTTATAATATTTATGAAAATTATATACACTTTTCTTCGATGAGATGTATTTAATGGTAAAGTATGACAATCAAATCTCAAGAACTTTTTTGCAATTGTCATACCTTTATAAGACAATACTTTTTATGTCCTTATAAACATTTTGTCCTATCAATAATCTTAAAATTCAATATAAATGCATAATAAAGTAGTAGCAATTTGTTAAATTATTGTTTAAGGTTTAGGCAATGTTACACTTTAGTTTTCTAACTATATTGGACTCACTGTGGTCGAATGTAGGCCAATCACAGCACGTTATCATTGATGACGTCACTACGCCATTGCGGTTGACGATTTTACATGCAGCTGCAATAATTGAATGACAGCTGATGTTCCGCTAACGTTGGCCTATACCTAGAATAGTAAACAGTTGAACTGACCAAATACACATCGATAACCTGCCATAGCAAATACATGGTGAAATATTAGTGCTCCATTTGAATGTGCACCTCATAAAATATCAGTATACAATTTTTTTGTCAAATATGTTTTAATACTAATTATTAAGTGCTATATCAAATAAATTTAATAAAATATGCAAACTACGAACTCTTTTCTTTTGCTCTATTAAAATTTCATCCAAAATTCAGCTTGCAGTTGACATAAGCACTTAAGTTACTTAAAGTACTTAAGCACTTAAGTACTTAAGTTTGGTTATTTTATTTTTTAGGAAGTCTTAGAATATGTAGAATTTCATACATAGATAATTCTATAGTATTTATGTGCATATTTAATTTTCCGTCATAAATCGTGCTTTGAGCCAATGACCTGGGTGTCGGCTTCTATGAAACTACAATCATATTCTTAAGATAGCCTACATATTGTAACCCCCCGTACAATATCTTCAAACGATTCACAGGTGAATAAAAAACAACCCAAAAAAACGCATTAATCAACTGTATTTCACATGTTTTTACAAGGACGAATAGTTTTTAAAGATGAAAATTGTTATGCATATCAATACACCCCTTAGTATACATTACCTTGAATACTAGGCTGAAAATTTCTTCTTCATGAAGTTTCAGTCCAGAGAGAAGAAACCCTACAGGAATGAAACTGTTTTATGACTGCTTTCTTCATCCAAATGTCTGGAACTGTTAGGCACGCCATTACTTTGTACTAGGATTTTAAAATGCATTACCTTATATTAGGCACAGATTTACTACTAGTATATTCACTAAAATTTGATAAAAATGTAGGATTTTAACCAAACAAATTGGTAAATAATGTATTGTACAAGAGTATTTCAAACAGCTCTGTGGCCATTTCCGATGTGTGGGTTAGGTGTAAGCCCAATCTACGTATAATTAAATCATACATTTACTTTTGACTTGCAATAAATAATTCAATAAATAAACAATAATATCTCATTAATATAAACATAGAATACCAGTAGATTAGCAATAAATAAAACTAATTTACCAACCTTTGTTTTTTTCATGTAATTGTATTTCGAAAACGCATTTATTTGTTGTACCCCTTATGGGAGAAATCAATAATGCATAATGATGATGACGACATTTACTTTTGGTTTCGGAATAGAAAATGCAAATATTTATGGCATTTATAGGGAGTTTAACGAAGCATTGTTCTAATACCATTAATTAACTAATCCTATATAAATATATGGCTGAATTTGAAGGCAGGACAGCTTTTTGCCAGTTGGAATATTACATTAACCAATCTGTTATTAGTGTGCAACGACACTTTAGAACCAGGTTTAACGATGATCCCCCTAGTAACCACTATATTGGCAAGTGATACTTGAAATTTAAGAGAAATGGCTGCATTTGAATGTTACTTGTAGTAGGGCTGAACTTAACAATGTGCTGCCTGAGATATGAAACGAGCTCGGTGGTCCGAATAATGACACACCCCTGAACTGCAAGACAAGATCTCCGGACATCACCCCCTGATTTTTTTCTTGTGGGGATACATCAAAGATAAGGCGTACACATCACCATTATCAGATAGCATACTTGAGATCCAGCAACGGATTACCAATGCTATCGAAACAATAGACCTGGACACACTTTTCAAGGTCTAGCAAGAGCTTGACTACATTATTGACATCTGTCGTACCACAAGGGGTTCCCGTATCAAGCATTTACAGTTCTGTGTGTCTGTGTCGAAACTTTTTGAGTTTTTCAAAAATTGTAAGCATTTTAATTATTTGCATAACAAATAAAACTATATTTTATGTATGTATGAAATCATGAACATCATTTGTAATAACCCTGTATTACTATTGAATCCTGAAGACAAGAAGCAATAATCTTTAGCTATTCGTAGTTAGTAAGCAGCTCTCGTGGTGGGAAACGTTCCAATTAAACATAACAGCATGAAACACTAACAAGTGAACAAGAGCAACAGGTCAGTCTGTCATCTGAGGGACTTAGCCCGTCCTCGCTAATGAAAATTACCATTATGTTCCATAAAAATATATGTGTTCTGTGCCACTAACAAATCTTGTTCTTCCCTAATTGCAATCTTATTTTACTATGTCGAGCGATGCATCATTATCTAATGATTAGAGACACTGCAGTATTTTTCTGTATAAATTATATAACTGTTTGTGATTTTTATATTGCCACATATAAGATTTAGTAATACTCCTGAATACACTAAATGTATGCACGGTTTTAATTGCTCTTGTTAATCTTTTAATGTACTTGGTTAATTAATAATCATCATCAATGGATAAATCATTGACTTAATAAATTAAATAATGTATAAGTAAACAATTAAACATGGTTCACTAAAATAAAATAAAACAATAAAAACTTTCAAGTACAAAATGAGGAAAATAATACAATGTACCTCGATATAGTTTACAAAAACTTAATCTTATCCTGTTCAAACAAATTCCGAATGTTAAAGGAAAATCCAATTTATATTCTATTAGTTCCTGTTAATTACTACAGTTAAATGATGTCACCAAGGCAATCAATATTTATCCAATATTATAATGGTACAACACAATATATTCGTTATTCTTTTTAACGAAGTATATCATGATTTTCGGACAACATTTTCCAAAACCATCGTTGATCGATCAGATTTTTTTTAATAGAGCATAAACGGAATTTACATAAAATTCTTTCCTATGTTACTTAGCCAAGTGCAGCTCCTTGGTAAACTCCCGGCAGTAGCACTACTACTTCAGGGTTAACAAAATAAGTCTATCCACTGTATGGACCTTAAAGGCACTCTTTACTATAAGAATCTAATCCTTATAAGCAGGATAGATAGTGATTTAGGACAAATTCAAGATGGCGGCATCTAATCTCACTTTAGGTGTACCAACGTTGGTCAACCTCTCTTAAGGTGTACCAACGTTGTCTAACCTTACTTTTGCCCACGTGGTCACTTTTGTCAAACGTTTTCACTTCGTCATAGACATCCACACTAGTGCTAGGTACCACTTAAACCTTATACAACCAATTGATTTACCTACAAACACACACCTCGGCCTACTAAAGAATGACAATAGTGAGGTTATACCATGTGGTTAAAAGTGACCACGTTTGACAAATGACCACGTGGGCAAAAGTGAGGTTAAACCACTTTGGTACACTTAAAGTGAGGTTAGACCACATTGGTACACCTAAAGTGAGGTTAGACGACATTGGTGCACCTAAAGTGAGGTTAAACCACATTGGTACACCTAAAGTGAGGTTAAACCACATTGGTACACCTAAAGTGAGGTTAAACCACGTTGGTACACCAAGAGTGAGGTTAAACCACGTTGGTACACCTAAAGTGAGGTTAAACCACATTGGTACACCTAAAGTGAGGTTAACCCACATTAGTACACCTAAAGTGAGGTTAGACCACATTGGTACACCTAAAGTGAGGTTAAACCACATTGGTACACCTAAAGTGAGGTTAGACCACATCGGTACACCTAAAGTGAGGTTAAACCACATTGGTACACTTAAAGTGAGGTTAGACCACATTGGTACACCTAAAGTGAGGTTAAACCACATTGGTACACCTAAAGTGAGGTTAGACCACGTTGATACACTTACTGATTAGATGCCGCCATCTTGAATTTTTTCCTAAGTCACTATCCTACTTTCATAGCAAAGGAAACTGGCTTAACAAAGTGTACTTTTTTTGGGGCAAATGCTTGTTTGTCCAATAACAAGAATTGATAACTTATATCAGAAGAACGTCACTGATTCTGCAGAGTAATCATTTAAAGCTACAAATATTTGACCTGAGTTAGAGCAGCCCATAATGTTTACTTTACCAAATCTCTAGGTTAATAAATAGGTAATATGACGAGAGTCTTCACCAGCAGCACTTGACTGATGCTCAACTATTATATGGATCTTCAGATAACAAGGACAGTTCGACCTCTAATGGTTATTGGAGGGTTAACTTGTTTATCTAACCAAAGAAATATTTGCTTATTAGACGATACTTCGGATGATCAATTACTATATCTGAACTGTTTGTAGTCTGAGGTAAACTATGAGTTTAAATAGCTCCAGAGATAGAAGCATTGGTAAACTGTTGTAGCTAATGTCGTTGGTTAACATCCGTCAATGTAAATAAACAAATATAAACATTTTTTGTTTATTTAAAAACTGTTACTTTCATCAGTGGAGTGATAAGGGTGTTTACCAAGGGAATGTAAAAAATAATGGTTTGTTTCATTTTGGCATTATGAGAAGTGTTTTTTGGCTATATAAAGTTGTTACCAACAATTAGTTATCACTGGTTGATTTTTGTTAACCACCAGTACCTACCATTGAAACGAGAGCGAAACAATAATTAGAAAAATGAAGCTAATATCTATCTCCACATATACTATCTCATGTCTACATGATGATAAGTATTAGCTTCCTATTTCCAAGGGAAAGGTGGAGTGTTTCAGCAAAATAAAATAATCATAAATGACTTTTCATAAAATACATACATAATTGATGCTATTTAAAAGTAAATGTCTAGACAAAAACTCACCCCGTGGCTCTCTTATTTTAAACGAATTTCTAGTTTCAATATTATATTTTTATATACATCCTAACTTGGGAAGCAGAGCACCCTTAAAAAGTAGCTTATTTTAGGGAATTATTTTGGTCTAAGCCAAAACACATTATAATATCATAAAATATTATTTAGGAGTTTTACCCCTAATTTGTCGACTGTAATAGATATCCACTTGGGTTGGTGATGAGGCTGAAATTTGCATACAAATACGTGTGAAACGATAAAAATAGAACGATTCAAGATCCAATTAGAAATGTTTGAGTGATTAGTTCTCATCGGCTTATAAACGTAAGATAATCATTAATAAGAAGTGCTTACTGGTATTTGGTGCGGGAGAACGACACAGCACGCTAATATTAATCAGACGTTATGGAACGGTCGCCATTAGTTGATTAAACCATGCACACCTGACACACTTGGTATAATCGTCAGATTTGGTTAATGTATTCGTTACAAATCTAATTAACTAGAAAGTCTGATACAATCACCGGATTTAGTAACTACAAATTCAAGCAATATTTGGCAACTAGTATTTGGTAGATTTGGTAACTACAATGTCAAGCAAAATCCCCAGATTTGGTAACTACAATGCCAAGCAAAATCACCTGATTTGGTGACTACAAAGTCAAGCAAAATCGCCAGATTTGGTAACTACAATGTCAAGCAAAATCACCAGATTTGGTAACTACAGTGTCAAATAAAATCCCCAGATTTGGTAACTACAAAGTCAAGAAAAATCACTAGATTTGGTGACTACAAAGTCAAGCGAAATCACCAGATTGTGTGACTACAATGTCATTCAAAATCACCAGATTTGGTAACTAGAATGTCAAGCAAAATCACCAGATTCGGTTACTAAAAATTCAAGCAAAATCACTAGATTTGGTAATTACAATGTTAAGCAATATCACCAGATTTGGTAACTACAATGTCAAGCAATATCACCAGATTTGGTAAATGTATACGTTACAAATCTGGTTAACTGCAATGTCTGGTTAAATTGCCAAACTTAGTTAATATATACGTTTAGAATCAGGGTGATTTCGAAAGTTTTTATAATATTACATAGCTATTTTTAAATATTTGTCTTAGGGTGGTACAATATTTTTCTGTTTGTTTAAGATCTGTTTTCCTGTTGACAATCTTTTATTTATATGCCTAAAGTGGGTATAGTTAAAGCATTTTTAATTTTAACATTCAAGTAATTAATAAGTTTAATTATTGAATTTAATTGCAATAAAATATATTTGATTGGACATACCAAAATAATTAAGTCGGCAGTACATTTTTGTGCCCACAGTTATGAAAAAAATATAATAATGACATACATACATTTGGCGTAGCCAGATGTAAAACAGAATGAAATATGCCAATGAAAAATAACTTAAAACTTGAAATAAAGACAAAATTGTTTATTACAAAGCAGTAAATGATAAAAAAAAGTCTGTCAGCAAATGAATTTAGCTAATTAATTTCGTTAAAGGTGTACCCTCGTTTCGTTCAACACTTTATATTTATAGTTAATAAATACAACACCAAAATTAAAGAAACGAAGATTTAGTACTGTTGTAAGACATTTTGCAAACTCCGTTGCTATAAGTTTCAATTTAAAGTATTAATGACATTAAGATTTTGAAACAGATTACATTCTCTGAGTAGCAGAGGTAACCACCATTATGGTGGTTATTGATTGTTGTGGTCAAAAGGAAAAGTTTTTTGGTTCAGACTGTTAAGTAAACGTAAAAATTACTAATCACGTAGATAAACGCCTTTTAATTCTACTAAAATCAGAATCACTGAAATGTGTCTTGACGAGGAACTAACACTAATTATGCAGCATAGAGTGATTTGGCTTTTCCAAGAAGAGTTTCTTATTCACACGTTAACCGTGGAGTAATAATTCACAACGTCTAGGGATGGATCTGGGATAACTTCAATTAAACTTAACGTCAACGTCAGAGGCTAACAAGTTGACAGAACGCAACAGGTTCTTCTATTTATCAGCTTTCCATGTCACTTCCGATTTATCTCGTTTTTGTTAACTGTGATTTTAAGAGGTAATGACAAAATATTGTAGTATTTATTAAAAAACAGTTCAAAAACTATAATTTTATTAGGTGTACAGTTTTAAATATAATTCATTGGATCATGTACAAAAGTTAACATTTTCTGTTTTTAACACTGTAAACTTATTTATATTAACTTATGAATAATGATTTTAGGTTTTGTAAATCATTTATAGGACCAAACAAAACTATTGATGAATTAAAATTGCCTTTGTATTCAACAGTATTACAAAAATAAATCTGTCATACTTTGTATTCAATTGGCTGGCTTAATATTCATTACCAAACAAATAAATATAAAAAAGAACAGTTAAGATAGCGTCTGGTTAAAAACTTTTTCGTTGTATTCAACTTAAACTTATTGCTGTAATAAAAATGCATAAAGATAATTTCACAGGTAATATATTACAATAATATATTCATTTAATAATATTTTAAATAACCAAATAAATGTTTATGCTGAGAAGTTTGTTGACATATTAGTGATATAAACATATTTTTCACTTTTCAGATAGTTTTATAAGTAAAGAAAGAAAGAATTGTATGTAGACAGTCGGCAAAATATGCTTCCATTAAAGATGGAACCTAGACATAGACGTACATTAGGTACAATTTCTCAGTGAATACGGAAAACTGCAAACTTAAAGCTGGAATAAGAACTTTATTTAACTAAGTTTAGGTTAAATATATATTTTAGAACATTATTGCTAAAAAAAAATTAGTCTGTGCTAATCTAACGATTGGAAAGTACAAACTGACTTAGGCCAAATAACTTTCACTTAACTGGCTACTTTGGCCTTTACCGTATAAATAAGTACTCGATGTGACCTGATATTGAAGATACAATGATCCTCATGCTGCCTGATGGAAGCAGTCATTATGCTGATCTGAAGAGAACGAGTCAATCAGTATGATCTCGGATAGTCTGTAGGCCTGATAGCAATGAGAAATGATCTAATATCGAATTTACAGTCATTTCTTTTTTAACAAACATCTACATCTACGCACAAAAATATATAAAAAGTAAGTCTACATGTGAGGGTTTCAACTTTCGCAAGTACAGATTTGTATTGTAACAACTCACAAAGAACAATATTGGGTTTTTGTATAATGGAACAGCTGTTATAATTTCAAAACAGCAGAGCCTAACCAAGAAATTCTAACGTGACTTGATGTTTTAAACCCCCTTTTATTCACTGTAATTTTTCATAATTTACAAAAATAATTAACTTGAAAATAAATAACTAGCTTATAGTTTACAAAAAACCGTTGTCTTTCCAGTAATGGTAATTAAATTAGCATTCAGGTAAAAGCAATTACATTTATCACTCTAATTACAGATTAAGCTATTAGCCTGATTAATATAGAAATAAAAGCAAAGCTCTTTAAACTAAATTCATTGAGTAAGTAGCACTTAGCATAGGTAATTATTGTGTTAAATATAACTAATTAAAGGAAATGCAATGTAATAAATGCTCATAAATAATTGTCATTACATGGTCGAGATTGATTGTTTTGCTTTTCACATGACCCATGAATTGAAGTGAACATTTTTGAGGCTGGAGCTAATATCGAATCAATGAACATGAAGCGTCCAAGTTAAGCTTCTAGGCCCACATATTGGGATCTGGTCAGATTGTTAGTGATTTCCAACAACGTTTTTGCTGTCTCAAAGGATGATAACTATATAAACCTACTCATATGTTTTTAAATTGTATTGTTCATCTGTTTGCTAAATTTAAACATTAGGTATTTTCCAAATTTATCGATAGGACCATTTTCAGCTACGGTATGTTGTTTTACTCAATAAAATACTACGAATACTCGTATAATAAATTACTCTATATGATAAATGAATTATTTATCTACGATTACAGTGTAAAATTAATCCTATGGTTAAAGCTCATATTCCAGCCACTATCTAAAGTCCTTGGGAGTGAGCTGGTTGTAGCTGGCATGTTGCTCCGGACTTCGGTGCTCAAGTACCCAGGTTCAAATATTACCAATCACCAATGGATTTTATCCATCTGATAATGCCGCAACCCTCTAAGACTAGCCTGAAGAATGTTTAAACATTTCCAAGCTAGAACTTATCGTCTAGGATGTGAAGATGGGACATAAAACAACTATTTAAAATCCATAATTTTAATCACAAGTGTTAATTAATCTGATAAAAATATAATATACAACACAGTTAAAAACATCTGTCAGTTACCCTATGATGCTTAGGGTATAAATAGCACACTGTATACCTGTCATAGCCATACGTCTGTCAGCTCACTACTGGACAAAGCTTCTGTTGCTGTGACATCTACAGATATCTATACTGAGTAACTGATAGCAGATGCGTATATTAGTTGCATAATGTAACTGATATGCTCAGGTTATTATATTTTGTAGCTAATTCTGTAATACTCTTATATCTATCGGTGTGGATTTCACTAAAAATCTATTCTAAATAAATACAATTATTGTGTTAGTTTGCATAATTTAAAAGTAATCTTGATTTTATTTTTGAGTTTATGAAACATAATAATGCTGTTGATTAAATTCAAGAGTGCTTGAACTTGATTACCGTTCTTTTAATAAGTCACTATGTAATATAATGTTAAGAGCGTGTTATAATATTTTAATATTTGTAAATGTGAAGGATTCGTTCAAAATACCAAGCTGTAATTATGAACACCTTTAAGGGATTTTTATGCTGCACGTAAATATTTTGCGTCTAGTATACGCAGTTAGGATTAAAGCTATAAAAACTTAAATTATTCTATTTATTATTTTTTTACTTTAAAAAAAGGTGCTTACGTTTTAGATTTTAAGACGTTTTCTGAGTGTAGCAATTGAAGAAAACAATACAAAAAGATTAAAAACTGGCTAATTCTTCGTTTATGTGATATTTAGTATATGTTAGTTCATCTTGGGCTTTTATTTGAATAATCATCTTAGCGTATACAACTCAGGAATACTTAAATATTGTCTTTAATATGTTATTTAAAGTATATACGATACAAATTAACTGCAGAGAATAATGCAACCAATACTACTATAATGTTTTACATATTTATTGACGTAATTCGATAAGTATTTTTGCAAGGTAGACATGTTGACCATCCAATAGCCATTAGGGGGTGACCCAGCATACCTCGTTATCTGTAGATCTACATAATGGCTGCATAGGTCAAGGGTCACTGATAATATCTGGCCTTATTTATATTAAGACCACTTACTTTACCTAGAAAATTGTTTAGTAATGAGTAGATTTTTTTGTCAGTAGGGAAAACATACTGTCCTCGATATCTTAAAATCTTCATAATAATTGAATCATGAGTCAAGTTGGTGCTGGTAATGACTAGCCTTAAATACTTAAGTAGTTTACCTAAAGATGATGTATAGTAACAGTTGATACTTCGATAGACATTCGGGGATGATTCAATTGTCATTATTATCTAATTATCTACAAAATAATTTCAAAATATCAGAGTTTAACCCTGCCACATGTTTTGATAAATACCTTATGAAATTCGAATGAATTTGTAATAATATAATTCTATCAAACTGTTAATTGAAATCGAGTGATATCAAAATCCTGTTTGAGTAGAAACTTTACTTATTTGATGAGGTTTTGAATTTCTCAGCACTTACATTGTTACAGTTAGCAGTAAATTCTTCCAAAATTATTTGTACGCTTGAAACAAATTATCATAAGATAATTAGTTGCAGACGATTAAGTATTTCATTTTACACTACAAAAACTATTTTTTGGAGGAAAAGTATAAACTAGTCATTACGACGTTAATTCAAAATCTGTACTAAGTTTAATAACTGGCGATAGAAACTAAACCTATTTATATGTTCGACATACTCCTACCTATATAGTTATATGTGATAAGTGATATGTCCTCTCTCACCAATAGCAAATACAGCCGAAACGGATTCGCCCAGTTTCATTAGTAGTGTATACTCTCCGTTTCGTCCAAATAGTAAATATTTATCGGACCAATTCCAAAGAGTAATGAGCCTAATGGATGTGTTCGTAGTCAAGTTATGTTGAAGTCCCTCACGAAATAATTTTCTGATTTGGCCAAGTAGGTTTTAGTTACTCTTATGTGCAGAATTTTGTTACTTGTTCCCAAGTTTCCGGGTCCCTAAGTTTCCTTGTCCTCATCTTTCCGGACACCGAATATTTACAACACAATGAAAGTTGTTCGATATAATATTCTGAAAAAAAGTGAACGTCTAAAACCTACAACATTTACTCCTCTAAAACCACGACATATTTACAACTCAAGAATAACCCCGAATATAATCAAGTTAGTTGCTGCTCTGATTAGTAATTAAATCCTTAAGTATTAGTAATTAATTGCTGACGAATTAGTAACCGTAACAAGTAATAGTAATGCATAAAGCAGATATATTATCCTGGTGTGATCAAGTTCTTGCCTTTACCACCAATGTGTATAGTAAAATTCCTATTATAGGTAAAGCATTCGTAAACAGGAGAGAAATTTTCATATGATCCATTGCAATGATAAATCTCTGAAGGAGCAAGTTTCATCTATGATAAAACTAAAAGCATTTAATATAGCTGAATTGGAGCATATTAGTCCCACACTCACACTTAGAGATCACTACCAAAGATTAGTATATATTACAACATGTGTCATATCGTTTCAGCTTGGAATTGAAAGCGTTTATGTCCAATGTCCTCCAAGTAATGATGCATGAGTGATCTCACTTCAGATAACATCTTTGACACTTTCACAGTCTCACATCTAATCACTTCTCCTTCAGATTCTCCTCGCCGCATATAACAGCAAATTGGTGCCAGTATAGTTAATTATTCAATCGATCATCTTTTCTATACCGCCACCTGATTCGGAGCGTCGGATGATTAATTAATTGACGTTGATTAAGTAATTTATTTTGCAAAATGATGCCATCAATTTGTCAATGACAAGAGTTGTGACAGATTTAAAATGTTAGGATCTCAATTTGCGTTATTAGTTTTAGAATATCTGAATTACTTTATGTAATGTAGGGAAACTGGATTGCAATGCAGTGAAAGAAAAATTGAGATTTTTACGAACAATTCTTGTTTGTAGATTTAAAAAGGTTTGTTTTAAAAGGCCGTAACACTAATAAATTGTTTTTCAGGAAGGCATTGTTGAAAATTTCTTGTACTGTACAAGGAAAACTACAAAAAAGTTTCAAATACGATGTTTTTCTAATACTAACCGTCCATAGCATTCTTACCAATCTCATTTGATAGGTTTGTTATTGAAGAACGACTTTATAAACCTATTTGAATAAAAATTTCGAATCACTGCATGTATTCCTTTATTCAATCTACACCTTACAACAACTCGGTTGTATAACAAAGTAAACAAAGATGAAGAGAGGCTGTTGAAAAAGTCGTTTCAAAGAACTACTCGCGTGGGACCTGGCAAACAAAGATTTGTTGGGAACTTGTTACATTCTAAATCCATTTATGAATCTGTTGCGATATAAGTGTGTTGCGAAAACTCAGAAAGAAAGTTTTGGCGGGAGAGTTGGTGGGATTGGCGGGAGGGGTCGGGCAGGTGCAACGAGTAATAAGACCGAGGTTTCAAGCCCGGAGCCGCGACTAGGGAAAAAATGTATCAAAACTGGCTCGACCGGCTAACGGCCACCTGCCTGTGATCAGAGCTGTCCTACTGTCTGGTAGCGTTTGGTTGGCTTCACTTTCGGTTTATAAATCACAGGCAATCTTTTGTACATGCTTTTGATTCTCATACAGTTTTTGATGAATTTGTTCATATAATTCATCATTGTGTCACTCCTTAAAATCAATTGCAGTGAAAAATGGGGATGATATATTTCAAAAAAGTAAATAATATTTTTTTATTATAAAGTGCGTTATCTACAATCTAGCCTCTAATGATGTGTAATGTAATCAAAATGTTAAGACCTACCAATTTTAAAAATAGAGTAAAATATGATATTTATATTTGTGATGATGTGCACTACTGTAGTAATAAAGCATGGAATCAAGTGCTTAGGGAAACAGCCAGTTAGTTTTTTTATTATAACAAATTGCATTTAGCTTTTTCATAATTAATTAATTTCACTTCCTCAATTAGTCAATGCCACGTTTTGATTATATAAGCTTTTAACTAATGGAAACGGGAAACTAAAAAAAACCGCTTAAACAAATTAATAATTTTTAAGTTATTAAGGTAAACTGCCAATAATTGGCTGTTAAATGGCAAAGTATAATTTGTTTAGTCTAGTATTACATTTTCAACGCCCGAAGTATACAATCTTTTGACGTACATAAATTTATTTTAAATAATTTAATTTATTACTAAATATCCATAGTGTTAAAAATTTTCAATTAAATATTTAGTAGGACTATATCTGTCACCAATTATTCAAGGAAGATAATTTAAAAACACTCTGAAGAAGTTTTTTTTTTTATGGAAAAGTAGTTTTTAACTAAAATACAAACCACGAAACAGTTAGAACAAAGAATATTGTATGGATTTTAGACTATTTCTTAGCTATCTTAAATTTTACATCAACAGAGTTAAGTTAGTCTGTATCGTGGAACGCTCTAGCGGTAACTTTTGGAACCAAGGTTGTAATGCTTGTTGATATGCAAACTTGAGAGAAAATATATAAAATGTAAAAAGTCTGCGTTTTGTGATAATCCTTACCTCGGGTTAAAGATTTTTGACTCCAGAGCTCGGATATTCCTATACCAGGAAATAACTTTATATTTGTCTCTTCCTTAACCTAAAAATACCAACATCCTCTACTCTGTCACAATTTTACACGGTTTTTATGTAGTACCTAAGTCCTATTTTCCATTGCTAAAAATCTTAACTCAGTAAAGAATTAAAATTTTTTGGGCGTTACAAAGATCTTCAACTCTACCCTTGACTTTGCTGATTATTGGTGTTCTTTTTTTCTTAATATTTCTATCCTCGTTGATAAATTATCTACTTTGAAATTTTAATTTTATTTTCTTTTATTAAAAATTCTTTTCCGTGTTAACTAATGAGTGTGATTCAACAATATTTTTATACAATGATTTTTTTTGTATGCATTTACTTTTATCAATTATACTTCAGCTAATTATTAAATAGATCGTTATGTAAGATGGTCTTTAAATAAAAAAATATTTTATTAATTTTAATCAAAAATGTATTCATATTAACTATCAAGTAGCTGAGAGAGGCCTTCGGAATTTTCACATCGTGCACCATACTGAATTTCATATTAGACTTAAACCATATATGAACTTTACTGTAACGGCACTCTTAACTCTTTTGTCATATCACAGACCACCAAGTAAGGGACCAAGATGGGTCTAGGGTTTAAACCATCACAAATATACGTTTATTGTCATTCATGGGTATTTTCAACAAGTTTTAAACCTTCAATGCGTAGACGCTCATTAAGTGGGAAACCCAAAAGCAGAAATAACACTTTCTTGACAAACCCCCTAACAATTCATCCTTTCCAAATGGTTAAACCAACGTCCTACAAAACATCCAAAACTAATTAATTTTAATTTGATAAGGTAAACAAACCCAACAAAGGCGGTGGTGATAGGATGATGGAGAACTTGGAGTTAACGAGGGCCCGGCCACACAGGACTAGGGTTATAGGATTACGGTCTGACAAGTTTATTGAGCTAGGTCCAAGTCCGTGATAAAACACGGGTCTCCGACGATGTCTTTGATTGCATCAGAGACATCGACGGAATAGAGAGAAGCCATCCGTCGTAGAGGGGGGGGGGGGGGGGGTGAGTTGGCTTCGTTGAAAAAAAAACAATAGTTAAGCGAAAACTGTGTTAATTACCCAAAGTTACGTATTTCCAAAACCAAGCAATCATGTAATTTTTTTCTGTGTGTGTACTACATACAGTGGAACCTTGATAAGAAGACCCTTGATAACAAGTTGCCCTTGATAACAAGTGTCATTTTCAAATCCCCTTAAAATTATTTTACACCTAATCACATGTTATTACAAACCTCGATAAGAAGTCAACCTTGATAACAAGTCTTATTTTACTATCCCCATGAGAGTCTTGTTATCAAGGTTCTACTGTATTTCTAAAAAAATAAAAGTGATATATATTCCAATTGAAATATATTAAGACAAAAGTTCAGCAAAACAAAAGAATTTGTCATTACATAAACAAGGTACCAGGAAATCGTTTTGGCTTTTGATAAATAATCTGAGATTAGATAGTTTTTGTTTTTAGCTTTTACGAGTTATTATATTAACCATTTAGGTGTATCGATTATAAAATTTAACGTTTACAAATAATTTTACCTAAATTTGTTTTCAAACTATAAATTTATTCTGATTTTGAACAAAGCGTGAATTTATGTCTTGAGACATCTTTAAGCAAGTAAAGTGCTCATCAATGTATAAAGGTATACCTAAAAAACGTTAATACGATTCATAGAAGATCTTATGATTTTTGAATAGTGTGTTCTATAAATAGCAATTAAATATATAGAAAGTATGTTCAAATCAATGATAAAATGAGAAACACTACAATATACGAGAGTTAAATAATCCAAAACAACTGTAGAACACTTTCAAGCGTATAAAATTACTCAAAAACGAACTCGATTATAAAGTCCAATAAAGCAGTAGGTTGCGCCACCGATGCTCACTTATTGAGCCGTTTTCAACAAACAAATATCCACGGTAATTAATAGTTGTGCAGTCGATTCATTACGGGCCGTACAAACACACCCCCCCCCACACTACCCCCCCTTACCAAACTGCCCCCGTCATTTGTCCCGACATGGAAATAATAAAGGGTCAAATTGGACCATCGATCAAAACAGTCACCGCACAAAAACTTGGCTTTTTCAATCTTCTCCTAACAGGGCCAAATGGTAGTCGATTGCTGCTAGACACTCTATAACATCCAATCAGTCTCGACTTATTGGATGTAGGGAGTCGGGCGGGTTTGTGGTCTAAACAATGTGTAAGAAATGTTGGAGTAGGAAAGAGTTGGGATTAATAATAATCGAAAGACATAATCAACCGTTAGATTTTAAGGAATGGAATTAAGTTAAAATCTTCACATATAGGAAATAGTTAACTAGGAGTATTGGTTGGGTCTGCTAAGCCTATTGCTGTGTAGGTTATTGCACATTATTTATTTAGATTGCAAGTTACAAATCGAAGATATTTTTTGGATTGAAG
The DNA here is from genome assembly GCF_028750875.1 of Macrosteles quadrilineatus. Classification (NCBI taxonomy): domain Eukaryota; kingdom Metazoa; phylum Arthropoda; class Insecta; order Hemiptera; family Cicadellidae; genus Macrosteles; species Macrosteles quadrilineatus. Next base: position 13,247,470 of record NW_026542601.1, on the reverse strand, counting down.
ATATTTTGTATAAATCATATTCTAATGTTTAATTCTTTGTTAATAAGGTTAAACAATATGAAAATCAGATCTAATGTGTTTATTTTCTTAGAGATTGATGTACATACTGCTTCTAATTTTAACTCTAATAATATAATCCATTGATAAAAGTGTAACTAAGGCATGTCGAAGTACTACCTTAAATTTACAGTACTGCAATTTAGTCTAGAGTTATTTCTTTGCGTGCAAAAATAGGTAATTAACTGAAATGAACATTTTTGGTTCTAATTAATCATTGTTATGTTTAGTTATCTTTGGTTCAGATAAGTTGGAATTGCATACATTAAGCCAATACATTTATGAAAAGGTTAGCAATATCACAACTGATTACAGTTATTTCATGTCTATTCCTGCTATCCAGCTTTGAGTATTAGTAAATATACAAACAGAACGAGCTTTTTGTTGATTCTGCATAGTATATACTAGTATATATATATATAGATAGTATATACTAGTATATACTATGCTTTAAGCTTCTTAGTATCAATATTGATGTTGCTTTGTTTTATTGTAGAATCTCGAAATGCACCACTGACCTTCAACTGCTCATGAATATCCTGAAGTAATTAAGATAAATTGGATGGGTTTATAGCTAGACTTTTCATTACTTTGCTAATTGAAATGCAGAACATAAAGCTGGAATAAAATCAGTGAAACACTCAGCCTATAAATTGGTTCGGAGAGATAAAATCGCGCTAAATATAGATAATGTTTTAGTTTTATTACTTGAAATAAGTTTTTGAAACGAATTGTCACGTTGTTTGTAAATACAATAATAATTTTTTTTATATATGTTATCTGTTTAGCTACACCCTTTGAACAAAGAGTTTAAAATTATCTAAGCGATATTCTAAAGGAATGGTGATTAGAGTGTGATTTATTTTTCTCATCTGCAACCTTTGCTACTGTATTAAAACAACAGTTGTTTCAATGGTTAAGCAAAACATGTCTCCTTAACTTATATTCTTCATTGAACAGAATGGATCGAAGATTATTTAATTAAATTATTCCTAAGATAATGAGGTAATATAACTGCCCAAACTATAACTGGTGAACTTATGTTATCATGAGTTCTTAAAGAGCTTATAAACTATACAATTTAAATATTACATGAAAAAAATTAGTAAAATAGCAAACAGTAGTTAAATTTACGATCTATGCCATTGAGTTTTGCCAGGGAACAGGCGATACACGGTATCAATAATGAATACATAATAATATAGCTATGCGGAGCCATCAAACGGAGTTATTTTCTGGACAAAGGTAATGCGAGAATGTGTCTTAAGTAAATTTTAGAATGTGTATTGTCATTAAGTAATTGGAGAATTGTGGAACACTGATTATGAGACTCTGACATTATTAAATTGACTTTATATTGGCTTCTACTACAATTATTAGTCTTTCCGAAATAAATGCTGTGCCGGATACAATATTGTTCTATTACGCTTTTAACTCTTATGACCTAAATATCTTAACATGTTAAAATTGTTCGGTAATACATTTAAACTAATATCACCCTTGAAGGTTCCCACAGTCCAAAAATTTTAATTTAAATGCCTGATATATTTTGGGAAATTGTAGCGTTATATTCATAAATCAAAAAAGTAGTAAATCAGCCGAGCAGTAGCAGTAGATCAAGACGCAGCTTCCACTCATGAGAAGTTCCAGTCTTGAGTTACGACGGTCTGTGCTATTAGGCCGCGTATTAGACGTTATTTACTACACCTAGCTAACTAGTCCACTTGCAACTGATACCTAAAGGAAATATATTACAGTGACTATATAGTTTATTACTAAGGGATCCCTCTGATAAAAACGATTGAAAATTAAGTTTTAATCATACGCAAGGGCAATCTAGATTTGATAAATGAGAGATTAAGTAGCGAAGGTGTTAAATTATTATCAGACATAAATGGATTGTGCAGGTTGTCGTTGTAATTAGAAATAAAAGTATTGAGACTGATGGTAAAATATTAAAACGTACGTATTTTGATTCATTCGACTATTGTTTTACAAATTATCTTTAAGCTAGATCTAGATGAATTTAAGTATTTTTTTTTATTGAAGGGATTTGAACCCGAGACCTTAGGGATTGAGGCCCTCACTCTATCACTAAACCACCTCGCACCTCAATATGGAACGGCATAGGTATTTTTACGGTAAATTTCCGTTAGAGTTTCCTTTAAGTCAGTAGCCAATTCACCATTTAACAGAAACTAGCTACTTGTACAAGTTGCTAACTACTTGTATAAGTTGTATTTACATTCTTTTTAAATTTGTAAATCCTACTTAAAAACTTTCAAAATAGCCTTTGGCAAAAAATTCCGTTATCGAAGGTACAGTTTACAAACTAAGATTAACATGCATGAGTTTTTACCATCTCACCTCCAGTTCACTATCTTCACGGATGCAAAGAAGTTCTCGAAGACAAGTAGACAATCCACGGCGCCTAACGTGTTAACAAACCACTCTTTGTCCGGTTGAAGACCTTGGACTATAAACGTACGCTGGGAGCCAAATTGTTATGAGCCGCATAAACCGAGTCGTGAAACGGGCAAAAAGTCAGACATATTCAGCAAACAAAACAAACATGTAGGGGTGAACCGAGGCACTATTACCTCAACTGCCCAAGAGCTCCCCCAAGCTCTACAACCACCAATCTTCGGTATAATTGTTCACAATGTCCAGACCAGATGAGGCTAAGCTTTTTGTCGATATCTCTACAATTTGTGAAATTAGTCGTTCGCGCACCTAAATTGCCCTGGACAATACTTGTTTTTGCTCTTGGGACTGAGGAACCTCCAGAGAACGGGGTTCGTCGTCGCTGCTTGGAGAATCTGAAGATATGTTAGAGAAAATGTGTTTATACCAGTAAATGGAGACGGAAATGAGGCGTAACCCGGATATGAAGATAAGTTTAGAATAGAGTGAGATGCCTTTGTATATTTTTTTCTGACTAAGCGTTTTCTTTAGCTAGGACCCCCTTATTCAAAGCCGGTGAGTGATCACAAACAGTTGGGTCTATACTGTACTAGTTTTGGTCTATAGAACTATAGGATTTTTAGGATTGAACTAGCCAACAATACTCAACCTTCACTAATGTTTATGTCAAATGCTACTCCTACTGGGTTAGGGCAAAACCTATTGCTAATTTGTTATATTCTTCCTACTAGGTTTTAATTTGTAATAAAAAATAAAAAAAATAATGTCAATACAAGGTACAGTATCTTATTCCATCGTAACTAGTATATGCAAATTGTCAGTAAGAATACCAAATCTGTTATTAGTTAACTACCATTTATATTTTCGATTATCCGCAAATAAATCTAATTCCTGCTTTCTACACTTTATTTCTTCCTCCCTTTCCATTTTGGCTTTTTTTTTCAAAATCCTTAAACATAAGTAACCAGTTTTTATGGTTAACTAAAATATCCCAAATATCAGTATACATTTATAGTTATGGATTTGACTTAAGAAACTTCATAAGTGTTCAATCAAACAGTCAGCCAATTCATTGCAGAACAGTAAAAAAAATCATTACTCTAATTGGAAATGTTTGTGTCTTGAATAAATCATATCAAACAGTTTTAACGAACAATTATTATAAAATAAGTAGCAATGGGATATATGTTGTCGTTCAATAAGTAAATAAATCCGCAGTTTACGGTGCCTGAGTGCTTGTAAATACAAATTAACTCTCATATGTACCTAACAAGGCCTCTTTGACCGAAACTTATCAACTTAATGTTCGAGCTCGTTTAATTAAAATTCTGAGTCTGAACGATCTAACGTAACTAGACTCCTCAGGTAGAATGTTTTGCCCAATAAAAGAGACAGCTTGTCGACGTTTGTCTGTTTAATTAAACGTCACTTCTTTGTAATATGGACTTAGGACTTTCATAGAGTCAATACAATTTGTATTGGCCAAGTATGCAATTTATAAACTACAAAGATTTTTTCCATATTGTGAATTCTGACACGTTTTAGTTCACTATTAGAAAATAGTTTAAAAATATTTATTTTTATGTAATTACCTAAAGGTTTTCCGTAAGGTATTAAACTATTAACTACCATTAATTGTGTGATAACATTACGTACCTTTTTGCTATACAGGTGAATAGTATATTGTTTATGAGTTCAAAGTTTTTTTCGTGACGAAAATTCCACTGGCAAGCCAAAAAATTGATTAAAAAAAATTATAAAATGTGATAAATACAACTCAACATAAGTTAATAGCAAAGTTTTCGAAACGTTCCTTTGTATTAAAAATCCATTTTGTGTATTTTTTCACACACATATTTCCGTATTCTTAGTTAAAGTATGGCAAGCAAGCTGGTCTATAGCTTCTGTCGTTCGTAGAGGCTTCCTTCCCCAAGGTCCTAGGTTAAACTCTCAACAATCACCTTTCTATTTAATGATTCCACGATTTTCCGGGCCTAGCTTACAGCAATCTATAATGGTTACGGGCTAGAGAATACGTCCTGAGATTCGAAAGCATTAAAAAATACTCATTAAAGCAGCACTGGCCAACGAAGTGCAGGACTAAGACACATGCTTGGATTTCAGATTACCATCTCGACTTTAATTATAGTAAATCGTGGACGTGATAACATATTGTATTTCTAAATCTATGATATCAATGTCGCAGACATTTAAGTTTTTTTAAGAACGTTCCAAACCATGATATTGAACACATAATGTGGACCTTTGTTAGATAGCTTAATTCATTGTTATCCCAATGACAGGTCCTGAATCGAACTTTCTCGAAAACGATCAGCAGCCTTCAGATTCTAGGCAGACATCACATCCACTCTACTAATTAGTACACAATTATAACGCAATTATACGTTGATTGGGTTTTAATGAAATACAAAATACAATATATATTTGATATAGTTTATATGTTTAAGTTAAACTTAATCATTTTAATTAGTTTTTAAATATACTAATTACACCTTCCATTGGATAAAGTTATTCCGCAGATAATGAAGATTGGGTTGGAGCAAGGGTATAAATATCAAACTTGAAATTGAAACAGCGAAGGAGGGATTTTGAAATCTCATCGCCGTCATTCCTAATGACTGGTTGACAGTTCGCCGAGTTTCATATATCTTCATATACCGATGTCTTTATACAGTTTGACATTGAGTCGTACGTCTTATCTCATTTCCTCTTTAGGGAAATAACCTCTGTGGCGTCAACCACGTATTTAGCAAATTACTATCTTTACTCTATGGTATGTATTTGCTTAGGAAAACTTTTTTACTTTTATCTTATTTGATGAGACAATTACAAAAGTTAATCAACAATGACAAGATTTACTCGCATTATGGTGATTAAGGTAGATATTGTCATAAAGTATAAACTATCACTACACATCATCAAGGTCTATTGGTAACTAGGTTGAGTAAATGACTGTGCTACCATCATTGAATCGATTTTAAAACTTTTTTTAATTTATTTATTATGATTGCCTCCTGAACTATTTTTATCAGAACAATCTAGGTTAGTTACTTTTATTTAAAAAAATCTAATGGCCAAGAAGTAACTGGAAATTTGCTTGGCCGCCAGGTTGCGAGAATGAAATATTTTGTCAACAAATTTACAACATCTTTTGTATTGAATTTTACATATTTGTTAATTTTCTTCTTTTATAATTTAGAAAAATTATAAAAGTCATTGTGAAAAATGGATCATAAAAATTTTAACATAGATATTCAGGTGAATACAAGACATGCTTTTTAACACCCTACTGCTAACTGGTCAAATTGGAGGATGTTCCCTACATAACGTCTGGTTTTATTTAATTGAACAAGGTCCAATATTCGAAGGACCTCCACGAATCTATTTAATCAAGATCCACTCAAGATAGTAGCCATTGCTTAATCAACATCATTAGCCTATTAAATACAAATTATATTAGTTAATTGCTTCGACACAGTTATCATTTTCTAATCATATTCAAATTTGCGCTGGCGTCTCTTTAAATTCGTTTAAGAAATAAATAAGGGATAATTTCCTGCTTGATTGGAGCTGCATAGGATAATTTAACTTGGTGTTTCACATTATCGGTTTAATGAAGTAATCAGTTCATAAGGTAATTGCAATTACTCGTTAAGATCTTCAATTAACTATGTTAAAAATTACAGTATTACATCCTGTTTCCTATGCATTTTACGTGTCTGTAGTTAACACTGAATAACATATTATACAAATACTTAACCTTTCTAGTTAACTAAACTCTCTAAGAAGAGACTCTGGAAATTATAATTTGCATTAGAAGGCATTGACAATGATAGACTGTGTTTTGAAAGCTTCATGGATATAATCATGGGAGGTCGTAGAGCAAGACTTCTTGTTTGGAGCTGGAGGGCTGGATTACAACTGAAATTAATTATATGACTAATTCACAAAACATGCAAAGGTAAGAGGAAACAACGTCTTTCCTCTCCAGATCATAGCAAGTATGTAAGAACATGGTTTAGATGGTTACTAATGTACATTTAAAAATGTTTTAGAGTTTTGACATAACTTGAATGTCTTTCGTGTTCTTAATTTTTTTCTAATTAACTTTCTCTCAGTTGTTTATAGTTATGTGTTCTTTTCCTTAGTTATATTGTTTTTAATTTTGGCTTAAATTGTATTCTAAATTACAGATGCCATACTGTAAAGTACCAATAAGTTATATGGTTAAAATGTTTGTTTTTTAATTCATGGGTGTCACTCTTTAAAACCAGCTCTAACTGTGGTTTGAAATTATCAAAACACATAAAACTAGGAAATAGATCAATTGACGTACCATTTTCATTTAGGAGAAGTCCAAGCAAAAGTAGATGCAAACAAATGTCTTGACAGCTTTTGATTAAGTTTGGACATACAGTGAATAACTTATAATTGCAATGTTGAATATACTCTTTACAATAAATTTCTGTTTATAAGATATTTGTTTTAGACTATATTTTATTTAAAAAGTCTTGTTATATAAATCCTTATAAACGTTACACCCTTCAACAAATATATTTTAACACATAATTTTGTATTTATTGTTGAAGAAAGATTGTTCTTTATAAGATTTTTTAAATATAATTTTCTATGCACCATTTTATTTGAAAAGGGTTTTAATACCAATCTTTATCAATTTGAGGACTTTCATAAAATAAAAAATGCATAATTCATTTGATATCCACTGTTAAGAAAAATTCCCAAGGATATTTAAGATCACTAAGGAAATAACGGAGAAAAATCAAATTAGGGGCAGCAGTTTGTTAAAACGTAAGTTATAAAGTGACAAATGGCGGCGTAAACTTGAGATAAAAAGTTTTGAAGGGGTTAATTACTGGAGATATCATGAACATCTGTTGCAGGGTCTGCTGGCAATTTGACTCTCGATTTCTGGTGGTTTAAAAATTATCTTGCTTCAAAAACCTTGAATGCAAAGAGTTTTTATAATCATGGCTTTTAACAATAAAAGGCCCTGTAATTTATTTTCAAAGATTAAGTTTTGATTTGTTAAAGTTTATTTGATTATATTTCGTGATAAATAACGATAATTGATTGAATAAAAATACAACCTAAGTATATTTTCGAATCAAAAATGTAACAGTCAGAGTACAAAGTTTCGCACTAAAAGAGAAGAAATATTGTAAAATATGAAAATAAGCAGGACTATATGTTATTTAAATGTATATGTTGCTTAGTTAAGGTTAAAATATATGCAAGCAATTAAATTTATTGCAATGACTGAATAATCTGAAGTTTGAAATTTATTATCTTGAAGAATCATCAGTTTCGTGTAGAAGGATACCTTTTCTTAAATTAAAAAATGAAAAAAAAACAACAATATATAACAATATACCTAACTTATAGAAAAAAAGTTTTGGTAAATGACAGGTAAAACGATTATGTAACAAATAAAAAAATAAATTCCAATAAGTAATTGAAGGTCTTTAAAAACGCTAAATGTATATTTAACTACTAATGAAGTATATTTAACGGATGTTGAAATTATTTAAAAATATTGAAATAGTATGCACGGGAAATGGTTGAATAAAACGTAATCTTTGATAAATAATATACCATATTTATCGCGTCATATGATGAATAATTTACGAAATGCATTCAACTAAGTAAAGCTATATTTATAATGTGTATAGGATTTTTATGGTTAAATTTATTTCTGAAAAATATACATAATATCTCTTTCCTCCATTAGTTTTTGAAAGAAAGCAGACTAAGTGGAAATGTTTAAGTAGCTTAGGACACAGTTTTAATCTCATTATTTTTCACGGTTTATAAAGTTGAAAGTGTCGTGCGTGGTAACAACTTAAAAAGATGAGGAAAGTTTTGATGTATGGATTTATACCTCAAACTTCTGGCTCAGTTATATGTTATGATTTATGATTTCTATAATTAATAAAGCAAATTTATGTTTAGGGATAAAAATATGAATGTAAATGAAATTAACTTTTTTCCGATAAAGTATAGAAAACAAAATATCACCCACAATAACATTAGTCAAATTTTAAGATATTGTAAGATAGTGTTGCAAGATTGTCTTTGTATGTTTATACACTTGTACACCAAACAATTTGATTGATTTTATCAAACAGCTTCAATAAATATGTTTTACCTGAAAAGGTTTTTCATATTTCTTCTACATAAACCAATAAAACCTCAAAGTGGATACGATGATGTAAAATGTAATTAAATACATACTTATATAATTGATAGAGTTGCAACAGTACCGAACCATCTTCGAGCGATCTAAAAACCTTGCAGTTTTGTGTATACTTATTAAACAACCATTTATTTTTGAGCAACGATTATTAATCTGAATGTACAAATGATGACAACTATCAAAAAATTGCTTGTGAATACCAATTCACGATGACATCACGACTGCCTGTTTTTTTTTTATAACACAACAAAATTATACCTTCGTTGATTTAATTTTTGTATAATTGTGTCTACTAATTACCAGTTAAACATATTTCTTAACTGTATTCAATTACTAAAATACGCCTTTTAAGAACTCATTTTTAAGAAAATTCTAAATTTAATATTTAGGTTTAGGAATACTGGAAGGAGTTTACATTTCAGAAAATTTAAATGAAAGAAGTTCACACAGAGTAGCATAAAAGTAGGAACTTAAAAGCTACAAATAGTTGTTTAAAACCCTTTTCATTAGAAACGGCGCTTGGAAGAAATCGACTTAAAAACAGTTTGAACGTCACAGGAAGTTTCGTGACTTACTGTTTCTATAAACAGCTACTCTCCATTAATCAACTAACTTTGGCCAAGTGAACCGGAGAAAAATCTGTTTAAATACTTTTAATACTGTTAAATACAGCATAACTTTCAAAAGTAATGGTTGTGGTGCAATATGTGAATTATAGTTTATGTTAGACTGTATTTTAATACAGTTTAGCAAATTCCACACAGTAACGGTTTATACTTTCAACTGCAAACACTGTTTACGTATAGGAAAGTTATAATTTATATGTTTATATTTTAATTCCTTCTGTTCTGTTTTCATGCAGCATTTATTTACATAACTTACATGAAAAGTCGTCAGACTTGTCAGCATTCAAGAGCGAAAACAAAGAAACTTTTCCATTACAAAGAATGAAGTGGTTGTAAAACGTAATGTTTCCGCATATTAGGACTTAAGTTCTTCTTCACGTAAGATGCAATCTCTAGTAATATTCTTTCTTTTTGTACCTGTTTGTTAAACCTTATTGAAGTTTCCAAAATTGTTTTTGATTTTACAAACAATACTTACCAAACTAATAGTATACTAGTCAACTTTTAGTACTGTATAACACACGTTACTTGAGTTTCATTATTTAAGCAATAAAACTCTGCAATCCTCTTATAGTGTAACACATTTACCTCTGTGAAAATATGTTTAAGGTTTGTCTAAAAATTAAATATTGTTTTGAAAGCCATAGCTCATTTAATAACATTAATACAATCTAAAGGGCCAAAACGTAAGACAAATTACACTTTTTGCTTGTACATGGTTAAATGGTTTTAAAATAACATAAACCGAGTTACCTTACCTTACCTCCTTGGCCATTGAAACCTCAGAAGCTTTTTGGCCTCGCCAACGATGCTTCTCCACTCTTCTCCACTCTTCTCCATTCTTCGCTGCCTCAGGAGTAGTGACCAACACAGCCACATCCTTCAGCACCTGACTCCTCCATCGCAGTCTCGGCCTGCCGAGTGGTCTTCTGCCTTCTGGTTTGTTCTGGTCAACAGCTTTAATGATGAGTTCTCTCTCCTCCATTAAATCCAGTATGCTGGTAAAAATGGTTGGTTGAAATTTGGTGTGTAAGGATAAGAAATAATTTTCATTAGAAAAAAAATTGATTATTAATCCTCAATATTTAAAATTCGATTCTTGTTCTATTTTTAATGAGTGGAGAAAGGCCCCAAGGCGCTGCTTTCGGATATGACGGATTCCCCCTAAATGCTAGTAGATTGATGTCTTCAGGGATATTTAATGCCTGAATCATACCGGCCAATGCTTTCTCTTCTGAGACTCCTCTCTTTCACTAGATTGGGAAATATTGTTTGTTTTAATTTAGGATTTCCTCACAGACGAAAATTATGAAAAAAATCGGTCTCCTATGACTTACCACACCTATTGCAAAGTAAGTTTCCATAATGAAAAACCCTGCGATGCAGTTAATTCCTAAACAGTTTATGACATACAATTAGTCTACTGTTTACATAGTTTGTTGAGTTTTACAAAACCATGCTATCAGCTGTGGTAACCCTTTTGGAAGTCGTGTGAAGAGTATGGATTCTTTAAAAGGGTTCTCTAGTCCATCTCCTACGATGTTCTTCAGTGGCCCATGATGAGTGATGATGGCCACAACTGTTCTTATATGCAATTCCATAAAAGAGTTGACAATTTGACACAATCATACATAAGAAAACATGACTACTTTTCGTAATTGCTGTCACGAAATGACAACAGAGTATTTCTCTCTACAATATAGAGTCAATATACAAAATAAACCATTATCAACATTGCACGGCCCAAAAATATTTAAAATTTGTTTACGCAAAGGACATTTTAAATAAATATTCCTCATCTAAAATATCAAAGCTTCCAAAGCACTTACAATAATCGATAGAAGAGCAGTTCAGGCAGCCCTTAACTGTTTGATGGAGTGATAAGAACCACTTACAGATAACCGAAGTCACGCGACCCAGCACAATCAACTCTGAACGCTGGATTAACTTATTGACTTTTGGGTGGAATGAGAAATCCAAAAGGCAGAAAATATCAACTCTGTGAATTTATATTCATATTAAGTTTAACTGTCTACAATTGGCTTTGCGAAAATCGAACTTTTGATACTATTTGTAACACGTCATCTACTTCTAGATGTGAAAATAAACTCAAGCAACTATACTAGACCGATTGGATGGACATCGTCTACAATAATTTAGACTTTTCCTATTTTAATACACTACTATACAGTACAAAATTAATGTTCTACAAAGGTTACTGTTATGTATAATTACGATATGAAATATTAGTTTAAAGTACAAATTTACCGTAGATACTATATACGGAAGTGATGTCTTGTCAAACTCATTGCTACGGAGGCGTTCGTAGTTAAACTAAACTGGAGATTACATAGCAGGGGTGCCAACCAATTAGAGCCTTGCCTCAAACAGACCTGTAATTAATAAATTTACACATTGTACAGATGTTGAACTTATGTATGTGTTGTAATTGAAGGTGTGAACGTCTAGCTGATTCCCCAAACTTCTAACTCACATATGGAGTATAATTTGATAACCACTATGTAATAGCGTTATCGGTTTATTTAAATGTTACAGATATACAGCTGCAGAGTGAAAAGTTTTCAGTTTAAACGATTTGTGTTTAAATTCACGGATTTAAAACTGATGACTAAAATTTTAATAGATGGTTTTGGAGATGCTGAGAAATAAATCCTGGCAATTAGTGGTGGCAGAAACTTAGATTTTCAGCATTGACATCATCCAATATTTTGACTAAGAAACACCACTCTACAATCGCTATCTGATAGTTATTCGAATTGAAAAATAAAATACAGGCTGTCTTGTAGTAAAACACATAATTTTTACCGGAAACTTTTACTTATTTAAAAAGGTTTAATTGTTCTATGTCACTTTCACTTCCAGCTTAATGAAGACTGCGTTCGCCTTACGAGATGGTATCGTTATCGTATGGTTTAAAACTGTTAATTGTGAGATTTGAACCCCGGGCCTTGAATCCTTCGCTATAGTGACTTCTTTCATAGCCTAAAGGTTAGTGAGTAGGTTTTCAAACAGGGTATGACGGGTTTTATTCACAGAATGACTACCTACACACTTGAGGAATTTGTGTATCTTCTTATATTTTTATAACATTACAGGTTCATTTGAACAAATTTCCATTCAATAAAACAAAGAACATACGCTAACACCAACGGTTTTTATCGTCTTCCATAAATAACATTTAGCCTACAAGAATAACACATCGCACTAATAAATTCATTTCAATAAAAAACGATAAATTTGAAATATAAACTTTGGAAGTGCAAGTCTTTCACAGGGAAATAAAGGAGGTTGTTGGATAGACTTTTACACTTTCGGGAAACGTTCAATTAGGCCAAACAATTTTGATTAGAACTTCCCTCGGTCGAGCAATCTACTTTATTAGAGTTACATCCTTAACATCGAATCATAAAAAACTCCAATGTTAAACTAGATGTCTTTTACAGGGTTACTAGAAACTGTTTCCACCAAACGATACTTGTTATTTTGATAGTGGTTTTATTTTTTATAATTACCTTTTAAATTTAGGAAATACGTCAGTTCGCAATATGGACGAATAATATATTTCGAAGTTATGATCTTATGGGATTACTTTACCAGAAATTAAGGCTTTGTTTATAGAATATGGCATAGGACTTGTCTATACGATAATAATATCAAACGACTGAGTTATTTGTGAACTGAATTAGTGTGGGTTATAAGTGGGTGCCCTTACAATTTTATTTTTAAACTAATTTGAGATTGTTAAAATCAGAACAAAGTTTCATATTGGTGATTCAATCTAGATAAAAAGAAGAAATGACGTACCACATTCTAATTAATTAAGCAGGTTATAGGTATTAAGGAAACTTTCAGATCAGGCTACAGACCAATGCTAGATATATCAATAATCTTTCTTATTCCATTTTCTATAATTTAATTGTAAGGGAAATGCAACGTGTTGGTACTTTATATTCTTTGAATAGTTTTTTCATAAAAAATATTAATAAAGTGTTAAGTTTAAGTTTGATATAAAGATACTTCATTTACATCTTTGCAAGATACAGCTCACATGTAAAAGATAAGTGTTTTTGTATTCGTCGTTGTGTTGAAAGAAAGGCAATCCATTTACTCAGCAGTATCTGAAAAAGGCTTAATTATTTTTAATGAATTATTACATTATTAGAAGAATTATTACACTTATAATAGAATTATTACATACATACTTGCAACAGTACATACTGTTTTATACATAATTATTACATAATTATTACATGTGTGAATTATTACATAGAATTATTACATTATTACATATAAAAGTATCACATTATAAAATTAACAGCATTAAATCTAAAACTACCCTATTTATTTACCACCATTTCCTGGAGTAAATCAAGTTATTTTATCACTGAGTCAAGAATTCGAGTATAAATCTATATATCACGAACTTTTCCAATCTTGCAAAGGGGTTCTATCGCCCATCATTTTGCACTCGCAGGATTCTGAAATGTCAAAAATACAAGATTTCCTATAAAACCTCTTTCAAGCAAAAAAGCAAAAGCAATAAAGACCAATAGAAAAGGAAAAATACATATTTTAACAATTTTAATGTTTGAAATTAAATAGTAGTACAGTAGATTTTTCACATGATTTGCAATAATTAATCAATCAAAATTATTCGAAGGATAATATTTGAGTAAATTCTGGATACACCTCACCTACTTATTATATTAGGTTACCTCAGGTTAACTCTTTCGTTTTCATGAACCAATTTTAGCTACTTAGAGTAATATTGTGGAAAGAAGTGATTTTCTATTTCCCAAACTAATATCATTATTTGTATTTCGCAAACAAAAATATCTAGCACTTCCCTGTGTAAAACCTTCATTTTGCATTTTTTCCCCTAGTAATAGATTCTCTACATTATCAATTACGTAGGTGTGTAGTCAGTAATATTATCTCTAGAGCTGGAATGTTATAAAGGTAAACTATAACAGTTAACCGGATATTTTCTGATGTGTTATTCTTGTTACTCTCTGATCGGCAATTTTCATTTGCCATGTCGTGCAGTTATAGCCAACCTTCCCGTTACAATATCACATGTAGCTATAAAAGCGTACATGGTCTGGTCGGACGTGAACACCAGGTGTTATCATATACACACTGTTCTTATTGGTGATTAAAACACCAATGAACAATTTATATATTTATTGTCCAATAGAAAAAAACGTGTTTATTTAAAGTAATTTTATAACACAAATAGTATTGCAGTAAAGCTTAATTTCACATAGTTTTAAGTGTACGCTGTTTCTTTTTAAGCAGTATCTTTAAGAAAAATCTTGTTTTTCCTTAGGTTCAGTCATATGATGGTAATATTATTAACATTTTTAGATTGTAGGTTTTTTGTCTATGGTTATGGTATGTTTTATGATGAAGACATAGTCCAACTAGAAATATGCTCTAATGTCACGTATGGTAATGAACGAAGACCATTCCATACATACATAGCATTTTCTTAAGAGTCCTTGGAGGAGGCATATTGGATAATTTCAAACAGTTGCTGAAGAGTTAATTATCATCCAAAAATAGTTTTTCAAACACCATAGTGAAAAAAGAATTTAATTCCTGGAGATAAGCTAAAAAATCATGCGGTTATTTTTTACAAGAATGACACACTTGATATTAAATACATTGTAGAGAAAATGCTAAACTAATGCTAATAACAAATAAAAGTATGCATATTAAAATGTAATGATATCAAAATATCGAAATTAATAATATCAAAATTGTCAACCATTTGAACGATTGTCGTTGTAGATTGAGCTCATAAAGTTACGCTCATAGAAATTAATTGGAAATCTTTTTTTAACTGATGAGAATAATGTACTTGAAAAAATGTTTCAGCAAAGATCAATATTTGAAGAAAAAGAAATTCAACCAAGCATGTCAATTAAAATTCCCTATAACAATTTAAAAATTATGCTTTACAAATGGAAATTGCAGGTACTGATGATTTCCACTGATAATTAACGTCACCCCAAGTAAACTGTTCCAAAAGTTACGACAGTAATTGACTAACTTGCATGTGTTTGATTCCCGGGATAATTCAATGAAGTGTTAGAAATGGCAAAGTTGTGACAAGCCGTCACATAATATAAATTTTCTCTCACAACAGAAAACTCAAAGTAAAACTTACAGCACTGTTTTAATATTGTATTTTTACTTGTAACTTCTGAAAAATTTCAATGACTTCAGATTCACCTATTGATTATGGCATTGTTTAGTACGAATATCCGTGATGCATTGGAGCTTAAAATCAAAACCAATTACCACTATAATCTTATATAGATTTGTCTTCTTAAAACAGTATAAGGGTAAATATATTTTCAATTGTGTAAGAATTGTTTTTGCAATTCTAACCTTTTTTTGTTACCAATTTGTTTATGTTTCAGAAATGTGTCTTTATGAAAAACATCGATTAAAACGTCAGGTAGAAATCTATTTTATTTACTTAAAGCTGTGTCTTTTTACCAATGGAATGACAATAAAAATATTTTTCATTTAAGTTTGGTTAAATTACGAGCTCGTCATGGCGTCTACGACCCGACTGACAGAACTTAGTTGATTAACTGAAAGAAACTGTTTATAAAACCTCTTGGTCACGGAACTTCCCGTGACTTTGGCTGTCTATAAATGTGGCATTTCTCTAAATATTCTGTCAGCGATTGTTATCGCTCTGGATTGTAAACCTTAATATAATATAATACTAATATTATCAATAGTAAATAAATAATCAACGTTCGATGTTTTGCAGGTACTCATTCTCGTTTGTTTACAAGACATTCCAAAGACATTTTAATTTTAAACGATTTGTCATTGTAACTTTTACTTTTTTGGCTTCGTCTTTAAGTACTATTTCAATGCACGAAACAACTGCAATGTCTCATCCTCAGCCAAAAATATGTCACTTGATTTTGCTTGTCAACTTATTCCTAACTTACAAACAAGTGTGTTAAAGATTAACTAATTCGTAATCCTTAACTAAGCTCATATTGTTGGCTAAACCTCTAGAATATCTTCAACATTCACATGGTCGTTATCTTGTCTTCTGTTGTCTCACTCATAGAAGACTCTGTGGTATAAACTAATTATAAAATGGGTGGTATCGTTAATACATTAAAACTTTTAATTAAATACATTTGGACTTATTCGCTAAAACATTTTTAATATATGTGTTTATCAAATTACATTGATACAATATTTTTAGTTACAAACGTGCCATAAATTTCATGAATTAAAATATGACAATCTTTTAATAGAGCTCATAGAGATTGCAAAGTTTTGACTCTTTAACTCCTTTATTTTTATTCATGGTTTTTAGTCGTATAAAAGCTAAAACATATATAAAAAACTAATGATTCCTCTGTGGCAAAAGCTTTTGGATCTTGAAAATAGGTTACAGGTTATTTTACCTGCAGCTTAAAATAGCTTAAATAAACACATAAAACTATATCAACTTGTGGATCTCTGATTTTGTTCTCTTACAGTGATTTACAATGACAATAATTATATCCCTACGCATATGAGTTATTACTCTGCTATTCTCACAAGATGAGAAAACTTAGTGATGTATGGGAGCAAACTTAAGTTGTTCTTACACCTTGGTACATCTTGACGAGATACGAACTATCTTGAATGATGGAAAATGGATGCTTACATCAATAACGGATAAAATAAGAAGTCTGATACATTCAACTCAAAGTTGAGCTAAATACAAGTAATTATACTGTTTGAAATGATCTTCTAACTGTAGTAAATATATTTAGATAATAAACTACCATAATGAGACAATTTTAGGTCTGAGGTTTGAACGCACTTTATACAAAAATAACTAAAGTGACAAATGGCGGAGTAAAACTGAGATAAAAAGTTTTGAAGGGGTTAATTACTGGAGAAATCACTAGCAGCTGTTGTCTGGTCTGTTGGTGATTTGACTTTCTATTTCTAGCATTTGAATTTGTTTATTTCTTAAATGTAACCATTTTTAGGTAAAATTTAATTGTGGTCAAGATTCAAAGTTGAAAAAGATGAAAAACTAGTGAAATTTAGTAATAGCAAAGCGTGCTATAACATGGTTATTGGTACTTTATATTGGTAAGATGTTAAGTGAATTCTACCTAAGAGGTACCTTGTAAAATACAGTGTTCCAAATAATAACAGCATTGTGTGTAAGGTACATTGTACAATACCCAAGTAGGTAAAGTACCATGTAAATTACCATCGGTCTTCATATTAGGAGGACCCTTTCGTGTACCCCGTTATAGTTATAGCATTACATGTGGTATTGAAATGGCGTAGCTGGCTCTAACAAAACTACATGGTAAATAGATACCAATAAATACGTACAATTTACAGGTAAACATGGAAAAGTGACAAGGAGTGTAGTTGATTGCTTGAAATCCAAATTAATCTTTAACTCGACCTACAATGGTAAAATACAGCTCAACTACTTATTTGTAGGATAGAATAAATAGTTTATCTTAAGGACAACTACATTTTACTTTAGTATAACTCAAGTAATCAACATTAGCTTACAGAGAAAATTATGAATTACATGTTTCTTAAAAGGCGTAATATTAAGAAATTGATTTTGAGTAGTTTTGTAATTTCGATTTGTAGGATTTATGAATATTGTTTTCAGTTAATGCAAACGATATCCGACTGTTTGTAAAATTCTAGATTAAAATTCCCTAATAATCTTTTGATAGCTGTGTAATGGTCCTTCTTTAAATCTATCATTTGCTATACACATTCTATTGATGGTAATTGTGAGTATATATATATATATATATATATATATATTATTACGTGCAAGCAATAGTTTGGATGCATACCTTCTCTACAAATAACAACAACTATACAGAATCGCTGTAAAACCTCTTTTAATGTGCGTATCCTGAAATAGTAGCTTACATAGTTCAATGAATCTCTTTCTTATCAAGTTTAAGGTCTCGACTAAGTGTCAATTTTCCGAACTTTCCTTTGATTATATGGAAGTTTTCGTCGGTATGAGGTAATTTATTCATTACAGGTTTTCCAGGAAATCTGAATGTTTCTTTGCTACTCCTATCTGTAATCACTTTTAATTATATATATATATATATATATTTACATTTGTTTAAGATATACATAAAAAATTTAAATCAACGCAGAAATGAGTACAGTACTGATATTCTGGTTGGAGCTAGGGGGAAACAAATAAACGTGGGTCAAAATTGCTTAATAATATATCAAACTAAGCGTACGAAAGTTTATCAAAACTTTAAATTTATGAATGAAAAATACAGCCAGTGATGGTTTCTACTGTTAATGTCACCAAGCGTAAATTGTTACGAAAGTAACGGCTGTAATTTACTAACTTGCATGTGTTTAATTCCCGGGATAACTCAATGAAGAACTAGTTGGAAATGGCAAAGTTGAGTCGGGCCTTGACATATAGTCACGTAATAGTCATTTGCTGTCATAATAAAAAACTTTAAAAAATTATATTATTATATTTATAAAATAATGGTTTGCTTACTCATACTGTAAAACATATGTTTGATAACTAAGTTGAGAAAGTAGCTATTTTTCTATAACAACTGCTAGCAGGTCTGACATTCTGCATTTGACAATTTTTGAGTCCTAATGAAAACTTTCAAACGTTAAAGACTTAACCACTGAAAAGTATATTTCATTACAAGGACCGAAAGTAGTATTTTCCGGCTCGCGCTCATGATTAAATGTGTCACGTGTGAGGCCTAGCCGAACACAGAGAAAAGGCAAGCATAATGGATCAAGTGCCGGAAAATAACTTTCGGTACGAGTTATGAACGATATTTTCCATCACGACGCAAATATGCACACAAATACAGAATATTAAAATCCGTTATATAAAAATAGTTTTAGACAACTCTTTACCAGTGAAAATCGACTTCACGACGTATATGGTATTACGATTATACATCTTTTTAATGGTAAGGGTTGATTACCATATACCAATTCACTAAAAGTGGATATTTTTTATGTTCCTCATCAAGAATCTCCAGGAAAATTAGAAATTACAATTCACCAGCCTAACGTATCTAACATTTATATTAAAAAGTTAATATCCTTTAATGATTTTAGATATTTTACATGGAATTCTGGAGAATGTCATATAGTTTAGGACTCGGCTGACAGAACTAAGTTGATGAACTGAGGAACTGTTTATAAAACCTCATGATCACGGAACATTTCGTGACATATGCTGTATGTAACAGTAGATTTCTCTAAATACTGCTTTCCAAAAAAACGTTATTTTGAAAGGTTTCAGAACACATAATTTTGTTATTTCAGCAATAATTTATTGTAACGTTATTCTACAATTTAATATTAAGGCTTAAAACATTCCATGCTAAATGTAAATGTTATACACAATCTGTAATTACTTATTCCAGAATAAAAGCTCTAGGATTAATGAACAAGTCATTTCTTAAGTCACTGTAATTTTGCTGCTTCATGTATTCACCTATCTATAGCTGTGAAATGACATTAGCGAGTGAATCTCTAAAATAGTATTCTTTTAAAGTGATATTCGATGACAACTAATAACTCCCTACGCATGTGAGTTATTACTCTGCTATTCTACCTACGCAATGAGAAAACTTAGTGATGTATGGGAGCAAAGTTGTTCTTACACCTTGGTATATCTTGCCAAGATGTATCTTGAATGATGGAAAATGGATGCTAACATTCATCAATAACGGATAAAATGTATAAAGTAAATTTTAACTTACAGAGCTATTGTAGTAAAAAAAATAATAACAATTTCAATTAATGTTCAACTATAACGAACAATATTGTATTACATTTTACTCTGAAGTTTGGTTATAGCAGTTTTTTTAAAGACCCAATTTTATTAAGAAAATTCTATCTTCTATGGGGACAAATAGTAGTTTAAAATTGAAACAAAATATTTTTACGGCTTTAATTACTGGATATACAAGCTAGGGACAGCCTTTTAGCATTGACTTTATATCTAGCTAGTATCAGCTGTTTCCGGTGATTCCCCCAGTGATTTGACTCTACATTACTTGTATTTAAACCTATTTATCATACAAAAATTCACTAACCGTTCATTTTAATCCTATAAGTAAACACATAGGAATTCCTATTGTTATTAGATATGTTATTACCTGTCTTTTTAAATAGTCTGTACAGGTAATGTGATAAATGTTTATAACTCGGTTCAAGATGTCATGGACATCATTGTCAAACAATATTCAGGTAGGTAAAATATCATGTAACCGACTATTGTTCACATTAGCTGGGTCCCATGTACACCGTTATAACAGTAAAAGTGCTATCGAAATAGGGAGCGGTCGAATGAGGGGCACGTGGTAAATTAAAACCAATATTGTTATGAAAGAAAAGAGTGATAATTTTCTAGATACTCTTCAATGTAAAAAATAATAGTCTCAGGTAGTAAAACCATTATTTTTTTTAGTGAAGTAAAATAACAGATCAGCGTAATAAGTAGAAAGTGACATTGTATTTTAAGTAAAAGAGTGCCGAAAGAACAATACACAGTAATATATGCAATATATGCAAAACAAACAAAGGAATTGATTATACAGGGTGTCCCGTAACACTCTGGACACATTTATATGGCGTTATTGTTATTGCTTAAGTCAAGACAAACACATTCCAACATAGGAGCATGGGTCTGTGGTGCCTAGTTTTCCGTCTGTCTGTATTTATGTGTTAAACAGAAAAAAAAACAACAACTCCTAAACTGTTTTAGATACAGCGTTGAGATTATGCAATTTTTTTTTTTTTTTTTATTAAGACCTATTTGCGTTTAACATTATACTAAAAAATCATCAACAGCTTTAAAATGTCTGCAATTTAAAATATTTGGTGCAAAATTTCACGAAAACCGTTGCATTTATACAAAAACTGCAAAAGACAAAAATGTTTGTAAATTTTATGTAGTTTTTAACAATACCTTATGTGTTAAGAATTAATACATAACAGCAGAGAAAAATGTTCTTTTCGTAATTCATGACCACTTTTCTCCATTTAAACAATGCTAATAATCCTTTTGGTACAATCAATTTAAAATTGCCGCCATTTTAAAACTTCTAAAGATTTTTTAATATACATGTAGTTTTAAACGGAAATAGGTCTTAATAAGATAAACATACTTGCAAAATCTCAACGCTGTATCTCAAACTGTTAAGGAGTTTTCAATTTTTTTACACATACACATATAGACAGAAAACTAGGCACCACAGACCCATGTTCCTATGGAGAAATGTGTTTGTCTTGACCTAAGCAATAACGCTACATGTGTCCAGTGAGTAACGGGACACCCTTTATATTCTTTTCGTATTGGCAGTACACTAGACAGTTGAAATAGAGTTGTTTAATGCAAAATCAGTAACTTAAGTAAAAAAAAATTAGCATCCATCCGTAGTCCACATGTTAGACCATAATTAAGCATACTATTTGTTGAATAGTTTTCTGATATATTGTTCATACTCGAATACTTAATTCAAAGACGAAAGATAGTTCAGTTATAGAGAGCTCAGTATACGATACTATATTAAATATCGATTATTCAATAACAGAAAAAAAACAATTCATGTGTAATGTTTACTAATGATTATAAACGTACACAAAGATTTTATTTTTCTAATTAAATCTAATTTGTTAATTACATTAGACGTGTGTAGGGTTAGTTCACTTTCCAAAAGCTTCTAGTGTTAAATCTGTGTCCATTTCCAATATACTTTCTGGATTGGTGTTAACAATGAATCCTATAACGAAGTATATTGCTTGACTGAGAGAAGTGCTAATCAAAATTGTTGGCTTAATTGAACATTGGCTCAATAATGTTTGAACTCACTTTGGGCCACTCTGGACCACCTCGCGAAATGAAATGGAATTAAAAAGGTTTTATGAACACTTTAGAAATGCGCACTTTTTACTTTTTTTTTAACAGAGGATTTTTGAATACATATTTACATTACCTTTGTATTTTTACAATCTCTAGGTGTTGCATATGATCACTATGTAACATGTGTAATAACATGGCATATGTTTATATATTTTGGTTTTTGTTGATGGAACATGTCTACGGAGTTTCAGAAGAGATTTTCGAAACACCCTGTACATATTTACTGTAATGGTTCGTTACATGTTTATCGTTACAATGTTAAAACTAAAGTTAGAACTAAAATCATAAAGAAAAAATATGAATTTGTAGAAAATTTTTTTTAGTTAGGTAGCCTACATAATATTAAAAACACGATTATTCTCAGACATGGCAGCTTATTGATAACTGGAAAAGCTTAATCTTGACTCTGTTTTCTACAAAGTTTTATTCATTAGTTTTTCATGAATAAGAAGTTCTAGAAGGTAAAAACTTTTCACTTTGCAGCTTCAAACAGCCAACCTAAACGCGTATTCGACTCTTTACTTTCAAAGTGCTGAGTTTTACCTAGAATTAGGTGTAAACTTTGTAACCTAAGTTTTTAAAGTTTTAGAAATTGATGACATCAAAGGTTCGGGATTGCATTCAGTTAAATAAATGAAAGAGAAATACAGGGTGTCCACAAAAGACAAGTACAATTTTCTAAAGTTGGCTATATTGTTACGTTTCCACAAATAGATAGAGCAACCGTATGTTTTATATTAAAAGTATGACTTGATTATATAATTTTTTAAATTTGTATTCATCATATATGATGTATAAAATAAAAAACATTTCTTGAAATCTCTTTTTTCTTGATTTGAAACTAGTTTTAACGTTTTACCAAAAAGTGTTTACTTTTTTGCTTAGTATTTGATATACTATTAGTATTGAGTCTATACAGAAATTCATGTTATGGCATTTTTATATGAAAAAGGCCATGACGGTTTGGCTAGAAAGCTGAGTGGTTATAAAGACTAACTAGGATTTAAATAAAATGTCTCTTTCAAAATGAATGCTCATTTAAATCAGCAAAAGAGCTACACAAAACATACCATTTCAACGTAAACTCATATTATTTCAGCCTAAAATATGCAAAAAATTGGTGTCAATGTCTAAAGGGTAATGATAGTCATATTATTTAAGTACCTGTGGATAATTCTTGATCACTAAATAATGTTTCTTAAAAATTAAACAACTTGCGAAAACAATTAAATCTGCTTACCATATTCAACGGCAAACTGTTTGTGGTGGTTCCGTTATTCAGTATAGGGTAAATTGGTATGCATGTATATTTTCTATCACATTGTATAAAACATTACGCATATTACCATCTCAACTGTATCTCTATAAAACTTCCTTTCAATTACGTACTACATGATGATGTTCATTGTAGCTAATTTCTGCCACCGTTTCACACTTGAGAATGTTTTGTGTTTTAAACTTGAGGGATCCGACTGAGCGTGAATTTTCCGATTTCACCTTTGATTTTGCGGAACTTTCCCTTTAGTACAAGGTGGTAATTTATTCATCAGGGGGTTGCTTGAGGGAAGTTGTAATTAATTATTTGACAACCGTGATCTTTAATTATCATTTCAGTTCGTTTGACTGCTTACCACACAATTACCTCACATACTTCTTAACAAGGCAAACCTTTAGTGTCTAAACACTAAAAACTGTGGTTTTACTAAAAGGTAAGTATAGCTCATTTTCGTAACAAGTACATTCACTTCAAAAAGAACAAAACTTTAATTTGATTTCGTAGTATATGCATTGGTACTGAAACTAATCTATATTTATGTTTACTACGCAAAATTTTTCTCACATTGCATTTTCTATTACACTGAACCAATATTAACTTGTCATTAGAAAGCATGTTCATACTATAATTCTAAAGAACAATGGAGATCTCATATGCACAGACGTAAGAATATTTTACATTTATTGCTTGCATTTCTCAAAACACCCAAGAACCTCTTACTGTGTAAAAAGCATCGATTCATACAACACCGCGAGAGTTATATACATGAATTAAAGAGTTAAAAACATCGATGGGAGAGTTAAGCACATCGACGGAAGAGTGAAATACATCGATGGAAGAGTTATATAAATTGATGGGAGAGTTATATACATTGATGGGAGAGTTAAATACATCGATGGGAGAGTTCAATCCATCGATTGAAGAGCTATATATATATCGATGGGAAAGTTATATACATCAGAGGAAGAGTTATATACATTGATGGTTGAAGGTTGATTGTGCTCGGTCGCGTGACTTCGGTTATCTGTAAGTGGTTCTTATCACTCGATCAAACAGTTAAGGGCTGCCTGAACTGCTCTTCTATCGATTATTTCAATTTTTGAACTGGCATGCCTGCGTCGAGATTGAACCCCATGCACGTGTCCTTGGCTTATGCCCGTTTGGCGAACTTTTAAGGAACCACAAAATAAGTATTGTAGTAAGTATTGTAGCAAAAGCCTTCCGAAATGATATAGTACATGGAAAGTCCATGAGGCATTGTCTTTATTCTGATTAAAGCACTAGAAGAGTGGATATTTTGTTGATTGAAAGACAAACAAACAAAGAGATAATTCTCGTTCAACAAATTCGATATGAAACTAACCTAAATCAACTTAAATAAACGACTAGAAAAAAGTAAATTTATAAATCAACATGTTAAATATTTAATTATAAATTTATATTTTTCTGAAATGGAAGTGATTGGATTGTGTTTTGGTTCTAGAGAAACATTATCCAAATGTTTCGTAAACTTTTGGGAACAATATGATTTGGACAGATCGCTTTTGAAAATAATAGATTAGTCAGTCTTATAGCTGTAATAATCATCCAACCTTATAGGTATATATTTCTGTGTCATTGGCAACCTTATTTTTTTAAAGGCTGAAGTGTTTATTTTTAATAACAAATTCATTGTTCTCTATCGGACCATTTATTTCACATTAAAAACCAACTTGACATTATCCCATGTAATATATGATTGTGAGATTCTAAAGATCAAGCTGTCACAACTAAGGACTCGTGTTGCTGCTTGATATTTAGCTTTGTGACATTTATTCCTCTGACAATAATACACTTAACTCATTCCTAACATTCTTTGACACGTTGTCTGTCAAACATGTTTGTTAAAGTTCATGTGCACGCTTTGTTCAAATACCATACTCTAAAGTATACAGAGTGGAAAAAGCGTAGCGTGTATGTAATATGATTATGATACTAAATCAATAATTAGATGAAAAAAGTTGCACTTTATTCTGTTATTTGCCTTTTTTGGCCAATCCAAAGTATTTTCTAATAATTATGAGTTCTTATAAAACAAAACTAATATAATCAAATTAAAAAAAATTAGTAATTGGCATACTTTTATGACATACACATACTAGAATCGGATTTAGTAGATGTATACAATCCTTACACATCCCCAAAAAATATATACTAATTTTAACATAATAAATACTTTTCAAAATATTAAGCCATAAAAAGTTATATACTCTGAATACATAGAATTGTTTCTAATTGCTAAAATTGATGAAGCAATGCATTGTGTTAAAACGCATGACTATGTACAGCTGTCTATTATACTTCGTTAAGTTCTCGAACCTGCACGACCGAGTAATGGATTGCAATGTTATTGGGTTTAAAATGATTCAGAATTCGTCTTTTTTATCTTTTCACTTAAAATATGGAAATGCCCAATTTTAATTTCGTCCATAGTGTAGAGCCAAAACATTTTTTTTAAGTTAGGATAATTTTTGCACAATTAAAAGCCACGAGAAAAACTTTAATTTAAATTGCGCCGTTATTTTTATGTAGAAAAAGAAAATAAAAAATTTGGCAAATTCATTTATTTGATACTATTATTTTTTTATTTATATTATTTATTGCATTTGATTAATCAACACTTTACCGTATCAGCAAAAGTACTCATAAAAATTAATGTAATTTTGATATAAAATAAATAACACCTATCTATGGAAGTATTTTAGTGAAAATTCAACTAGAAAAATTTGATTAGTCTGCAGGTCTGTGATGGTATTTTCTTGCTCGTTTAACTGTAGTGGATTTCTTTCTCCATTATGTTTGGATTGAATTAATAAAAACGCAATTACTACCAAAATTTCAAAATGCAATCAATTAATGAATTGCGAACTGTTTTTGTAGGATAGCCCAAACAAATTAACCTTCAGTACGAACTCACAGGCTGACAAATTAAAGTTTCTATCTAAATTACATTCCTGTTGGACACTGTTATAAATTAGACACAATTTTAATGGCGGACTAGTTTATAAGGTACCTCTGAGGTCTTGACTGTTAGATTTATCTTCTCCCACGCAAGTTCCGACGAGCCAACAATTTATAACTGTTGTCTTACCTCTGCACTCACGCTAGCCAGTAACAAATTTACATTAAACGGCTAACATTGTTTCCCATGAAAACGTTTCCAGCCCGTTTTTTTTTTTTTTTTTTTTTTGTGGACACCAAATATAATTTCTAATTAGATATATTTTTACATATTATCTCAATATTGGTCTGTACCTAGTTGTAAATTGTGTATAAATAGTAATTGAATAAATAAGAGGTTAAATTACCATTATTTTTCCTAGAAATTTAAAGTACCTTCCCTTTAAGGGTGGACGACCGTTTCGGTTCCTTTCTCCGGATCCTTGTCAAGAATATAGATACACTCATTCGGAAAAACCAATGAACAAATACTGTATGTAGTTCATGATTTTAGTATAAAAATTAAATTTTCCATGAATAAATTAAAGTGTTTATGACTTTCTCACAGTTTATATGAATTGACTTTATACATGAATATTTTAGTTTGTGTATTATGTGCCTGTTGAAAATTTGAGCTTTATGAAGATTTAAAAAATCTATCAAATTCTAGCTTCCATTGGAAAACGTTTACTCACCCCATTCACTTGCACCTTGCTAGTAAACATACAATGTATTCCAGTTCGTCAACTGTGTACAAAGAAAAATATTAATCCCTTGGAAAACGTATATTTTGTATATAGGATTTTTGTATGTAGTAAGTGGAAGGAAAGTGTTAAAAATGTTAAATATATGATTGGAATCGGTAAAACGAAATCATCACAAACGTAGTAAAGTTTAGTAAAAATTCAGCTTTTAACACATTGAGTGTTGATGGAATTCCCAATAATGCTTAACATAGAAATAAATTTAACTTCCATGCTTAAACATGTTGACCGCACTAATAATGTTAAAAAAGAAATGACTGTACCAAAAAAATATAGAATTTTAAACAAAGTATTACCATTTAAATTAACAAGACCATTTTCAAATAAACAACTGTACATATATGATAAATACGACTCCAAGACTTGTATTGAGCACGTGTTGACTCTGGAGGCAAAGGTTACATGTTGATAGATGTCTGAGAGATTGATGTATATAGGAGATGGATTGAGTGAGGACCGTCTCTTGAATACACTCACTGAACACAAGTCATCCACTCTCACTTGATATGTGCCGTGTACAACCGAACAAGCACTTCAAAATTAAAATTTTATGGTAGTTAGTAAATTTGTTAAATAAAACTTTTGTTTCCTTGTGACAATTGTGAGCTAAAAAATATTTCTTGAGTGGTGTTTGTAATTTCCTGTGTTGAAATTGAAATGGATCGAGGAGATTTCCAAATTGTTTCTTTGAAAATTTTATTGATTGAGAAATCGGGAACATTGCTTCTTGAACTATGCTTGTCGTATCTTTCGGTATAACTCTCACTAAAGTATTAATCTAAATATATGAAAACCAATTTTACCATAAAATCCCTAATTTCAATGATTTAACTCGCTTTTCCTATTTTTTTTTATCTGTTTAATGAAGTTAAATGTATTTGAGGGACCATATAAGCCATGTGACAAAATGGCTTATATATAAGACAAAGTTCGTGATAAAGTTCCCGAGAGTAACATACATTATGGAGCAAAATAAAAACAATTGAATGTGATAAATAGTTGTTTAGTTAATGTTTAGAATTAAATAAAGATGAATAGTCAATTCAAAGCCCTTTTAACATTGCAAGCTATTTTGGAACAATGAAAGTAATATGTGGCATAATCTTGGATTCATTTTCATCTACCGGGTTAGCTAGCTCTAATAAGTAGATGTATTTATCTGATAGGAGCACATGACAACTACTGTACTATAAAAAATATAAACGTAACCTAAACTATGTGTGCCAATCAAACATGTAAAACTGGGATAGTATACATTGTAATTTATTTAAGTGGACATAAGTCAACACAACTTAACAAACAACTTTAAAATACAAGCAAAGAAAGAGAGAAAACAAATTCAAACAGCCATATCTGTCACTTTGTTTCATTTTTTATACACTAGCCACTTTAGTATCAACGAATTCTAATTTAATTGACAGGTCCAGAAACAAAACCTAATTTTCACCTCAGGGCGGTCGTATTTCGGAGCGATGACACTGTTATCGCACACATCTTCAGTCCAATTATCCTTGAATAATTTTTAAATAACTGTTAGCGAACTTTGTTTGATAGAATTAAGTTGGCCATTGGCATTTGTAACGAACGGTCCCGAATTAGACCCACTTAGATAATATATTGACACGACAAACTAACGCCGTGTGTGAATAATTGACAAGACTCTGACGGTTATGAACTTGGAGTTAAGTTATGTGACCACCTCCTTGCTGCGTTGTACACTTTGTCAACTGTTCGAACAAGGGGAATTAGTTTGTGGGGAGAGACTAAGGTGGCCTCCGTTGTAAGATTGTACTTTTTTGTAGTTTTCTGATTTTGGGTTTCAAAATTTGTACGGTTGAACAACCATGTACACAAATTTACGTAAACAAAGTACAAGCGAATAAAAACATGAACGCACGTTTCTTAAGGAGTTTTGTGTACGTTTCAGAATTTGTACCTGTTTAAAAACTTATATTTTAAGTACAGTTCATATTCGTTCAAACACAAACTTCTCACTCTATGCTTTGCTTGAGGTCTATGTCAACGAGCAAGTTCAAAGATTAGATCACCTGACTTCTCAGTTTATTTCCATAAGTAAAATGTAGAACCTATCACTACAGTCATTAACAATTTGGAAATGGAAAACTTTGCAAAGAAAAAACCTTTAAAATATTATGAATATCAGAAAGATTTCCCCAGTTTCATATTTCAAACTTTGGCCAATCAATACAATTCAAAACATTTGTTTAAATTTGCCCTGACATCAAGGAACTCTGGTAGTTGATTAATACCGACAATCACCACATAAATCTTTAAATAACAAAGCCATCTAGAAACAATGGCGCCACCCGTCCTGTCTGGAATAAGGAGTGAAGTGATGAATGTAGAACCAATTAAAAATCAGATACACCGAAACGCTGCACGAAGCGTAGCATATTAATTGTAAACTTACTCGATCGGTGGGTTTTTATCGTGCTCCAGCAAAAACCGCTTCATTCATTGTTCTTATTAATCGCATCCTGTGTTATTTATTCATGTAGCTCACCGCGCCATGCAGTTGTGCGATCCACAGTGGTAGCCCAAGGCACGTGGATATCTTCATCTTTCTCTGTGTGTGATGTATTGCATCGTGCAACCGATACCTGGGCAGACGAAAACATGTATTGTATTTATGAGAGGGCAAACTCAAGGTGCAAGGTCTAACTTGCCACTAACTAGGTAAGCCTATACCCGTGTCCTTGACTAGATCCCGGAGCTTTTGCACAATTAGGGGCTGGTTCATCATCTGGCTGCTTTTGACCAAACATGACCTTTTTCCTAATCCCAACTCTATCGCAATCCAGAATTATTTGCTTTGTAGCCACATCTGACTGGTTGCAAAGTTGACACTTCTTGTTGTCATTGATTATTCTGAGTGTCAAATGTTTCCTGAAATGACCGTGTCCAATGGTAGTTGTTTGACCATCTTTAGTAGCCCGAGTGTGAAGCGGGTGGTATTGGAGCAGCTTCTTGCCAAGTACTTGTAGTGTTCTAGAATAATAGCTCTAACGCTCAAGGTGTTGTTCCCTAGACCATCTGTTGATTGCATGATTAGCAGTTGATGCCACAGAATGGCTCTGATTCAAGGAATAGCATGCTAACCACTTTTTGCCACCCTGCACTATCGTTGCCACTATACTTAGAGAGCTCGGAACCGAGCCGATATTTACAGAGTTACGAGTTGAAAGTTTGTAGACGACATTGAAGCCCTCCATTGAAGCTCAAAACATAGATGATACTGGCTCATGAGTCCTGGAAGATGTTTTATTTTCTCTAATAAAAAAAATTCGATGGAAAGGATATTTTTTGTAACCAAACATTAGCGTTTTGCCGATGTTTTAAGGTACTATCTGAGATTTGATCGTGGAAAATCCGTAAAAACAAATAAATTGTGAGAAAATAAATTATTTCGCAACAAAACATGTATTTTACTTGAGTACGTTTTATACAGTATCTACGTAATTCTAATGTAGTGTTTATTTCATGTTTTGATATATTTATCTCTCTCACCCAAGCCATAAGTAAACTTTTCATAACGATTTTTGGTAAAGGTCCACTAATGCTCTGGTCCACTTTGCAGTTTATTATTATATTTGAAAAACCATTTTAACGTCATTAGTTTCCTATCCAATCCAGGGTAAACAATAATTCAAAAGATTTTTGATTTAGAAAATAAAATCCATAAAAAAATTTGTGTATTGTGTATTTGTGTAACTAGTGTGCGAAGTGGCTCTTTGCTGTCCAAGAGAGAAATGTTAACGCACAAGCCACAGGCGAGTGTGGAAAGGTTCACGAGTGCTGCAAAGGCACTTTGTACCCGCGTTACACATTATATTTTTCATACAGTTACTATAAAGCATATAAATAATTAATCTTTCAAACACTATACAACGTGTTTTTCGGTTAGGTTAAATCCAAGCGTTGAACGAAATGGGAAACGTTGCACCAGCTGATCGTAGTCGTATTATATTTCAGTGTTGCCAGCTTATTTTCAATCGTAAACGTATTACGTGCCTAATAAAAGCAGACAGTTTTGTGTTGCTTGGTTGAAATAGTGAAGTGCGAAAAGAAAGAATGCGGCAAAAGTAAGTAAATGCATCAATTAGCTAATTGGCGTGCTATAATCAGTACAAGGAAGCCCACTTTGTCAGGTAAGATGTAAAACAGAGTCTTGACTACAAATGTTCTTAAAATTTGTCACAAATTTAAATCATAAAACGTTCTTTTACAGATTTAAAATCTCATGAGTTATCGACAGGTAGATCAGCATGTGACCTGGAGTGGCAGTGTCACGGATTTCAACGTGTCAATCAATTAGTCATCCTCCATATCTGGTCCATCTCCACCATCCAATATCCATATCTGCCACACCATTGCACCAACGTCCATACTGAATGTCTGAATATTACATTATATATTCTCGGGAATAAATACCAGTTCATATGCTGAAGAATGGAAATGAGTGTGATAAACATTATCAGAATGCATTTTAAGATTGTAATCGATCTCCGTGAGATTTGGATCGATCTTGTTGCATTTTCTGTGAAGTATGTGTTGATTTAACATTTATGTGGTTTTTATTACTAAAACCACACTGATTGCAATTCAAGAAATGCTAAAAAAATAACAATCTCAGATTACAAAGTTACAACGAGTTACATAGTGAAATGGGACAAAAAGTGTCACAAAAACAATCAAAAATAATTTACGTGTACAAAATAGTATATTTTAAAGAGAAAAATGATATAAGCAATTACGTATGTAGACAACTCGTCTTAGGAATATAAATAAGCAAAATGAGACTAAGAATTCACAAGGGATTGAATTATATCTATCATAAGGATGGTGTTCTATTTTGCAAGATAAAAGGTTGTATTAGCATAATATATTCATATTTTTGCATTTATAAATTATTAGCAAAACATATTGTATGTATATTGAATCCAAACAAGTTATGAAAGTAAAAACAATAATGTAAATTATAATAATTACAGGTTAAAAAAATATCAGTAACCCATCATCTCAAAAATATAATATACAATTTTATTACCATGTAGCCTAAGTTTTAGGTTATTTTGTACACTTAGGACATAACATACAAATGAATTAAAAGTTAGCAAATGAAAATTTAATCCCATATTTAACAAACACAAACATATCTGAAACCACTTAATTCCATCCATATTGTTTTTAAACCCCAACTATCTCTGATTAGACAAATAACCGGTTTTCCCATGTAACGACATGAATCATGATAATAACAACTTCAAAATATTCAGGACGTATTCAACCACAACAAACTCGGCGGCCATTTCAAATGTGATACATTGTAAACCTGTTTAGAGCATATTACGGAGGCAGAGGCGTTATTTAATTTAACTTAAAAGGCTGCCGGCGTCATTTAGTTATATAGCTGGAAACCCCGATGATGAAATGACATTAGGCTACAGGTCGAGTAACGACTGCCCACGCCATCAGCTGATTGACTTGCAAATATGGCGGCAAATCACAGCTAATTCAACAACCCTTAATATTCTGTTGCTACAAAGTCAGCTGTTAGCTGTAGTTTTGGCGGGTACGAAGTCTACACGAATTGGTTCACTTTTGACAGGTTCCCTGCATATTTTTAACTTGATACTAATATAATGTTTGGAATTTCAACCAGAGCGTAATTTACATTATTTATGTTTTAACTTGTGAAATTTACCATAAATGCGCCATGGTAATCATAATTACGAGTGTGGTAGTTTCGCTATAAAATGCAAAGTCTGGCTATATTATAAACCCTAGTTAACCAGCAGTTATGAAACTATTTCTACCGGGTTTTTATTATTTACAATCTCCGCTGGAAAATATGACAGTTACATATAATCAAAATGAATAAACTTGGAGAATCATGTAAATAAAGAGACAAATGGCACCACTAATTATTATACTTTGGATTAGGAAAGATTGCCTGTATTCATTATAAAACCTAAAATAATTTAATTTTTATTTATCTTTATTAATAACTAGCAGAGTACCCGTCCTTCGTACGGGAGTGGCATATAAGTATAAAATGCTTAGTACAGTTATACTCAAGCTTAGTGTTTGCAATGAGGGGGGACAAAGTATGATAAAATTTGCTTCTTTAAATTTACAGTAAAAGTACAGAATGTACTTTATTACACATCTACCATAGCCATAATGTTCTACCACTTCACCCAAACAATAGAAAAAAATAAATTATTAAAGATTCACAAAATATCACAAATTATTCGTGAAATTAAAAACATAAACATAACTGTAAACAGACAGTTCTCATTGTGTAGCACAGTTTTTTGTTGCTGCTTAGTTCAAATAAGCTGTGTTCATAAATGAAAAAATATAATAGTGCTGCATCCTGTTGGTAAATCTTATAACTTTTCATGTCTTTGCATATCATAGAACCAAACTTTTTAGTTGAAACAGCTGACTAAATTCTTTAATTCCATTTAAATATGAGTACTCATAAGGTTAACATGGGAAACTCTAGAGCCACTGGTGCGGAGCCCGAAAGGATTTTTGAGATAAAAATATGCCTAGGGCCTATATGTTAATCGGGAATGTGAGCTATGATCATCATGCCAAATTTGAGCCCAATCCATCCAGTAATTAATGCGTGATTGAACTTCAAACACACAAACAAACAAACAAACAAACTTTCACATTTATAATATTAGTAAGATCACCTTTTCAGGATAAATATTTAAGTAGCGTATTTATCCCTTAAGGTTGACCAAGAAACCATTGGTCGGAATTTCTACCTATTGACGTTGGAAATCTGTACTATAGTTTTCCCTAATACATATTATAAAAGTAAATTAGTTTCATAACTATCATTTCACTTAACATTTTAATAGTTTTCAAACATGGTGTCCAGTTTTATTTGTTAGGTTTAGAGTTAGATTTTAACGACTATAGTTTCCCTTTTCAACACAATCTAATAATTTATTGGCTATTACATAAGTAATTCGTTAGAATCTTGAATTAGACTAAGCTATCCATTTGTTTTGTTTATATACGCCAAATTGATAATTAACTGTGTAGGTTCTAGCAAGACCAAAACTTTCAAACCACTTTTTACACATTCTTCGATACCATAAAAAATATCACTGAAAGGAGCGTTCCATCCACCTACATTTTCAAAACTTTGCAGTTGTTTTCAACAAGGATAGGCAGTTAGAAAGAAGCCACAGCCCAGTACACAATAACGTTGCTAAATTGACGGCTTTTGCACTCAATTACCATCAACTTGCTACAAGTGCTGGCCAGTAATGACATATGCCACATGTTCCCCTTGGCTGATGAACTACAGCTGATCCATTAGCCCCTGCAACTCGCTAAGAACAGCATTCCATCCAATGTCCACCAGACCACTTTTTGGCGAGCGGATATTTTTCATTAGTGGCCCACACATAAACTAGTTGTCGAGCAAGTATTGTTTTTTGTACGTCTTTGTTCACATTTCACTCAGCTGGTCTTGAACAGCCTTCACAGTAGGCATACTAGCAATTGGATTTTCATACAAGCTAGTTTCTAAATGTAGAACAAATCAATAACCTCAAGAATTACGTAACTAACCACTATAAACCATCCGCTGTTTGTATAAACGTCCATAGACACTATTCTGTACTCACTTTTCATCACAAATTGTCTTTCAATTCCCCTCTCAATTCATTCACATTCTTTATATCGTAGATCTCTAAATATCCAAAGTAGGTTTATATCTTCAGGGAAAGAATTATTTCGTTCAAGTTGAAGTTAAAGAATGGGTCAATAGAATGTACCTTTACTCAAACTTTTACTGGAATGTCTGATGTTCCATTGATTTTACTAAATGCACAGTATTGCTGACTGAAAATATTTTAAGAAATGAATTGCTGGAAACCTTTCATAAAAGAGATTAGACAAGGTAATAAATTAATATTTTTAAGCACTGAACCTATGAGCAAGTTTGAACGATCAAGTATACCAGTATACCTACTATCATACTATTTAAACCCGTATCCAATATGTTATATAAACATTTTTTTCTGAACTTGTGAATTAAAAAAAAAAGAATTGTTTTACCACAATATTTTAAAAGCCTTAAATCGGCCTGTTTCATAAGTTTCTTATTTTATAATGTCCAAAACTACTAAATGTATAAGATAACTAAATTGTGTAAGATACTATATTTCCCAGACAATGTGGTTTAAATTTTAAGAAACAGTTAAACATTTAACATAGTGAATTTGGTAATTGTAACACTTTAAACAAATTTGATAAAATCTTGGATACGATTCAAGTATTTTAAAATCGACAGCTACATTCATTAACAGCCACCCAAAATATTGAGTGCACGGATATCAAAACCGGTCATCAAGATCCACCTGTAATTTATGTTACAGCTAAGATAATAAACCAGAACAAATTAGTTAAGGTTTTACGTACGCCAAGTCCACAACTCACCCAAACTGGAGATTTAGGCAATTTGGGGCTGAGGTGAGGTGCCGAAGTCCTAGTGGAGGTCTTTATCCTTCGATCCTTGGAGGTCGCTAATTGGTGGAGGGCCATAATAATTCGAGCTGCAGGCGGCATTCCACCATCCTGGGGCAGCAGACCTGCTCAATGTTAATCAAATTGTGGTCGAAGCTGATACCACGCTACCAGATCCAACGCTGCTCCAAATTATGCAAACACCTTATTAAATTATCGGTTCAAATACAAGGTCCGTGTATTTTTTGCGTGCCTAAGTTCGCTAACCCGCAGGGTTGGTTCAGGCCCCAAATTATTCGCGGTTTCGTAGGATCACACAGCGTAATATGTAGATTTTTAATGGTTTTCAATCCTTCGCCACCTAAACTGTGGTTTTATCAGAAGACGTGTCATCTTCGGTATTAAACAACCGTTGAGTTTGAGATAAACATCTTCGTAGATGTAGATAAGCAAGAATTTACTATAAAGGTTAATTCTCACTTTGGTTGTAGCTGCTTTGATCTGTTAGGGTGTAGTGATGAATTTTGAGTGGGCTTTAACTCGAAATCATCTATAATGGGTTACCATGACAAGGAGGAAATTTGGTTGTAATTAATGTAAAATAGATCCTTGAGTGTTTTTCATATTCAGTTATGTCAAAAACCTTGAATTTGTGAAATTATTGAAAAATTATCATCCCTAACAAGTTCTATTTAAACATTCTTTGTTGAATGTTGAAACTAAAACAAGAATTTTTAAGAATATACACTAGACTAGTGTGAATTTTCAGGCGTGCTAAAAAAACTGTGTTTTAAAGCTGAAAGATAGATGGATCACTTTACATCTATTTTGTACTTAAGAGTCAAGTTAATTATTTATTTTTTTAATCATCCCGACAAAAGTGTTCTGCACACAATACTCCTGCCGCAGCAAACCTGCAGACCAAGCGAATTTCAATTTCCCTGATTGGACTTTTGACTCACATATTACCTTAAACATGTCAAGTTTATTCCCCACTGAAATAACAAGTACTTAGAATTTGTCGTTACGGAAAAAGATAATTTTGATTACTCGTATGTTTATAGTATAGTATGAAATAAATACATTTGCCCAATTTGTTTAAAATATATCCCTACAAAAACAAATTACTTCGGTTTACATTTTCTCCGTAAGAATAACATTGGATCTGTAAATTCAGGTTTGTGAATTTTTCAGAAACCTTAAACTGTGCAACTATACAATATACAATTCATTGGTTTTCTAAGCTGTGCACGATGAATGAAAGTTATGATGAATGCATGTTAAGAGCTCTTATGTTAAAGGGGGAAATTTTGAAAAAAAGAAATGCAAAACTCCATAAAACCATGTTTTTATGACCCAATATTGCTCATCCTCAAACTCATTCAATTTAATATCACTGTTCACAATCAAAATTTTAAAAATCTTTAATTTCCATTTAACATTACCCTTGCACATCTAACGTGATGAATGAAACCGGTTACTCTTGGGTAACGACATATTATCGTTATTTATTTAGTAATAGTGCACATTTAAAATAATTGAGAGCTCCAGAGAAGCCAGTATGTAATATTAACTGCACTATTATGGATGTAATCGGCGACTATATCATTGCAAGTGCCTCGGTTACAAGTGCACCTGGCACTCAACTTTGCCTCCTAAGTCGTATGCATACATTACAGAGTCCTTGAAGATACAAATGGTAATTTAAATCCACTGCATACATTATAAATGTAAATATAATTATTACCTTTATACTTGTCGTAAAGTTGATATTTTTCCCAACAGAATAATACGACCTTGTTTACTCTATTTTTGTTCTAAGTCACTGAAGTGATTTAAATCTATTTCACAATCAAATCGTCCCAGAATATTCATAAATTTTGCGGATTGCTTATTTGAAAGTTTAATATAAAACGTAGTGTTAAGTTTTACTAGCGATAACCTGCCGTTGGTGCTTATCTTGAATTTACATCTAGTTAGCTATTCTTCGAGGGTAAATAACAATGAAAACTTAAACTTTAGTTACTAGGTAAACAGCTGAAGGCTGTGTACTACTTTTGTTAGTTTGTACTCTAGAAATAACTTGTTCACATTTAAAAATAAATATTAACTGTTCAGAGATAGTAATACTATTTTTGATAAACAAAACTAGTTTAGAACACGTTAACTCTTACAATTAAACTATTAAAAACATAAGAAAATAAATACGAAAAGTTGATGAAACAGTTCTTTTGTTGAGAATTTTAAAATGTAAAGGCTTTTTTGTATCTTATTTATTGCATTTGAGTTTTTAAACTGCAACATGACATTTTCTTGAAAACGGATTCACACCAAATTTCACCAAGGTGGTAATGTCGAATTATTTAAAAATATTATATAATGGTTTCTTTGAAATCTGTCATTTTGAAAGTAGACCTTCATGTAAATATATACGTATTAAACAATTATGAATATGTATTTTATTCATGTGTGCGTGTTTATCGTTCAGTAATTCTAAAGCATTTTATTGTTATTAGTAAACGTTTAAAACATTTTGGCAAGTGCAGTTCAACGTTTAATATGAGTTTATGTCTTCTACCATAAGAACTAGTGGGATGAAACGTCTCATGAATATCCTATGGGTCCCTTAATTTTGCTTAGAAGGTATTTTTACCTTCAACTCAATAAAAGGTCTCAAGTATTCTACTTTTAGGGAAAACCCATGCGAGATCCAAATCTCATGGAGATCGATTACAATCTTAAAATACATTCTGATAATGTTTATCACACTCACTTTCATTCATCACCATGAAGTGTAATTTATTCCCTAGAATATATCATGTAATATTCAGACGTTGAGT
This sequence comes from Macrosteles quadrilineatus, assembly GCF_028750875.1. Lineage (NCBI taxonomy): Eukaryota > Metazoa > Arthropoda > Insecta > Hemiptera > Cicadellidae > Macrosteles > Macrosteles quadrilineatus. Next base: position 13,208,773 of record NW_026542601.1, on the reverse strand, counting down.
ATGGAAGTTGATGCAATGGTGTGGCAGATATGGATATTGGATGGTGGAGATGGACCAGATATGGAGGATGACTAATTGATTGACACGTTGAAATCCGTGACACTGCCACTCCAGGTCACCAGCTGATATACCTGTCGATAATTCATAAATAACACACCATTCACAAGCCCTAAACTGTTTTTTAAGCATTTACTAGTCTTAGTAAAATATTTAATTTTGTAAGGGTGATGGTATATACTTCAGGAATTTAGTTTATATATATATAGAACTGACCGTAGGGTAACAACTTATAGGTGGGTTTTAGTGAATGCACGAAAATTAGGGTAAAAAACTACAAATTTTAAAAGTGTAAGATCCTTAGTGTGTCATTAACAAATGATTTTAAACGTGTTTGTAGTTACTAGTATTTAATAAATCAATGTTACTTTTTCAAAAGATATAAATAGAAATATCTGAACTAAAATGATAGATCCATGAAGACACTTTGAAATGTTTATCCCAAATTATGAAAATATTTAGATAGTTTATTTTCGTAATAAGCTGATTAATTATGTATCTTTTGAAGGACCGCTACGTATTAATAATGTTCCATTTTACCATTAAAAGATTTATAATTTGCTTCAATATATGTCTGGTAATATATACTTATTAATGCAGCAGTTCACTATTGTGTTATATGGGACTAAAACAAAGGAGTTAAAACATCTTAAAATTTAGTATAACCATTTACCTATAGTTAATTTTCAATTTAACTATGCATATTTTAACACTACAAATTCTCTTTGACAATATAAAAAGTAAATTTATTTCAGTAGCATAAGGTATTGTTAAATAGAGTAATGCTATTTTAAAACCAATAATCGGGCCATTAGGTGCAAATCCCCAAAAAATAAACACAATACAAAAAAAAAAAACATGAAAAGTATACTGAAATCCATATTGATTATTGAAATTCCGACACACAAGTGGAATTAGTGGAACGATTGAACGAATCATTAGATCGGTGCGACAGCTTACAGACATTTTTAGCAAACCAAATCAAACATCGCATCATAATAAGACAGCTGCCTGGCAGATTTTCAAGGGCGGATTCCAACTTCTTAAAACCCGTTTTTGCAAAAACCAACAGATCTGTGGGCAGACTGCCACTCATGACTTCGATCAGGTGTTGAATAAATATCCAAGTAATTTATACCAACAGATATGTCTCGTTTTTAAACAGGTACTCGGTCTGAATGCACTACGTTCGCGAGTTTAAATTTCCATTACATTAATCGGAGTTTCAAAGGCGTTAAGGCGTTGCGTTTTTGAATTTTCAATTACTAATTGTTAAGTGGAATGCAGTTTTCATTGATTTTTTTGCCAACTGGTTTTCCTGAATATATGAATTATTTCTGCATAACATTGAATCTATCGGAATGGGTATTTTATGTTTAGAAGTAGATCTTAAGCTAGTGTATAATTGTAGATACAAAGATTGAAAAAGAGTGGATGTTTGGTAGCTGTTAGGTAGTTGATATTAAATTAAAATAAGACAAAAATAAGGCTCAGTTTCTTTGAGTGTTTCCTAATATGATAATTTCATAAAATGCTTATCGTATAACCAGGTATATAAGCCTTGTTTTATTTCAACAAACTACAAAATCAATTACAAAATTGTAACATTTTATGATCTTTTATTTGAACGTAATCAATGGAATTATTTACATAAATAATCATTAAATGTAAGAGTGCTTTATACACTGTATAAGTAGTATATATTACATGAAACAACTATAGTAATATACCTCTTGGTATTGAATACAGATATCCACTACTTGTCATAGTAACAAAAATATATAATTTTGTGTTTCCTGCAACAGGGTTGTATTAAAACAATATAACACTGAAATAACAAATATGTTATATTTTTTGTAAGACAGTGATATTTTCCCTTATAAAAATTAACCTACACAAGTCCTCTCTTCTACCTATAAATTCATACCCACTTAATCCACGCAGAACAAACACACATTACAAACAACCGAAACATGCGATAACAATCGTATCGACATTTATAACCGAACAAAAGTAATCTCCCCTGAGCAAACGTTTGGGCCCTAATGGGGTGAGATAGTCGCAAACAATATATCTTCATTGGGAATAAATCTCGATTCGTTCAACAGATACGGCAAAGTCTGAAGGTCGCATTTATTCAGACATTTGGACATAACTAATAGAGATATCGTTGGCCAATGGAGGGTTAATGAAGCAGTAAATTTGCCCCCGGTTCTGATACCGTGTAATTATTGACTCCTATATTATCTATCAGAGGTTGGATACAGTGCATTATCGGCTACGAGACCACCACAGGTTACAGACACAACCACTTTTTATACCTAGTGATGTCCTGGCAACCACTGACTAGGGATTTGCACGGTTGACATTAAGTTACTGTTTACAGAAAATAAGTAACAAATAGACTTTGCATACGAGTTGGGTGTTTCGATGGTAATATAATACTTTTCGAATCCACAAATTGATTACCTCATACGTCGTGAATCGAACGAATGATGTAATACCAAGGTAATTAATGATGTTATACAAAACTAAAATAGTCAGGAGATTCTTTGAATAGCAATAAAAAATTTCAAAATAAAATGATCAAAATTTACATGAACGAAAATTCGTAGAGCTTGGGGAATTGTTATTGTGTTTATCAAAAATCAAAATATTTGATTGCATACTATCAACAAATAAACGAGTCGCAAAATTAAAACAGGAATCCATCATCTTCACTGATTACTTACAACAAAACATTTTGTACAAAGCTAAACATTGATCACGGAAAGGGTTAGAAATGTGACCTAAAACGTCACATTAAATAACTAAGCTGTAATCGAATTAGAAGGCTCTAACAGATTTGTTGCATTATTGATCATTTTAAAAGTCTTTTTCAGATTACTGAAAAGTATGTATAGTCACCAGTGAAGTTATTTTAAATTCATTCCAAACAAACTAAATTAAAATCCACCTTTAACAGCAACAAGAAAAGGTCCCCATCTCCTCTTCATATTTATTATGTTAATATAAGTAATTATAATCGAAAAATTTTGAAACCATGGATGACCCCTGGTTTATGTGAAAGGCAGAGATATAGAAATAAGTTGTATAAAAAGAAAAAGACAGGGGGATGAGAGGTTTCAAAGTTATTTCAAAAAATATAATGATAAATTAAAGTTAGATATGCAGGTGCGAAAATACGATTATTACTCACGGTTGTTCGAGGAAAATAAAAATGACATTAAAAAACAATGGCGCACAATAAATGACATTCTTGGTAATAAAATTAAAAAAAGAAAAAATGAAATTGGAAAAGTTGTGTCCATCAATGATCCAAATGTCGTTCTTACTGATGCAAAAAATATTGAAGAAGAGTTTAATACTTTTTTTGTTAATGTTAATGATAAATTAAAATCGAGTTTAGATCCTCCAAATGCATTTATTGAAAATTTGCTCAAAAACTCTTTTAAAGTAAGGCACATTAGGAGCTCATTTTATTTTTATGAAACGAGTACCTCTGAAATCAAATCTATAATAAACTCTTTACACTCAAACAAATCACCAGGGTTTGACGGAATCTCTGCTTTTGTTGTAAAACATTTGGCTGACATTATTTCACCTGTTTTATCTTTTTTGTTTAATTTAAGTTTTATTAAAGGTATATTTCCACATTCATTAAAATCTGCTGTTGTAATTCCTCTCTTTAAAAAGGGGGATATGAAAGAGTTAAATAATTACAGACCAATATCTCTTCTTAGTGTATTTTCAAAAATATTAGAAAAAGCAGTGAAGAAGCGATGTTTAAGTTTTCTAAAAGTTAACAATTTTTTTTCAAAAAAACAATTTGGTTTTTTAGAAAAACTTTCGACTGAAGATGCCCTCCTAAATTTTTGTAAAAGTGTTTACGAAGGATTAAATAATAAATTAAATGTCGGTGGTGTATTTGTTGACATAACAAAGGCATTTGATGCAGTCGATCATGATTTATTACTAAATATTATGTGGTTTGCTGGCTTCAGAGGTTCAATTTGGCACTGGTTTAGAAGCTACTTAAAAAATAGAGTACAGTGTGTTAAAATTAAGGATGTGTATAGTTCTTTTAAGTCAATAGTTTGTGGCGTTCCACAAGGATCTGTTTTGGGTCCAATACTCTTTTTGGTTTTTATCAATAGTGGTCCATTTAGGGGTTCACTTACTAGTTTTGCTGATGATACAGCACTATGTTATAACTCACCTTCTCAAAATTTGTTGGAGCTTGATATGCAGTATGATTTAGATTTGATGAAGATTCGGGTTACTTACAACAAATTAACACTAAGTAATAAAACCAAATTCATAATATTTTCGCTAAGGGACAAAAATGTAGGCTTTGATCGCATTTCTTATAAATGTGTTCCCTGCTTAATGTCTGTCGCTCTTCCTTGTGATAGATGTATGTATATAGAACGTGTAGATAATATTAAGTATTTGGGTATTTTTATAGATAAAAACTGTAGCTGGAGTGAACATATTAAACACCTAAATAAATACATGATATCAGCTATACGAACTTTCTATTACTTAAGAAATATGTGTCCAGTAAAAGTCATGAGGATAATTTATTTTTCAATTGTACACAGTAAACTTCAATACGGTATTACTTGTTGGGGTGGAAGCTATTTTTCAAATGTTAATTCATTATTAGTAGCTCAAAAGAAAGTTGTAAGAATAATAATTGGACTTAGTAGGACTGACCACACATTTTTATATTTTAAGCAATTAGATATTTTACCTTTAAGATATTTGTATGTATATAGGGTTCTAAGGATATTTTTTATAAGAGGTGGTCATACATGTGGCAATATAAATATTTATTCCAATAGACTTAGGTTGCAAAATCGTGTTGTACTGTTAAAAGCAAATAACGAAGCTTATCGTAGATTTTTTACTTTTTGTTCATTGAAATTTTATAACCTATTGCCACTCAAAGTAACCCTTTGTAAAAGTTTAACAAAATTTTTAACTAATTTAAGAGTATGGCTCTTTTCCCATGAGGATGTGGAGTTTTTGTTTTTATAATTTAACTCAAGGTTTAAATTTTGTTGACTAATTAGGTACCCTTATTAGTCGTTTTTTTAATTTAAATATTTAGCGAGTGTTACAAAGCACTTAACTATGTTTTCATAAAATTCAATCATTTTTTTTATCTAATAGTCATATTATGTTAGTTAGGGAGTGGCAGCACTACTGTCTTTGAGTGAGATGGTATTAGTACAGGCAAAATAGATCAAAATTCACCAAAAAAAACAAAAAAAAATTAGTTCAGGGATGAAACTTTGGTTTTAACTTCGTTTTACCAATAGAAGTTAAGATCCGATGAGTCCCTAACAGTCCCGATGGAGGAACATGGTTTTTAGGGGGTGGGGAGGGGGAATTTTTATATAATTCATTATTCACGATTTGAAGTCATTTAGGAAGTCTTTTTTAAGGTTTGTACACACAGCGAATCGATAGGAACCATATTTAGGTCGATAGAACCACCTCCATAAGAGATTTAGCATATTGATACATGTTTAGTTGTTATTTTTTCTAGGAGGGGTAGGGGGAATTTGAAATAATTTATGATTTTTGACTTATGACTTGTTGGGTGTCGTTTCCAATGGATTTCTACATGCCAAATAGAATGGAACCACTATTTTGTCGATATAACTAAATTATTAACAGATTTGGAGTGCTAACTAACTGAAACAAAATAAATGCTTGTGCACAAAATTAATTATTTAATATTTAAACATAAAAATTAAAACTATTATCTAAACATCAAGTATTAATTGAATGAGTTTATTTTTACAATAAATTCAAATTTCCCATTTATAAAAAATACCCCCGCCGCAGCAAACCTGCAGACCAATAACATTAATGCTATTTAAATAACATTATTTTAAATTAATAATTAGGTTTGCTGCTACAGGGATGTAATGGGGATTGTTTTTATTAAAATGTTGATAGCTTAGTATGAAATAAACAAAATTGCCAAGTTTGGTTTAAATATATCCACAAACAAGTTTATTTATCCACAACAGTTTATTTATTTTCCATTAGAATACCATGAGAATTTTAAATTTACATTTTTTTTTTTAATTATCTCCTTAACCGTTAGGCGTACGACAAGGCATATACTAAATTATTAAATATTTTAAGCTCTAGAAAGTTGTTTGGAAAGAAATTGTGAAATTCTTTGTTGATGGGGTCAAAAATGGGAAAAACCAATTTTCTCCCCACAAAAGTCTCCATAAACCCATACTACATTGTAATACATTGACATTGAGTCAGGGTTTAAACCATGTTTTATGATTTAAAGTTCAAGTAAATATCTATTAACCTTTGCGTAGCCCCTACAAAGTTTGTATATATGTTTTATATGTTTTGTACATATGTATACTGTTTTTATATCCTTCAGCAAGTCAAAGGAATACATTCTAAGTTACAACGAGGTTTTTAGCGAATTTCCCATATAGGGAATAAGCTATTACCGTAGGTTTCATGGTAAGACTTAGACCCGGGACCAATTTTCATTTTTGTTTTGAGGTCCCCAGAAGTCAAAAATACCATCCTTTCAAATTCATATACATATGTGTCCGTTTAGCAGATAACTCGAGCACAAATTATCCGATTTTGATGTCATTTGGTACAAACGTGTACACCTACATTTATTCGAACGAGTTTGCGAACCAGCATGATTGGACTATGGGAACAGGGGTTTATGGGGATTTTTATGGGGAGAAAACTGGGTTTTCCCATTTTGACATCATCAACAAAGAATTTCACAATTTCTTTCCAAACCACTTTCTAGAGCTTAAGATTAAATAGTTTAGTATATGCCTGGTTGTACGCCTAACGGTTCAAATCAAATCAAATCAAATTATCTTTATTCTCTTTATACATTTTACATACCTACATGAATAGTGTCAACGCATACAAAATTGGTTATACAATCTATAAGTATAAAAGAGGATGTTTGTATATTTGTTTGGCAGTGATAAACTCAGACACCGCTGAACCGATTGCCACGAAACTTGGTACATACGTGTAGAATTTCATGGAATAGGTTTATACACCATCAATTTCGTGATCCGTCCAATCGGCTCCGCCCCAGTAGCTCTGGAGTTTCCCATGTTAACCTTATGAGAAATGGAATTAATGAATCTTCGAAGGTTTCATTTTTGAAAGTTTCAGCCGATGATGACTTTTTACAGTAAGATTTTTCCACCTTGTATTGTATTTATTGGATACTTCAGTGTTTTTATCTTTATAAACATGCTGAATAGTTTTAAAAATATACAAACCATACACTGTAAAAATTTTCATTCCATTTAAAAAAATTACTTTAATTTTTTTATTAAATAAGTTTCTTTTTTTTACGTTTCATTTATTTACTTTCCGTAAAAATTAAAGTAATTTTTCACCGACTTCTTATCCCTAAGGATTCTAATCCTTTAAGGTTAAGGAGATAATTTAAAAAAATGTAAATTTAAAATTCCCATGTTATTCTAATGGAAAATAAATAAACCGTTGTAGTTCGCTTGTTTGTGGATATATTTAAATTTAAACAAAACTTGGCAATTTTGTTTATTTTATACTAAGCTATCAACATTTCAATAAAAACCACCCCTATTACCTCCCCTGTAGCAGCAAACCTAATGACTCATTAAAATTAATGTTATTTTAATAGAAAATAAATAGTAATCCTGTCAGGTAAATGAAAATTTGCTTGGTCTGCAGGTTTGCTGCGAGGGGGTATTTTATTATAATAGGGAAAATTTAATTTATTGTAAAAATAAACTCATTCAATTAATACTTGATGTTAAGTTAATTGTTTTATTTTTTATGTTTAAATATTAAATAATTAATTTTGTGCACAAACATTTATTTTATTTCAGATAGCACTCCAAATCTGTTAATAATGTAGTTATATCGACAAAATAGTGGTTCCATTCTATTTGGCATGTAGAAATCCATTGGAAACGACACCCAACAAGTCATAAGTTAAAAATCATAAATTATTTCAAATTCCCCCTACCCCTCATAGAAAAAATAACAACTAAACATGTACCAATATGCTAAATCTCTTATGGAGATGGTTCTATCGACCTAAATATGGTTCCTATCGATTCACCGTGTATACAAACCTTAAAAACGACTTCCTAAATGACTTCAAATCGTGAATAATGAATTATATAAAAATTCCCCCTCCTCACCCCCTAAAAACCATGTTCCCCCATCGGGACTGTTAGGGACTCATCAAATCTTGACTTCTATTGGTAAAACGAAGTTAAAACCAAAGTTTCATTCCTGAACTAATTTTTTCATTTTTATTTAGTATTTTTCCTGTACTATATCTCAACACGATTAATTTCATGAGATACCTAACCACATATTTTTTCTTATTTGTTTGAATAATATTTTTGTTTTGTTATTGTAAATGATTTAATTTAGTTCTAGTTCTAAAATTAAATTTTTAATGTTAATTTAGAAATACATTGTAATATTTTGTATTTGTAACATTGTTTTGTAAAAAATATGTTGGAATAAAACAATCTTGAAATCTTGAATTTAATTATGTTCTTAGGTCGAATGTGTCCAGAACATAAATTCAGTGAAAAAAATGTATTTTAATGAATAATTAGTAATACATAGGCCTGATCTAAATAGCTGGAGTCACATTAGTACTCGTAGTCGCCACCAGACTGCATGAGTTGTACCAATCATAACCTCATAGCCCTCTTCTGTACGACAACGTAACGTATAGGTATTCTTCAATCAATCTAAAAATACTTTATTAAATTGTCTGAAATCATCCCTCTTTGATTGCTGTGGTTGTGTACAAAACACTGAATACAAAATATAATGTAATCTCCTACCTATTCTTAGTTTGCTAGGGATACAAGATATTTGTAATTAAATGAAAAGAACTAAAATAAATGCATTAAAATAATACGTAGCTTGTTACAAACTAAAAAAGTTACATTTCTTGCATTTCCACAATTTTTTATTTATAACGTTGGTAATAATGAATGAATGCATTTAAAAAAAAGTTATCGAAATAACACTATCAGTAAATAAATAACAAAAGAAATCTATATAGTTTCGTTTTACCAAAGTGTTTGCTTTAGCACAGGTATAAAACGATAAAAGAGCAAGCCATCTTACATTTTTATATATACAAGCTCGCTCCTTTATGATTCAGCATTTTATTGGTACTTGAGGCCAGCGACTGCTTCACTCACATCTCAGATCCAGTTCATCGGGAAGGCCAGTTAGTAAGGTCACTGACTTCACCATCGACCATCATTCTACTTGCATCGTCACCTTCCATGGTAATACAACAATACAGAAAATAACATAAATATCACAAGTGTCCATCTTATTTGTTCTCGTACGACAGGGTAATAAGTACAATATGAATAAAAAATTCAGAATAAGTTAATTAATTACAATGATATTTATACGCAAAGAAATAGTAATAAATAAATTATCTCCTATATATGGATATTTAATTATCTATATGAGCAAAGGTAATTATGCTCATATAGATCATGGATCATAGATCATAGATAGCTCATACAGATTGTCATTAATGGTAATAATGGCAATATGTAGCAATGGTACGTTGAAAATCGATTCCATTTAAAAAATAACGGTATAAAATTATTATTTTTTTAATTATAGAATATTTTGTTATTCATAGAAACAAATTATACCATGACCATTGATTAAAGCTGTGGAAAACTTACGTTGGCTCCTAAAGTTTGTTGGTTTTAAGTCAAAATGTGAGATAATGTTTGCAACAGATTTTAATTTTGTATGTTTCATGCGTAGGTAGTTTGTGTTTTTTTTATTTTATTTTATTTATTTTTTATTTGCCTGCCTCAACCAATAGGACATCATTACAAGAACATTTCTTAAATAGATTAACAATTTGACAATACGGTACTAAAAATTATTCCAGGGCTCTTTGGAGTATTTCCAAAAAAATTGAATTAAAATTGTTTATGTTTGTACACATTTTTTTAATTTATAAAAGCAACAATCTCTATTCAGTATTATAAACATAGATAAACGGTATTCAATAGTAGCTAAGAGGCCCATAAATTCCTGAGTGGAAGGCGTAATTTATTTGGCGCAATATTGTGAAATCTTTCCCTGTTAGTTTCACCTTTGAACAAGGTAAAACACAAACTTAAGATTACTCAGTACTTATCTTTCCCAGGGGTTGTAGCTCTAATTATCTTTAATTGTTGTTTAGAAGAAACTTTGAGTATAATTAGTTTTCAAAAGACTCTCTTCTTTACTAAAGTGTTTCGCACACCTTAGATGGAGGTGGGAGGTTTAGGTTTCGAAGCATTACTTCATGTTCATCACGGTTAGAAAGCAACTTTCTGATGAATGAATTTTATTATCTACTTAACCAGTCGAATTGCGGTTCATTATAAAGTAGTCTAGTATTGCGGAGCTACAATTAGTAATTGATACTGCAACGTTGTGTTTGAAGTAATCGTACGGAATATTCAGTTTCCATAAATATCAATGGAGTTTAACGGAAATAAATTGTAGTTGTTATGTTATACTATTGGAAACAATTATTTAAACAGTTGAATGTGTACGACATAGAATAGCAATTAGAAGTGTTCATATTGAAAATAGCGCAATATTAATTTACGTGAAATCGTATAAATTACACCTTCAATCCATGATTGGATACACATATAAACTGAAGTAAGGATTAAATAACATTTCATAGTATGACATTACGGTGTCGTTTATATTTTAGTTCGTAAATCAGTCAAAACAGAACTTATTTACGGATATGTTTTTTTAAATTTATGTTAAGTGAAAACTATAATATACCATAGTGTTTGGTATTTTGGTTGACACTACAAATGGCTGTTTTGTTATATTACAGAACTCGTTTTCTGTCGTTAATATTCAAACCAATAATTATCATTGCATATGTTTTTGTAGATTAGGAATCTTAAGTTAACAAGGGATACAGTGACTTAAATTATTTCTATTATTTTTTAGTGTTTAGGTAAAACACTATCAGTTTTGAAAACTACCCAACTTTCCTAACGGATTCGCTACTAATCACCCTTTACTGAAACTTTAAACCAGTTTTGTACCAACAACCGTCTAGTACCAAGACAGTACCTAAGTTTAAGTACTTTTATCACGCTTGCATCGAACATACGAGGATTTACAGCGAAAGATTGATTCCAAGATGATTCTGGTAGCCATAAATTAACTCTCTGCAGGCGGCGGTAAAACAAAAGCCCCAACAATGGAACAGGTCGGGTTTAAATCAAAGCAATAAGTTGCATATCTGGAGGCGTGGGTGGGGGGGTGGGGGGGCGCGTGGAGCCACGCGACTGAGGGCCGGTGGAGGGGATGAGGGTCACACACTGGTTTAAAACCGGTCCGGTCACCCGGTCGTCCGGTTCCCAGGAAGTAGCCTGAGGCTGAACTGGATTCGAGATACCGGAGCACCAAGTCAGCAGTCACCGCTGGCCAGGTGATTCCATATCGCTTTCGTTCGTGTGGAAACTTCTATTTATATTCTTTAGCCAGCCCCTAAAACTAATTTTTCCTACAGTTACCTAGCAATGTACATGTTCTCTCACTGATTTGAGAAAGCAAAGTGGCCAATTCGCTCATCAGTGAGACAATGTTAACATTGTCTCACTCTAATTACTTTGTCTCACTCCAGATTTGCAACGTGAAGGCACGAAATAGTGAGCGCATAACATGCAGGCAACATCGTATGCGCGCGAAATACGTTGGCAGCACTGGCTGTAAATCAGCTGGTCAGCTGTTGTACTGTTGTATTTGTCACTTCACATTAAATGTTATATTAAAAGTTAACTTCTGTGTAAAAATAGGTTATGTTTCTTCACCAATTTATTTGTTTTATGGTAACTGTAGGAAAAATTTAATGTGCAACTCGAGTGCAAAGTACAATTGCCTCACTCGAGAAACCATTCCTCACTCGCCTACGGCTCGTGAGTAAGGATTTCTCTCAAGTGAGTCAATTGCTCACTTTTCTCAATAGTTGCACAAATAACTATAGTAAAGAACCTTCAGTACAATAAAAGTGCGTAACGTATATTAAATGTATGTAAACAAAAAATACTACATTACAGAGCCAATTAGAAGGTACCAAAGAATATTACACTATCTACAATCGACCAGAAGAGCTATTGACAGACAATAATTGACTAGGCATATCATAGTTTACTACTAAGCACTTGCAGGTATGATGAATCGTATGCCATTTTCAATTCTACCTTTCCCTAATGCCCAAATTAGTGTGAAAGCGATTGAGCAGGGTCAAGTGCTTGTGTGAAAGACTCACTCATTGGCCCTGGGGGTAAACCGGGATTGCCACAGTCATGTGAGGGTTAAAAAGGGTCAGCCTGGCACGCACCAGGATTGCGCCAACGCTACCTGAGGTAGCCGGGTAATCAGGCGGAGGATGGAATGTAAACTAACCTAACCTAACCTATCCAAACCTAACCTAACCTAACCTAACCCGATAATGAAGGGATGATGTAAAGTTGAACCTGTTGAACTTGAAGTATTTTCTAAACTTCAAGAAATGCTGCATTGGCGCATTGACGGTGCTTTTTTTTGGGGGGGGGGTAGATTTGGCAGTGGCGTATTCCCGGTGGACCGGGCCCTGGAAATTCTGCCTAAAAAAGAAAATGCAGTCCCATTGCCCTGGGAGTTCCTTCGCAATGGTGATTTTGTTTAGCAAACACACATCTTTTCTAGAAGAAAGTAATTTACGAATGGTGAACTAAGGAGCATTTCATTTAAAATTTCTTTTTAGTGCCTCTTGGAAAATGAATTCTTTAACTACTGACTTTTTAATATTGGTGTAAACATATCGGCAAATACACAGACTTTCAACAAAACGCAACAAAATGCGTAAATTTCTAAAGAATAAAAAGGGGTTTGTTGACCAAGTTAGTGAATACATTTATTCAAGTAATCGTTTATGTGGGATTGAATGAAGTAGAATATTATTGTTATGACTGCAGCATTTCAAACTTATGCGGAGTAGTATCTGTAATAGCGTGTAATACGAAGTAGGGCAAACATCATATGAATAGTTTAATCTTAGATTGAAGAAACTAGTCTGTTCTGCCTAGGTTTTTTGTTCTGCGGTGATCTCGATGTAAATGCACCTCTATTGCAACAACCCTTCAAACTAAGTGATTATAAGGAGGTTATTTGACCTATTTAGTGTTTATAGTTGAATGAAACATAGCACTAAGATTGATGTCAAATGCAACCTTGATTCATTGAGTTCTTAGCTTTGCTGGTTCAATGGATAAGTACAATGAAGAAAAGATATGTCCATAAACCTTATACGAGCGATTAATTCGTTCCCAAAAAAGGAACACACAAAAGAAAAAGTACTACTTTTAGCAAATTTGATACATTTAAGTTCAATACATACAACCTAAAGACTTAGAACACAATAATATAATTCGTGTGTTTATTTGTTATGCCTTTTGAATACTTATCACATCCACCTGCCTTTTCGGCAGAAAGAAGGATTTTTAATACCAACTTGTCTTTGTGTCATAAGTTAAACAAAAGGTTTAGACCACCAGGTTTACCTTAGATAGGATGATGAGGTGAAAAACTCTCTAACAACTTGGAATACAAATTTTTACAGAAAGATGTTTCGTACAAATCTATTAATATTTTACAAACAGTATTCTCACTGTTTAAGTAAATTTAAAGTCAAGAAACGGGAGAAGGAGGAAACGCCAGACTATACCGTTGGGGTTTGGGTCAAAAGATTCTATTGACCCATTCAGTCCCTTTAACTGGAAATAAATAACTCTTTCTGGACTAGGTTAAAATTTGCCTTCAAATTCAAGGGCTTTCCTCTAAATTTTGAACAACTAACTTAATTATTTAATTAGAAGCTAAGTAGTGTTTTAGTGTACATTGAACATAAGTGATTGTTAAATTATAAAAACAGAAAAGTGGAATAATTTAACAAAACAACAATAAACAATTTAATTTCTAACTTAATTTAAATCAAAGTAATTTTCAATCAATTACCACAAGCAATCAAACAGCTCTCTTATTGTAGAATTGAATTACACAATCTGGAAAACTAAAGCTGGTTTCCACCTCATGCCTATAATTGGAAACACTTAAATTACTACATCGATAGTGCTATTGGATCAATTAATCACAAATGTAATTAATTCACTGTCTCGAAAACCACTTAATTTAACCGGAGGAAAAATACTTCGAAGTCCAACGCTGCCATTTTTCATCTTAGGAATTCCGAATTACAAAGTAGTTAATTGTCTCAACAAAGTATCTTGCAAGTCGCAGTACTGTTAGTAGTCTAAATGCAAGAAGAGTAGATTTTAATTTGTAATAAACTCATAACCAACTATGTTTACAACAATGTGATATATTTTTAGTTTGGCAGTTTAGATATTCAAACATGTTGAACGTGTTTTGACTTATGATCCAGAGCCGACTAAGTAGCTGTCCAATTCTGTGCTCTATCTCCTCTGTATCTATCACTGTCAACCTGTAATTTAATCTAAAACACTCATCTTGGACAAGTCATGTCTTTTAGACCTGTTGTTATCTCCCAAAGAAATATGTATCACTAAAATGTATCACCATTGTGGCCACTAGATTGGATTTGAATGGAAGTGTGATAGAAAGATCGTTCGGTAGGCCTTCGATAGAGGGGGTTTGGCGATAGAAAATCGATTGTCTTGTAGATTCTGACCATATATCAACAGTCAACACTAACTGTAACTACTATTTACCATTCCAAGTGTAGACATGGATTTGGTGTTATTGAAATTTGTTTTACGAAAGCTTAAGCACTTATGGAGGATAAAAACTGGTTGGATTAACATTTTTCTATGAATACACTAAATCTCTGTGGTTTGTGGATACCTTTTTAATTATTTTGAATCATTCGAAAACACCGCAGGCTCATAGTGCTTCTCCCGTCCTTCATAAAACATCTGTTTTAACTCATCCTCTTCCATAACTACGGTACTTGATTAACATTTGTGTTATCAAACGGAAATCCAATTTGGCCTGATGTTGAGCAAGTAGAAAAAAAACGTGACAAGTCTAAATCTATCATCATTTGTATCTTTTATACATATATGTAAATATTTTGACCCTCATGTAAAGTTACAGTAGATTAATAGACACTTGGTGGAAAGCGTATTATACTTGTACTCATCCGAAGTACTCAGCAAAAAAAGAATAAAAAAAGAATGCGCCTATTGGGTCTGATGATGATTGGAGTGTCCAATCGAAATCGATCACCACTTACCATCTGTTTTGTATATTTACCGTCTTGTCAGTAACAGTATAAGCGTAAATATATGTTTTAAGTGTTATAAGACGTTTCTTTTATTTACTTTCCGTAAAAAAGAATACACAACTCCATCCTTACTCTTACATATTCGATGCAATGAAAATCAAACAGGCACAAATCTCAACAAAGCCAATAAATAAATCCATTACAGTCTTCAATAGGCAATGAATACGAATTTGAATCTAAAACGTTGCAGAACAAGAACGCCAGATGGTGCGGAGCAGGTTGACGTTTGTATCAACATTCATGACTTGGAAACATAAACACTGTAATTCTAGTCTCAATCACAATAGCTGCTCGTCATGCAGAACAGTCGTATGGTAGGTTGGAGCGGAGGTATGTGACGGGCGACACCTTCAAACAGGTGTCGTCATAGCTGAGTGCCCAGCAGCGCCTGGGCTTCTAGGTGGCTGTAGGTGCTTCTAGGTGGCTGTAGGTGCTCCTAGGTGGCTGTCGGATAATGGAGCCACACAAAGTGAAGATTGATGATAAAGTATCTGCTAGATAAGTCAGCTGAGTGCGTACGTTGTTTTAGCGTTTTTGTGGTTGCTATTTCCCTTGATTGGTTGTGGGTCTCCAGCGATATTTCAACGGGTTTAATTTTGCGAAGTGTGTAAAAGTCTTCAAGCTACCCATTTAATTGGTTCAGGAAAAAAAAGTTTTTAATGTATATGATTCGTTTTTAATGTACCCAACTGCTTATACTATATTTCCAGTTTTATGAGTGTATTTTCAACACATAAATTGGCTGATGATAATATGACCGATTGAACAAGAAGGTCACAATGATTGTCAATGATGCGGTGTACTAAAACATGATATGGTAATCCAATAACCAATTTACCCGAACTTGCTGTAGACAAAGGATTGTATGTTTGACTGAATTTTCAGCAAATATTTAAATTCAAATAGATAATGCTAGCACATTAAAAGTGTTTTCGATCAATTAGCCAGATCTTTGTGGTTCAAGACCACCCAAGTCACTATTGGGTTGCCAAGGAAACCTATGTACCGTAATGATATTTTCACACCACCATTGACTTTAGACCACTGCAGAGATTACTACAGTGACAAGTATTAAAGTTTTAATTTCAAAACAAATAAATAAAATATACAACGATTAAATTACAGTTATTAATATATTCTTCTAAAGTTACCAGTTTAAGATTTATTCACACTAAAATCATGTTATGACAAATAACATTCACCACAACAAAAACTTCAATCAGACCAAAGGTTTCAAAAGTCACTTACGTAAAGCAGAAGGATCGTGAACACGTGTTGACTCTCGAAAGTATTTCACTGTTATTTGAAATAAGGTAACGACTTGTTCCCCAGCAGAACGGCATTAGAAGATGAGTGAAGTGAGCTGGTTTATATCTGTGTTTGTGCGAGTGCGAGCCTCGCTTTTTACGACCCCACTGGGACTCGCTCTGTAGCGCTCTCGTACGTCTTGGCATAAACAAGAAAGGAACGATGTTAATCTTGCGTGTTCGTGTTCGTTCTCATCTCTACGCAACAAAAATGTACAGTATCTGGTGTCTGTGAAGTCATCACTTTACACTTCGTTTCCGGTATTGAGTTTACTTTTTGTATTAGAAAATATATAAACTTTGTTACATAAGGTCATAAAATACATCACTATTTTCTTCAAAGTTTTATTTTATGAGGAATGTTATAGTTTCAAAAATTGTTAATTTCCATCCAAATTGAGTTGCATTAGGGTATTGTATAATTTACGTTAAGTTTTTTTCATGTTATTTTCTGAAATCCAATGTTTAACATATTTTTCTTTTCGTAGAGCATAAATTATGGAATGAAGCAGTTTTAAAGTTGATCAAAGATAGAATAATAAATCGTTTGATTAGGTTATGGAATAAAGTAGCAGGCTATGAGATTGATTTTAGTGATCATTTAGTTAAAGAAGGCTGCCGGTTTGATTCACACAAAGTCAATAACTTCTTGATGATTCGAAACTGTCCCAGGTCGTTCTTTGGTCATTGGGCTTTTAATAAATAGTTTTGGCTGTAGAATTAACTCCATCAGTGAGTAACACATCTATAATTGTATTCATAAAACCATTTATCTTCCCCTTCAAAGACGCACCCACTGGTGTTTCGGCCCCATGTAAACAGAAAATGAATAAAACTTGGGCCTACTACTTTTAATTTAGAAATTTATAAATACTTTGTAATGCGAGTGAAATTCATATTTACTCCAATGACATTTATCAGAAAAATCCACTACCGACAAAGCGTTCCAAATCTATATTCATAAACCAGGAATTGAACCCATCCTTATCGTACCGAAGTCCAAGACCCTAATCACCATCTACGTAGCCAAATATTCTCATTTATCACCCCACAAACTACTAATATCGCAAGTAAAACTTCTTTTCATCACTCCGTAACGAAAGTAACTATTTTTGATAACAGCTGACATCAATGAAAGTAGTCGTTTCTCAAGCTCTAATTTAGGGCGAGGGAAAATCGATCAGCTGATTTTCCCTCGCTCTAAATTTACTTTCCCTCGCTCTCAATTAGTTCTCCATTTATTCACTACGCACGCTAGTGTTTTGTTACGGTTTAATTTAATGATTTGAATCAGCTGTATGAATTGTTAAAAGTTGTTTTATTCTTTTATTTTCATGTTTAAACAAAATTTATTAAGAGATATACGTAGGTTTCCTTTTAGAAGATTTTATTTTATTTTGATGTTCAATCAAATTTATTGAGAAATAAAATAGTTGTAATAATACTGGGGTCTGCTAATCTGTGTTTGTGTATTTTTGTGTCGTGATGAAAAGTATCGTTCATAACTCGTACCGAAAGTTTTTATCCGAAAGTTTTTATCCGACACTTGCTCCAATATTCCCGTCCTCGGCTTCGCCTCGCACGTGAAATTGGGGTTCCCTGTACAAAAACTTGAGCGCGCGACGGAAAATGCCACTTTCGGTCCTAGTAATGAAATATACCATTCCACCACAATAACATAATTTATCCACTCCTCAGAACTTTCTATTTCTAAATTCACATAGTTCCCATCAGTTTTCTTGCCCTTGCTTGTAACGTCCGCCGGATGAGGGAGTTACTACAACAGGACGGCATAACTCCGCAGATCGCCGCGAGGAGCGCTGGTGCTGACTGAAGGCTGAAGGCGAGGAAGTGAGCGTGTTTCATGAGATAGCTGCTGCTCCATAAATCCTGGACCTGGTGTAGCGGGTGTACGATGGGAGGAGCGGAGCGGCGTGGGCCCGCGGGGTATGAACCGCGTGGCAGAAGACTTTTTGTTCATCTTGATGTGCACGGGAGGATCCTGGGAATTAGATTAGAACTTGGAAACTATAAAATATTATTGTGTATTGTTTTATTTACATCCCCCGTCTTACTGAATGAATGGAACTGTTCAAGATTAGTTTTAATATTTTGCAATGATTTAAGTGTAACGTTTTATAGGTAATTACAGCATGCAATTATTTGTTATGTTGGTCTTCTGGCAAATCGAGCTATAGTAATTGTCTTAAATCTGATGGCCGACGGTTCGATTCAAAGTAGAGTTGATTTCTTCCTTGCTATTTGTCGTTAGTCCATAAATCCATTATGATTTCTAATAATAGGTCCACGTTAGATTTAATCATGACTAGGGTTGAAATGAAATGAAATTAAAATGATTTATGTAATCAGGCAAAGTTAGGGCCACATGGCCCTCTCTTACACATGACCTCTAAATTATGAGTTAACTTATGAGGGTTCAGGCAGTTCTGTCTGAAAAAATACCAATGATGAGGAACATATACAACAATAAATAAAAAAATTACTATTAATTAATTCTTTCACTGTATGTAAAGAGTGCGTATCGTATCCAATCAAGTAAAATGGTTATCACGTTAGATCCCGGGAATCATGCCTTAGACAAAAAGATACATAAGTTTATAAGGGAAAACCCTGTTAAACATTAGTTTTCGCCACTGTAAAGTTTCTATGCCGCTGAGAAATAAACATAGGCTATAAATCAGTTATATTTTTTGTTAACAATGGATTTGCATTATAAATTTGCGTCTTGATAAACGTATTGATTTCAAATATACTAGGAAATTAACGAAGTACTTGACAACTATGATCATGACTTACAAAATAATTGTTGTATAATTCTGCAATTTTTTATGTAATGGTTTTTCATCAAATTCTTGTGAGTAAACAATTTGCAAACATTGTTTCAACAATGGAAATCAAGCAATGTAGTGACGTCTTGTTCAGAACGAAGGTTGAAAAATGTTCGGTGGAACGTGGCAGTTCTGTAAAGTGTCCAATACTCGATTCTGAAACTGTACGTGAGTGGAGTAACTTCATTTTGCCCCGACTTACTTTATACGGTTTGAAGTAAGTATAGTAATTCACATTACAACTGTGCTTATTGAAAGTTTCGCAAATTACCTTTACAATTACGAATGTGTATGTTGTCAGGGTTGTCAATATCCTATATGGGCATTTAGTAAATTATCCTGATCAAAGAACCATCTTAAATCTTTTAGCTGACCCATCTTTGCCTTCAAATAACTTGTATGCAATCGAATATCATCAAACTACAGATCCAACAACCATAAGACTCTAATTAACTTCAGTACTCATTGATAGTAGGTTTGACAACGTAAAATTGATGACCTGATTACAAATCAAGTTAAATTACACAATTCCACAAAACATTAATGTGGTGATACACTTATCAACCCATCAATCCTTTTTTGGTCTAAAGTTCCCCCTAAATTCACAATTCTGCACCTCATCGCATTCTCTTCAGCTCATGACGTCATCGACTTGTCGACCTGTCAGTCAGTTCAAGCACTTGTGTCGCAACTCTCAATGTTACACTTGATCGTACAGTCTGTCCTCGCTCTGTTTTGCTTTCCCTTGTGTCAGCACACCCCATGTATCACCATTAAAGGTTGGCCAAGTATTTATTACCACCATTATTGTGGCAGGGCTGTGGGTGTGGTGTCAATTCGCTAATATGGCCATCTGTTTCATGGACTGGATTGTTAGGCTATCAGCAAATCTTAATGCATTTGCGGCTTTTTTAAATTGGGCTTCTTGTTTCTGAGGGACTTTTAGCATATTTACGCATACTGTTTTGCATGCAAATGCTGATGTAGTCTTTAAAGCATTGTAACTAATCAAAGTACATGGGTGTAGGTGGTTTTGAACTTAGAGAGTTCTTTTATTTGATGTTCAATTGGATTAGGGCCCTTGTGAATACTTGCTTTCAAGAATGTCGGGAAAGCTGGAAAATTACTTTACCCAACCCATTTGAACCCAAATAACACCTTACCCAATTACTTACCCAAATTTGAACATGAAGAAATAATGTTAAGATTAATCATTTGTATGATTTCTGGTCGTTATGAGGGGAAAATAAGTATATTTTGATGGAAAATAGAAGAAACTAAGATTAAAATCTCAAAACCTAGACCTTAGAGGACTGAACGGATAACACCTACTTCCATTTCAAGAATAATTGAATTGCGCAAGTTCAATGAATTAATAAATCTCCTACTAATCTTCTGCTACACTTTCCTTAAATTACAGGAAGTAGTTTTCAGCCTCTGAACACCAAAACTGATAACAAATCTTGTACCTACAACACAAATCCCGCGGTTTTATCAGATTCACCAGCGTCTTCAGCCTAGTTCTGGTGTCAGATCACATAGGCTATGTAAAGTGGCTAGTTAGGCTAATATATCATCGCCTGAGGAAGGATAGCTCGGAAGCTGCGATCACCGATCTCTAATCACACACTGGACCAGCGAGATGAAACTTGGCTGGCACGAGAGGAGGGTTGGAGGGCAAGCGAGCCTCACGTCTCTGTCTAGCGCATCTAGATCATGCTGTCTCCAGGCCAAACGTGGGCAGATGGGCCAACTACGCCGCTGGCTGTTTGTTTATTGATTATCCTTGTACAGGTTCAGATGGAAGATATCGTGTAGAAAGTTGTGAAACAGATGTAAGGTAAGATGAATTATCTTCGTTGGAAGCATAAGCGTTGACTTTTGGTCGCTGAAGTATGCAGATATCGATATGGATGAACTGTAGCAGTTTTTACAAGTCAAAACATAAAATATTTGAATAAAGCATTTCAGATCGTGCTGCAGTCAAAATAAAATTTTGTTTAATTTTGGTCCTTTAAAGTTTGAGATGGCATATAAGACGATATGAAGTAGTTTACACGTTTGTGTAATGATATAATAACTTCTTGATCAGCATTGTACGTGTTATTAAATTTACTGAAAGTAAATAAAAGAAACGTCTTATAACACTTAAAACATATATTTACGCTTAAAATACTGTTACTCACAAGACGGTAAATATACAAAAAATATGGCAAGTGGTGACCGATTTCGATTGGACACTCCAATAATAATCAGACCCAATAGGCAGTCATTTTAATTTGATTTTGGTTTGCCCATTTGATAGATTTTATTGTTTACATCATCACTGTTGATAAGTGTCTCAATTCAACTACCACCTTTTTTATGTACAAAACGGACTAATAGTTTAACATAGGAATGATATGTCTAGTTCTACCAATAGTAAAGGATACAAGACACAAATTAACCAAAGCCGTAATTAATTTTGGTTTGATAGAACCCTGTTTGATAGAAATATTCAATTAAAAGAGTAAATAACGGAAATCAGTAATGTAATTTCAAATTATCGACCGACGACTTTGTATTACTTATTACAGCAAATTATAACATATCCTTGTATTACATCAAATTATAAACTTACGTGACTGATAGTTGCATATTCAACTAGGAACAAATAATTTGTAATCGCGTTCCCCGGTTGTTTGAAGCGATTAATTCCAACATGTAAACATTGCGTATGCAATCAGCTGATTAACAACGCCTGCAATCGTCAAGCTGTTTCCTCATTTCGGTTCAACTGTATAATACACAGTTTAAATATTATGTTTAAATGTTAAGGCGCAAAAACCTGTCCCGTACCTTCTACATAGTACAGTATACATATCGTAATTAGTTTGTACGCTATGATTGTGAACCTCTTATGTCTTTCAATGTTCATATGTGAAAATATTTAAACACTTTTACCCGTCCTGGCAATAGAGTTGGCCCTAGGCAAAAACGATCATCCTAGACTCATATTCTGCAGCAACATGTACTTGTCTCAAGTAATGATAATGGTAAAGCGATAATGGTGCATGTGGCTGTATGAAATGGGTTTCAAACAGTATTGCACCAACCTGAATTTAAGTATTCTCTCGAGAAGTTGCTCTCAAAGAAGATTTTTTGATTGTTAGAAACTGTTTGTGTACTTTGTTGTTTATAAACACCTTCATATTCCTCAGTTTTCCAGTTATGAAATCCCAGTTCGGACACCTGACCTGGTGCCCCTTCTCAAAACTAGTCTGTAATTATACAACCGCTGCCCCGGCCACAGCTGCCTCAAGCCCTTCTGGTTTATTTTTTGTTCCCCACTCGAGTTTCTTCCGTGATGTAGGTAATAAAACCCCTCTGCCCGTGTGATCACAACTTTTTTCCATCTTTTTGTCTCCTCCCTACTCACTATATTGTCTTTAATGTCTGTGATAATGGGAGAGATGATAAGTTAAGGAGGGTGTCATGTGAACTGGAACCACTAAATGAAATATAATGCTACGGTGTGAAAGAGGTTTTGTAAATCATTTTGTGGTTAGGATTCTTGTTGTCCTTTGTGGTTTCAATGGTTTGCCTTGGCCAGTATTTTATCTTCCAGATCTAGCCAATGAGGAAGCCATCATATCCAATTAAAACATATAGCATATCTCGATTGATGACATCTAAATAAATATTTATGATTGGAATTGTAGATAGTATCCTTTGTCCTTAATTCTTATTTCGCTTGATTTTGATCTTTCATGAATAGTCATCACATATTTGGTAAATCATGGAACCGTTTAAGTAAAATCAAAATTTGAACTGACATCGTAAATATTCAATAACTAACTATTAAATTAAATTCGTGTTATTTCAGTTTGTTCATGAAACGTACTTTGATAAAACAGCAACATTGGTCAAAACCATGGGAATTACATTTTCTTGAATGATATAACAGCACCAATCAACTCTATCAAGAAATAGAACAGCTTGTTCATCCCGTGGTGGTAACACTTATTCCTACTGTATAATGCATGTCAGAATTCCAGTCTATACACGTCACTGTTGGATGCTCAAACAGCTTCTTATTTGAATTTATAAAGCCAACAGACTGCTATAACAAGTCATTGAGCATTTACAATCCACTTCAGCGGTGAAAGGATGAAGTTTATTGGCAGCGTTCTGCGACAGAGGTAGTGTAGTGTAGACAGTCGTGACTGGACTGTTAGCTCTGGCACATTCCCTAACTACTGGAGGACTCCTGGCTCCTGAGGGTACACTCTGCACCACCCACAGGTCGTCAGTCACGACACCTTACAGTGAGGCTGGCTCAGGTGTAGAAGGGATTGTTTGTGACAGAGGTAGTGTAGTGTAGACAGTCGTGACTGGACTGTTAGCTCTGGCACATTCCCTAACTACTGGAGGACTCCTGGCTCCTACAGATACACTGCACCTCCCACAGGTCGTCAGTCACGACACCTTACAGTGAGGCTGGCTCAGGTGTAGAAGGGATGGTTTGTGACAGAGGTAGTGTAGTGTAGACAGTCGTGACTGGACTGTTAGCTCTGGCATATTCCCTAACTACTGGAGGGCTCCTGGCTCCTGGATGTTGACCACCTGAGGGAACACTCTGCACCTCCCACAGGTCGTCAGTCACGACACCTTACAGTGAGGCTGGCTCAGGTGTAGAAGGGATGGTTTGTGACAGAGGTAGTGTAGTGTAGACAGTCGTGACTGGACTGTTAGCTCTGGCACATTCCCTAACTACTGGAGGGCTCCTGGCTCCTGGATATTGACCACCTGAGGGAACACTCTGCACCTCCCACAGGTCGTCAGTCACGACACCTTACAGTGAGGCTGGCTCAGGTGTAGAAGGGATGGTTTGTGACAGAGGTAGTGTAGTGTTGACAGTCGTGACTTGACTGTTAGCTCTGGCACATTCCCTAACTACTGGAGGACTCCTGGCTCCTGGATGTTGACCACCTCAGGGTGCACTCTGCACCTCCCACAGGTCGTCAGTCACGACACCTTACAGTGAGGCTGGCTCAGGTGTAGAAGGGATGGTTTGTGACAGAGGTAGTGTAGTGTTGACAGTCGTGACTTGACTGTTGGCTCTGGCATATTCCCTAACTACTGAAGGGCTCCTGGCTCCTGAGGGTACACTCTGCACCTCCCACAGGTCGTCAGTCACGACACCTTACAGTGAGGCTGGCTCAGGTGTAGAAGGGATGGTTTGTGACAGAGGTAGTGTAGTGTTGACAGTCGTGACTTGACTGTTGGCTCTGGCACATTCCCTAACTGCTGGAGGGCTCCTGGCTCCTGAGGGTACACTCTGCACCTCCCACAGGTCGTCAGTCACGACACCTTACAGTGAGGCTGGCTCAGGTGTAGAAGGGATGGTTTGTGACAGAGGTAGTGTAGTGTTGACAGTCGTGACTTGACTGTTAGCTCTGGCACATTCCCTAACTGCTGGAGGGCTCCTAGCTCCTGAGGGTACACTCTGCACCTCCCAAAGGTCGTCAGTCACGACACCTTACAGTGAGGCTGGCTCAGGTGTAGAAGGGATGGTTTGTGACAGAGGTAGTGTAGTGTTGACAGTCGTGACTTGACTGTTGGCTCTGGCACATTCCCTAACTACTGGAGGGCTCCTGGCTCCTGGGTGTTGACCACCTGAGGATACACTCTGCACCTCCCACAGGTCGTCAGTCACGACACCTTACAGTGAGGCTGGCTCAGGTGTAGAAAGGACGGTTTGTGACAGAGGTAGTGTAGTGTTGACAGTCGTGACTTGACTGTTGGCTCTGGCACATTCCCTAACTACTGGAGGGCTCCTGGCTCCTGGGTGTTGACCACCTGAGGATACACTCTGCACCTCCCACAGGTCGTCAGTCACGACACCTTACAGTGAGGCTGGCTCAGGTGTAGAAAGGACGGTTTGTGACAGAGGTAGTGTAGTGTTGACAGTCGTGACTTGACTGTTAGCTCTGGCACATTCCCTAACTGCTGGAGGGCTCCTGGCTCCTGAGGGTACACTCTGCACCTCCCACAGGTCGTCAGTCACGACACCTTACAGTGAGGCTGGCTCAGGTGTAGAAGGGATGGTTTGTGACAGAGGTAGTGTAGTGTTGACAGTCGTGACTTGACTGTTGGCTCTGGCACATTCCCTAACTACTGGAGGGCTCCTGGCTCCTGGGTGTTGACCACCTGAGGATACACTCTGCACCTCCCACAGGTCTTCAGTCACGACACCTTACAGTGAGGCTGGCTCAGGTGTAGAAAGGACGGTTTGTGACAGAGGTAGTGTAGTGTTGACAGTCGTGACTCTACTGTTGGCTCTGGCACATTCCCTAACTACTGGAGGGCTCCTGGCTCCTGGGTGTTGACCACCTGAGGATACACTCTGCACCTCCCACAGGTCGTCAGTCACGACACCTTACAGTGAGGCTGGCTCAGGTGTAGAAAGGACGGTTTGTGACAGAGGTAGTGTAGTGTTGACAGTCGTGACTCTACTGTTGGTTCTGGCACATTCCCTAACTACTGGAGGGCTCCTGGCTCCTGGGTGTTGACCACCTGAGGATACACTCTGCACCTCCCACAGGTCTTCAGTCACGACACCTTACAGTGAGGCTGGCTCAGGTGTAGAAAGGACGGTTTGTGACAGAGGTAGTGTAGTGTTGACAGTCGTGACTCTACTGTTGGCTCTGGCACATTCCCTAACTACTGGAGGGCTCCTGGCTCCTGAGGGTACACTCTGCACCTCCCACAGGTCGTCAGTCACGACACCTTACAGTGAGGCTGGCTCAGGTGTAGAAGAGACGGTTTGTGACAGAGGTAGTGTAGTGTTGACAGTCGTGACTCTACTGTTGGCTCTGGCACATTCCCTAACTACTGGAGGGCTCCTGGCTCCTGAGGGTACACTCTGCACCTCCCACAGGTCTTCAGTCACGACACCTTACAGTGAGGCTGGCTCAGGTGTAGAAGGGACGGTTTGTGACAGAGGTAGTGTAGTGTTGACAGTCGTGACTCTACTGTTGGCTCTGGCACATTCCCTAACTACTGGAGGGCTCCTGGCTCCTGAGGGTACACTCTACACCTCCCACAGGTCGTCAGTCACGACACCTTACAGTGAGGCTGGCTCAGGTGTAGAAGGGACGGTTTGTGACAGAGGTAGTGTAGTGTAGACAGTCGTGACTCTACTGTTGGCTCTGGCACATTCCCTAACTACTGGAGGGCTCCTGGCCCCTGGGTGTTGACCACCTGAGGGAACACTCTGCACCTCCCACAGGTCGTCAGTCACGACACCTTACAGTGAGGCTGGCTCAGGTGTAGAAGGGACGGTTTGTGACAGAGGTAGTGTAGTGTTGACAGTCGTGACTGGACTGTTGGCTCTGGCACATTCCCTAACTACTGGAGGGCTCCTGGCTCCTGAGGGTACACTCTGCACCTCCCACAGGTCGTCAGTCACGACACCTTACAGTGAGGCTGGCTCAGGTGTAGAAGGGACGGTTTGTGACAGAGGTAGTGTAGTGTAGACAGTCGTGACTGGACTGTTGGCTCTGGCACATTCCCTAACTACTGGAGGACTCCTGGCTCCTGAGGGTACACTCTGCACCTCCCACAGGTCGTCAGTCACGACACCTTACAGTGAGGCTGGCTCAGGTGTAGAAGGGACGGTTTGTGACAGAGGTAGTGTAGTGTAGACAGTCGTGACTGGACTGTTGGCTCTGGCACATTCCCTAACTACTGGAGGGCTCCTGGCTCCTGAGGGTACACTCTGCACCTCCCACAGGTCGTCAGTCACGACACCTTACAGTGAGGCTGGCTCAGGTGTAGAAGAGACGGTTTGTGACAGAGGTAGTGTAGTGTTGACAGTCGTGACTCTACTGTTGGCTCTGGCACATTCCCTAACTACTGGAGGGCTCCTGGCTCCTGAGGGTACACTCTGCACCTCCCACAGGTCGTCAGTCACGACACCTTACAGTGAGGCTGGCTCAGGTGTAGAAGGGACGGTTTGTGACAGAGGTAGTGTAGTGTAGACAGTCGTGACTGGACTGTTGGCTCTGGCACATTCCCTAACTACTGGAGGACTCCTGGCTCCTGAGGATACACTCTGCACCTCCCACAGGTCGTCAGTCACGACACCTTACAGTGAGGCTGGCTCAGGTGTAGAAGGGACGGTTTGTGACAGAGGTAGTGTAGTGTAGACAGTCGTGACTCTACTGTTGGCTCTGGCATATTCCCTAACTACTGGAGGACTCCTGGCTCCTGAGGGTACACTCTGCACCTCCCACAGGTCGTCAGTCACGACACCTTACAGTGAGGCTGGCTCAGGTGTAGAAGGGACGGTTTGTGACAGAGGTAGTGTAGTGTAGACAGTCGTGACTCTACTGTTGGCTCTGGCATATTCCCTAACTACTGGAGGACTCCTGGCTCCTGAGGGTACACTCTGCACCTCCCACAGGTCGTCAGTCACGACACCTTACAGTGAGGCTGGCTCAGGTGTAGAAAGGACGGTTTGTGACAGAGGTAGTGTAGTGTTGACAGTCGTGACTTGACTGTTGGCTCTGGCACATTCCCTAACTACTGGAGGGCTCCTGGCTCCTGGGTGTTGACCACCTGAGGATACACTCTGCACCTCCCACAGGTCGTCAGTCACGACACCTTACAGTGAGGCTGGCTCAGGTGTAGAAAGGACGGTTTGTGACAGAGGTAGTGTAGTGTTGACAGTCGTGACTTGACTGTTAGCTCTGGCACATTCCCTAACTGCTGGAGGGCTCCTGGCTCCTGAGGGTACACTCTGCACCTCCCACAGGTCGTCAGTCACGACACCTTACAGTGAGGCTGGCTCAGGTGTAGAAGGGATGGTTTGTGACAGAGGTAGTGTAGTGTTGACAGTCGTGACTTGACTGTTGGCTCTGGCACATTCCCTAACTACTGGAGGGCTCCTGGCTCCTGGGTGTTGACCACCTGAGGATACACTCTGCACCTCCCACAGGTCTTCAGTCACGACACCTTACAGTGAGGCTGGCTCAGGTGTAGAAAGGACGGTTTGTGACAGAGGTAGTGTAGTGTTGACAGTCGTGACTCTACTGTTGGCTCTGGCACATTCCCTAACTACTGGAGGGCTCCTGGCTCCTGGGTGTTGACCACCTGAGGATACACTCTGCACCTCCCACAGGTCGTCAGTCACGACACCTTACAGTGAGGCTGGCTCAGGTGTAGAAAGGACGGTTTGTGACAGAGGTAGTGTAGTGTTGACAGTCGTGACTCTACTGTTGGTTCTGGCACATTCCCTAACTACTGGAGGGCTCCTGGCTCCTGGGTGTTGACCACCTGAGGATACACTCTGCACCTCCCACAGGTCTTCAGTCACGACACCTTACAGTGAGGCTGGCTCAGGTGTAGAAAGGACGGTTTGTGACAGAGGTAGTGTAGTGTTGACAGTCGTGACTCTACTGTTGGCTCTGGCACATTCCCTAACTACTGGAGGGCTCCTGGCTCCTGAGGGTACACTCTGCACCTCCCACAGGTCGTCAGTCACGACACCTTACAGTGAGGCTGGCTCAGGTGTAGAAGAGACGGTTTGTGACAGAGGTAGTGTAGTGTTGACAGTCGTGACTCTACTGTTGGCTCTGGCACATTCCCTAACTACTGGAGGGCTCCTGGCTCCTGAGGGTACACTCTGCACCTCCCACAGGTCTTCAGTCACGACACCTTACAGTGAGGCTGGCTCAGGTGTAGAAGGGACGGTTTGTGACAGAGGTAGTGTAGTGTTGACAGTCGTGACTCTACTGTTGGCTCTGGCACATTCCCTAACTACTGGAGGGCTCCTGGCTCCTGAGGGTACACTCTACACCTCCCACAGGTCGTCAGTCACGACACCTTACAGTGAGGCTGGCTCAGGTGTAGAAGGGACGGTTTGTGACAGAGGTAGTGTAGTGTAGACAGTCGTGACTCTACTGTTGGCTCTGGCACATTCCCTAACTACTGGAGGGCTCCTGGCCCCTGGGTGTTGACCACCTGAGGGAACACTCTGCACCTCCCACAGGTCGTCAGTCACGACACCTTACAGTGAGGCTGGCTCAGGTGTAGAAGTGACGGTTTGTGACAGAGGTAGTGTAGTGTTGACAGTCGTGACTGGACTGTTGGCTCTGGCACATTCCCTAACTACTGGAGGGCTCCTGGCTCCTGAGGGTACACTCTGCACCTCCCACAGGTCGTCAGTCACGACACCTTACAGTGAGGCTGGCTCAGGTGTAGAAGGGACGGTTTGTGACAGAGGTAGTGTAGTGTAGACAGTCGTGACTGGACTGTTGGCTCTGGCACATTCCCTAACTACTGGAGGACTCCTGGCTCCTGAGGGTACACTCTGCACCTCCCACAGGTCGTCAGTCACGACACCTTACAGTGAGGCTGGCTCAGGTGTAGAAGGGACGGTTTGTGACAGAGGTAGTGTAGTGTAGACAGTCGTGACTGGACTGTTGGCTCTGGCACATTCCCTAACTACTGGAGGGCTCCTGGCTCCTGAGGGTACACTCTGCACCTCCCACAGGTCGTCAGTCACGACACCTTACAGTGAGGCTGGCTCAGGTGTAGAAGAGACGGTTTGTGACAGAGGTAGTGTAGTGTTGACAGTCGTGACTCTACTGTTGGCTCTGGCACATTCCCTAACTACTGGAGGGCTCCTGGCTCCTGAGGGTACACTCTGCACCTCCCACAGGTCGTCAGTCACGACACCTTACAGTGAGGCTGGCTCAGGTGTAGAAGGGACGGTTTGTGACAGAGGTAGTGTAGTGTAGACAGTCGTGACTGGACTGTTGGCTCTGGCACATTCCCTAACTACTGGAGGACTCCTGGCTCCTGAGGATACACTCTGCACCTCCCACAGGTCGTCAGTCACGACACCTTACAGTGAGGCTGGCTCAGGTGTAGAAGGGACGGTTTGTGACAGAGGTAGTGTAGTGTAGACAGTCGTGACTCTACTGTTGGCTCTGGCATATTCCCTAACTACTGGAGGACTCCTGGCTCCTGAGGGTACACTCTGCACCTCCCACAGGTCGTCAGTCACGACACCTTACAGTGAGGCTGGCTCAGGTGTAGAAGGGACGGTTTGTGACAGAGGTAGTGTAGTGTAGACAGTCGTGACTCTACTGTTGGCTCTGGCATATTCCCTAACTACTGGAGGACTCCTGGCTCCTGAGGGTACACTCTGCACCTCCCACAGGTCTTCAGTCACGACACCTTACAGTGAGGCTGGCTCAGGTGTAGAAGGGATGGTTTGTGACAGAGGTAGTGTAGTGTTGACAGTCGTGACTTGACTGTTGGCTCTGGCACATTCCCTAACTACTGGAGGGCTCCTGGCTCCTGAGGGTACACTCTGCACCTCCCACAGGTCGTCAGTCACGACACCTTACAGTGAGGCTGGCTCAGGTGTAGAAGGGATGGTTTGTGACAGAGGTAGTGTAGTGTTGACAGTCGTGACTTGACTGTTGGCTCTGGCACATTCCCTAACTACTGGAGGGCTCCTGGCTCCTGAGGATACACTCTGCACCTCCCACAGGTCTTCAGTCACGACACCTTACAGTGAGGCTGGCTCAGGTGTAGAAGGGACGGTTTGTGACAGAGGTAGTGTAGTGTTGACAGTCGTGACTCTACTGTTGGCTCTGGTACATTCCCTAACTACTGGAGGGCTCCTGGCTCCTGGGTGTTGACCACCTGAGGATACACTCTGCACCTCCCACAGGTCTTCAGTCACGACACCTTACAGTGAGGCTGGCTCAGGTGTAGAAAGGACGGTTTGTGACAGAGGTAGTGTAGTGTAGACAGTCGTGACTCTACTGTTGGCTCTGGCACATTCCCTAACTACTGGAGGGCTCCTGGCCCCTGGGTGTTGACCACCTGAGGATACACTCTGCACCTCCCACCGGTCTTCAGTCACGACACCTTACAGTGAGGCTGGCTCAGGTGTAGAAAGGACGGTTTGTGACAGAGGTAGTGTAGTGTAGACAGTCGTGACTCTACTGTTGGCTCTGGCACATTCCCTAACTACTGGAGGGCTCCTGGCTCCTGAGGGTACACTCTGCACCTCCCTAGGTCGTCAGTCACGTCACCTTACAGTGAGGCTGGCTCAGGTGTAGAAGGGATGGTTTGTGACAGAGGTAGTGTAGTGTTGACAGTCGTGACTTGACTGTTAGCTCTGGCATATTCCCTAACTACTGGAGGACTCCTGGCTCCTGGATGTTGACCACCTCAGGGTGCACTCTGCACCTCCCACAGGTCGTCAGTCACGACACCTTACAGTGAGGCTGGCTCAGGTGTAGAAGGGATGGTTTGTGACAGAGGTAGTGTAGTGTTGACAGTCGTGACTCTACTGTTGGCTCTGGCACATTCCCTAACTACTGGTGGACTCCTAGCTCCTGGATGTTGACCACCTCAGGGTACACTCTGCACCTCCCACAGGTCGTCAGTCACGACACCTTACAGTGAGGCTAGCTCAGGTGTAGAAGGGATGGTTTGTGACAGAGGTAGTGTAGTGTTGACAGTCGTGACTTGACTGTTAGCTCTTGCATATTCCCTAACTACTGGAGGACTCCTGGCTCCTGGATGTTGACCACCTGAGGGAACACTCTGCACCTCCTACAGGTCGTCAGTCACGACACCTTACAGTGAGGCTGGCTCAGGTGTAGAAAGGACGGTTTGTGACAGAGGTAGTGTAGTGTTGACAGTCGTGACTTGACTGTTAGCTCTGGCACATTCCCTAACTACTGGAGGACTCCTGGCTCCTGGGTGTTGACCACCTGAGGATACACTCTGCACCTCCCACAGGTCGTCAGTCACGATACCTTACAGTGAGGCTGGCTCAGGTGTAGAAGGGATGGTTTGTGACAGAGGTAGTGTAGTGTAGACAGTCGTGACTGGACTGTTAGCTCTGGCACATTCCCTAACTACTGGAGGGCTCCTGGCTCCTGGATGTTGATCACCTCAGGGAACACTCTGCACTTCCCACAGGTCGTCAGTCACGATACCTTACAGAGTGGCTGGCTCAGGTGTAGAAGGGACGGTTTGTGACAGAGGTAGTGTAGTGTAGACAGTCGTGACTGGACTGTTAGCTCTGGCACATTCCCTAACTACTGGAGGGCTCCTGGCTCCTGGATGTTGATCACCTCAGGGAACACTCTGTACCTCCCACAGGTCGTCAGTCACGACACCTTACAGTGAGGCTGGCTCAGGTGTAGAAGGGATGGTTTGTGACAAAGGTAGTGTAGTGTAGACAGTCGTGACTGGACTGTTAGCTCTGGCATATTCCCTAACTACTGGAAGGCTCCTGGCTCCTGAGGGTACACTCTGTACCTCCCACAGGTCGTCAGTCACGACACCTTACAGTGAGGCTGGCTCAGGTGTAGAAGGGATGGTTTGTGACAAAGGTAGTGTAGTGTAGACAGTAGTGACTTGACTGTTAGCTCTGGCACATTCCCTAACTACTGGAGGGCTCCTGGCTCCTGAGGGTACACACTGCACCTCCCACAGGTGGTCAGTCACGACACCTTACAGTGAGGCTGGATCAGGTGTTTACAGCCTAATAGTTTGCCTTAAGTAATATGACTGTCAGTATTTATGCAAACTCATGTACCTATTGTAAAAACATGTTTCTTGTAAAAGGGTAAAAATCTTAAGTTCCATGAATGTCCATTGAATAGTGCTATGAAAAGTAAAGATTTTGGAATTATTTTAGAATACCTTCATTAGTTTGACTGAATTTTCTTTTTATGATGATTGTACTCCTGAGAACATAATAACTTAATAGCAAGATATGAATAACATTGTTTTAAAAAATACTATACACAAAAACAAAGTTCAAAATGGCAAAGATGTATTCCCTTCACAATAAGGAACCTCATAGCTCTATAATAAATCTAATATCATACAATAACCACATTTTCCAGATGATCAATAATTTAATCAATGCTGGCCACTAAGTGCAACCGTCCGGTATATATATCTAATGAAGCCACCCACAACTGATGATTAGACACCGTCATCAGGCAATATTAATGCGGTCATCAGCTGTAGGCTGCCTCTGCAACAATCAGTAACAGGCGCACCTGATGGCAGCGTCTTCTAGTAATTGAGTCATATGTTACATTGTCAAGTTGCTTACAAATCAAATTTGACAAGGGACGCTGATGCTTCGGTTAATACTTTGATATGTTTGTACGATTTATGTAGTAGATGGAGAGCTTTAATAAATTTAATTCCATTTTAATTTTAGGTTAATTACTATTATCTTAGAGTAAAGTAGTTTATGTATTTTAATATATTATGTAATTATATAATTTAATTTATTTGGTTTCAAGATATGAATATTTTACCTTATTGTGACATGAGAACCATAAAAAACTTAATGTTTACTATTTTAGTTGTCTTTGCTTTGGTATCATATGCTTTTAGCTAAAAATATGATCAGCAACAATTTGTGATGTTTTTGAGATACAGTTTCACCAACTTCATAGACTGAACTTTTTTGGTATTTTTCTTTTGTCATTTGATACATGTGAGAAACAAAGATTTTGTAATGTTAATAATTCACTATTCAGCTTTGTGCAATGTTACTACGGTAACATACTTCATAAAAATGTCTGATTTACTTTTTTGTAATCATACTAACATTTTATAGGCTAGAAAGTGTCACTAACATATTATGCTGTATACTTTTATGGGTATTATTGTATGGTAAACCTACGTCTTATATAGATGACTAACTATTACATTATACTTAGTTTTTCAGGCTGGTCCATTGTTCTTCATAAATATTACCCTTTGCTAAAGTTACAATAAATTATTTACTTCATAATTTTTACTTTTAACATTTTTGCAAAGGGGTGTTCCAACATAATGCTGTTGCCAACATTCGCTAAGCCAAAAGCGAATAATGCATTGTACGGTGGGAACCATGACTTTGAGAAGATAATTAAAATCATCGGATGTATTTTGCTAAACGTCTTCTAATCTATTTTTTTATGTTAGACTATTTTACCATTAGCAGTTAGATAGACATCAAATTTTATTTTTATTTTGGGCAAGTATTTTGCTACAAATCAGAGATACAATATAATTTTCAGATACATTTAAACCTGATTCTAAAACAATCAGTAATCGATACAGTATGATTCGTACATCGGCCACCTGCAAACAAATGAATAATTATATCGGAAATCTGACTATTATATTTCTCATTCTGTTATCTGCTGCGATGTTAACAGATCAATTGATATTGCCGATAATTGTAGGTCGGCCTATCCAGCCACCCACTAGATATGGGTATTTATAACCTGTTTGTTCCCGCCATATCGTGATCGAGGGGCCGCAAAGCGCGGGAGATAACTACAGTACCTACCAAGCCAAGTTTTCAAACGAGTTCTACTATTGGTTTTGCACATTTGAAGTTTGATGAAAAACTTTAGACACTCATTTTTTAGGACATATTTCCGTATTTATGCTGTTAAATTTCAATAAAGAATTGTTAAGCCTTTGGCCAACTTGTTTTGTAAGCTATGACGAATTCAAACTACTAGTTCTTATTCCTCTAGGTTTTAGCCAAGAATTATTTTCCTCATTACTTCAGGCTAGGTTTAGGGGGGACGTAATTATCGTGTGGATAAATTTGTGTGGATAAATTCCTTTGGTGTTTGGTGGGATTCGGACCTGGCACCTCAGGGACTGAAGTCCCACGTTCTACCACTAGAACTGTTTGCACTTTCATTACATTTTTACTGTTGCATTTTGGACTTTTGACATAAAATTATGAACTATATGACCTTTGTCATATATGAACCTTTGGGATACTGTATTTGTAATTAATGAACAGTTCATGAAAGGCCTACTAAAATATTTATAATACTTTCCTTCCATATTGTAGCCGGGGGCCGTTTGGGAGCGGGGTAAAACTGGGGTTACTTGGCATGGGATGGAGGAGGGAAATTAGGGTAATCAGGAGGGAATAAACGGGGTAATGTAATAGGTTAGGAGAAGGTGTGTCTGGACCAAACTTAACATAAGCGTGCTGAATCTGCTACCAATAAAATTAGGAAGATTGCTGGGGACCAGAGGGACGGAGACCTTTTACCCAGATCAGAACACTTGCCTAGCCAGCTTTGATTTGAACTAATGGAACTAACTATTTAAAAATAAACCTATCCTTCCACTATGAACTGAACTTGGGTAATTACTTACTAATTATTGATGAGCAAATGAGTGATATGTAATTGAATACTGAATGAGAAATAAGTATGAATTTATTTAAACTATTAAGTTACATTCTGGGAACATGTGGATTAGTATTCATGTTTCGAACGGTTGGTGGCAGAGTGCCACCAACCGGCTAAGTTGTCAATTCCTACATTTCCATAGTCGGGTGAGCCAGAAGGGCTCCCCGCTAGTTACCTGACTTAGCCAGACATTTTCCCTACTTAATTTCTACATATTAACTAACTTAGATTTAGATTTTAGATTTTTAGATTTAGATTTGTTGTCATGAGAGCCGAAGCCCCCTGACTGCTTACCCGGTACCTATCCTACAGGACATACCCGGGCCCCATGATGTAGGCCGAAGCTTACGCATCAACCTTTAGCACATCATGGGCGGATGACTTAAGGTCATCAGGCTCGCCGGCTGCCGAAGCAGACCCTTCGGAAAGAGGGTTGCCCCTCAATCCTAACCAGGGATTCCGGCTGCTTGTTTAAGCGTCACTCCACCTGGGTTCCACTAGGTCGGAACCTAGAGGTCCATAGTAGAGCGCCCCGACGCATTTAGTGCAAGCAACACTCGGGACCTATCTCATCCCTGACAGGCAGAACCCGCCATCAAAAGCCAGGAGGAAGGGGACCATCAGCACGCTGACGGGGGGAACCCCAACCTCCCATTTACACCGCTGCCCGATCGAGGCCTGACCCATTGCTGGGAACCAGAGATATCCAGAGCGATAGATCCCCAGATACCCCTGGCGGGCTCGGACCCAGCACCCGATCTACTTCGTTTGCCCGTCAGACCCAACATCACTGCCAGGCCATCAGGGTTTCCCAAAAGGAGGCAGGTATAGAAGTGGGACCCACCCGGATGAACCTATCCACCAGAGGTGGCGACACCCTTGACTCAATTGA
Source organism: Macrosteles quadrilineatus (assembly GCF_028750875.1). Lineage (NCBI taxonomy): Eukaryota > Metazoa > Arthropoda > Insecta > Hemiptera > Cicadellidae > Macrosteles > Macrosteles quadrilineatus. The sequence goes on along the minus strand of NW_026542601.1, from coordinate 13,172,006 downwards.
GGTTCCGGGAAGAACCCCCCACACTCAAGATAACCATACCGTCCGTGCTCAGAGACAGGGATAGGTTTGCATAAGTACCTACAAACCGTTGCCCTCACACTGCGGAAAGTTACGTTGCCCTTGAGTGTCCCCGTGAGCTGCGGGTACTTGCCCGTTTTCACCTCCAGGAAAGGTTACTTCCAAAGTCGAGGATTTGCCCACTGAATGCTGGTCGCACACCACAAGCAGGCCGAAGCCCAAAGTACCACAGACACAGGTAGGTTAGAGATTATGATGTACTTCCATCTCTCCTAGAGCTAAACACCCCTCCATCCTGGATAAAGGAATGTCACTGGGACCCGATGCCCAGTCGACCATGTCTGTGGCCAACTTGAAATGCCGATACCAACACGGAGCATTTACCTCCCCTCTGGGGGCTAGGTATTTCACCTCCCAGGACGAGGCTACTTCCAAAGTCGAGGATATGCCTCACAAAATGTCAGTCGAACACAACAGGTAGGACTCAGTCACAACCACAGTTACAGGTAGTTGAGGAGAGGCGGAATTAACGGCGTCACTGAGAGCTAAACACCCCCCCCACCCTGAATGGAGGGAATGTCACTGGAGGCTCCCCCTAAGGGGCTGGCGCTTACCAGTCGTCCATAACTGTGGTCTACCTGAAGTGCCGGGTCTGACACCGGGCAGTTACCTCCCCTCTGGGAGAGCTAGGGTCCGCGTGGTCGCCCAGGCCACGAACCCACGCAAGCGTGAGCCCCCTGCGGTTATATTAACTAACTATGATAACTTATCCCAAACATCGAAGAGAAGTCCTGGACCTTTCGGAGAGGTTTTCTGTGTAGAAGCCGATTGTCGAAGAAGGAGGCCAAGACTAGGAAAGGTGGGGATAGAGCATTGATGCAGTCGCGGCAGGCAACGAGATGAACATGCAGCCCGGCTTCGCGAACTGCACACACTATAAAAAATATAGCGTGCCGCTATGCGTCACAACCACCCCCCTTACGACGAAAGAAAAGAAAAGAACAGAACAGTTTTTTTGAAGGTTGGTGAAAGGGTTTGGTTTGGTGTATTTTTTTTTTTTTTGTGGGGAAGTTTGTCGTTCGGTTTGCTTCCAGATGTGGAAGGTTCTGACCAGCCTGGCTGTAATAGGCACCTCGGACCACCGGACTTTCCCGAACCAACCACGGCAGAGAGCGGGATCCACCCCCCCTGCGAAAAGAGGAAGGCATTGTGGGGACGACAGTTTGTTTCCCTAACCTGGCAAAAATTGGAATTGAATTGCTTTCTGTTGTGAAATAAAAAGGGACGGACAACTGCACGCACAAAAGATTTTTTTTTTTTTTTTTTAATTAGGTTTTCTTCTTAAGGCATTGCTGGTGCACTGTGGGGGGATTTGAGATCAGCTGGTGTGTCTTCTGGTGATGCAGGTCTTGAGAGGTGCTGATGGTATGGGCTAAGTGTTGAGGCAGCAGGCTAAGTGTAGGCAAAGAGATGTTGTGTGCTGATGACTCATGCGGACAAGGCCGGAGCATTGCAGGCTGCGACCAAGGTGTGTTGGCTGATGACTCATGCGGACAAGGCCGGAGCATCGCTGGCTGCGCCCAAGGTGTGCTGGCTGATGACTCATGCGGACAAGGCCGGAGCATCGCTGACTGATGATGGGGGATGTAGAAGGTAAATGTCTCTTGTGGTCCAAAACAGATGTGCACGATATTTCATGATTGATTGGTATGCGGGAAAATTGTAGAGTTGTTAATTGAGTTTTGCTTTTTAATTTGATTTATTTATTATTTTTTGGTTGCTTTGATTGTGCAGTTGTCTGGTTTCTATTAAATACTGCTGGGGGAAATGAATATTTAATCAGATCGCAGATGATCATAAAAAAAAAAACTTGTTCAAGGTGACTGTCGTTGTGGAAATGAAGAAGGGTTGGTCGCAAGGTGGAGGTCCGATCACTGACGGGTTGGCTCGGACTCAAGAGGTGAACCATGGGTTCGTTGGGGCCGAGCTACTCAAAACCAGACTGATGGAACTCGCGGATACCGTTTTGGGGTCTGTGAGTTGAAGGGGTTTGGAAGGATAGTAACTGTTCTTGTTGAAATTTTTTTTTTTTTTTTTTTTTTTTTTTTTTTTTTTTTTTTAACATTTCGCATGCAGAAAATTACGCATGCAGAATAGGTGCGTGCACTAAATTGCGCGTGCAGAACATTGCGCGTCGGTAAGCGCTAGAAAAAGGTGGGGATTGGTATTCTTGGGATTCTGGAGGTTGTTTCCTTATCAAGTATTTCCCTTGAGAGGCAAGGTTTCCGGTTCATTTGTTTTTTGTGTAAAAATAAAAGTACTGAATTTCTTAACTAAACTGGTAACTATTTTTCCCTAAATCTAACTACCTCTACCTTAGTGACTAATTAAGCTAAGAAGTATGAAAAGAAAATAAGGGAGGTAAAGGAAAGAATAGAAAGAGAGTTTGTCTCTAAACACTCGACGGGCAAGGTCGCCACAGAAGGTGCCATCACTGAGCCCTTTCCTACGGGGTAAAAATAAGCAAAGTAAAAAATAAAATTAAACCACCCGTGGAAAGTTAATTCCAAAACAAAACAAAAATCTTTAATCAACTCAGTGAGGGTGCGAGAGACGAAAAGGGAGGGGTAAAAGATTTGGCCGACAACGCACGGAAGAAGACGTGTAAGGCAGCCCATCCAAAAGGAAGGATACCCTGAGACTCACTTTCTTCCGGGCATTGGCGGGGACAGCGACAGATTGAGAAGACTTAACCTAATATCACTTTAGCAGAGTGCTCCGATCTGGGTAAAAGAGGTTGATTTGGAATGTTTGAGGCGAGGGGTAAATCATTTCTGCGTGAGAACTGGTGAAAGAGAGTTTTCTATTGATGGAATCAATGTCGCAAATGCGTCGCTATTTAAATGAATGTCATCACGACGCATTGACGTTCCATAATAGGCATGAAAATATTGCATGTGATTCAATTCGTCGGGGATGTCTATTACCTTAGTAAACTCTGAACGTAAAGTCAGCAAAAATTTGTTTATTTGATGCAGACGGTTGATTGCTGAAAAAGAATTCCTTATCCTTGGATAATGCGGTAACGTCGTAAACACAACTACCATCCCAGGATAATTCCGACGTAATAATCTCAGAAAAGACAAAAAGGAGTTCTTAAAAACTGTAATTCCAACATTTGCTAAAAAATCATTATTACCTAAGAAAAACAACAGTGGCATGTGTGGCTGTATCGCAGTACTATTTAACTTAACAAAACTCTTGAGCTCGGATATTTTTGCTCCAGAAATGCCCTTGACTAAGGTTGGCTGTAATCTTCCAGTTGAGTGACGATTGGTTTGACAAAAATTGTAAAATCGAGTGGCATAAGAGTCACCGATTACCTGAATATTTAACGAAGATTTTTCTTGGTTCATGACCAACTCTTAAATTCACCTAACCTAATTGCAACTCGGTGAAACCCAAAACTGCTCAACCGACTACGAATAGAAGTGTAGATTCGTCGAACTAACAAAGGCGATTGCTTAAAAAAAAACCCACTTAACAAAATACAATTGTACATAAACTGGCACAAAACCCTCCTAAATGTAGGCCTACACACAATTCAAAACTCTACTCAAAATGTTGTATTGGACACAAAACAAAATTTTTTTCTAATGAAATTGCAAATTGCATTCAAATATCTAATTTCCTTGCTTCAAAGTAAAATATATTTGTCGTAGGCTATGTCTCGAATTTCCAGCTAAAATGGGTAACCAAATTGTTATGAGTATACACACTAACTAAAATTACTGTATTGCTAGCAGAAAACCAGATATTGCTGTTGGCTCTACTTGACAGCGCTTACTGTAAATGGCGTGGATTCTGGCCTAATTCGAGTGTCCGCCCAGACAAAAACTGAGTTCTGGCAATAATAAAAACAAACTAGATAAATGAAATGGTAACCATAAGGTTCCTGGTAACCTAAACTACTATTGCAGAACTCAAAAAACTAGCCTACTAATCATTAACAAATTTTAATAACCAAAAAACTGTCTACTGTAAAAGGTAAAGTAGGCCTAGCCTAGTAATTTTTCCCAACACTAAGGCTTACTAGGGATGACCAATAGTGTGACAAAATAAGTAATAAAGACAATTCATATGACACAATACATTTGACAAGAATAAATAAGGCACAGGTGACAAATAACAACAGTAAATTACACTAGAACAAATTGGTGACAAATAGGCTATTGCATGAAAAATGATTTATTTAATAGGACATAGAACACATATAACACTGACTCTACACTGGTTCACAAGGTGCTGATTTTAATTTAAAATAATCTGGTCATTAAGCCAACAAAAACACCTTGTGTTGGGCAAAGTACCACTTTAATTTAACAAAATTGGGCTGTAGGTCGTTTTAATACCCTACCTTGTACCTTACACCCACTAAATATTACAGACCAGCTAATGCCTCTTGCTAGGCTTAACCTTAAAATCGAAATTCACAACACTTGTTCACTAAATCCACTGTCCACTGCCTAGGCTCGAAAGGTGGTAAGATCTCCTGTAACATAAAAACAGACAAAACACACACAGCCCTACCTATGTCACACTAATCTTGGTTGGTCAACCTAGCCTAACCAATTTACACTTCCCTACCAATTTACTAACCCAAAAACAGCTTAACTACTAGCCTACCTATCCGTGTCGGTTAAGTCAGGGAAAAATGCACTTTACTTTTTGCCAGGAGAAAAAAAAATATCCCCAGAATGTACACTTAACTTTTTTTACCTAAAAATTAAACTGAAATTGCCTAGGTTAAGTACCCTGATCTAGGCCAAAGCCTGCTACCATATGTAGCGGGGGGCCGTTTGGTGAGGGGGTAAAACTGGGGTTACTTGGTATGGGATGGAGGAGGGAAATTAGGGTAATCAGGAGGGAATAAACGGGGTAATGTAATAGGTTAGGAGAAGGTGTGTCTGGACCAAACTTAACATAAGCGTGCTGAATCTGCTACCAATAAAATTAGGAAGATTGCTGGGGACCAGAGGGACGGAGACCTTTTACCCAGATCAGAACACTTGCCTAGCCAGCTTTGATTTGAACTAATGGAACTAACTATTTAAAAATAAACCTATCCTTCCACTATGAACTGAACTTGGGTAATTACTTACTAATTATTGATGAGCAAATGAGTGATATGTAATTGAATACTGAATGAGAAATAAGTATGAATTTATTTAAACTATTAAGTTACATTCTGGGAACATGTGGATTAGTATTCATGTTTCGAAAGGTTGGTGGCAGAGTGCCACCAACCGGCTAAGTTGTCAATTCCTACATTTCCATAGTCGGGTGAGCCAGAAGGGCTCCCCGCTAGTTACCTGACTTAGCCAGACATTTTCCCTACTTAATTTCTACATATTAACTAACTATGATAACTTATCCCAAACATCGAAGAGAAGCCCTGGACCTTTCGGAGAAGTTTTCTGTGTAGAAGCCGGTTGTCGAAGAAGGAGGCCAAGACTAGGAAAGGTGGGGATAGAGCATTGATGCAGTCGCGGCAGGCAACGAGATGAACATGCAGCCCGGCTTCGCGAACTGCACACACTAAAAAAAATATAGCGTGCCGCTATGCGTCACAATATACAAATATTGTGCCTAAACACGGAGAGAAAATTAACATAACCAGAGGCAAACGATTCCTGAAAACATTTAGTAAAAGCTAGTATTTGTTTACACATTGCAATGAATCTGCTTACGTTTTCAACGTCGTCAATTCTATCCCTAGTCCAACGGGGCAATGGGATTGTTGACGTTTAAGTACGTAAACGTTTTTATTTGTCATAAATTAACCTGAAGGATGAATACATTAATTCTTTAACAACTGAATGGACCTCTGTTGGCTACACAACAAATATTTCCTGAATACAGGCAAAATGCCTCAATGTTAAATGGAACTGCATAGAGATGAAAAAATACTGTAAATGAAGAAATGTGTGTCCACCATTATAAGGTAATGTGTTTCGTCATGTGATGAAATGTGACGTGAAGCAATGTTGTACGCAGCCACGCTACAAACGTCACCTTTGACGTCACGAGTTGTAAACTCCACACTCTGTAGTCTTCAACACTCATCACGTAATTAATTAACGTCTCACGCTGAGCTCTTTGTGTTGTTAAAATACTAAATAATGTGTTTAAACTAGACGGTTAATTACTAGTTATTATTTTAAAGTTTTCCCGTCCTTGTTTTAGTGAATGAGATAAACTAAATGTATCACGTTTTATACGTATATTACTGAAAGAGAGTTGAAGCTAGACTGTACAACAGCAAATTAAATGAATTTAAGCTAAATAAATCACTTCTTTGTGGTTTTGAGTTACTAAATGAAATTGTTTAGTTATAAGTATTTTTTTCTTTGTTTTGGTAAACTGTAAAATGAAGTGATTTAAACAATGTATAATTTTTTGTGCTGCTCATATACAACTAAATTAAACAAGTTTAAACAGTTTTTATGTTTTTTGCTGAGTAATTCGTTGCTGGAAAATCGTTAATGATTAGTGATTTTTATGTTGATAGGAGTTTATCATCGAGTAAAACACCAAAATATAATTCAAACTCTTGGATGGTACCATAGACAAATAGAATGAATTGGTACTTCGCCAACTGACAATTGTTCGCGCTTTTGGTAGGTTCCGAATAACTGTTACGATCGTTACTACCTATTTAAAACAACAATTGAATAACCAATCCACATCACGTTTAAACATATGTGAATCGATGTCTTTTTGAATAATAGGATTTGACAAGATCCTGCATAGCTATGTAAATTCAAACCAAGTTCAACTCCAATGAATAATCCTAATTTTCCGTAACAATTCGAATTGTTAGGTTTCCCTCTATATGAAACATATTAGACAAAGCACTTCAGTTGGCACTCGACCTACCACATAGTTTTGTATACAAATCCAAAAACAAGTAATAAATTAATGGGACTATGCAAATGCTTACAGATGTTCTTCATAATTTGCTTGCAGACGTACATTCATCATACTGAAAGGACGGATACATTATATCATGGGTAAAGGAAAAATGGCAAGCATAGTGAAGGTAGACCATTGTTGCAACGATGCAAATGGCTGAGGAAATATCTGATCAGCTGATTACAGGATGATTGAAGGTGAATCGACATCCTATCAGCTGGCCACTTTGCTAGATTGTGCTGCAAGTGATTTGTGTAACAAATGGAGTCTTTCTTGCTATAAGTTGCGAAATGTAATTTATGTAGTCTTGCATATGGATAGTCTTACTGACTACTAGTTTTGAATATTTTATTGCATAATAACATGCAGTTGACAGCAGATTGTTACTGGGCAATTTAAAAAAATGTTAAGGCAAAGCTTAAAAATGTTATTAGAATTAAGGTATAAATAACCTATATCCTTACTTTAAGAGAAACGGAGAGAAAACTCTGGTTTAGTGGTTAGAGTGCGGGACTTCGGTTCCTAAGGTTCCGGGTTCAAATCCCACCAAATAACCAATGGATTTTTACCTATATGTGATAATGCCGCAACCCTAGGTCTTGCCTAGTAATGTGAAAAAACGATTCCGCGCTCGTTCCTAGCGTCCTAGAAAAAAAAAGTAAACACTTAAGAGAAAATGATATTTGTATGGAAAAAAGCTAAATTTTATATGATGAGAAATTTCGAAAATAATATTTAAAGAAATGTGGTACTGTAGTAGGGTCTTAAACAATTGTTTTTAGACGAAAATTATTAAAATAAGAAACATATTTTTATTTTAAGATTGATATTTTTACTGAATGAAATAATGCTGTTAATTAACATATCCAGTAAACAATCAACTTTGCAAAGGTTATTATACTGTTGCTTGGTTACAATTACGTTAGTAATTGTTGGAATTCACTTCAATATTAGGTTGAATTCTATTTATGTTGGTAAAAGCTTAAATAACGTTAAAACAGAGAGCTATTACTTTCAACACCTTTATTTTCAATTGAACTCATAACAATAAGCATTTAAATCATAATTGAATCTTAGCAAGGAAAAGTACAAAGAATAAAATATATAACAGCTGTTAGCTGATTCAAACTATATCACTTGCTGTATATAATACCATTGACTATATAACTGACAACTTCTAACAGTAATTGAATTCTAAATAAGGTTTAATATTGTTTTACATATACAAAGAATCCGTGCGTGTGTGCAATGACTTCTTTTAGCAAAATTCATGTAATGTGAAGTCCCAAGCGTTTGCAGATACAAATGAAAGAATTATAATAAAAAAAACGTTTTTGATTGGATTACAAGTCATAGTAAGAGCAAGTTTGGTTGTAACCAGAACTAGAAAATATTTATTGCTTATCAAAAGCTGGATTGATATTTTAATAAAAAGACAAGTAAACCGACAAAATAAGTACTAGTTATAGCCATGGCTACCACTTAGAAGTCTAGTTTCTTATTGACCGATCTCATAATAATGTCAATGTGAAAGAGAAGACTACAGTTATTACGACCATTGTAAACATCTTATATCAATTATGGAAGTAAAAATACTTCATGAGAAAAATAAACTTAAAAAAAGACCAATGGCTGGTTTAAAATTATCGTTGAGTAAAAACAGCTGGTGACAGATGGTTATGTATAAGGAATATCGGTATCTACAGTAAATTGTAGAAGGCAAACCTGTAACTACTTTTTCTCGAACCCGAAAAAAAACAGCTTGATTATCAGTTGTATTGTGTATATATTTGCTGCCAATACATGGTTGGTTAAATCCACAACCAATAGGTTGACATCACTGATTTCCTAATAGGCTGTTTAAAGTGTTTGTTAATTGATTACCAGATGTTTTGGTTGCTATGTAAATATTAATTTTACATTTCGCATTGATAAACTCAAAGCTAAGACCACTAAATTACATTTTCAACCTATTCTAGCTTTTATGTATTAAAACTTCATTTAACATTTCTCTAACGTTTTTCCTTTTCTAATATGCGTTCCCATATTTGGCCACAATAAACATATAATATAAACATGTTTTGAATGCCAAGTAGTCGAGAGGCTGTCAACAGCAGCTGAAGAAGTAGCCTGTCTCGAACCCCCAACAACAAAACAGCTTTGTATATTGTGAATATATTTGCTGCCAATACATGATTGGTTGTATCCACAACCAATAGATTGACATCACAACATAAACATGTTTTGAATATCTAAGTCGAGAGGCTGTCAACAGCTGCTGAAGAAGTAGCCTGTCTCGAACCCCCAACAACAAAATAGCTTTGTATATTGTGAATATATTTGCTGCCAACACGTTATTGGTTGTACCACAACCAATAGATTGACATCATAACGTAAACATGTTTTTAATATCACCAAGTCGAGAGGCTGTCAACAGCAGCTGAAGAAGTAGCCTGTCTCGAACCCAGAGGCGACTCTTCCCAACACTCCTGCTGGGAAGCCTCACCGTGACGAAACTCGATAATTTATTCAAGACTGATCGGTCCAACATAAATACACCGAGACCAATCAGCCCGAGGCTGGAGGCAAACAAAGCCCGGGCTCAGATTAAGTCACATTTTACAAAACCGCCGATAACGCGAAACTTGTAATTTTTGGCCCTCTGCAAACTTGTAATAGCTGCGTCTCGCATCTCGATTATTACACAGCAATCAGCAAAGTTCTGCGATTAAATTGGAAGCGTTATTAAATTCTTCGAATTAATCAGCAGTCTTACCTATTATCAATTAAGCGGGAACGATTCCTAAACTAGTTTTTGCGTTTGAGAGCATTATTTTAGATTTTGAGATATCGTGACCTTGACAGAGTGTTGTGGAATGATGAAAGTTCTATCGGGTCACCTTTAGACTACTTTATGTTGAAAGTAATTAGGTTATATTTTGGTATCACAGAATATTTTTTTTCTGTTGCATGAAAAATCAAATGTTTCATTGTATTATTATAAGATTGTATACAATAATTGTTTTTCATAAATAGGCAGTGTTTGTATATTACTTACTTAAAAGTCTTTGTTTAAAATAATTTGTTTAACATATTTTGTCAATAATAATTAAGCAAGGATATTGATTGTAAACAGTTATAGAATAAAGAGAAACAACTTGAATGTTAAAAAATACTTTTTACTTTTTATCAAATTAAACATGGCGCAGTCGGTAAAGATTTGATTAAGAATTATATCAGAAGAATATACACAGAAATGGAATTTAACAAACCGGATATCCTAAGCCTTGAAGGCAACTTGGAGGAAAATTTTAGGACATTTAAAGAAGAAGTGGAGATATATTTTATAGCCATTGAAACCGAAAAGAAACCTAACTCTATACAAGCAGCAAGGCTTAAAAACCTACTAGGAAAAGAAGCATTGAAAATTTATAAAGATTTCAAACAAGATGAACCAGAAACAGTAAAAACGATATTAGAGACACTAGAGAAGTATTGCACGCCAAGGAGGAATGAAATCATGGATATTTATAAGTTTTTCAAAAGAAAGCAGCAACAAGATGAACCATTTAATAAATTCTATTCGGACCTAAAAAATTTAGTCAAACCATGTAAATTTGAAGAACAAGAGGAAAAACTGTTGAGAGCTCAGATAATACTGGGATTAAGTTCAAAAAATGTCCAAGAAAAACTTTTGAGAGAAGATCTAAAATTGGAAAAGGTAATAGAAACCTGCAAAACGATGGAGTTAACTGAACAAAATATGAATGAAATCAATGAGAAGAAAGAAGTACTTCAAATTACAAATATTCATGATGAGAAGAAAGAAGTTCATCAAGTAACTAAAACCTTTGCTGGGACACGTAAGTTGGAGGAGGACCAAACAGGTAAAAGATGTTTTAAATGTTACAGAAGAGTGCTGAAAGTAAACAGGATTTTGAACTCTTCTTATTAAATTATAGAAACTCACCTGTTGCAAACCTGGACTATTCACCTTCTCAGCTTTTAAACAGCAGACACATAAGATCAAAACTACCTATACCAAACAGTTATTTACAGCCTAAAACAGTTTCTTTTGAGGTACATGAAAGCATAAATGAAAGCAAAAGGTATCAAGAACAAATGTATAACAGATCAGCCTTGAAAAAAGAAGATGAATTCCAAGTTGGAGAAGAGGTTTTAGTACAGGATATTAAAACCAAATTTTGGAATCCTGGTGTGATTTTTAAAAAATTACCGGAACCTCGTTCTTATTTGGTAAAATTAGAAAGTAATGTTGTTTTAAGAAGAAACACACACCATATAAGAAAAATTAAATCTATGTTAAAAAAGAAGGACAGTCAAGACGGCTAAAAAAGGGAGATGTTTGTATATTACTTACTTAAAAGTCTTTGTTTAAAATAATTTGTTTAACATATGTTGTCAATAATAATTAAGCAAGGATATTGATTGTAAACAGTTATAGAATAAAGAGAAACAACTTGAATGTTAAAAAATACTTTTTACTTTTTATCAAATTAAACAGGCAGTAGGTGTACCTATGGATGTAATCAAAATGTAAATTAAAAAATACACTGTCAAACATACTAAATTAACTACTTGTACAAGTAGGAGCAAAGTCTGTTCATTGATTTTATGAAAGCAGATCTGTAATACATGTTTGAAGAGTTTCTCTTAGAGTATTTCCGTAATAATCTGGGTAACAATTCTTAAAAATAAACTTTGGTATAGGCAGTTTGAACGAATTGGAATAGTAACGAATAGTTAGATAGTACGCGACTACCTAAATGACAAGTTTCCTGGTCGTTGGATTGGACGGGTTGGTCCAATTCTTTCGCCTCCATGTTCTCCAGATATTACAGACTTAGACTTTTTTCCGGGGTTATGTCATGGACACAGTGTTTGCAAAGAAGGTTCAAGATATTAAAGAAGTTAAAATTAGTAATTGTGATACTGAGGTCAGTTTAATGTTTGATTAGTCAAATGTCATACACAGCTGGTTTAGAAAGGTCCATTGTTGGTCAGCTGACTATGCCACAAGTCACTGAGAAGAAAACATAGCTTAAAACACTTACAGTTTAGGGCATTTTTACGATTTTTTTATAACCACTTTTAATAATTACTGACTTTAAACCTGTTTTCTGCTGTAACAGTTTTAAATGCTTTTTATTTAATGAAATAATTCCCAAATTTCTCAGTTGCTTGTATTGGCTATTTGTTAATTTAATATTAAAATGTGTTCAATAAAATATCTTGTAAGTCGCTGAGAAGAAAACACAGCTTACACTCCCAATTTAGGAAATTTTACAGACTTTTATAACTTTTAATAATTACTGACATTAAAAATGTTTCATGCTGCAACAGTTTTAAATTTGCTATTTAGTTAAATAATTCCCAAATTGCTCAGTTGATTAGCTATTTGTTAATTTAATCCTAAAATGTGTTCAATAAATTATGAACACACCGTATTATCAGAGCAGATTTGTGACTCTGAAAGTATCCGTCTGTTAATAAACAAGCTGCTTTATCGTCTCAAATAGATATCTGTCTTCAAGGACCCTAAAATTCGTCCTACTTCAGTATGTAAATTACCAGTCTTGATTTGTGATTCTGGCCAAATCATTCTGCTAACAGCCTGGAGATCTACGAATGAATTAAAAAATCTCGACCTCTCGAGATGTGTTCGCAATCAGGAATCTTCCCCAACCCACAGATAACCTCCTCCTTCATATACCCAAACATGTTCGCAGTCTGGACTGTTCGCAATCAGGAATCCCCCCAACCCACAGATGACCTCCTCCTTCATATACCCAGACATGTTCGCAGTCTGGTCTGTTCGCAATCAGGACACTTCAACGTAGTCTGCATGGAAAACTGCGGAGACCACCATGGAAGTTATTTTCATAATTAGGCCTACCAAACATCGTTTTGGGGTTTTGATTGTTGAAGCTTTTTTACCTAGCCTACAGTTTTTGTTAACTTTAAGTCTTATATTAACTGAATATTGAATGGTTGATTTTCAGAATGTTTCAAACATATTAACTTAACATTACAAGATATTCACGCGCTAATATAGGTTAGTGTTAGAAAAAAGTTATCCTTATGTCCGTGTTTTTTAAAATTAACAGTAAAATTGTTAATATTTCACCTGACTTTAATAGTTGAGACTGTTTCTGTACGCACTCGTTAAGTTTAACTTTTAAAGGAAGTAATCAGTATTTTATCACAGAGTAAAGGTTAAGTGCATCTTGGTCAACTTTAGAAACCATAACCTACCGAGGATATACTATAATTTAACTATTTTAACCACCAAGGAATAGACTTTAATCATTTAAACTGAACCCCAAAATGTGGTCTCAACAGGTGAATCATAAACCCTCTTCAAAGTGAAAGTCTAGCTGAGAAAAGGTAATTCGGGTAAAACCGACAGTGAAGGTGTGAAGCGACGTGACGATCATTACCCTGATGGGGAGGGGGGGAACCCCCCCTTAGTGTAATGTGGTCGTGGGATAATGTCAGCTTTGTCCGCCACCGTGACCAAGACGGCGACGCTGAATAGCTAATCAGGGGGAACCTTTGTGCCCAAGACTCCCTGGGACGGTCTGGCGATGTAAATATGTCACTTTACGATGGGAACTGGACGAGATTGAGTGGGTGAACCGTAGTTGGAGAAAATTTAGTTAAATGCGATGATAAATAATCTTTAAGTATCACAATGTTGGTGATTTCATGTAGATTCAGTATAGTCCCGTTTACTTAACGTTTGGCTTCAAATGTGTGGGTTGGTTAAGTACAGTTAGGGTGATCTACTTAAAAGGCAAAGGTCGTCAGTTCCGTGTGCTCCCGCTATCTCCGCGTTCCGCCATCTCCGAACCCAAATCTGTCCCGCCACCTCCGAATTCTTGAGTGACCCTTATAATCCCGTCACTGCCTGCGTTGGTAGCCGTCATTGCATCTACGGCTGCGAAGCCCCGTGGATGGAAGATTTAATGAAAATTTAACCCGTGGGTTAGGTTAGGTTAGGTTAGGTCAGGTTAGGTTAGGTTAGGTTAGGTTAGGTTAAGTTAGGTTAGGTTAGGTTTGGACGGAAAGTCTTAACGCAGGAAGTAACCGAGGATCATAGGTGTCACTGTGAAATTCGGAGATAGCGGTACACGGAGGTGGCGGGACGCGGAGATAGCGGGAGGTCAGTTCAATCTAGAAAATACTCAATTCTGGACCCTGGTGGTAGTAATTAGGTTTTTATTGGTTTTCAAGATTTCTCTAAAATGGGTTATATGGATACAAGCAGTTTGTTTTTTTTTGTGTAAAACCCTCATTGAAATTATAAGCCACCACCTTAAGGCATACCCGTAAAAGAACAAATTTACATTAATGCCATTATGGTGAATCATGAACAATCTGAAGTATGTTTACTTGTAATTGGTACAATATTTGGCTCATGTGTGGGGTTGATTAGGTTAGAACGAATCATTTATGTCGTTAAGTCATTTAGGATGGAGTGGGGGTAGATTCTGGTACGTGAGCTCTATTGTTCTAGGTAGCCTTTAGTACATAGATTGTTTATATTTACCTCGCAAGATTTCCTCTTAGATTAGAAAAGAAATTTACAATTATTATTTTATGGATTTGCAAGACCAGGTTATAAGCTGTTTTATGTACGGAATGTGAGTTTAACGCATTTTCAATAAATATTGAAAAGTATTCTTTTATCTATCTTTGCATTTAGGTACATTAAAAGTAATCCTAGTTCTTTTTTACGGGCATTAATCACCTACATCTTGTTATCTACAATTTGCAGTTTTCGTTTAAGTAATTACTAGACGTTGTCCAGTGGTCGAAAACTCGACCAAAATATGTAATTTATAGGATTGTACTATTTTCGCCCCACGTTGTAAATTAAACGTGTGTTTGGAATCTCTTCCATTTGTTTTGATTTTCTGTTTAAATTTTTTTGTTATTTTGTCACCAGCATTGCAACCTATAAGGTCTATGTATTTCTTTTAAATTTCAAATTCATTTTTGTGCTAATTTGTTACCCTATTTTAATTTCTCGATGGATTCTGCACTTCTATAGGAACATATATTTCTAACGGTATGCATAGATTTTTCCTGTGAAGCACAAGAGCAAAGAAAAACGTTTTAAAAAACATGCTTGCCTATAAATGTATGGATATAATTAAGTCTACTCAACCTTCGGTTTTCGTATTAAGTTTTTGAACTGCAATCTAGGATTTAATTAGAGGTTCAAGTTTGCTAGGCCATTTGAATCATAATAAAATTTAGCAAACACAAAATAATGTAAATTAAATAGATAAGTATCACCTCCACGTTCCCACTGTTTCCCTGTGAACCAACTAGTATAGCCATAGCATCCAGCCAAACAAATCAGAAAACAAAACTCATTTAAACATTGCAACCAGAGTTCATTATCATAATCAAAGATACAATCACATGTAACTAAGTTATGGTCGCCGTTCCCTTGTATTTATGGAGGCTACACTGAGCCCACGTCCAGGCCATTCTAAACGAGACAGAACTATAGCAATAATTGACATGGGGTAATGGAACGCTTGCTAAATGGATATCACTAATGAGAGTCTGGGACTCATTCTCCTCGATTTTGTTAGACTGAGCCCGCGGCGCCGCCAGCTCCTTTTCATTTTTGTAAAAGCTATTCCGTTTAAGTGTCTTGTATTGTTTCCGCCTTCTTTTGACGCTTCATCCACATCACTTTGACGGATCGAGATGTTGATGTAGCTAAATTGGAGCTCAACATTTAGATAGAGCAGTCTGGACGATTTTACCCTTGTTCGCGATCTGGACTGCTCGCAAAGACTCAACCTAAGTTGACAGCTCATCTTTCCATAGGAAATATACCGAAGTAGGCGAACATGTGTATATATAAAACATAGGATTTATTTCTGAACACAAAACAGTTTAAAATGACTAGGTAGCATATAAGAGTATGCCTTTTTACTCCTTTAAACCATGTTTTTCTCCTAGGACGTTAGACACGAGCCCTGGATTGTTTTTCACATTACTTCAGGCTAGACTTAGGATTTGCAGAAATATTACTTAGAAAAAATACATTGATAATATGACGGGATTTGAACCCGGGTCCTCAGGGACCGAAGTCCCGCGCTCAAACAACTAGACTAGCTCGCTCCCCTTTAATCCATGTAAGCACTTACAAGAAGTAACAAAAGAAATACATTTATTTTAACAAATGGATGTATGTACGCGCTAAATTTTTTGCCAAGTGTTGTATTGTTAGGATATGAGTGTAATAAGCGATGTGAAGCCAGGTTATAATGAGAATCTACGTATATGTCACCGTTGTCTTGTGTCGACGGATTTGGTGTCACTAGAGCGCTCGTTGTCTGCTAATTGGACCCTTTTACAATCACTCCACGTGCCTTTCATTCGCGAGAAATTCAAACTAAAAGCCTTTTATTACAAAGCAATATTAAATGGCATACTCTCTCTGATAAACCATATATATTATGTTTGAGATAACGATATATTTATACGTGAGTAAGTAAATCCAAAATCAATGGTGACATATTTTACAAGACAGCCAGAGATTTATTAAAGTGGTGTGTTTTGGAGTATGCGATTGATCAAACATATTTCCTTTGGCTAATTGTTTAATTGTAGTATGTTATGGGGTAAGGAAAGGAGTTGAGTTTATATTTAACCATCAAAATAGTGAGACACATACAACTAATGAAAGATCATTTTGGCATTCTTAGAGCCTTTTATATTATCTGTCTACACTTTCACTTCAACATGTTAAATGTGTATGTTTTAAGTTTAGAAATGTGACATTATGAACAATAATTCAAATTACAATGTTACAAGGTATGCATACAATAACTCCTTATGCAGCTCTGGACGTCGTGCAACTAGCAGCAGCTATTTTGGACGTGGTACTGCTGCCAAGTTTTTAAAAGAGTAAATGAGCCCTGTTGCACGATGACCATGACGTCTAAAGCTTGTAGTAAAACTATGTTTGTTGCAGTTACTGTACTTTTGAACATGGTGAGATTTGGACGTCGTGCAACTGGCAGCAGCTATTTTGGATGTGGTGCTACTGCTAAGCTTTTAAAAGAGTATAGGAGCCCTGTTGCACGATGACCATGACGTCTAAAGCTTGTAGAAAAACTGTATTTCTTGCAGTTACTGTACTTTTGAACATGGTGAGATTTGAACGTCGTGCAACAGTCCAATAGCTTACATTAGACGTCGTGAGGCAGACAAAAAGTTTTATTTTGGACGTCGTGCAACACCTCTGATTAGGGATAAAATAAGTTCAAGGGTATTTAAAAATGACACCTGTTATTAATGGTGACTTGTTATCGAGGGTCTTGTTACCAAGATTCCACTGAAATAATTTGATGTAAAGCCATCGGCACTGCACTTAGCGGTTTAACAGCTCTAACAGGCTATACTTTGAGTTACACTTTAAGTCATCCATCTTAAAGTTGAAAATGTTTTTATGTTCTGTTTCAGGCCTTGTTGGTATTTAAGTGAACTGTTTCATTTATCTTCAAATGTATGGGATAAAAATTTAGATAAAATGCAAGGTTAGGCTGTATGAATGCACCGTTCGTCTAATCCATATGCATTGTGTAAGTAATATGAACAAGTACCATAACAATGTACCAATGATAGAAAATATTTGTATAGTGTTACTTTTCATAAAATAGTTTGAAATGATTGAAAATTCGAATGCAGATGAAACTAATGTAACCGATGTCCTGTAAATTCATCGAGTTAAAATGAGATGAAAAAATCAACAAACAGTTTCACATTGTTCCAAATTAAAAGGTAAATAATTTTAACTTTTTGTATAACAATTTAGCAGTGTCAGAGTGAAACAACAATGTACAGCACAACAGTCGCAACACTTAGTATTTTAGGAGATCGTGATTTGACTTAATTGGGTCCTTTATTACCACGGATCCCATTATCTGGCGATGTTCGTTGTTAGTTATTCCGTGTGTATGAGCCTTGAAATTACTCATGGATTATTATGAAAAACAATAAAAAGCGTTAAATAGACAAGTGAAGAAATTGGAACGTGTTAAACTGATTATATTCATCCCCTATACTTGATGACATTTATGTGTACGGATTTTTCATATTTTCAAAAGATTTTAATACTTGGTGTTAATTCTTCAGTAAAACCGCCGTTGCCATGGTAACCGCTGTTGCCATAATTTTCACTGTTACCACAGTAACCCGGGTTGCTATAGTAACCCCGGTTGCCACGGTAACCACCGTTGCCATGGTAACCAGCGTTGCTATGGTAACCGGCGTTGCCATGGTAACTGGCGTTGCCATGGTAACTGGTGTTGCCGTGGTAACCCAGGTTGCCATGGTAACCGGCGTTGCCATGGTAACCCAGGTTGCCATGGTAACAACTGTTGCCATGGTAACCGTTGTTGCCTTGGTAACCATTGTTTCCATGGTAACCGCTGTTGCCATGGTAACCGCTGTTGCCATGGTTAAAACCGTTACCATGGTAACTGGCGTTGCCATGGTAACCCCGGTTGCTATGGTAACCCCGGTTGCCTTGGTAACCTCGGTTGCTATGGTAACCCCGGTTGCTATGGTAACCACTGTTGCCATGGTAACAAATGTTGCCATGAATACCGCTGTTGCCATGGTAACCACTGTTACCATGGTAACCGCTGTTGCCATGGTTAGCACCGTTACCATGGTAACCCAGGTTGCTATGGTAACCACCGTTGCCATGGTAACCGGTGTTGTCATGGTAACCGGCGTTGTCATGGTAACTCCGGTTGCTATGGTAACCCCGGTTACTATGGTAACCCCGGTTGTTATGGTAACCCCGGTTGTTATGGTAACCTCGGTTGCCATGGTAACAACTGTTGCCAAGGTAACCGTTGTTGCCTTGGTAACCGTTGTTACCATGGTAACCGCTGTTGCCATGGTTAGCACCGTTACCATGGTAACCGGTGTTGTCATGGTAACTCCGGTTGCCATGGTAACCACTGTTGCCATGGTAACGGTTGTTGCCATGGAAACCGCTGTTGCCATGGTAACCACTGTTGCCATGGTAACCTAGGTTGCTATGGTAACCACCGTTGCCATGGTAACCGGTGTTGTCATGGTAACTGGCGTTGTCATGGTAACTCCGGTTGCTATGGTAACCTCGGTTGCTATGGTAACCACTGTTGCCATTGTAATCGCTCTTACTATTGTAACTGTTGTTGCCATTGTTACCACCGTTCCGGTTGCTATGGTAATCCCGGTTGCTATCGTAACCACCGTAGCCATGGTAACCACCGTTGCCTTGGTAATCCTGGTTGCTATGGTAACCCCTGTTGCTATGGTAACCACTGTTGCCATGGTAACCGCTGTTGCCATGGTAACCGCTGTTGCCATGGTTATCACTGTAGCCATGGTAACCACTGTTGCCATGGTTAGCACCATTTCCATGGTAACCCAGGTTGCTATGGTAACTGCCGTTGCCATTGTTACCGCTGTTGCCATGGTTGCTATTGTTGCGGTTGCTATGGTAATCCCAGTTGCTATCTTAACTGCCGTAGCCATGGTAATCACCGTTGCCATGGTAATCCTGGTTGCTGTGGTAACCCCTGTTGACATGGTAACCTTGGTTGCCATGGTTACCCTGGTTGCTATGGTAATCCCGGTATCTATGGTAACCCTGGTTTCTATGGTAACCCCAGTTTCCATGGTAACTGTCGTTGCTATGGTAACTCCTTTGCTATGTAACCCTCGTTGCCATGGTAAACCCAATTACAATAGTAACCCCGGCTGCTATAGTGACCCCAGTTTCTATGGTAACCTCGGTTACCTTTTTATTGATAGGGCAGTGTTAGAACATTATGGCTATGGTAGATGTGCTATATCATAGCATACAGTAAAATAAAAGAACCAAAATTTCTAAACTGTGTCATGGTGGAATCTTCCAATGCAAACGCAAAGCCAAGTACAGTATAACTGGAATAAGCATTTTATACTTATTCGCCAGCCCCATACGAAGGTCGGGCTACTGTGCAAGTAATGTAGTAAATGTCAGTTATTACTAACTAAATATTTTAGCCAACTTGTCTATAAAAGTCCCTCAATTTTGAAAACCTGACGCAAAAGCTTGATCAAGTTGAAGCTCAATTTCGAAGATCATGAATCGTCTCAGATCAAGCCAAGTTCGACACGGTGGTGAGCTCTATTGACGCTGATATCCTACCTCAAGTCTCTGAGATTGTCACGGATCCACCAGCAGATAACAAATACATAGCTATAAAAGATATAATAATTTCCTTGTTTGATGAAATTGACACAAAGAAAATACAAACCCTTCTGACAGGTATGGAACTTAGGAACCAAAATCCCTCACAACTTCTGAGGAGGATTAGGCCACTGGATCAGCAGAATGAGGTGAGTGAACATTTTTTTAAAGCGCTTTGGTTGAAACAACTACCAATTAATGTTCAAAATATTCTTTCAATTTGTGATAAAACTTATCTAAATTTATCACAACTAATCATCTAAATTCCATTACCCATGTTCCTTCCATTGAAAAAACATGATTCACGTATAACTAATATAGAAAAACAAGTATCAGAATTGGCTAATGAAATTCAATCAATTTACAAAACAACCTAAGTCATCTGTTTCTCGTTACACGGACACAATATACGGAAATCTTCTCCACAACAGTCTTTGTGTTACTACAGTATCACTTTAGTTTCGGTGGTCGTGCTTGCAAATGCACATCTCCCTGTTATTTCATTTGCCATTGTAACAGGAAAACTCCGGCCCCCAGGTTCTTCACCAATACGACCGAAGGGGCAGAACTGAGTTGCCTATTAGTTCATGATAAACAATCACGGTCAAAATTTCTCGTGGACACTGGAGCAGATTTGTCCGTAATTCCAACTACAATTAACTAAAATCACCCACAGAAACTGGAACTTGTTACTGCTAGTAGTACCAAAATTAAAATAGGACTAAACTGTGTTATAGTACATGTTTGAATTCATGGTGAAATATTATAATAGAATATGTCATTCCCCTAACACCCTTACTTGATTAATTAAAAACTCCATCTACACGATTCAACCTTGATATATTAGTTATCTTTATTTTGATAAAGATCGTCTAAATTTCTATAACAATCTCTGACAAAAAACTAGCCAAAAGAGAAACAGCAGTGAACTGATTGAGTCTAGTTATTGATCCATAAAAGGTTAATTAAGTAGAAAAAACGAAGAGAGCGCAACAAATGACACAGTTGTCAATCAAGAGGCAGTTTTGTCCTTTTTGGCGCCAGATTTGATGTCGGCGGTGCTTGTTGGCGGTTAATTGGCGCCTTTTACAGACTTACTGACACTCGACATGTTTATCCTCTTACTGGACTGTTTAAATAAAACCTCTCTCACATGTTTATATTCTTTATATTTTGCAAACATGTATTAGGATAAACTAGGTGTACAATGCAGTTGCGGAGCTAGCATATTAATCTAACACTTTTCTAAAGTAAATGCTACATCTGTTTCTCGTAAATGAAATATTAACTTGTAGTATCCAATGTCAATTGTATATGGTTCAATTACATGGAATGTCTATTTGCAGGTTCTATAGTCAATGGTGCATCAGCCTAATTCCGGTGACCCTAATTATTGGTTATTTATTTTGTAATAAATTATGCTCAATGATATAATTCTTACCTTTTTCTTTGTATGGTATTTCTAATGTGCTATTTTAGAACATTCGTTGACTAACATATGTTGCAACTCTTGTATACCTTTTTATTGTTATCTCGCAAATAATGTCATGGCGACCAATGAACCCGTAAGGCCCATGTTAAATTTCTAAATGTTTAAATTAACGTCGGGAAAAGCCCTATGGTCCAATTTGTACCATTTCAGAAACATGCATTCCCATGGTAGGTTACTATGACTGTGCAAAATTTCGTGCAGATCACTTCAGCCGTTCAGGAGTAGTATTTGTTAAACAAAAGCAGGAGTGCAGTACATATAAGAGCTTCGCTCGCTTCGCGTCGCTCCGCTCTATTATATAAAATAATGTAATTGTGTTGTAATAATATAATAATGTAAGTTTCAGTTCCTAAATACATATCCAGAATATTTAGTTATGAGTTGGGGTAAGTTTTATTTTGGTTTAACTGGTGTATGGTAGGAGGAAAATTTAAGTATATTGTGGAAAAGAAAATATTCGTAAAATAAATCAGTGTGTCAAAAGATATGTCAATTAATTGTGTTATTTACTTACAACCAATCTCCCATGAACGTGAATGGGAATGGAGGAAGTATTCCATCATTGTCAACATGAGTTACAATGAAAACTTGTAGCCTTCAACATTGAGCGAACATCAATCCTGGCTAAACACAGAGTGGAAAAAGATCCTTGGAAATTGTTTAACAAATATACAAAATAGAAAATTAATGGTGTATGTACACAGAAGGCTAAAGGTACGGTCTTGCAGACCATTAATTATGGTTTAATGGTCACCCTATAGAGGCTGGGTACAATGGACTCAAGACGTAAGGGACCATTAATGACCGAGTTGACTAAAGCCACATCTAATGTTTCATGTGCTTTCAGGAGAAGAATGAGAGTTGAAATAGACCAAGATTAAACGAAAAGCATTGTGGGAATGTTGGGTTTCTTTCGAATACATAGGCTGACTAGATGTTGAGTTGTAGGAAATAAAATCAATTTTGTGTGTTATGCAATATAATGGAATATTACTTGCTACTAGTTATAATTGTCTGGGAAGCCAACAATATTCCCACTCTACGTAGGCGTTCCATCGCCTTCAAGTACGAGGATGCTGGTTTGATTCTGAGTTGGAAGGATTTTACACATCTTCATGTAATTCAGAAACAAATTTAAAGTGTCATCGAAGAAAACTGATGAAGAACAAATGGAGTGTGTCGAATGACCAATAATGATACTGACCCAGCTGACGCCCAGTCAAGGCTGCCTGCCTCCGGTGATAATATTTAAATCCCTCTTAATTACCGTAAATGTTGGTCATGTCAAGATAATTACCATGACGTGAGTGAAAAATAGTAAAAGAGGCAGCCAAGATGATTATAGTTGATCTATTGTCTGGTTACAAAATCCAGCTACGAATGCGTTCAATATACTGTAAGTTAACTTACATCAACTTGTTGTTATTATTATGTTTTTTACAGAAAAACTGAGAATTATTTCGATTGTTGTATCAGTCAAACAAGTCAGCAATCACTTAAGTAAGCCAAAAGGAGCATGTTTTGCATAAGAAAAATAGTGTGTGGAATTGGTCTTGATTTTGAATACCTCTCAATATTTTACAGCAAAAAATGTCAAGTGAGCTAAAACCTGACAGTGTTATGTATATTTTCCTGTGACAATATAAAATATTATCTTTGGGTGTAATTCAAGTGTTTGTTGATTTCCTATTATTTTTTGTGGGGTATAGTTTTTTTTTTCAATTGTTTTGTGGGAACAATAAGGCGTTTCCATATTTGAAACCAAGCATTAGTTATATTTAAAAATTTGCCCTACCAATAATAATAATAGACTACTTTTGAATAGTTAAAGCACCAGCTAATCAAAAAACTATTTAAACATAATATCATGGGGACATCACAGTTTCTATGGCAACAAGTATGTTGTAATTTTGCTGCTTGAACTGTTAATTTTCTTGATTAATTGTGACAAAGCGATGCAAAATTCCACGTCACAGCACATATTTTAGTAAGAGCTTCTTGTTATTTATTTGCCGTCTTTAATATTCAACGGATTATTAATTTCCCGTATTAATTTTGAAAATATGAAGTATGAGGTACGTCATGGCCTTATTGCATTTCATTTTTTTGTCATAGCAAAAAAGTAATAACTCGTAAAAATTACAATAATTATAATACCTGTTTCATGTAATTTTTTAGATTTATTTTCCTAAATCCCTATAATTTCTAATATAAATGCAAATATTTTCTGATAGTTTTGGCAATTAGAATGTAAAATTAATTAGGTGCTGTTTTTTAAAGCAAATATGCACATAATATATTGTAAATTTTTTATATAATTTTGTTTTTTTTTCAGCACTATTTTTGTACTTCAATAGCCATTGTTTATGGAATATTTTTAAGGTTTCTTGAATTAAATAAGGGCTAGCCCTTATTATGCGTTTTAATGAAATACACCTTAAGACAAGGAAAAATTTAAAACTTGCCTCTACATTCCTTAAATCTAAAATACACATTACTTACTATGCTTATACTGTTACTCACAAGATGGTGTACATAAAATGTACATAAAAGATGGTAAGAGGTGATCGATTTCGATTGGAAACTCCAATCATCATCAGACGCAATAGGCGAATGTACCCAATAGATTCGCCCATTGGGTCAGATGATGATTGGAGTGTCTAAATAAAATCGATTACCACTTACCATCTTATATGTATATTTATCGTCTTGTGAGTAACAGTATAAGCGTAAATATATGTTTTAAGTGTTATAAGACGTTTCTTTTATTTACTTTCCGTAAATTTAATAACACATACAATGCTGATCAAGAAGTTATTTACTAATGTTACTATTTCATATATTACATTTCAAACAACATTACTGATCTTAACACATATTTTGATAACTGTATTGATAGTAGGTAATTTTAACACTAAATTTACTTTTATTAGTGATATTTTCGTACAAAATATAAATCTTAGGAACCCCAGTTGAATAAAACTCTGCAATTACATTACCTGCAGTATGTGTTGGCGAATGTACACACACGGACTTTTATTGCACATTATGTACCTGGTATGTAAATTTATATGTTTCAATATACTGCAATACGCTTCTGCCACAGATATTTATATGCAGAGTAGTGTAATCTTATATGAATGGCCACTGTATGACATCCAAGCTACAATGGAATAGAATACGTTTAACTTCATGCGGTCTTTTTGTCTTAAATACATTTTTCACATTCTATGACCTATATACGGAGGTTTTAGTTTTAAAACTTACGCTCATAGTTTACGGGTATATTGACTATTCAAACTAGCATACATAGTTTTTTTGTCCTAGGACGCTAGGCACGAGCCCGGGATTGTTTTTCACATTACTTCAGGCCAGACCTAGGGGTTGCGGCATTATCACTTAGATATAATCCATTGGTGACTTGGTGGGATTTGAACTCGGGACCTCAGGGACCGAAGTCCCACGGTCTAACCACTAGACCAGCTCGCTCCCCCACTAGCATTCATAGTAAGATACAACAAATATATGTTTGTTGGCATGTTTATATTTATGAATGAGAAACAGTCCAAATCTAGAAGTTTTACCATCAAACGTCGACCTTTTATAAATTATAATTATTGACAGTTCAGTACCGAATGGCATATGGGTCCAGACTGGAACTCGCTCATTTATTTAGACAGTTAATCGTTTATACTACTATTGTTAGATGACTGTAGTATCCAGCTTTGATATTTAGAAATTAGAATATTTCTGCAGCTAGTGGTCTAAGTAACACTACATATTTTTCCGAGAGTTATTATAAGGCGTAGATAAGTCTTTCAA
The DNA here is from genome assembly GCF_028750875.1 of Macrosteles quadrilineatus. NCBI lineage: Eukaryota > Metazoa > Arthropoda > Insecta > Hemiptera > Cicadellidae > Macrosteles > Macrosteles quadrilineatus. Next base: position 13,146,414 of record NW_026542601.1, on the reverse strand, counting down.
ACACTAAACAACACGTTTTAGGTTAGGTTAAATCCAATCGTTGAACGAAATGGGAAATACTGCAACAGCTGATCGTAGTCGTAGTATGAGTGTTGCCAACTTATTTTCAACCGTACACGTATTATGTGTCTAATAAAAGCACGCTATTTTGTGTTGTTTGGCTGGAATACTGGAGTGCGGAAAAACAAAAGAGTGTGGAAAAAGTAAGTAAATACAGCAATTAGCAACTTTCTGTACTATAATCAGTGCAAGTAAGCCGTCAGGTGACTGTAGAAAAAAGAGCTTTATTAGTTGGTTAGTTAACAACATTTTCCAACATTTTCAAACATCTGTAATACAACGTGGTGTGCATATTTTCAGTACGTGTGTGGATATAAAATTTATGAAAGTGATAAATATATTTTTTTTTATTGTACCTGAATCACTTTCACAATGGTTTTTTATAATAATAAAAGATAATATATCTTATTTAAGTTCTGATACTGAGCCGACCCCTCGCACCGCCCCCAGACGAACAACTATTGGATAATAATGGATATAAAAATAAATAACAATCGAAGAAATAACAGTTCCTATAAAATACTAATGGATAATCAATCATTTTGGGGCCCCTTAAAAAACAGTCCTTTAAAAAAGTTCATAATTTAGATATTCTACAGTATAACTTGCGGAAAAGTGGCACAAGATTCCTTGACGGTGGCAGGCGGTGGGTGGCTTAGTGGTCCATACTGGAAGATGGAGGCATAGTGGTCCCCGGAGAAGCTGGGCCGTTGGCAGCCCAAGGAGGCAGAAGAAGGAGTGTCCCTCCGGGCGAGCCTCTCCGAGGACAGCTGCTGGTGAAGCCTCACATCTGGGACCTCATCTGACGTCTACGGCGCACAAAACTACATCAGAATGAGTTAAGGCAATGAAGATAAAACAATCTTCTCTGACGATGGACGCAGATACATATTTATGCACATTAATTGACAAACTGAGTTGCTGGACAGTCACACGCCTTCTGCTGCAAAAGTGCTTGACAGCGGAAAATGCCCCGGAGTCTGCAGGTCTGCTGCCAGACCCAAACCGATTGAGTTCCGGCGCAAAGCCAGCACTCGCACTATAAAAAAAACTGAGGCGTGACATTGGTGGGACGCTTGGTGGACAAGTCACGGCTCAACCTCCCCCCCCAAAGGAGGACTTCCTCTCCAAAAAAAAAGAAAACAACCTCTCCCAATTCTAGAAGATCTCAACACCAACAGATCAACTCAAGTGTCTGAAGTGGGGAACGCCAAAAGTCTTTCAACTGGAGGGACTACTCACCCCCAGGGTTTGCATTGGCCAGTGCTGGAAAATTTACTAGGAAAAAATTTTCAGCAGCGCACAAGGGACAGAAGAGGTGATCAAGCTCTCTGGCCCAGTGCACTTCCCACTCAGACACAAGAGTAAAGAAAGATGACCTACGGAATTGTTCCCCGGAAAGGCTTCAGATGAGAAATGTGAGCCCTCCGGAAAACTTCTCGAGTCTGCGGATCTCCCAGCCGCACGGAGACAGGAGTCAAGAACTTCAAGATGCGGTGGGGACCTGACCACCGATGAGACAACTTAGCGGCTCTCTTGTCCACGGCCGAACTGACCGGATGAGCCTTGCAGAAAACCAAATCCCCCACCTGGAAAGGATTATCCAACCGACCTCGATTGCGCTTCCTCCGGACCAATTCCCTAGCCCTGATCAAGTTCCTCCTAGCCGCCTGCCAAGTTGCCTTGACATTGGCAGCACCAGGGGGTGGCAGAAGGTCGCCAATTTTCCACACATTTGCCAAGGGATTATTGGGTGGATAGCCCAACAACAGCTCGAAAGGGACCGCCTTGTGACTCTCATGGTGGGCAGTATTGAAAGCAAATTGAATCCAAGGAAGTTCCTGATCCCAGGTGGTCTGCTTGTCAGCATGAAAAGCTATGAGAGCGGATCGAAGATTTCTGTTGAACCTCTCAGCATGGGAAGGCTGTGGATAGTAAGGAGAAGTGGTCACATGGCGAATACCGTGCCCAAAGCACATTCTTTTGAAAAGGCGAGACACGAACTGAGTTCCGTTGTCGGAAACAATGGTGGCGGGTATTCCAAAGTGTTGGAACAAATGGGTACGAAGTGCCTGCACGGTGAGCTGTGCAGTGGCGTTCCTCAAAGGAAAAAGCCAACAAAACTTGGAGAAGGCATCCACACAAACAAGCAAGAATTTGTTTCCTGACTTGCTACGTAGGAGAGGCCCTACATAGTCTATGAAAACCTTCTCCAAGGTCTCTCCGCCACCTCAGATGACAACAACCCATACTTGGTATTCTGAGCAGGCTTGCTTAGCGAGCATGTTTGACAAGAACGCACTCGTGCCGCAATGTCCCTGTCCATACCCTTCCAGATGAACATGTCCCTAACCTTCGCAATGGTCTTGTGAATCCCTAAGTGCCCACCCACAGGGGAAGAGTGAAAGTACGCAAAGACCATGGGTACAAGAAGACTAGGCAGCACAACCTTGGGTTTACCTCGCTGTCGGTCTCGACAACAAAGGGCACCCTGGGACAGAAAATACGGGGGGTGGGCTCCCCCATTTTGAAGCTCACCAATGATCTTAGCCAGCTCGGGATCTTTTAGCTGATGTGGGATGAACTCAGAAAAGGCAAGGGGAAACTCCAGGAGCACGGCACACCCAGTGTGCTCCTCCTGATCAGAAGGTTGGTCGTCAGGTGAGTGGTACATCCTGGATAAAGTGTCAGCAATCACATTCTGCGTGCCTCGAACATGTTGCACTTGGAATTTGAGGGAAGATATTTGGACAACCCAACGACCAATTTTCCCAAGCTGGCGAGGATGTGCAAGGAGCCACGAGAGCGCTTGGTTGTCGGTTTCCAGCAAAAACTCCTTGTGTTCCAAAAAACGTCTGAACTTGTTCACTCAAAACACGACAGCCAAACACTCTAACTCATACACAGAAGAGCTTTTCTTTTCGCATGGGTTCAAAGTGCGTGAGGCATACGCAATTGGCTGCCTAACACCATCTACCTCTTGAGACAACACAGCCGCAATTGCGACGGAGGAAGCATCGGTTTGCAAAACAAACTTTCGACTGAAATCTGGCATCGCCAAAACTGGAGGTTGCATGATAGCTTCTTTCAGAAGATCAAAAGACATCTGCTGTGCTTCACCCCAAACAAACTTGGCGCCCTTCTTCCGAAGCTCATTGAGAGGAGCCGCCAACTCAGCCACATTGGGAATGAAGCGCCGGTAGAAACCCACCAAGCCAATGAAACGGGCAATGCCTTTGACATCTCTGGGAGGAGGAAACTCCCTGATAGCCTGGGTTCTAGCCGGATCGATACAGACACCTCGAGAAGATACTAGATGACCTAGGAAAGAAATCTCAGCCTGAGCAAAACTAACTTTCTCGGGATTTACGGTAAGGCCAGCCCTAAGCAACCTATTCATGACTTCCTCAAGATGAACCAGATGGTCTTCAAAGCTCTCACTGTACACCAAAAGATCGTCAAGATAGTTGAACACAAATTTGAACTTGACGTCATGAAAAATGGAGTCCAGAAGTCTGGTGAGGGTCTGGGCCCCCACAGCTAGGCCCATGGGTACACGTGTGAACTGGTACAAGTTCCACGGAACGCAGAAGGCAGTGAGAGGTCGAGATTCAGGTTTCAAGGGAATCTGATGGTAAGCCTGGTTCAAATCAAAGACGGAGAAATACTTGGCCTTACCGAACCAATCGAACGCAGAGTGCAAATCAGGGAGAGGGACAGAGTCAATTTCAATCTGAGCATTCAACTTGCGATAATCTAGAACCATTCGAGACTTGCCATTTGGCTTTGGAACTAGAAAAGCTGGACTTGCGTAACTTGAGCGAGAAGGCTCAATTACCCCATTTTCAAGAAGCTCATTGATGATTCCACGGAGTGTCTCCATTTTGGGTGGAGCAAGTTTGTAAGGATGAGAACGAACTGGACGGGTGTCAGTCAAACGGATTTCGTACTCCAAAAGATTGGTGACTCCAAGCTTTGGCGTCAGCACCTCAGGAAACTGAGAACACAATGTTCTGATAGCTTCGGCCTCACCAGGAGTCAGATGCCCTAATGGATCAACCTTTGGTTTGCTGGGTGTCTCAGGCTCGACCACAGCTGCACCATCCACAATTTCATCCGCGAAAGGAATGAGCACCCGTCTTGCGAAACGAAAGAAGCACTGGCCTCTGCCTAAATCCAAAATCAGGCCACAATGTTTGATGAAATCCGCTCCCAAAATGACAGGAATGCAAAGGTCCTTGGCTACCCAAAAACTCCAAACCCAAGAAAAATGTTCAATCTTGAATTTCAAACGGGCTTCATAGATGATTGGAAGTGGGGATTTCGATGCAGTCCAGCAGATGTGGGTACTTCGCTCAACTTGCTTGATTAGCCCAGAAGATTTTAGGTTTTCAAACAGGGACAAGGAAATGAGACAACGGGCTGACCCAGAATCCACAAGAGCCTTCTGCACCGTTTTACCTAAGAAGATGTTGAGTCGTGGGCAAGTTGAGCGCACCGCTTTCACTCCCATGCATGCAAGCTCCCTCATTCCCCGCGACAGAGGCTCCCCAAAACCAGCACTCCCAGAAGGGGCAGTACTCACAGAAACCAAATTCTTACTGACTTTCTCCAAAACAGCTTTCTCACAGGGCGGTTTAGGCAAACTTTCCCCCTGTGAGTTACTCAGGTTTTTGGACAAAGTCCCAAGAACTACACTCTTACGACACTCTCGTCTCATGTGACCTGGTTGACCACAACCAAAGCAAACAATAGGACGCCTCTGTCTCTGCGGTATTTCAGGACCTTGACCCACGGGTGCTACAGCGGGATGGGGACCAGTCCGGGGAAGATGCCCCAAAACATGCTCCCTCTGAAAATCAGCATCTTGAACGCTCCGTGAAAGGATGACCAGCCTATCCAGGTCTGCAAAAGAAGAAGGCTTCGGAGCAAAAATCAGTCTGGACCGCTCCTCAGGCTTCAACCCCTGCAAGACAATGTCCACCAGTTGGTTTTCAGGGATGCCCAGCCGTAGGACACGCCACACGCCACGAATGTCACCCACATACTGACTGAGAGTTTCATAAAATTTTTGAGGACGAAACACCCTCTCAACTTTCAATCTCTCCATGACCCTGAAGGGGACAAAGAGCTCAAGCACTTCACTGTGAAAATTGTCAAAATTTACTCCCCGTTTCAAACAGTCTAACAATTTGTCACCAAGAGGTCTCAGGCAGAGTGGAACCAGCAGTTCCAACACTACTGAGTCCTCCATGCCTGGGAACTCCTTCAGGTGCAACACCTTTCCCAAAAACTCCAACAAAGTTTCCACCTCTAAACCATCAACCGGGCGAATGTCGCTCAAAACCCCAGCAATAGGATTGGGCAGTGGAGCAAACAAACCCATTTTGCTCTCAGTCAGTCGGCCTACTTTAAAAACACACACAAAAAAAATTTTAACAACGAACAATTCACAAACTTAACTAACTAAAGACTCTGGACTGAAATGCCTACAGTCAGATGAGGTCCCAAACAGAAGAACCTGCCCATACACACCGCCTTAGCCACCAAAACAAAAACACGGGCTTACACTCACCACATACACACATACATACATACACTAAACAACAACACCTAACATTTGTGTGATGAGGTAAACACACACAGTTTCAATTTTGGGTTTGGCCATGCTTTTGACACTCTTGCTCCCAAAGGAAGCAAGTCATTAACCAGATTCCACCCGGTGACTCGGCCAAGGGCGAGCTCCTAATAAAAAACTACAACAGTGTGCTTACCCCACCACGAAAAACTTTTCTTAAAAAAATTCCTAAGACTGCCAGACCAGAATCGCCCAAAAATCAAATCCAACCACGGCCCTTCGTGGAAAGAGCACAAAAATCCACGCTCTGCTACCATCTGAGCCGACCCCTCGCACCGCCCCCAGACGAACAACTATTGGAAGCATGCCCCCCATAGTGACAGTGCGAGTGGCCGCCCCACATCCCTAACAAGAGTGAAAGGCCGTGGGTGAATATCAAAAACAAAACAAACAGTTGTCAACAAAGCCTATAATTAATCTCAAAATTCAACAATAAAAACAATCAACAACAAACAACAAAGCAGCCATCCAAAGAATTATTTTATCAAAAATATTTAAATACTTTAAGCTTTCTCAAAACTTTACCCTCCTGAACTTACAAATTTAGTGGTAACTGTGAATGTTAGGCCTAACAATAATTAAATAGGATGGTACGGTTATATTAAACTTTAAATAAATTAACAATAAATAAATTACAATTAGGATACTATAAAAATAAATAACAATCGAAGAAATGACAGTTCCTATAAAATACTAATGGATAATCAATCATTTTGGGGCCCCTTAAAAAACAGTCCTTTAAAAAAGTTCATAATTTAGATATTCTACAGTATAACTTGCGGAAAAGTGGCACAAGATTCCTTGACGGTGGCAGGCGGTGGGTGGCTTAGTGGTCCATACTGGAAGATGGAGGCATAGTGGTCCCCGGAGAAGCTGGGCCGTTGGCAGCCCAAGGAGGCAGAAGAAGGAGTGTCCCTCCGGGCGAGCCTCTCCGAGGACAGCTGCTGGTGAAGCCTCACATCTGGGACCTCATCTGACGTCTACGGCGCACAAAACTACATCAGAATGAGTTAAGGCAATGAAGATAAAACAATCTTCTCTGACGATGGACGCAGATACATATTTATGCACATTAATTGACAAACTGAGTTGCTGGACAGTCACACGCCTTCTGCTGCAAAAGTGCTTGACAGCGGAAAATGCCCCGGAGTCTGCAGGTCTGCTGCCAGACCCAAACCGATTGAGTACCGGCGCAAAGCCAGCACTCGCACTATAAAAAAAACTGAGGCGTGACATTGGTGGGACGCTTGGTGGACAAGTCACGGCTCAATAGAACTTAATATATTTTAATAATACTTTTATAATTTTACCTCATAGGAAAGGTGGCCATTGTATATTTAAGAAAGACGTTCCGAAGTGCGTGATATATATCAAACGACAAAGCATTACAGGCACTTACAACGATACAATAGGAAGACACATGCTTGCTTGGAATGTAATTGGTCCCTTTTACGTCTGTACACTTTTTATAACCATTGTTGGGTTGTGTTCATTTTCTTTGAAACATTTTCCAAAGCAATTATTTTCCACAGCTCGTGCTGTTTAGAATGTGTGTAATGAATCTTGTAGCAAAAATTGTAACGAGGAAAAGTGCAACAAAGAAAATAAGTGACATGTTCCTGATTTTTGTAGAGGGGTAATTTAGGTTATATTTATATTTTGTAAAAGTATATAGGAAATTTTGATAGATGTATGTTAATTTAATTTGATTTACTACATTGCAGCGTGGTGGTGAGCTGGTATAGGGATAGGGAGAGTAAATACAAGGCCAAGGGTCTCGAGTTAAAATCCTGCCAATCGTCTATCGCCAATCGCTTTTATCAATCTCAATGTGATAACGATAAAACCTTCTGGTTGATTCGGAACTTGAAACCTAGCATCTGGGATTCAGATTGAGGACAAAACCAAAAAAGGTATATTGTAATCATACGTATTGAAGGGTTTGCGTATTTTGGTTTCGCGCAATCCTTTGCGCTCGTAAAATTCCTTTTGTGAATCACATATGATAAAGGGGATGAAAAGCATGTTTCGTATTTTTTCACACGTTACGTCTTTTTTGCAATAAAAGCTACGTAAAAGGTGTTAGGGAGAGCAGAAATTTCCCCATTTGACCCCTAAAACATAAAACTTTGTAATTTCTTTCCAAACCATTTTGTAGAGCTTAAAAAACAAATAATTTGCCTAGAATTCTGAGGTAAAGGTGGTAATGGTAGTTTTATATTGATTGCAAAAATAAATCAGAAGTTTGGAAAAAGAATCGCTATTATGAAAATGTTTCAACTTAGAGAACGAAAATGCTAGAAAAAAATGAATTCGTAAACAGTTGAATTTAAATAGTAATGATACTTATTAATACTTTGTTTGAAGTTCATTGTTGGTGATGGTGATTTAATGTTGTTCAAAGGTTTATTGCGGACATTTTCCATCACGATTGGAAAAAGCAATACACAATGTTTTGGGATCTGGAATCTGATCTCGTCCTCAGGTGAAAAACCTTAACTAACACATTTTTTTGCATATCTTTTGACTGCTACCTTCTGTAGTGTATTCCAACTTAGGTTGGGCGTTTGTGTATTGTTAGTTGAATGTGTTAGTTAAGTTTTTTCACCTGAGGACGGGATCAGATTCTAGATCACGAAACGTTGTGTATTGTTTTTTACAATAGTGATGGAAAATGTCCGCAATAAACCTTTGAACAACTTATTAATAGATTCAAAATCCATAACTGGCGAAAACTCCCATACCTAAATATTAAATTTTTTCCAGTAGTACGCCTTTTTACAAACTCTAGGTTATAGTAATTTGTAACCTTAGAGAAAACCTAGGAACTAAAAAAATCCCAAACCTAATCTACTCTAGAGACAATTATAACGAAAGAATCACCCACAGACAAGTCCCGCTTATATTACAAGATGAACGTAGTCAACACCTAGCTCGTTAATCTTGGTAGATTTATGAACATGAAAAGTAAGATTTACTGTGCCACATGTTGCGTTTATAATTACTCATTGTCGCAGAGCTTGTAATCAGCTGTTACCACGGTCAGCTGTTACCAGTCAGCTGATAGAGGTGATAATGACTGAGTGATCGCGTTGTTTTTGTCACTCCTTGTAAACTGACTATTACACCTCCCATCTGCAACACGATTTAAATATTTAACACGCCTGCCCCAGGTGTCGCCAGTGATTTAATTACAGTAACTACAAGGATTATAGTGATTTCGGTTTTGTTTTGCTTCTTAAAACACGATTAAAGGGTATATGTGAGATAACGAAAACTTGTTGCATCGCAGTATTTGCTTATACGATCAATGTGATAAATACATATTGCTATAGTTAAACCTACATTAGATGTAATTGAGATAAAACTGAGCCCCGAGTTAGTTTTATGTCGACGAACTACTAATCTATTCTGTAAAGGTAGTTTATAAAAAAACATTCATGTGGGGGTTTTACCATAGACAATGTGTAACTAGTGGTGAAAGTGGCACTTTGCTGCACACGAGAGCAATGTTTACGCACGAGCCGCAGGCGAGTGCGGAATGATCTCGAGTGCAGCAAAGGCCTTTTTCACTCGTGTTACACATTATATTTTTCCTACAGTCACTTTAAAGCATATAAATAATTAGTCTTTCAAACACTATACAACACGTTTTTAGGTTCAGCTGGCAACACAAATGGTGCCCTAGAGAAAGTAGTACCCGCGGTCCGTATCACTCCGCTATTTTTCCTCGGCAAGAAATGTGCTCCGCGTTTTGAGAATATAGTTCCGAATGTTTTGTAATTTGAAGTGGTTTCCACGCCTAAAAAAATGCTTTAAAGGTATTTTCTTGTTTATTAAGATCGTAGGAATGTTTTAAAAACGTTTAAAAGGAAAGTCCAGAAAGTTCAGAAATACCGAAACTATAAACACAGAATAACAGGTTAAATCGTAGTTATAATAGTCAATCAGCTGCTCATAGTAATATTATCTTTAAGTGTTGCCAACCTATTTCCAAGCGTACACGGATTACGTGCATAATAGAACCACGCTGTTTTGTGTTGTTTCGTTGGAATCCTGATGTGCGGCAAAGTATAAACCGTACGACAAAGTATAAACCGTAAGGCAAAGTATAAATATGCAGAAATTAGCAGCTTTCTGTACTATAAACAGTACAAGGAAGCCAACTTTGTCGGGTGACTGTAGGAAAAAATAATTAAATATAGACTGTCAGCCCTGCTGCGGTTACCATGGTTACCATAGGTTCTGGTACACACCGCTGGGAGTGCCGTGTAGTTTACGTAACGCGTACGCCATAACTACATGACGCTCCCAGCGGTGTGCACCAGAACCTATGGTAACCACAGCACAGCTAACGGTCTAAATTTAATTATTTTTGTCTTTGGTTTTACGAATAGTATAATCGTGTGCATGTTTCTAAAAGAACAATCCTTCAATACATCCCAGCTAGAATCGAATAACCTAACCCCTTGTCAATCATATAACCTTTGTATCTTTTAAGATTATTAACTTCTTTAAGTCCAATTCAAGCAGTATTTTTTTTTTTTTAGATTGAACCGTTGACTCATAGTTAGAAAATATCAATCCTATTTAATGATAAAACTTCTACAAACAAACATTGGTTTGAATTATTTTTGCTGTAAATAAAAATGGTTTACTTTGTCACGTTATAGGCTACAAATCCGTCAGTTTACAAACTCTCCAAGCTATAATTCCACATATCTTAAAAAGAGTTTTTTTATTTTTTATTATTAATTCAGTGTTCAAAATTCGTACCACCTCTTTTCTACCTGACATGACTTGGATATTTCTCGCTATCTCTAGGTGTCGCGGTTCGTGACAAGTGTTACCTTCAAGTAAACAAAGAATGACAAGACGACGTTTTCTCTTGTTTTTATAAATCTCAAGAAGGATGAAATGGCACGGGCTTAGCATTTTAAATTTGAAGAATATAGAAATGTATCTGTTTGGTAAATATTTCATTATCCATATATAAATTTATATTTATGCTACATTAAGAAGTTTTTTTTTATAAGTCTAGCATTTTATCTTTGACGATTAATACAACATTTTATCTTAAGCAATATGTACATAAAGTGGTAGACTGTATACGATAGAATTAACCTTCATAGTGCATTAATTGTTACTAGATTCAATGAACAGTATTGTAGAAGAGGTACCTTTTTTAACGTGCATATAGCGTTTGTAATTTTAAATATATTGTATATCAGTTTAAAAAAAGAAAAAAAAATTTCAAAATCTTGGTTAGAACATTTAAATATTAATTGATATAATGGTGATTTAAAAACTTTTTCCCTGAATATGTATTAACTAACCACCCTAAATGGTAATTTACATTAAAACATAGTAAAATCACAAACTGAAATGTAAAGTCTTAGACCTAGTTTTTTTGTGTTTTGAAACTAAGTCCTAAACGTGTTCTCCATTGGAGACACGCATGCCAAAGGTCCCACAGCGGTTGTTTAAATATACATTTACGAGGGCACTGAGTAAAAAATATACTCTCTTAAGTTGGGGCCAGTAACTTGTGGACGTAAATATAGTGGGTTCACTAACAGGGAAATAGGTTTTTGTTGTAAAATAAGAATAACATGCATTGTAAAAAATGTACAGGTCCCATGGAGAGGTTTAAACGTTTTATTTTATATTTCTTGCCCATTTATCGACCGAATATTTTGAAACTTTACACAATTCATAAACTAGGTTTTATAAATATTCTTGAGTGCAGCAAAGGCACTTTGCACCCGCGTTATATTTTTCCCTATATAAAGATCGTAGTCGTATTATCTTTAAGTGTTGCTAACTTATTTTCAAGCGTAGGTGCATGTACATGCCTATTAAAACACACTTTTTCTATATTGTTTGGTTAGAATGCTAGAGTGCGGAAAAAATGAGTGCGGAAAAAAGAGTGCGGCAAAAGTAAATAAATGCATCAATTAGCTACTTGTCGTACTATACTCAGCGAAAGGAAGCCCACTTTGTCAAGTAACTGAAGGAAAAAAAATTGTGCATACAAAAACCAATATAAATTTTACAATCTAATAACCTAAGGCCCAGTGATAACTTAAGGATTTGAGAGAAACCGTATTGACTAGGTAACAAGATAGTACGAATTTCTTCTTCCAGCCAAAGAGGTAAACCCAACTCAGTAAGCGACCAAAACACATCAACAAAACAACTCAACATCAATCAACTCTCGTACATCAGTCTTCCCTAGCCACTAACACTCCAGTATAACTGTACTTGTGTAGTTCACAGGTTCAACTAGTATTAATACTCTTTCAATTATTTAGGTATAAACTATATCACAAAACCAGCAGTTTTTAACCGTTGTTACTATTAATTATTTTAGTCGTTTACATTCTGTGATGTATATTCTTAAACGTAACAGCGTGTTAAATCCATGATTTAATGTTTTCTTTATTCATTGTTGTAGATGTTGAGTTTATGTTGATTTATGTTTGTCCTCACAATATCAGGAAGCACAATAGTTGAGAATAACAAATGCGCTAACCGGTTTGTGATGGTCTTGTTTAAGGTCCCTTTCCACCTGACAGGTCAGTTTTTAGAACCCGAAACGCCACGAAACAACAGTTTTACTCCATAAAATAATGGAAATTGTATAAAGTAATCTTTCAAACAATAAACAGTATTTCATGTAACAATTCTTCAAACAATCTATTCCAAGTCCTGACAACGCAGTCTTATAATTTTAATGAGTAAGTTCAATAAATGATCATGTTTAACATAAAATGAGATAAGGACGCCACCTAGTTGTGTATTTTTACCCAAATATTAATGAAGGGTAAGTCTACAATGGTGTTAGATGCCTTTTGTAGCTTTTTTTCTGACTAAGACCAGGTGTTTCATTAGTCAGAACCATTTATTAAAAGACTCATGATCAGAGACATCTGGACCTATTTTGAACCATCAAGAAGCTACACCATTTTATCAGGATTGAAGCGAGGACCTATTGATTACTAGGTGAGCACTATAATCACTGATATACCCAGCTAAAACATAGGGTGATTAATACAAAGTAATTTCACAAGTTGATTAACTCTCTTTACAATGATTTAACTCTGGCATTTCGCATTACAGTATTTAAAAAAAACAGGTAAAATAAAAGTAAATATTTTGAATGCAGAACACGAAAAATACTTTACTGACAGATGTTACATTCTTGTTCTATAGAACACTATTGATACTTTCCCTTGTAACTTTTGCCACGTGAAAATAGCGATTTATGTAATCCCAAGATAAGGAATGTCTTCACAATATCCGCTCATGGCATGATATAACCCACAAAAGACCTGATATGATGTTGAATACGTTTTATTTAAATGCAAATCTTGAACATCCATCTTAGGTTGAACAGACCTCGCCAACATGAGACGGGCAGGATATGAAATGTGAGACTCGGCGTGGCTTCAACGGAGCTGCATCTTATCTAAATATATTTCATAGCAAAATAAATTAGTAAAGTAATCCTTCATATAGCTCATCTTTGAACTATTTTTTTTTTTTTAACATTAATGTATTTTAATAGAACAATAGGGACTTTCGCTATCAAAATCTTAATATTTTTCTATAATTATGTGATTGTAATTAAAAAAAAAATGAAAAAAATAAATCCTCAGTTTTAGTTGAGGATTTAAAGAGTGTGTTTATAACCTAATTCACAAAATTAACACTCTTGCTTCCGGGAAGGGATGTGATCTAGAAGTAGAGCTCGAAGCTTTGGTCCACGAGGTCGTGGGTTTAAATCCTTACCAATGCGGGAAGATAGAGTATGCATTCTTACTCTCACTGTAACTAGATACTTAGGTGGAACAAAATAAAAAATTTAAGAAAGCAATGTAGGCTAATATATTCTAAAACGGAAAAAGAAATCCTACTATTTCAAACCCGTGTTTAAACATTACAAAGCCTAATTTTGTATGGCTACAATGTGATTGGGTAGACTGTAAATTTGGGCTTTCACACAGGCCACTTGCCCCAACTAAGAGAATATATTTTCCACTTAGTCCGATCGTAAACTGAATATTTAAACCTTCCGCATCGAGGCTTCGGCGTGCATGTCTCTGGCCTGGGGAAGTTAGTTAGTTTGTATTCGAGAGGAAATAAATTCATGTTTATTAATTTGTTTATATATGAATTACCTGTTAATATATGTACAGTAAACAGTTTGTGTTATGAGGTTACAAAACTAACATTTAAATGCGTTGGAACTAGTAGTTTAACACAGATTCCCTAACGAGAAACATTTGAATGAAAATGATCTTTTATGTGAATGTTTACAAAAAATAGGAATGGGAAGACTTCCTTATCTGTTGTCAAAAACAACCGAAAAAATATATCGATTATATCGATTATTAAATATATCGATTGTTTCATGCGATATATTGTTTGGTTAGTTAGGACCCTAACCAACTAAACTATATAAATGAAATAATCGATATATATCGAAACATCAAAATATTTAATAATGGATATATTGATCAATATTTTTTTCGGTTGTTTTTGACAATAGATACGGAAGTCTGACCACACCCTGGATATGCCATTTTAATTAGTCATGCACGTGCATTGTACAATTCAGTAATTTGCAACCAATCAAGATCTCACTTACACTTACATAACCTTTAACTTAAATATTTTAACAGACTGTTATTAATTTACTTCGTTCAACCTATCTGAAGACAATATTTAATAATGCAATTGTATAACTTTACACAGAGGGTGCACATGAACACACTTACCAGCTTTGATTACATACTTATACTATAACTATATATATATTTATAAAAAGGAAAAAGATAAATCCACTAGGAAAAAAGAAACACGACATGTGTCCGAGACTGTAAGTGTTGAGAGTGTTGGATTGTCAAGCGTTGTCCACGTTTGTTAACTTGAAAAAAAATCAGAAGATCTCTGTAGCAGTAGACATTCTGGTCAGGTAGGAACGGACGTGTCGTGAAGCTGCCTCAGATAGTCCGAGACATTTTACTGAGCGTTTCAGACGTTGAATTGGGAGAGATTGTGGAGAATAAATATAAATAATTTTCGGTAAATTTCGCTATAATATACGATGATTAAGTTTTGGACATATCTGGCATTATTATTATTGTTTTTTTAGATATATTTTTCTTGATATTCAACCTTATACAGTATTCTTGTTTCTTTTCTGACGTCCATTTGTAGGGCAAGGATTCAGGCCTTGGTCTTGTCACTATGTTAAGTCAACCTTCTTTTGGAAAGCGTTGAAAATATATTCATTGATTTACAATTTTTAGATTAGATTCTGCGCTTCCTACAGTAATCCAATTAGCATATTCAGATTTGAAGGTGAGCACTTAAAGGTAGGCCTACATGTCAATGAAATAAAACTTAAGTATTGTATAATATTATCGGTTTTTATTTTATACTATAATAGAATAAATTAAACATTTAAATATTTAATAGTGGTAGTTCAATAGTAAGAATTTGGACGCAAAATAGATAAAATTAAAGCTTTGATTATTCAGTTAGTCTATTGAATTTGTACAGTTAAGAAACTTGAAAGTGGGGTTGAAAGTAGACGATTTATAGATGAATGCAATTATGATATATTGTACCTAGTAGCTAAGCATTTGTAAATTTGATT
Organism: Macrosteles quadrilineatus; assembly: GCF_028750875.1. Classification (NCBI taxonomy): domain Eukaryota; kingdom Metazoa; phylum Arthropoda; class Insecta; order Hemiptera; family Cicadellidae; genus Macrosteles; species Macrosteles quadrilineatus. The sequence goes on along the minus strand of NW_026542601.1, from coordinate 13,131,049 downwards.
TTATATTCTAACATTTTTATACAATGTTATATACTGATAGATGGGAAATACCCATTTTACAGAGTTAAAATGAGAACCGATTTTATGTTTTGCAGAAGATCTACAAGTTATATAAATCCTATATAAACCTAATTTTGAGAGGTTTGGGATTCGAAGTAATAGGGTATAAAAGTATATATTAGCTACTAATGCTTTACTTAGGTTATTTAAAAATAGTTTGTGTGGTTAAAATAGCTAACGAAAATGTTAAAAAAGTTTTAAGGCTTCTGAGCATCTAAAAAATTATTTTAAAAACTAGAAGATCCTACGCAAAAAAATACCAATAGTTACATAATTGATAAATTATTGATTATCACATGTAGGCTGGTGATTTCAGTCTCGAACTCTGGTACCTCCAGGTACGCCTGCAAACCTTTTATCGGTATGGATTGCTTGACCTTAAATCATTTGTGATTCATAACTTAATGTCAATCATGTAGGAAAAAACAATCTATGACAATAATGAACTAAAATGTCCAATTTACGCTATGACAGCTCTAAGCAATGACAACCGCATTGTTCTATAGCGTACGACACAACAGTAACGATATAATATCCAATCAATGTTGTCTGTGTGATCGCTGCAGTCACTCCTTTGTTACATTAGCGATGTTAGTCAGTGAGAGACATCAGTCGTATCAATACACAAATCAAATACGATCATTTGTGACGATAAAACTGAAAACAGCTGTTTGACAAGCTGTTGCTGTTGTGTCATAAGGATATTGGGTGTCCTTATTGAAAATGTAAGAGATTTAATCTTTGTGGATTTTAACTAAATTGATGTTGAAATGTAATCAGTAGTGTGATTAAGAGTTGAAATATCAAAACAAATAGGTTTTGGCAAGATCACAAACAGCAAGAGATCACTTTCCATGATGTACCTTTCCTATTGCTTATGGTTTTCCTGTGTTACTTAATGGTTCTTTATCTAATTTAAATGAAAATAATCCTTAATACATTGTGGTCGAAAAGTCCCGGGACGGTGTAATAAATTTGTTACCTTTACAGTCGAAGTAATACCATTTGGTATATCAATAATATTCACAAACGTCAACTCTTTCAAGCTATTATTACATTTTTACTCTTAAGGACGATAGCCCACAAGGATTAAGACGAAATTCTCAAATAGCAGCATGGGTCAAGTTTGCTATCAGATTAAAGGTCTTATCTAGCAAAACACAATGCTGCAAATCCGAACTCAAACGGACAACCAAGTAAAATATTGCAGCCGTTCAAATAGTTGTTGAATGTGCCATTTTGAATCTTTGAATGGCTGCCATTTTTTACCCAGTAGTTATTTTGAGCTCAAATTTGTGGCATTGTATTCTACTAATAAAGACCTTAATGTGATGTGCATATCGGCCTACGCTTACGTTAATGATTTTCTTCCGGGCGTCCCACAGTATAATAAGCATTGCAAATTCAAGAAATCTTTGAACAGCTGTCATTTAATGTTCCATCGTTTGTTTGAGTTCGAGTTGTGGCATTGTGCTTTACTAATAAAGACCTTTAATTTGATACCAAACTCGACCTATTGCTTCTGTTTAAGAATTTCGTCTGACTCCACGTGGACGAGCCCCCTAAGGGCCTTTTATCCCCTTATGGGATGAAAAAGTAATAATAACTTAAAAGAGTAGACATTCTGACTATGATTTATTTAACAAGTTTCATTCCTTTATAGTAGTATAAAATATATTACACCGTTCCGGGACATTTTTATCACACTGAATATTAACTTCACACACTTTGTAAATAAACCCAAACTACACCAAATAGTTCGTAATATAGAAAAACGTTTCATAAATCAATTAACAATTTTCAATATCTAAAAAAGGTTCGATATAGCGTGTTTAGCAGCGATAGGAAGCAGACTGGCTTTGTTTGTAATTTTAACGGGTTATAATTGATTGAGTGAAACGGTACCTCGATTAAAGACTTGATTGCATAATTATGAACGAGGAGGTAATGCTTCCTTTACATGGTCTGTGTACCAACCCATCTTCATGTTGACCTGATGCCTGTAGTTACAGAAAAAGTGGTCGATCTGCTTGTGAATCAGCGCTAGACTTGTGTAACGTGTTCAGAAGTAGTTAATATTCCGGATATGTCGGGTAAGTCAGTTACACATACAGTTATTGAACATCACTTGTTTAAATTTGATTTTAAATTAGAGTTCATTAGTGAATCTAGTAAATTAGCAATAGAGCCCGTTGTGGTTGAATGCAACGGACTCTAGAAAAATAGTACATACAGTAATATATGTTTCCAATGATGTAAATTGTAAATAATTAAATTTAAACAAATAAAGGACAATGAAATAACAACACAACAATCAGCTGTCAGTAGTTTACGTAACGATTGCGTAAAGATATAGTGTCGTTAACACAATTTACGCGAATTGCATACACTACTTTACCTTTGCCACTGACATTGATGCAACTAAACACTGTACCAAACACTAATGCACCACTCAAAAATTAAATTGGTCTGAACAGCTGATTATTTGAATTCAAAACCATTACAATTTTACTCATTCTCTCTCAATCCTACAACCTCATTGGTCCGTTACCCGTGTTGTTATAAGTAAAACTATGCTGTTATCAAAGTAAACAATGCTAATACGAAACTTTTCAATTCTGAGAACTGAACTGAAACGTCTACTTTAAAAACGGTCGTAGGCAAAATTATTAACACATGTTCCATATGATCAGATGGTGCATACCTCGGATGTAGCTTCCATTGACCTATTTCATTTATAATAAACTGTAGATTTAGTTGTGCAAAGATGTTTCATACCGAATTACTATAAGAGTATATTACAAGAGTGTATGTTTGGTGCATTGTGTTGTTTCTTTGAACTCTTCCATGAAGTGTTTGAATCTGTGAAAATTTGGATCTGATCTTCTGGATTGCATTCGCGTAGTTGGTTCCTTATAAGTCTGGCTAAGTAGAAGGCCTAATCATTGTTTTACATGTTCGGTTCCAACTTGAACTCCTAAAAAAAACTGCTACTACTGAATACAGTGACTAATATTAAGAATAATGTACGAATATGTAGACATCTTTAAAGGTTGTTTGGATGCTTTTTCGAGTGATCTTGATAAAACCAATAAAGATTATTTAAAAAAATCATTCTTGCCTAAAAACAGCAGTATCAACGGACTTGCTGCGTGTTTTGCTATCAAACAAATTTAAAAAAAAAAACAAATTACAAAAATATCATTTTTACTCACGACTCACTTGTGTTTCCATCAAATAACGTTGACATAGTTAATAAAACAGCGTTAACAAACAAATACTGTTTTTTTTAATTATGCCAAATAATAATATTTTTTATCTTATAGGCCTACATAATACATACGATTCATTTTTATATTTATATTCCAAAAGGCAAGAGACATTTCTCAAATTCGCACATTTGAACGGATCTGTGAAAGGTAGCAAATTGCGTGCGTCTCAGGGGGAAGGCGACGCGTCTACCTGACTACCTGACTGGACTCACTGGGTATAAAGTATTCTTTCTGTACTCGTGTTGCATTCTTAAACATATAGGAGCTAGTAATTCGAGATAGCATTCTGTATTGGAATACCTGACTTGTAACGAGTGTAATGTTTAGTAACTATAACCAAAGACAAATAGAATTAAATGTAGACCGACAACAGGGCTGTGGACTGCGGTTAGCATAAGTTCTGGCGTCCACAGCTGGGAGTGCCGTGTAGTTACGTATCGCGGTGCCAAACTACACGGCGTTCCTTGCGGTGAACGCCAGAACTTATGCAAACACAGTTCACAGCTCTGCTGTTGGTCTAAATGTAATTCTATTTGTCTATGTGACTATGCTATAACAGAAAGTGTACCAATTGTTATGCGTACCTGTCAAACATACTTGTTTCTTATTCGGAGTGGAAAATGTAATGCCGAGTCTTAACAGTAGAACAAATTTACAAATAAATCATTCAAAATAACCGGAGTAAATAAAACATATTTGTGAAACATTTTTAATTCGCGGGTAACTAAACAGATCAAACAGATGTTATAGCAACAAATACATTGTAAATTTAAAAAAAATCCATGTTCCCCTGAACATGACTTAGCATATGTTTTAGCCCTGATGGACATGAAAGACTAAGTTCCCTAAACACAATTCACAGATCCTGTAGCTCAAAACAATACCCGAACATTATCAGACAGAACGAAGTTATTGTTTTGAACTCTCTGATGAAGTTGCATAAGTACATGATGAAATGCTGTTAAATTAATACTATAGTAGGCATTTACTTTATAGGATCTAATCTGTTTATGGCTGCTTGACAGAACATTATATTTCACAATGGAAAACTGCCAAAAACAACAATGTATGGGAGGCCTCATAAGCTCAAGACACACACTAAGCTACAGTTTTTAAGTACACCATTGCAGTGTTAAAGATATTTAAATTTGGTCACAATTAATTAAGATATAGCAATGATATAACTTGCTTAGGTAGATAATATGAATAAAGAATTTCTTTTACGTATGTATAATTATCGTTTAGGATAATTGGTACCATTTCACATTTGCAGTTAGGAGTGGTGTAGAATTCAAGTAACCTGCTATTTGGTCCTTATCTTTAATCACAATATATTTGAACAAATGTTACGAAAAGTTTTGTATTTTTCTATTGGTTTTGTAGTTTTTGCATCTAATTTATTACCTTTATACTCCAAAACTTCTTTACGTTATACTAATATTGCCATGAAACCTATATGTAAACTCTTGAAACATTTTACTTTCTTCCCCTATAGTATATGGAGAAAGTATTGTTTTCGTAAAAAATTTCGAGTTTGAGTTTTAAGTAGATATATCCGTTTTGGATCCCCTTGAACCCAAAAAGTGGTTTTTGAAGTGATTTATGTCTGATGTGATGTGATGAATGTGTGTTTGTCTGCCTGTCTGTATACTGTATGTGGATGTGTATAGAGCTACAGACCACGCCTGTAGTTCAATTTTGATGAAATTTGGTACTCATCTATGGTGTCTCCAGGCGATTTTTTAGTTTTTGAGAATACCTTAATTTTTAACAGTGGTTTTCTATAAAATAACGGGAAATTGGATTTTCGGGAAAAATGAGTTTTTCTTAAAATGAGTATGTGATGATCCTTATAATGCTTATTAACATAGTGCAAACCCCAATTCCTGTAAATATTACGGTTCAAAAGTTAACCCATGATAAAGGTAGTTGACTAATGGAATAAAGTATGTGTCAGATTGCTGGATACCGTTTATTGCAATGATGAACTATTGTACAATCCCTTATCACCAACTATACTATTGTATCACCATGGAAGTGCGAGTACAGCTATTCTAGTGGTGTGTCAGAGGACCAGGTAGTAATGTATACATAACTGAAGGGCCCTCTAGTATAGCGGTACCTGGAGGAACTGTTTGGTCCTTCATCACGCCCACTGGTCCTCTAAACTCTCTAGAGGACGTGGATCAACATTGCTGCAGCAGTCCAGCCTCCAGAGGATGATCTTTGGTGATCTCAGCTCTCCGTTTATCTCATACAACATATTATACAACTGATTTATCATATTATTCATTCATTGTATGCCCAACAATAAGTCAAATTTAAGGCAGTTATGGTTTATCATACGTTGTTCTATTTCATGCTAATACTAGTAATATAATAATCGGAAAGATATTATACGGATAAACTTCAAGTCAATATCATTGCATAGAGTCCCAACATACTGACAGGTGTCATGTTATGTGTTGGGAGCTCACTCTCTAGAGTAGTTTCAAATACATATTCACGTGAGATGTATAATCGGATTAAAGATTAACAGTTTTTATAATTTATATACACAAATACTGAAACTAGATAAATAATGTGAACACCCAGGTGTATGAAATAGTTGAGGAATTATATATTAATATTTAATGCAATGTAGAACATCGATTTTAATTGAATATTGTTTCAAAATTTACATATATTTAAAGTTTTAGAGGAAAATGATAAATTTATCTAAAACGTAATGAATTTAGTCTGTTAAATTACAGTTAAGTTTTTTTAACATAAAATACATAGTTTGACATTTTTAATGTTTAATGGACCTTGTGATTACTGGCAAGTTTACATTGGACAGTTTCTTGATCCGTAATGGTTCATTAGAAGTGGGAATGTACCTTCCTAGGCCAAGCAATGAACATGGATAATCGTTTTCGCACTTTAGCAAGTGAAGGTTGAATTAGGGAATGACAGATAATCTATCATTCATCTGCATGGGATGTGTAAGAGTAAGATTAACCCAGTCTATGATAGAGCCCTTTCTGAACACCCTGTCTACATATCCCGAGCAAACCTAGACTCAAATGTCTTAGTGTCTTGAAAATTGAAGGAAAAACTTTTTACAAATTAGAGTGAAGTTATTAAATCAGTCTCTTGTGGCTGGCGTATATCATACGATATGCTCGAGTTGATGTTTGAGAATACATATTGTAATGAATAGTTGAAGGTTCATTTTAACAAGTAGTGTGATTTAACACACGGTTACAGGGTCCATATGAATTTATAAGCCCAATGCTAATTTATTCATAAAATATAATATATTAAATTTGTAGTCAGTGTCAAAGATTTAAAGACAATCTAATGAACGCTAATTGCGAAAAAATACACGATTCGGATTGTTTTATCTCCTACTCACTGCAATAGCAGTTTTTAGATTTTTCAAAATTTCTTGATACTACCTATTCAAATCAAATGTTTTTCAACTTTTAGGCAATGTAGTGAGATTTTCTATGTTTTTTTTAATATGCAAATATATAGTCAAAGATATCACCATAGTAAGATATATAACCATAGTCATAGTTATAACCACAGTCAGAGATACACTTTATCCATAGTCAGACATATAACCATAGTCAATCGTATAACCATAGACAGGGATATAACCGTAGTCAGAGATATAACCATAGTCAGAGATATAACCATAATCAGAGATATAACCATAGTCAGAGATATAACCATAATCAGAGATATAACCATAGTCAGAGATATAACCATAGTCAGAGATATAACCGTAGTCAGAGATATAACCATAGTCAGAGATATAACCATAGTCAGAGATATAACCGTAGTCAAAGATATAACCATAGTCAGAGATATTACCATAGTCAGAGATATTACCATAGTCAGAGATATAACCATCCGAATTTCGTATTATTTTCGCGATTCCGTTGGATAAAACTGCCATAAAATCTTTGACACTGAATACCAAACACCATGTATAGGTAGTGCATTATAAACAGACTTATATTTTTAATATTCCGTATGATAATCAGTATATAATTTATATATGTTGAAAAACGTCCTCAAAAGAAGCACGTGGACACAATCCAAAACGCTAAATGAGTTGCAATCCTGTTATACATAATTATTTACCTTATTCAATCTCTTACTTTGGAGTACAAAAGGGAAAAAAATCCAATTCATTTCAGGTCGGGCAAAATTATAAACTTTCTTTGTGAAGCTCAGAGCTAAAGGAGATAAGATGCAATCGGGGTGAAAATTGCCGGAAATGGTTGGTAAATTAGGGGTCTATGAGCGGGTGGGCGTTTTTGTCAACAAGATGACAATGACCTAACAAAAACTTCACTCTGAGCTGCGCATTTGACATGTGGAATCGTAAGAATATACGTTATGATAGCAAACTATTTTGTCCAGTCTTTAACCTAATACAATAGTGTAGAAAATTATGTAGATTAGTTTGACGCTTATGACCCCTGTGACGCTATGGTATTGCAACCTAAAGCGATATTTTTTACTTTTTTGTCTAAATATCATCAATACTTAAACATGTTTGGGTGCAATTTCAGTCATAATTGCGAAGAAAATAAGAAATAGACATAAAGTATTTTCCAAGGTTTGTTTTTTCTACCCATACAAAGCGAGTTCTTTGAATTTTCTAATTCAACCTTTTAAGCATGAGTATTATACATTTTTTAAGAGTAATTGGAAAATGTTAGTTTTCCATTGTTATTCATTACGAAAAATAATTTTAAATACTATGAACAGTCAATTATAGCTCTTTAACAAAAAAAGGCTACATCTTAAAATCTTAATATATTGTAGAAACAAATTTTAAAAATATATAATGTTCGTTTTGTAAGGGTTATTTGGGACCAAACCATTTTAAATAATATATACAGTTAATCAATTGTAGCTCTATATATAATAATATTAACACGTTATACGTTATAATAGAAAGGATTGCCAAAATATTTGTCTAACTTTGAGTGGACCTCCTATTAAACCTGTATGAAACGAGCTGATGTTCTAATTGTTTGCAAAATGAAGTCAGATGTTACACTCTTTAACAATTTTCTTCCAAAATTGTTCAACCACCTAATTTAAGTGATATTATAAAGTGTTTGCAGGGGAAAACCTGTATTTTCCAATATATACTGATCATAGTTTAAAAATGGGTTGAATTTACTTACATTGAGAACTGTTACGTTTGTTGGCAAATACATCGTTTTGGTGTAATACACCTAAATACTGAAGTGAGCTGCAATCTATTTTGCTTGGATTATATCAAGAAAGGCAAAAGATTAACTATAGTATATGACACAGCTTAAATTTGGCAGCGAAACCTATGAAACCGCTAGTATGGTTTTGTTACGCTGCCAACTATGCCTTAGTCATACTTTTACCATTGATAGAAAAATGGAAAAAGATTTTTGTATAGAGGCCCGGATTTTAACCTTGCCAATCAAATATTTATTTCAACATTAACTACTGATATTCTGCAACTCGTAAAAATATCATTAGTTTTAGATTTAGCTTGTACGTTGTTAAATTAAATCAACCACTGTGTTAACCATGGTGTAAATTACAGATTATTGCCGAATATGCCAACTTTTTAAACATAGGAAAAAAGGTAGAAAAACCACGTATCGATGAGGACGAGCAATTCTAAGCCATAGTAGCTTCTTTTTCCATAAACTCTTAGTAACAAATACGAAGTCAAAACATATTTTTCTGTTGCACGTTTAGTGAGTGGATAATTTAAATAGGTATATTTTTATCAAATATAGGCTATAATACTGTCCAGTCCTTGTAGATGGAATGTCTTCTTTAGTACAGCCAATGCTTTTAGTTATAACATTATGCTGAGACGTTTTTTATGTAGTGGAGATTTTGTGGGTGGTTAGGGTCCTTATAAAGAAAAAGAAACGGTTAATTCTATCAGATGACGGGACATTTAAACTCACTGATACATCTACATCCTACCACCTAACGTCTCATATTCCTCAACCAAAATTAATCAGTTGTGCAGAACATTCTCTTTTTTGGAGTCATCTCTCACCAAAAGCCATTCGATTAAAACACCAACCAACGGCTCATTCTATCACCTACTCCTCATCACCCACCAGCACGTACAACAACAGGCGCTCTGGACCACTCATGTGCATTATCGATAATGAACTTGGCCACAACAAAAAAATCAACAGTAAAGACGAATTTAAGCAGTGTGTTGACCTTTACCGGTGCGGATCGGTGCTATTAAATCTAAAACATTATCCGGCTAATATTGTATGGCTATAATCACGGCTGGATTACCCGGCCTTTCAGACCCTAATTATGCAGGTGAGAGCCGGACTAGTTTTTAATTGAGGGTCTAGCCGCTTATAGCGATGCTGTCGATGGCACGCAACTGGCTACACAAACTGCGTGTTACGATTATGACTGGAATGTGGGGAAATGGAATGGTGTTTAAGTTTGTTGTCTAAGTGTTTCTGTCAGCAATTGTTTGAATACATAAGCAACACGACTACAAGTGAAATCATTGTGAAATCATTAAAATGAAATTATTGTGGAAAGTAAGTACGAAGTAGGAAGTTCTTAATGTGTGTGGTAGTTAAGTGACTGTACACGAAAATGTGTTTTAAATGGTTATCAAATACCTAAAACTTGTACATAGCATTTCCTAGTAAGTTTTTTTTACATATAAGTCCTTCGGGAGAGGTGTTAGGATTGTTATCAAATATTTTAAGTGTTACGACGCAGACTAATTTAATGAGGAATACTATAGAGAAATTATATGAACACATTTCAAGAACGTTCAAAATTTAACCGATTTATATTCAATAATATTAAAAATACCATAAGTATTATGATTATAATTTTTTTTCTTTAGGTATATTCAAATTTATGGAAAGGTTTGAGTAATGATTTCAACAACAGAAAACACATCTTTTATTAGGTCTTAATAAAATTATGATTACAGATGAACAGAAGAAATGGCAACCGAAAAAAATTAAAGATTAAGGATTATTATTGGGCTAAAAGAGAAGGAAAAAACCTAAAATATAAAATGGTCCAAGCTGTCTAACGTAGGCGACTAAATAAAAATAAATCAACAGAGATATATTTCTACAATTTCCAGACAAAATTAAATCATAACGACCACACTTGTTATCAGTGAGTCAAATTTTCTGTGGTTGTTTCGTGATGTTTCAGTACAGAGAGCCGAAGGGACTGGACTAATGCTGTTCCAGGACCATGTCCTCTTCGTATTGTTTGTATGGCGAACAAATTATAGCGAAACTATGACTCAAAATAGCCATGTTTAGTTTTGTTCAACGATTACTTCTTTTTCAACACAAATTACAGCCAGATGGTTGTCAGAAATTACTCTCCAACAATAATTCCATAAGTATCCTACAAGTGACTTTTTCTAAATTCCTCTAACGTCGGTTCCAATTAAGTGTGTTCAACCTGGTTCTCTCCCAGCTTGTCGGTTGTTTGTGATCTGCTCTGGGTTTAAATGTTTTATAGATGTGCCAGATTTCGCGCCGAGGCAGTTGAGATGTCGACGCGGGTTTAATAAGTTAGGACTTCTTTGTCGGCGCGAAGACGTCAGGTTAGTACGCTTTGCCGCTCACCTACTCGATCCATCAGGTGATTAATGTAGATGTGTCTTGATTCAAACAAAACGTAAAATGGTTCAAGTACAAACGTACCATTGTTTACGCTATTAGGTGCAACCCACACAATCTCATACATACCTATTTTTATCTTCATATTTGCACTACTTGAGCCTTGAATAATTCTCAATACTATACCACTCATCCTAATACAAAGGTTGACATTCATCTTAAAACTAATCCTTAACTAAAAAATAACCTCGTTTCGTAGCTTGAATTTGCTTGTTATTAATTAGTAAGATAAATTATGCTTTTACAAGAAACGGGATATTTCTTAATCAAACTACCCCTTCTTATACCCAAATCACATACTTTAGGCTATAACGATGCTTCATTTGAAATAAGCTTACTTAAGTTGTTACACCATTGCCTTGCAAAGTAGGTGATCTTATTAAACAAATAATGGAATATGTTAAAACTGTTCTTAATATTGGTGACATGCTCTTACTTTTCAAGCAAAAATCATATTGATCATAAGAGTTTTGAGATTTATCTAGAAAAAAAATACTCGATTTATAAACAAAAATTATACATAAACTGTTCTTTTAAACGTAAAATAGATGTTTAACAGACAAACTAATTCTTAAATAATTGTTTGGAATACTGTTCTCCGTAGACTACCAACTACAAGGATTACCAAAAATATTTATAAGTTTGGACGAAGAATAACTTGAGAAATGTACACGGAAATTACCTCTCCTGATTAAACATAGATATAAAATTGAAAATCAAAAAGTTAAAACTATAAGCTTATTTTTTCACACGTCGCTAGTTTGGAAAACGCTTTTGAAGGATGTAATTCTGGCTGATTCTTTCAACCAAGCATTTGGTCAACACACCAAACAACCATTACAAATTAACTGATACCCAATTTTGTCTAGTAACTAAGTGAAACTATTAAAAATAATGCTGAACCTATGTGTATAGAGCTTCCTGGTTCTATTTGAAAAATGTCTACCTTACAATACCAGAGAAATTAAAACCTGTTCACATATATCCTAGCCCTTTAACTAAGAAAATTATTTATGGATTGGAATTTATTAAAGAAACTACAATGTTTACCACATGCAATAATTTTACTAGTTTAATATTTCATCACCATTTCCCCCTAATTATCCTACATTTTCTCATAGAAATACTTTAGCAGTTAAATAAGTGTAACATTTTCACAAAATTTTGATTTGGTAAAAGTGATTTGATGATTTAAACATCACTGGATGAACGATTTGCCAGTCATGGCTCTAGCAAGAGTCTTTATAGTCGGCGGCACACGGGAGAAAACGGTAGTTACAAAATTACTGTAATGTCCATTATTAATGGCCGTACATCAACGCAGGGACGATCCCAGAATATCAAATGAAGGTGTAAATGCACGTGGAAACAAAGTTGTTATTCTATTATTATGGGCATGTTCGCTTCTTCTAAGACGTTTTGAGTGAATAAAAATATACAAAGAATACTTTAACCTAAAACATTGTTGCTTAATATTATATAAAATAATTTTCCTGAAATTTGATACCTATTGCAAGGTGATAAAACGCTTATAAATATTTAATATTATTTAATTAAATGGATAAAATAAATTTTTTGTTTTCACACATATTTTATTCTTGAAAATGAAAAAAAAAAATGTTTCCAAGGTATGTTTATTGTCATTCCACTGAGATTGAAATCCTTAAAATACTAATTGCATTGTGATTAAAATTACTCTCATCTAACATCGTTACTGTTTTCAACTGAAGTGACTAAATTAAAATCAATTTAAATTTATGGCTTTCATTATACTTCACACTTAAAAATGCTTTTAAACATCATACGTGGTGATTCAATCAAGCAATACATAAGTGGCATGGAGAGCTAATGATCACAAGATTAAATTTTATGGTGATTCCATAAACTATAGTTTCCCCAATGTAAACCTTGGCAAATTTTCATTCCATGCTTTGAACTTATTTAACTTACAAAAAAGAAGGATTCCTATAGCTGTATTAGATTCAAAATATTTGATAACTTTACAAACACATAAATCATTTCGGATTTAAAATTTCAAAACTAAATCTGACTATTTAATCACCATCACAACGATGTGTGGAAAAGACAAAATTTATGAAACCAGAAAACATAATCACCAAAACGTTTAGTCTATCCAAACACACAATTCAAAAGATTATCTCACCAGACTCACCCTGGAACCTCCGGAAGATATATTTTGGATTGTGCAACATTCCCAAGCTGAAAGAGACGGCAGTAGGTCGCGCCTCCGCCATCAGAATCAACAGTTATTACTATAATGTCTATTATTAATGGCAAATCACCTAGAGGTGGCCACCCTCTGAATATTAACCCACAGGGCGAGCAAAAAGCGTGTTTGGAGTGGCCAATGATGACCACCGCGGTAAAAACGGAGGCATCATCAGCTGTGAATGGATTTACAGCTGTTGTGCCATTAAGTATTGTTGGGTAGTTGGTTTTAAAGGAATTTAAGCATTCAGCCTTATTATAAACACGTACCTACTTTCTTCAAGCTTGATATTTTACAAATGTGTATCAATAAACTGATATTACATGCAAAATATTTCCTCGTCTATGTTGAAGTTATTGCACTATGAATGAGGGGACGTAATTTAATAAGCTGGGTAGTAATGATTATGTTGGTGTGGTGATTTGAGCTTTCAAATAAAATATATTTGCACTACTTATACAGAGATTTTAATTGAAATATGGTTGCATCGTCTCATATTTTGTATTCAATATATTTTGTATAATATGGGTTTTCGCTAGGTAGTAACTATAATACTTAACAAAATAACATAGTCCAAGTTGTGTATAATTTTCATTAAGATTATAAAAAAACTATATAGCAATGAAAATTGTATAGAAATGTATATAATTTATAAGATACCTAAATGGTAGAAAGGGGGAAACTCATATTGCGTATCAGGTGTATCACAAGTGCATTTTAATTAATTATGACAGTGACAAAAATACTAAGCTGTTGTAATGCAATACAAATTTTGTTCCTAAAAATTGAACTTAGGCCTCAGTTATTGCGTTACTGCTACCATTGGCTTTTGGACCTTCCATTTATATGAACTAGCTCCTTGTTTAAAGAACATAGCTGATTTATTCACTCATAGTGTATGCTAGAGCATCAAACTATATTTCCCCCTAGCTTTTGTAAATTTTGCGATTAAGTGACTTAATAGTTTACAATTATCCTTTAGTTTCAACTTATCGTTTAAATGGTGGAAATGTTGGCCTGTTCGAAGATATTCAGTAATCTCCAACACTCAGTCGGTGAACTCAACTACTTAATTTTCATTTTAATTCTGGCTACTACATTAACATAATGGGATTTTATAGTTTTACCATAGTCAAAATCTTTGCTTACTCTCTTAGTAGCTATACTGATAGTTTAATTTGTATTCCATATTCTCCAATACAGCGGATTCAGTTTTCAGGCACTTCATATTTTGGCACACTCTCAATACACAAAGGTGGCATCAATACAACCAATAGTCAGTATCCTCTATCCAGTAGTAGGTTTCCAGCCACTGTCTTCGGACATATACCTTCTAAACTCCTCGCATCATAATAATGCTATAATTGATGGCGATGAATGTGAGCCGTTTGATGGCTGGAGCAGAGAGCACGTAGGACCTCCCGCATCGCCTTTTACAACCAGTATAAACACCACAATACACATAATGATGTGGTACAGCTACAGCTTCAACATACACTTCCCCACGCTAGCTTTGTGTCGCTTTGTCTAGTGGTTAACAACTATTTCTGTGGTTTTCCTGACAATGTGATTGGCTGTTTTGCACCTTTTAATAGAGGAACTTGCAGTGAAATAATATTAAAGCAATTAATTGAGTTCATAAACATAATTGTGATACTTTGATAGCCAAGTGGACATATTGAGGAAAATTTCTAATTCCTATCAAAGTTGTATGACGTTTCGGGATCCAAAAATATCTGAAACATTATTATTAAACCTATAAATATTATGAATAAATATTTCATATTATTATTTATATTATTTATTATTATATTTTTATATTATTATTATAAATATTATATTAATAGGTATTAATATTATTAAACCTTATGTAACATAAACTCACTATCAGCTAAAATAAAAATTTCTAGAAAAAATAAGCAAACATCCGGAATAAAGACAGTGGCTATTTTGTTGATGGTCAAACCTGGACCGTCCTTGGTCATTGGGCAAGCAAATAGACTTGGCTAAAGAAGTAGCTTATCTTATTCAGGAAAACCTTCCAACAAAATGATCACTACAATAAAAAAACACACCCCTTTGGGGCAGCGTCTTACAAACATATAAAAGTATTATTGGTAGGGCTGCATTAATAAGTATTTCGATGTGTTAAAATGAGAAAAGTGTATTATCGTACCTAGTAACATGTTTAAAATAATGTGTATGCATCTAATTGATTTGGTTCACGAATGAGTTGCAAATTATTATAGGTATTTATAGATATTTATGCTGAACGAATATCCTCAAAATGTATAATTCAGTTATACTAGGTGAAACCATAGATAAAAGGAGTATGGTGAAACCCGTCAAAAAAATCATAATTTATGAAGTTATGGTAAAAATTCACACCACCAGTAGCCGCTGTTGTTATAAATTTGGTTAGAACTTATGCAGATTATAAAATCTGTCTGTTACAGGAGTTTTGAGTACAAGGATTTAAATCATTGTTATACATTTATTTATGTTTTATTAAAAGGTTTGAAGAATAAAAAATACAATTATTAATCAATAATTAGATGAACACAAATACTATCAACATCTTTCACAACCCCTACTGCAGTTTTATAGAACATTTAGTGAGCTCAAATGCAAATACTATATATATCCTCTATTATTATGACAAATGGGGAAACAATTCTAATTTTTTTTTATTTTATAATTTCTTTACGTGTATAACTTATCTTTATGAAAACTTTGGACTCTTACTCTTTATAGACGGTTTATGGAGTTTCGTTAATGGGTAAGGTTCCCCATAAAGTGGAACCGTTGCATAAGTTATGCGATTCGGGAAAAGGCAATTAGGAAGTTGGCCCTCCAAGACAGTAAAGTAACATAGAGAGAACGAGACAGGATAATTTACATTATATCTTAACTATTGAAAACTATATCGTCTTCCTATGATACCAGAAATATTTTTTTTAATAATTAATTTTAAAAGTTATACTGGTTTTATTTTCAACCCAACCTAGGTATAAATTTTGTAACTCGTATTAATCTAAACATATCTTTTACTGGAAATACATTTTTATCTTGGAAATTAAAGTAATGCTACAAGTAGTACATACACTTAACATTTTCAATTATGTATTTTCCAAGAAAAAAAAATTGTCTTTGCATTGTAGTTTTTAAGAATTTTGAAATAATAATCATGACGATGATATCTAATTCCCTAAATATGAATATTGATTAATTAAAAACACTACAAGTAAAATAAAGTATATGCTTTTGATTAGTTATTTACATTGATCCAAGGAGGTAACAGATTTCAAATTGTATATGTTATATAATTAACAGTTAGCTATACTATATACAAATTATATTTAATTAAACTAGCTGTTACCCATGGGCTTGACCCTGTTTATTAGTATTAACAAAACTATTGATTGGTTAAATTAAGCTGAAATGATCAAACATAATTCAGTAATACAAACAAATAATCATACATGATTTTAATAAGGTAATTAATTTAAAGAATAACATACACTTTAGCTGAGGTATTTTTAACATTAGGTATATGGAAAGTTCCCTTTAGAAAGGAATTACGACCTTAAAAAGGACAATTTTTAAAATAATGTATAGTTTTGCGCAAAGTTTCTCGTCATGACGAAAATTTTAAATTTATGGTTTAAGGGAGTGTGACTTGTAGTTTTCTCAAAAGTCCATGGATACTTTGGGCTTTACATATGGATAACAACCTTTATTTATAGTGAATAGGAGGTATTTTACTTTATTACAAAACTAGCTGTAACCCGCGGGCTTTGCCCCGTTTAACTTCATAATTTTCAAGATTATCTCGTTCGCATGGCTCAATCACGTCCTGGTTGAAGTTTGTTCGCTACGCTCACTCACCTTTAGGTTGGAACTCGTTCGCTACGCTCACTCACCTTTAGGTTGGAGCTCGTTCGCTACGCTCACTCACCTTTTGGTTGCAAATTAGCTGTTGGCATAAATGTAAAAGAAATAATAGTGCTGCACCCTTTTGGTAATCCTTGTAACTTTAATGCTATTGAACATCATAGAACAGAACCAACTTGTTTAATTGAAACAGCTGTTAAGATTCAATAATTCCATTTCTCATAAGGTTAACATGGGAAACTCCAGAGCCACTGGGGTGGAGCCTGAAAGGATTTTTGAAATAAGAATATGCCTATATGTTAATCGGGAATATGAGCTATCATCATGCCAAATTTCAGCCCAATCCGACCAGTATTTTTCGAGTTTACTTTTCCCATACACACATACACACATACAGCAACCACCTCTTTTTTATAATAGTACAGATAGATTAACAAAATGTTAGTATTTTAGTAGTAAAGATTATTTAAGTTATAGAAAGAAGCACTGGATATATTTTACTGTATTATTAACATTAACATACCAAATAGGAGCGATTCAGTTGCATAAAACTTGATATTTTCGTCACAAAGTCGGCCAATGTAGAAGTTAACACAACTTGCATACACTGAGCCACGTATCCGCAGAGAGATGGATGGGCATAATTTCCATTTAAATAGAATACATTCAACGATGTATCAAGTTTGTTGTAGTTTATCTTGTTGCTGACAATAGATGACCACCTACTGACGTATTAAATGTGCAAGTAAATTATTTATAGCTTGCAATATGTACGGTACATTTGAAAACTTGCCACTGCAAAGTAATGATATGATTTGCGCTTTGACATGTTATGGATATACAAGCAAAGGTTTTCCATTAATATTTCATTAAACTTTCAAGTAATACTGATGGAAAGTTGTGCAAAGCTATAAATATGTTTTATGTATTTATGTGTTTTTAGTTAAATAATACTTTTCTATCTGCTTATGTAATTTAATGATGAAATAATAACCTCTAAATTCCCAAATATCCTGAATTTTAATTTCCAAAGATTTTGGTTTTGAACGTCGGACTTCATGCATCCAGGGATTTTGATCCGTGCGTTCTTAATCTTAAAAAAAATTAGATACGCGGCCCCTACATACATGCAGTGTTCATTAAAAATTTCTTGAATTAAAATCAAGATTGTATTTTTACAGTTCAATTGCATGTCAATCAAAATAGTTGAAATAATAACATTGAAGAAACATTAAGTGGTCAATTTACATTTGCAACTATAAATCGTAGTTTTAAATACAAAGATATATATTGCAAACTTAAATACAGGTTTATATCTTGAAATTTGTAAAAAAAATGTTTGCGACTAGAATGCACCGTTTTCCCCCAAACAAATAAGTATTTTTACCATTAAATTGGTTATTTCACCTCACTAAACTTGAATCTACCTGAATGTGTATTTTAATTATCAGGATTGGACAAGTAAATTGATTAGTTAATTAATTAATATCAGGAAACAGGCCATCAATTTAGGTACTGATAGAGCGTCGATGCATCCCCATCACTGTCCTTGTTGAATAGTTTAAATAGAATTTCATCACTTTAATTGGCTTTTAAGATTGTTTATGATCATGATGTAATGGAATGGTTTAAATTCAATGATTTTATGCTACAACAAAATCATGGGAACTCAAAGTTATATAATGATTTCGGTATTTTTATTTAGTAAACTTACATGCATAGTTTTTTTTAGTTTCTGTATATGAATCTCATCCATCACATTATGCATCTTCACCGATTTTTCGCTACCTTGTTTGTATTAGGCACACAATTAAAACATAATATCTGCAATAGTTGCTTGGATTCATGAGAAACGGATATACTAATAAACACAACTTCGCTAGTTTCCAGGTTATAGTTATTTATGTACGCTCAACCAGCATTTCGGCCGACATACTTCAACAGTACATAGTACTATCTACGAATAAATAACCTACATAATGCTAATAATGTCTTTAATACTGAATAACCATTGCACATTCCAGAGATCGATTCTATGATATCCATCAACAAAAATATGTTGTATTCCGTTTGGATGAAAATAGTATAATCGATTAGTATGATTGACCTGTATATCTACACAATTTATACATCTTTGGTAGAAGAATTTCGTAACTATTTAGCAAATTTTCTGTCTCTCATAACGTTTTTAACATCAAATTTACCACCGTGGTAAAGTAAAATGCAAAAGTGAAGACAATGCATATTATTATAACTCATAGGCTATCTCATAGCTAAAGGCTCTCCTCGTGGGTAGGAATGCCGTTTTAAAGTTACAAGGGCAAGAGTTAAGCCTCATCAGAAATTACTTCAATTGCCACCCTCCGCCATTGACGCCCAGTTTCTTACGTAGGCAGGTAATTGAAATAGCCGAGGTAATGTCATTACTTTTTCTTCTGTCGCATCATTTGGCAACAAGGACGCTTTATGGCTCACATTCCGCAACGGTTATAACACAATTTCCTTCTTAAGCATAGCTATGTTTTGTTAAAAGAAATAGGTGCAGTTTATGATAACGTATATCATATTAAATTGAGTAGGCTACATTAAGCTGTCGTTGGTACAAATGCAATTATTAATTGTATTAACTGACCTGAGAGGGATTTTTGGTACTTTGGTATAATACCAACCACACCTAAATTGGATTTGATTACCACACCTAGGTAAGGTTAGGTTAGGATAAGATAACCTAACCTAAGCGTAACCAGCTTAGGTGTGGTCAGTATGTTACCAAAGTATCGGATTATAAGAGTATGTACCTTACAACAATGGTGAATATTTAAGTTTGATATAAGAGCTTTCAGAAATATGCACATCCATGGTCTGAAAGGGATTTAGTTGATTTAAAAATTGCAGTTTAGAAGGGTAAATAAGTGTGATACAAACGGACGCAATTGAATTTGCCAGAATGCCAGATACTGAACATGACTAGATCCTTGTGTTTTGAGCAGTTGAAGATGGATACTGACGATAAGATACAGCTGATCTAGTTATTCAAGACTTGTAATGAATTTGCTTTCTATTTCTACATGGGTAATGCTAACTATTTAACTTCATCCAGGTACTTAACTAACAAGATCAACATTTATAATTCTATTGTGTCGAAATCTTGAACAGTAAATTTCACAGATCCACGTATTTACCATCGCTTTTCATGTATAAAGATAATCAGTACAATTTTGTCGTATGACTATAAAAATGCTTGTGTTCAGAGTGATAGCTATAAATGCATTGTTTAGAGCAATAGTTGACAGAGCATAACTCTAATAGAGCTATATTACATACCATTACTACCATATGACATAACTACTGTACGACATAACTACTTAATGGCATGCCAGCCATAGTTAGTTTCAGTCCAGCTAGATAGGTTTATTTGGTCCGTTTGTATGAGCAAACCTATAAAATTCCAATGCAATAGGGAAGGAGAGTATTTTATAAAGTAACAAACAAAATATTATCAGATGGTTAAGATTTTGTATAGTAAAATTATGAATTGAGTAAAGATTTTCGTTTGTATGAATTATCAAATTATTTTATTAATTAATTAATGACTTTTCTTATGGGTGGCAAAAGCCAAATGTGGACGAGATACGTAATATGTAGCTTTATAAGTAAAATACACCAGCTACAGGTACTTTCAGGATATGCATTAAAAGCTAAAGGATCTGACTGTCGGCCTTCTAATCGTTGGATGAGAAACATTGCCATAGAATACAGTTTTTAAACAAAAACCTGCTGTCTTATAACAAAATGATTTATAGCAAATGGAAAAAAGAATTAACCAATGGAATTAACTAAGCCTTGAACCTAACTAGAAGGTCTTCCTCTGCCCCTTGACAGATTGCTGACACCGGTCGTTCAAAATCTTTTACTCCATCCTTTTGTGATAGAAAAAGTAAATACCAAAAGTGATTTAGAAAATTTAGACTGCGTAACTATATTCTACAAGTAATATGTTTTCATTGCAGAAGATAATACTTCAAGTAGATTGGAAATCAAATCATCACTGCAGTTACCTGTCACAAGCCATAACTTTAGTGATTGGCTTACACTACAGCTCTGGCTAACTAAACATGAAGTATTGTGTGTCACTGACGATATAATCCTGCAAAGTTGATTGGACATAAAATCGTTACTGCAGTGACCTGTCACAAGCTGTAACTTTAGTGATTGACTTACACTAAAGCTCGATCGAACTAAAAATGAAGGATTGTGTGTCACTGATGATATAACCCTGCAATGTTGATTGGACATAAAATCGTTACTGCAGTGACCTGTCACAAGCTGTAACTTTAGTGATTGGCTTACACCAAAGCTTGAGCTAACTAAACATGAAGGATTGTGTGTCACTGATGATTTAACTCTGCAAAGTGGATTGGACATAATATTGTTACTGCAGTGACCTGTCACAAGCCGTAACTTTAGTGATTGGCTTACACTAGAGCTTGAGCTAACTAAACATGAAGTGTTGTGTGTCACTGATGATATTACTCTGCAATGTTGATTGGTCATAAAATTGTTACTGCAGTGACCTGTCACAAGCCGTAACTTTAGTGATTGGCTTACACTAGAGCTTGAGCTAACTAAACATGAAGTATTGTGTGTCACTGATGATATTACTCTGCAATGTTGATTGGACATAAAATCGTTACTGCAGTGACCTGTCACAAGCCGTAACTTTAGTGATTGGCTTACACTAGAGCTTGAGCTAACTAAACCTGAAGGATTGTTGCCACTATTGATGTAACCCTGCAAAGTTGATTGGACATAAAATCGTTACTGCAGATACCTGTCATAAGCTGTAACTTTATTGATTAGCTTACACTAAAGCTTGAGCTAACTGAACATGAAGGATTGTGTGTCACTGATGATATAATCCTGCAAAATTGATTGGGCATAAAATCGTTACTGCAGTGACCTGTCACAAGCTATAACTTTATTGATTGGCTTACACTAAAGCCTGAACTAACTAAACATGAAGGATTGTGTGTCACTGATGATATAACTTTGCAAAGTTGATTGGACATAAAATCGTTACTGCAGTGACCTGTCACAAGCCGTAACTTTAGTGATTGGCTTACACTAGAGCTTGAGCTAACTAAACATGGAGGATTGTGTGTCACTGATGATATAACTCTGCAAAGTTGATTGGACATAAAATCGTTACTGCAGTGACCTGTCACAAGCCGTAACTTTAGTGATTGACTTACAAATAAGGCTTGAGCTAACTAAACATGAAGGATTGTGTGCCACTGATGATATAACTCTGCAATGTCGATTGTTCATAAAATCGTTACTGCAGTGACCTGTCAAAAGCCGTAACTTTAGTGATTGGCTTAGACTAGAGCATGAGCTAACTAAACATGAAGGATTGTGTGTCACTGATGATTTAACTCTGCAGAGTTGATTGGACATAAAATCGTTACTGCAGTGACCTGTCACAAGCCGTAACTTTAGTGATTGGCTTACACTAGAGCTTGAGCTAGCTAAACATGAAGGATTGTGTGTCACTGCTGATATAACTCTGCAAAGTTGATTGGACATAAAATCGTTACTGCAGTGACCTATCACAAGTTGTAACTTTTTTGATTGGTTTACACTAGAGCCTGAGCTAACTGAACATAAAAATTGTGTGTCACTGAAGATATAATTTTGCAAAATTGATTGAACATAAAATCGTTACTGCAGTGACCTGTCATAAGCTGTAACCTTTTTGATTGGTTTACACTAGAGCTTGAGCTAACTAAACATGAAGGATTGTTGCCACTGATGATATAACTCTGCAAAGTTGATTGGACATAAAATCGTTACTGCAGATACCTGTCACAAGCTGTAACTTTATTGATTAGCTTACACTAAAGCTTGAGCTAACTGAACATGAAGGATTGTGTGTCACTGATGATATAATCCTGCAAAATTGATTGGGCATAAAATCGTTACTGCAGTGACCTGTCACAAGCTATAACTTTATTGATTGGCTTACACTAAAGCCTGAACTAACTAAACATGAAGGATTGTGTGTCACTGATGATATAACTCTGCAATGTTGATTGGACATAAAATCGTTACTGCAGTGACCTGTCACAAGCCGTAACTTTAGTGATTGGCTTGCACTAAAGCTAACTACACTTGAAGGATTGTGTGTCACTGATGATATAACTCTGCAATGTTCATTGGACATAAAATCGTTACTGCAGTGACCTGTCACAAGCTATAACTTTATTGATTGGCTTACACTAAAGCCTGAACTAACTAAACATGAAGGATTGTGTGTCACTGATGATATAACTCTGCAATGTCGATTGGACATAAAATCGTTACTGCAGTGACCTGTCACAAGCCGTAACTTTAGTGATTGGCTTGCACTAAAGCTAACTACACTTGAAGGATTGTGTTACACTGATGATATAACTCTGCAATGTTCATTGGACATAAAATCGTTACTGCAGTGACCTGTCGCAAGCTGTAATTTTAGTGATTGGCTTACACTAAAGCTTGAGCTAACTAAACATGAAGGATTGTGTGTAACTGATGATATAACTCTTCAAAGTTGATTTGACATAAAATGGTTACTGCAGTGACCCGTCACAAGCTGTAAATTTAGTGATTGGCTTACTTTAGAGATTGAGCTCTAACTAAATGCCAAAAATGGTTTGTCACTGATGATATCACATCAATGTTCATGGTAGATAGAATAGTTACTGAACTGACCTGCCCACCTCTACAACAATCAATGGACTGAGTATATCTTAATATACTTAAACAATTGGTAAATTTATAGTAGGTATAAATTAGTTTAAAATGTTTGTTTATTTGTTAAAATATCATTTCAGAATCACAAAGTATGAATCTCCACGTTTGTAGGAATAGTTGAATTCCAATTACATATGTTTGTCTCAGTCACTTCTCTTTGTGATGTGCACATCTGTCCTGTACCCTATACAGTAAGTTGACATCCAGCTGGATGTAAGTTAACTCCAAGTTTGATGGATGTGTATTGTGAGTTTGATTGACTCTGGATTCTACAACTCTCGTTCTTTCGTTCTATTTTAATCTACTTTATAAGATAATCTACTTTATGGTTTTGTATGTCTTATATTACAGTATTGGATGCTTTTTTGTTAGAGTTGTACATTAAACATTGAGTAAAAGTTGTAGGCCTAATACATTGTTAAGTTTTTAGATACTTATTAAAATTAATTTTATGGAGTTATAAAAAAGGTACCAATCGAATTGTGGTATTAGATTGACTGGTAAAAATCTATACACATTAAGTAATTACACTGCATGAATATTTTAAAACTCGTATTCGTACATTATCTATTTTACATTTTCAAGGAGGGATAGACAATGGTCATGGGGGAAAATGAACACTTATATTTGACTTCACAGCTTATGGACGTGTTCAATTTCAAATTTATTTAATCTCTTTTAAAACTAAATAAGCTTAATACTTTGAGCACACTTACTAGTTGTTTGAAACGTATTACCTTATTTGGGTTGAATGAAAAGTACCAACTCATAAACTTTTTTTCCTGATGTTATTTATAATGTTAGAGAGAAGAGAGGCAAACGGAGGATCTCTCAAGAGATGAAACGCCTTTCCAGGAATAGTAAAGGATAAAATATTCTATATGTTGCAATGCTTTAAGTATTAAATAAAACAGCATACAATAATTGTATCCTAAATATAAAGCTATGGAGCTATATTGCACTAGTGAATCTGTTGGTGCCACCAATGTAAAGTTTTGCGATTAAAAAATTGTCAAACATAATATTCCAATCTTTAAGCTTTTCATTTTTGAATTAAACATACAACAATTCAAACTCTCCCCGATTCAGAATGAAAATTAAATATGTGCTAGTATCATGCATGTTACTATGTGATAACTATACACATACATGATACTATGATGTGACATAGTGTATGCATGACATTATTTGTGTGCATGTGTGTCATGATGTTATGTGTGTAGTTAAGTGCATGTTAACTCACCATCACAAAAAATTATCTTCAAACAAAGAATATGGTAGTACTTTAACATCGAAACTTTAACGAAAGTAGACCAGGATGGGTTTTAAAAAACACCTTTTACCAATAATATAAACAACATCATTGACAGTGCATCGTATAAAAAAATAAAAACATAAACAAAAAAAATTGAAGATTAATTAATTATTTTTTGGTGTTGTGATGATTTTTTCATTCAATAAGAGTGACAATAAATTATGAGTGTCAAAAACTCATGTAACTTTTTACAACATTAAAGTTATTTAGTAATAACATAGTTACCATTTGTAGCCTAGTATTAATGTATCTATGGCTCCAATTTTTAACGTCTAATGCATTTTGAATATTTAAATGTTACATTTTTTATTTAGAATATTTTATTTAAATAGACACACAATTGTAATACACATATCAATCAAATTATAGCGAACAATAGCTCTTACAACCCTAGGTATTGTGTAATGTATTAGCTATTCAATACATGATACATCATGTAACCAAATCCATGGTTCTATGGTGAAGCATGTCTATGGTAGGATTACAGTGTGACCTAGGTATCAAACTTGGTTAAAAATCAATATTAGACAAAATTAACCTGATATTTTTTCTTACAAAAATTACTTTTGAAACCTACTCAGTGATGTCTTGCAGTAGCTAGGTGAATTCAAACTTTTATGTTCATTGAAAATGTTAAATAGACTTAAGTATGCGTTATTTCAGGATTAATTTCACAATTATGTTTGTGACATTCGTAATAAGTAAAACATAAAATAATATTAATATTATTAACAATATGTAGCCTAACATATAAAACGTATACGTAACATAAATTCTGATCTTTAAATTTGTTCTCAACTATGACGTAGATGCGAATCCCACCACTCCATTTAAAATGCTGGAATATAAAATGCTAGTTTCCTTGTCTAAAAAAATTGTTTTAGAATATTCATATAACTAAAGTTTACATTTACCTATCTTCTTATTACTTCGTTCTAAATATCTAGGAGGTTTGAGGGGAAAGTTCTCCCACTACTTTTTTGTATGTATGTTGCTCTATCAGCTGTTGAGCTATTATTTTAAAGGTAAGGTTCAACCCCCTAAAACTGTGTACGAAGTGTACTACCGGAAGCTTAATGATGAATTGATTATTATCAAAACTGGTGTTTTTCTTTAAGCCTTTAATTTTTATTTCTTATAATTAAAGGTACTTAGGATACCTTTGTGCCTCAGTGAATGTGTGTGACTTCCACTTATAGTTGGTACACATTATTGTAATTTAATTGCACATAAATTTCTCGGATCCTAATTAGGTTAAAATTCGTTATAAAAAGTTATCTTTGCAATAATGCAATTTGAAGAGGTAAATGACGACATGCTTATCTGCCACATTCATTTAAATAAAATAAAATAAATTTGATATTACAATACACATATTCGTGTAATCTTAAAGAAATTGAAACGATGACTTGAGCTAAATTAGCTCTTTAAACTCACAACTGGTAATGGTAATTGAATTCAACCAGACAACACAATCTCAATTGTGACATTCAAATTAATTGCGTATAGTAAAATATGCTTAGAATAATGGAAGATTTCAACCCTTGAACATCTTGTAGTGGGGTAAAGATTGATTAGAAGGATACGTCCTTGTACTTAGGTGTCTTAGGGGCCTCTACAGTTGATTATGATTTTATTCCAGCATAGGTTGATTGAATATTGATTTAAAACTTGTATCGTTTTGGGTAACGGGTTGGAAGTAGTTCTACTAATTCTTCTGTCTGTCAAATTTTGTGTAACAAATTAATGAATATACTTTTGAATAATGTTCATGGTGTTGGCTGCTGAATTACTGTCTTTCGTTATAGGATCCTTTGGATCTGAAGGGACACTGGTTCGATTCTAAGCGAGGACAGTTTTAGAACCAGATACCACTTGTTATTGAGCTATTTTATACAAAGTCACAAAGTTAGACAGAAACAAAAACTGCGTTTGGTAAGCTACATTGCAATAAATGTGACGAATTTAAACAGAGTAGAGGACAAAAAAGGAGGTTAAGAGAAAAAAAACTGTCAACATATAACATTTCATTTAGGATACAATCCAGACAAAAAGAAAAAATTGAAAAAAATAAAATCACATCACTTTTATATTTTTTTTTATTATATTTTCATCCTGACACTAGATATAGGATAACACTAAGATAAGCAGTATACGATGTTGGAGTTCAGATAGCTGACAACTACGTGTCGGTTTTGCTGATACTGTACTCTCTCGCACTCTGGATACAAAAATATTTCATTTATGTATTTGCTTAATCTTACAACCCTACCGTAAATGCAACTACAACATAAAGCCATCTTGATTGCTGAGTTTAGACACCGTTGGAGGTTAGTTATATTGTATGAGTAAAAGGCAGGCACTAATTTTACACCTGATTTCTTCCTAGACAGAATGCTTCTTAGAGCATTATGATTGCAAATAAGTACGGGGTTAAGTACGATACGTTAACCACATGTCCCTCTACACCTTCAGTATATTTTGACGTAAATTTTAAGGGAACGGTCCAAACTGTGGTCTTGTTCATTCCAACGGAGACCTGTAACACATGGAATCTAACAATAACTCGATAAATTCCTGATCTAACAACAAAAGACACAGCATGTAATATATTCTGCTTCAGATTCAACCTGGTTACAACTTTTTGAATTTGCTTGGATTTTGTGTTAAGTACTTAACTCACTATTGCTTAAGATTTTGGTATATTTAAAACATTCGTGTGTCAAAGATTTCATTTAAAAATATAATTATAATTTCATACGACTAAAAATACTTACATTTTGTTTTGCAGCACTGGGTTTTCATATAAAGTCACCCTTACTAACACTGATCACTTTTTTTTTAGGTAAACAACTAAAATATAAATTAGCTAAAATATAAAACGATACGATTGCAAATACGCCCAATCGCGACAAAATAAATCGCAAAATGTTATTAGTTGATCATTTGATTATTTTAGTAGCAAATCCATAGAGAAATTCTTTTAAGAACCGTAAACTACTGAAAGTGCGTATTTAAAGGAACATAATGAACACATTTATCACTCGGAAGGCGAAAAGAAGTAAATCGAGTCATGGAAGAGTGCGGCTCGCACCTCGGGCTGTTAATCTACCAGCAAATAAACGGAAACAATTAAAGTGATTTCTAGCAGTGGCAGAAGAAACATATAATAGGCAGTTACTGCACAATACTCTTCACAGAAATTGTAGTTTAACCTTTTTCAAGAGTTATTAGATTCTTTCCCTATCCCTAATTATAATCTTTTACTTTGTGTTACTTGTCATTCCATTATTACTTTGTATGGTTTCCTTAATTTGTTCATTATTTTTAGTGTTTGTTAGCAATTTAATTCGATCAGTTTTGTGATTAAAGTGATTTAAATCTTTTTACCCACGATTTTTCTTTTTTTAAAGTAGCCGTTTCAGTTCAGTTCTTAGAATAAAGAAAATTCCCATAACAGCATTGTTTACTTCCAAAACAGCATAGTTTATACTCATAACAACACGGGTAACGGACCAATGAGGTTCAAGGATTGAGAGAGAAGAAGTAAAATTGTAACGATTTAAACTTCAACGAATCAGCTGTTCAGGCCAATTTAATTGTTGAGTCGTGCAATTAGTGGTTGGTTTCGTTGCATCACTGTCAGTGGCGATGAGAGGTTATAAACGAAATCATAACCTCTCTTAGAAGTTATGAGTAGTGATTTCTAGTAATTAAATCACTGTCGTAGGTAAAGAGGTTTACGAAACTCGCGTAAATAGTGTTAACGACAAGAGTAGTACATTTAAGGTATGTTTTAGCTGTTTTACAAACGTTTATTGGAGGCAGAAAGCTACGTATTGCTGTCCATGCCAGCTGCCTTCGTCAATTGGAGACCGAGCAGGTTATTACATCCCTAGGGCCGAAAACCAGTTGTTTACTTATTTACTTAAAAAATATATATTAAATACACAAGCAGTATACATTTTCCTAAACTTGTATTATTGTCACCGCTGCCTAGGCAACTATTTATTGTAATTTTTTATGATTCCTCAAAATAACAGTTGTTGGTAGTTGTGTGTGTAGACTGTTGGTGTGAATTATTATTGTGGTAAATAGTGGTACTGTAATAGGGAATAGTCTGGTAATATATATTGTTTGTACCATGGGCCGAAATGATTTTCCAGCTCTCGATCGTTTCAAGAGCCAGCAAAACCTCATTTTCGGCCGAAATACACGAAATATACTATTACGACTCATAGGACATTATTCAAACGCCAACGAATGCTTAACTGTGGTATAATTACGCGCATAACGTGATTAAACCTATATCGGATCAATGGCGTTTGTATTTATGTTTAGAAGAACTTTGGGTAGGATCGATTCATAAAACCATTTGATTATGACAATTTCATGACTTCGTGCCATTAGGTTTTTTTAACCCGTTTAAAATGTAGAGATTTTAGGGGAAATTATTACCTTATGTGCACTTTACAGAAATCTAATAAACGGTTTAATAAGTTAAAGTAAACGTAGTTGGTAAAGTAACGCACAGTTTTCACCCTTCAGTACATAAATCCCGAGGCTCAGTTCCGGCTCATTTCCGGCGCTCCGCAGCTACTTAAGTCGTTTTCCGCTAGATACAAGTCTTATATTCTATTTATATGTTTCAACTTGTCATGTTCTACCAGAACTAAAAATCAGGCAATACTTGTATACAAATTATGGTGCCTAAATATTAACTTTTATCATGTGTACAAAACAAATTGTAGTAAAGTCTTAATACTTGCAGTATATTTTTTTCCACTGCAGATGTTTACTTTGTTTCACTAATATCTTATCTGGTTAAGAGAAATTTTTACAGAAGGAAGATTTTCTATTGATATTCTCACACCAATACAACTGGTATACAAGCTATCAGGGACACTGGGGACACATTTGACATCTGCAGATGATGACATGTGATCAACTCCTGTATCCTATTGACAGGCTGAAACTTTTTTATGCAAATAAAGGTTTGCTCTAAGTGACAGTTATAATTGATAGCAACACAACTTTAATATCAGCTGACTATCAAGGCCACTGGTGGCACATTCGATGTATCTGCTGATGAGATTAACCTATTGACAGGCTAAAACTCGTCGTCTGCCATTAAGGTTTGCTCTACTTAAGTGACACTTATATTTAAAGCAAGTTAATTTAATCTCAGCTGATAATCAGGGCTACTGGTGACACATTTGATATATCTGCAGATGTGACATGAGATTAACTCCTATATCGTATTGACATTCTGAAAATCGTTGTCCGTCACCAATGTTTACTCTAATTAAGTGTAATTTATATTCATAGCAACATAGTGTTAATACCAGCTGACTATCAGGGCAACTGGTGACACATTTGATATATCTGCAGATGTGACATGAGATTAACTCCTATATCGTATTGACATTCTGAAAATCGTTGTCCGTTACCAATGTTTACTCTAAATAAGTGTCATTGATATTCATAGCAACATAGTGTTAATACCAGCTGACTATCAGGGCCACTGGTGACACATTTGATATATCTGCAGATGTGACATGAGATTAACTCCTATATCGTATTGACATTCTGAAAATCGTTGTCCGTCACCAATGTTTACTCTAAATAAGTGTCATTGATATTCATAGCAACATAGTGTTAATACCAGCTGACTATCAGGGACACTGGTGACACATTTGATATATCTGCAGATGTGGCATGAGATTAACTCCTGTATCGTATTGACATTCTGAAAATCGTTGTCCGTCACCAATGTTTACTCTAAATAAGTGTCATTGATATTCATAGCAACATAGTGTTAATACCAGCTGACTATCAGGGCCACTGGTGACACATTTGATATATCTGCAGATGTGACATGAGATTAACTCCTATATCGTATTGACATTCTGAAAATCGTTGTCCGTCACCAATGTTTACTCTAAATAAGTGTCATTGATATTCATAGCAACATAGTGTTAATACCAGCTGACTATCAGGGACACTGGTAACACATTTGATATATCTGCAGATGTGACATGAGATTAACTCCTATATCGTATTGACATTCTGAAAATCGTTGTCCGTCACCAATGTTTACTCTAAATAAGTGTCATTGATATTCATAGCAACATAGTGTTAATACCAGTTGACTATCAGGGCCACTGGTGACACATTTGATATATCTGCAGATGTGACATGAGATTAACTCCTATATCGTATTGACATTCTGAAAATCGTCATCCGTCACCAATGTTTACTCTAATTAAGTGTCATTTATATTTATAGCAACATAGTGTTAATACCAGCTGACTATCAGGGCCACTGGTGACACATTTGATATATCTGCAGATGTGTCATGAGATTAACTCCTATATCGTATTGACATTCTGAAAATCGTCATCCGTCACCAATGTTTACTCTAATTAAGTGTCATTTATATTTATAGCAACATAAGGTTAATACCAGCTGACTATCAGGGCCACTGGTGACACATTTGATATATCTGCAGATGTGACATGAGATTAACTCCTATATCGTATTGACATTCTGAAAATCGTCATCCGTCACCAATGTTTACTCTAATTAAGTGTCATTTATATTTATAGCAACATAGTGTTAATACCAGCTGACTATCAGGGCCACTGGTGACACATTTGATATATCTGCAGATGTGACATGAGATTAACTCCTATATCGTATTGACATTCTGAAAATCGTCATCCGTCACCAATGTTTACTCTAATTAAGTGTCATTTATATTTATAGCAACATAGTGTTAATACCAGCTGACTATCAGGGCCACTGGTGACACATTTGATATATCTGCAGATGTGTCATGAGATTAACTCCTATATCGTATTGACATTCTGAAAATCGTTGTCCGTCACCAATGTTTACTCTAATTAAGTGTAATTTATATTCATAGCAACATAGTGTTAATACCAGCTGACTATCAGGGCCACTGGTGACACATTTGATATATCTGCAGATGTGACATGAGATTAACTCCTATATCGTATTGACATTCTGAAAATCGTCATCCGTCACCAATGTTTACTCTAATTAAGTGTCATTTATATTTATAGCAACATAGTGTTAATACCAGCTGACTATCAGGGCCACTGGTGACACATTTGATATATCTGCAGATGTGTCATGAGATTAACTCCTATATCGTATTGACATTCTGAAAATCGTCATCCGTCACCAATGTTTACTCTAATTAAGTGTCATTTATATTTATAGCAACATAGTGTTAATACCAGCTGACTATCAGGGCCACTGGTGACACATTTGATATATCTGCAGATGTGACATGAGATTAACTCCTATATCGTATTGACATTCTGAAAATCGTCATCCGTCACCAATGTTTACTCTAATTAAGTGTCATTTATATTTATAGCAACATAGTGTTAATACCAGCTGACTATCAGGGCCACTGGTGACACATTTGATATATCTGCAGATGTGACATGAGATTAACTCCTATATCGTATTGACATTCTGAAAATCGTCATCCGTCACCAATGTTTACTCTAATTAAGTGTCATTTATATTTATAGCAACATAGTGTTAATACCAGCTGACTATCAGGGCCACTGGTGACACATTTGATATATCTGCAGATGTGTCATGAGATTAACTCCTATATCGTATTGACATTCTGAAAATCGTTGTCCGTCACCAATGTTTACTCTAATTAAGTGTAATTTATATTCATAGCAACATAGTGTTAATACCAGCTGACTATCAGGGACACTGGTGACACATTTGATATATCTGCAGATGTGGCATGAGATTAACTCCTGTATCCTATAGACAGGCTGAAACTCGTTGTCCGTCACCAATGTTTACTCTAATTAAGTGCCATTTATATTTATAGCAACATAGTGTTAATACCAGCTGACTATCAGGGACACTGGTGACACATTTGATATTTCTGTAGATGTGACATGAGATTAACTCCTATCCCGTATTGACATTCTGAAAATCGTTGTCCGTCACCAATGTTTACCCTAATTAAGTATCATTTATATTCATAGCAACATAGT
The DNA here is from genome assembly GCF_028750875.1 of Macrosteles quadrilineatus. NCBI lineage: Eukaryota > Metazoa > Arthropoda > Insecta > Hemiptera > Cicadellidae > Macrosteles > Macrosteles quadrilineatus. The sequence continues at coordinate 13,097,732 of NW_026542601.1, read as the reverse complement.
GTTAATACCAGCTGACTATCAGGGACACTGGTGACACATTTGATATATCTGCAGATGTGACATGAGATTAACTCCTGTATAGACAGGCTGAAACTCGTTGTCGGTCACCAAGGTTTGATCTAATTAAGTGAGATTATATTTATATCAACACAACTTTAATATAAACTGACTATCAAGGCCACTGTTGACACGTTTGATATCTGCAGACGGTGACATCAGATTAACTAGTAAATCAGACAGGCGGAAACATTTGTCCATGATATTTTTTTTCTTTTTTTTTACTGATGCATTCATTTACTGCATAAAGCATCATTGTGATTCAAAATACAATACTTAATGTATCAATAATATTTTTTGTACGAAACTAGTAGTTTGGTGTCATAGGTCTACCGATCTTGTACACATATGCTCTTTAATGTTAATCCTCCTAGACTCATATATACTCACAAGAAAAGATTTCATCTTTTAAAACTTCATCATATGAGAGTCACACAAAAAAAATAAAAAAAATTACAACAGTAAAATTTTGTATAATGCAAAATAATGTTTATATGTTTATTATTGTATATAACCTCAGATCAATTAGTGTATAGAATATGCATCCAACGTAACGGTCGTATAGTTTTACGTTGCCAAGAGTCAAGCCATTACGAGAGCATCGATGGTCACATGCAGCGTTAATTGATGTGGTTTCGGGCCAACGTCGATCGCCTGATGCATCCTTGATGTCTTAATTAACTAACAAGGCTTTCAAAGGCGAATGTTCTCTGTATATGGCTTTCATCTCGAATGCATTTACATGTACATCATATCCAAACTATACGTTGACAAATAGAAATAAGTGTATAACCTGTTAGGGTGAACAAATATGTGTGTAAAATGATATACTGATATTATACAGTCAATTTCTCAACTCACAATATTTACAGTGAGTTTTTCTTATCACTTTATCACAAGTGGATATGACTCAGTAAAAACTGTATATAAACATAAAATGTTATTATGTTTTTGTTTGGCTCTGATCAATACCAAGGCCAGTTTTAGAATAGATAAAACATACTCCCTTAGTAGATTTCTTATCCTTATGTAACAGTTAGAAGCCAATTTTATTGTTAGTTATGTCCGGTGACCTGTAGAGGTCGTGTTTTGTTTACAATTTGTTTCTTGTTATTCCAGTAATTTAAAACCTCGTTTAACCACATAAAACGATTCAATCATAAACAATAACTCTCCCTCTAGTTAACCAAACAGTAAAGAACAAATCATGAAATTAACCCTAAAAAAATAGAAAAAAGATTTCGTCGACACTAAGATCAGAGTCACCGGACATGTACTAGACACGAAAAACGAGCTTCAAAATGTGCAATGGGATGTCTTCTTCCGTTGGTTTAGTTACAAACTGATGGTCAAAATGCTATTTTTCTGGAATTGCAAATTAATTTTACTCAGCTTACCTTGAAAACTCGTTTTTAGCTATGATGGATATATAATTGTTGCTTTATGAATTGGTTCAAATGGCGCACTCGGGTTGGGTTTTTTTTTTGTCCAAGGACGCTAGGTATAAGCCCGGGTTTGTTTTCACATTACTTCTAGGGTTGCGGCATTTTTAATTAGATAAAATCCAATGGGGACTTGGTGGTATTTGAACATGGAACCTCAGGAACCGAAGTTCCGCACTCTAACCACTATAACCACTCCAGTAATTTAAAACCTCGTTTAACCACATAAAACGATTCAATCATAAACAATAACTCTCCCTCTAGTTAACCAAACAGTAAAGAACACATCATGAAATTAACCCTAAAAAGATAGAAAAAAGATTTCGTCGACACTAAGATCAGAGTCACCGGACATGTACTAGACACGAAAAACGAGCTTCAAAATGTGCAATGGGATGTCTTCTTCCGTTGGTTTAGTTACAAACTGATGGTCAAAATGCTATTTTTCTGGAATTGCAAATTAATTTTACTCAGCTTACCTTGAAAACTCGTTTTTAGCTATGATGGATATATAATTGTTGCTTTATGAATTGGTTCAAATGGCGCACTCGGGTTGGGTTTTTTTTTGTCCAAGGACGCTAGGTATAAGCCCGGGTTTGTTTTCACATTACTTCTAGGGTTGCGGCATTTTTAATTAGATAAAATCCAATGGGGACTTGGTGGTATTTGAACATGGAACCTCAGGAACCGAAGTTCCGCGCTCTAACCACTATACCAGCTATCTCCCCTACAGTGTCAGGTAGGTTATAAAAATACAATAAAATATATGTTTTAAATAAATCTAATTGAATTATGATACTTAAATAAATTATTTAAAACATGGTCAGTTAAGTTGTAAAGCAAAAGGTCCCAAATTTCACAGTTATATCCAGAATATCACCAAGTGGTTCAAATGGTCAACACTTTAAACTTAACTGCAATATAATAACATGACTTAATTGTCTAAAGACAATCTTCAGCCTTATCTTAATAAAACCAATTAAAAGAGAAGAGCTTCCATTCTGCATTGAAAGATTCCTAACTTATAGGTATTTAAAACAATTTCGGAAACCTATCTATGGAATAGTTAAATGAATTACATATAGCCCACTCACCACAAAAAGTTGTAAAGGCTACTTTACCCTTAAAAGGCTCTTCACAAAATCAATCCACTTCTAAACCAAATTTTGACTAACTTGTTTGATGAAATGTTAAATTGTCTCACCTCTTTTGTACTTAACATAGTGTTACTGAGGTATGAATATAAGTTAAAATCTAAGTAATTCATATCAACTGTTTTTTATTTTATTTTAAAGTAAATTGATTTTTCTTTTAGTTCATTTTTAAATTCTTATTCAATCATTTTACATGTTATTTTTTGTGCTTGAAAAACTTAAATAAATTAAAGCTTACATTATTTATGTCTCATCTCTATTTCAAGATGAATATTTACGAATTTTTCAAATGCCTATTTCCAAAGTAAAACACAAAGTTTTCTATTGTGCAAACAATAGGAAGACGCATTATTGCAACCACTAAACTCGTAATTTATTAACAGCCTGTGCCCTGATTGTGGTGAAGCTTACTACAGTATATGGGTTGTGCACAGTGCAGTTCTGATCATTACAAATGCATGCATGTGTCTGGTGGCGGAACGTAAACTATAATCTGTGGGATTGTATGTAATTACGACTTTGATCCGGAATGGATATCAGCTGATGACTTGGGGAACAGAAACACATGACAATTATATTTGGAACAGAAAAGGTCATCTAAAGTAGTATTTTTTTGCTTTTTTTATTATCTTATATACTAAAAGTTTGCAAAACTTACGTCAGCTAGCCTAGCCATACTACGGGTCCGATTAACACGTGGTTGGTACCAAATTAAATATATATTCCTGTAGGTGTGCAGAATCCCTTTATAAATTAAAATAGGCTCTAAAATAGCAAACAATAATAATTTTAAATTTTAAAAGTTTACATGGACCTTATGGGTTGCCATGTTGGTGACGAAATAACAACAGAAAATCAAAACAAATTGAAGAAATTCCAATCACATGTTTTATTTACAGCGTGGGCTGAAAAGTTTGCACAATACGTCGAGTTTTTAACCACGGGACGATCTTTCGTATTAAATTAAATTTTAAATTTGGATTGGGATTTTACACAAGTCAACCTACTTATTAGTTTGAAATACATACAGATATATGCGGTTAAATACTTTTTTTATATACAATATTTTATAGGGCCTAATAATTTTTACAATATAAACGTATGTATATTTACTACTTTCACAAAAACAAATTCGAAACATCTTCTTCGCTGTGTTGTGTACACGACACAGTTTAGGAGTTCGCATTTTCAACCAGAGTAGATAAGGTAATAGGATAGAATTTTGTTTATTTGAATTAATTAAATAAATAATAATATATTTTTTGTATCCTTGTTATCCTGGAAACAAGTTTGATTACTTTTCTAAATGTGCTTACAAGTATATTATTTACCTTAACACGTTTATGTCTAAAAAAAAACAAAAAACCTTATAGCAGATTTAAAAAGGGGTCAAAAGAATAAAAGGGTCATATCTACTTAACTAATCTGTTCATTCTTAGAAGTTAATACATCCACAAGTTATTAAAAGTTATTAATTTAAAGAATGTTTATATTGTTTGAGTTCCACTTTGATCAAATGTCCATATTTTCCAAACTTGGCATTTTTGCTCAGAGGACACTACAAAATGGTCGCCAGCAACACAAAATCCTGCCAAGAAGCGATACCTTCAATTATTCGTGTTAGCTTAGTGACCACAAACAGATAAAAGTAAGTCATAATTTTGTAGAAAATACTAAATAAAATACTAAATGATTCAATAACAGTCTTATGAGGATTTTTATTGATACATCTGACCAGTTTGCTGTTACAAGACATAGCTCAAATCACAAGACTTACCTTTTTCTTAAATTATTTGAAACTTAATTTTGTTTATTAATGAGCTCGTTATTAAAATTTTTTTTTATTCCAAAAATGTTAGGTACACAGTAATATAGTATACGTTATGATGCATCATGTATAATACTGTACAATCAATTAAGGAATGGTTTTTAAAATTCAATTTTTTAAGAACTATTTATACAACTCTTGTATTATGTGTTTTTTTTTCTTTATGACCATATTCCTCAGGGCTAATACGATTATAAACCACGTTCTCATATATAAATCTGTTAAAAAGATATTTCAGAGATTGGTAAGATAAATTTTACAAATTGTGTTTACAGTCCATTTCACACTTAGACTATACATACTAAATATGTCAACGGTAACGTAGTGACTTGCTAATATGCCTGAATGATTGCGATAATATTCGTACATATTTTACAATATAATTTTTAAAGTCAACTAAGACATTACTAAATATACACTTAAACATAAATCTCTCACTCCGTTTCCAAGTAATTCAATTCTGGAATAACGTCACTAAGTACCATAGTTTGTTTAACTTACCATAACACCAGTACTTAAGTTTTCACACTTTATGATTCCGTGGTTGTTGTAGCACTGTACATAGTCATAATAACCAACAAACTATTTTCAACCATCATTCCAACCAATTCATAGTTAACCTCAAAGATCAGGCAGGACCTTGGACCCGAACGATGAATAGAAGACAGCATCTGATGTTTGACTTTTTTCCTACGCTGGAAGTCACCACGACAATTCTTGAGGGACGCGAACAACTGAGATTTTACTTGACGTTTTAACTGTTGTAGAATCTGTATGAGTATTACCAGTGCTAGGAACACCAACGCTTGTGGCAGACAAGCATAAAGTACATGGAGAATTGGATACTTCCAAATGAAAAGGTAATTTGCGAGAATAATCTGTAGTATGACGACATGAAAAACTATTTCCACGCGATACATGCTTATCAGCTCAAGCTCCGTTGTGTCCAACACACCTTGTAGACTTTGTAACATCTTGATCTGTTCTTCTTGCATTACGTTGACCAAATTCCTTCTTCCCGTTCTTGATCCATGTTGGATTGATGTCCTTAGTTGACATAGCTGGTGCGTTTCCCATACAATTCTGCTATAATGTAGGACTCTTTTCAAAAAAATTACTATGGTTACCATTTGAATAGCTGGAGAGGCCATTGAGATGTACTTTGATAGGATACCCACCCAGCTTAGTTTAGATTCTAGTTTTATTTCGACGATGATAGTGTAGATATGATATAACGGGTAGAGTATTAGTGAAATAGGCAGCCCGAAATGAACCATTTTCGAAGAAATACCATCATATTTATCGATTTGTCCTGATAGCAATTCCCTTCCAATAGCTTCCAAAGTCAACACTGTTTCCACTTTTGTTTTGTAATCAAAGATTTCCTTGACTATAGCGTATGAAGCGTATGTCCATGTAAGAGAAGTTTTAACGTTCGATACAAATCCTCGATTCATTTCTGTGTTACTGATGGTAAAACTATATGCCAGGCATAGTATAAGTAGGCTGCTGTAAAGAACTTTTACCTTACTTCTCCTGAGCGTTTTCAGTGATGCTGTATTCAGTCCAACAATTGTGTTAACCCATAACATAGGGCGAAATAAGCCGAGATTTTCTTCCATTACCCTTAGCTGATACTGACAAAAACCTATCGGGTAATAAAATAAACTTTTTTCTTTTACCGAGTAGTAGTTACTATGTTGCCTACACGTTGCTATGCGATGTAGTGTACGATCAAGCTATTACATTTTCTTCTAGAGTGGTGTAACGAAGTACTGCACACCTCTTCGTTATTAAAGTCAATGTTTACCATAGTTTCCATAGAAACACCAAAGTAACGCCAGTCCTTATTAAAAGTGTATTCCTTTTAATTTTTCCCACTTTTTCCGAAAAAGTCGTGTGTTAATTATTGATTTTCGGAAACACACCACTACCCATGCCAAGGGTGTTTTTTCTGTGTGTAGACCTTTAGTCTACTTGCTTAAAGATCTTCAGACACTATATGGTGACATTTTTCGCACTTAACCTTAACTAGGCGGAGTTTGCCTAGGCCCGAATAGCTCACTCCGTTTCTATACGTACATTTCTTACAAGACGAAGCCTGCAATATGATACAGGTCGTTCTTTTTGGATCGAAGAATGTTTCAAGCAAAGTTTGGCCAGCAGACCCAGTTGACCTCACCTTCCATCATGGTCCCACTAATCGATTAAACCGACAACACCACAAAATGTGGAGTCCTTCCTCGGCGGAGCATATCCATATACGCAAACAGCGGAAGATCGTGTGTTCCGCGTTTTCAGGAATGCCCGGGCAGTACGGACACTCGGGTGATGAATTTTACTTTTCTATCTAATGTAGGTAGATTATTCTGGACACATTTTGTAATATATCAGTAGAATATATAGTTAATCTCTTCTCATTTACAGATAAACCAAAAATGTTACCATTAGCTTTCGTTTTTCAGATAAAGCGCTGTTGACACATAATAAGTTATATTAGATGAAGGTTAAGTAAGAACTTTCCAACGAATATAAGAACAGAAGTGGTGTGGATCATGAACATAAATAAATCAAGTACCTGGCCCAAAAATATACATTAACATCACTTACATGAAACTGCCCAAGCCTTGTGTTAATGATTCGTTATGTGATAATCCAATTTGTTTATGTTTATGATACCGTTTCTGTTATAATACTCGTAGATTTTTCAAGGTATCGGTAAAAGGGTTCCACCCACTGGCTGTTTACCACATGGTCCTAATTAATAACATGGTCATACAAAAAAGAACATCCTTGCATTATTAATGTTTTTATTGAGACGATGTAAAGCGTAAAATATTCACAAAGATCCAAACTATGCACACTGAAACTTCATAACTGTTTCTGTATTTACAAAATCATTTTGAAAATCCGTAAATTAGTCTTTTTCACCTGAGATTTTAACTTTGCTTCACCCACTGCCCACTGCAAGCTCTGATATGTTAAGATCACATCAAGCACACAATCATTGGAAACGAATTAGTTTTATAATGTTGGGAGCTTGTACCTTAGAGGAATGTTAGGAAACATTAGCATGTTTAGCCGCTATCTTGAATTTACAGGGTAGAACCCTCTTATACAGTAAAATTATCACATTGCTTTTACAGAAAGTAGTTAGTTATTCGTTTTTCTGTGAAATGACACATACTATATTTTTATTAATAATAAATCTACAGCTTAAGGTTGTGGTTAAACCATTTTATCAAGAACCTCCTTTACAAAACACATTTTACATCTTTTAACAATATTCAGTTATTTAGACTACAAAGGTGTCAGTCGATTTAATCGAACGTAGGTGATAGCGAGTGAGAGCCTGTCAGTAGAATATACAAGATAATCTCATGTCACCAGCTGTAGATGAATCACATATGTCAGCAGTGGCTCTGATAGTCATCTGATATCAAAGGTGTGTGGTGTGAATATAACTGTTACTTTATCAGGTATATTTTTCTACAACTGTCATTTGTATGTGCAATATAAATTCATATTTGATTTCCCATCCATCTACACTATTACAAATATTCTTGTAGTTTTGACCTTATTTTTTGTATTGTTTTTGTTGTGGATATTAAACGTTTTCAATACCTAATCAAGTTTATTAAAAATTATTTTCTCTAAATTACTGGGGTCATGAATAAAAACTAATAAATTTCAAACAACAAGAGTAAACGCACAGAACAATGAGCTCTATGTAGACTATTTCCATAATACTCATTAGTGGCCGAAGCAATACCTTTTAATTGGGTTTTTAGCATTTATACATTTTTTTTATAAATTTTATGTCTTAATTTGTATATATACATTTATAAAATTAATCTAAACTACTATCGTTGCACTTTTTGAAGAAAAATTTATTTTGTTTGTGTACTTTTTGTGGAAATAAATCCATTTTTGAATTGATTTTACTTAGCTGGCTGCAAAGTCAAGATATTTTTTCATTATATCTGTACGGCCATTACCTCTTTGTATCCGTGTTAGTTTATTCAAAATTATTAGTAAAATCATAACAAAGGTAGATAGTTTTGTATCTACTTATTGCATACTAAGATAAGAATGCAATAAGTAGCTGGCATAAGGATGACTTGCTTTTGATTACAACTCAAATTAGACATTGAATTTTAGAATAAGATTTAGGTGTCTTATTTTACTCAATTATTTTTAGAGTAAATTAAATCGTGATTCGTGATCATTCTTAAAAGCAAAGTTAGTTGAAAGATTACCTGAAAATACTTAAAATAAATTTAAAAAATCAATGTAGCTCTTAAGTTGTTTGACATTCACGTATGGAATATCATGTCTGTTTCGTATCATGTATAAGCAGAGCTATAACACAGGACATAGCAGGATCAGGTTCGCAGTGAACGCGTTTTTGTCATGCAACGGACAAATTATCGAGTTACAAGTGGAAGTTGTATTGGTCTGTACTTAAGTCACATGCATTAATACGTTATGTGGAACAAACTTGCACAGCATACTAGTTGTAGAGTAGTATCCTTGACTATATATACCTACTGTAGTTATATATAGTCAATGGTAGTATGCTACTGTACAACGTTGAGTACATACTAACGTTGTACGCAATCAACTGGTATTACACGTTGCAACGAATATTTGATAGTTTTAGCCACATGTTAAGCATCAATAAGCTATCTGGAATGAAATTGTACAACATACTAGTTGTAGAGGTGGAACTGTTATTACACGTTGCAACGAATTTTTAATAGTTTTAGCCACATGTTTAATACTAATAAATGATCTAGAACAAACTTGGAAAGCATACTAGTTGTACAGGTGGAACTGTTATTACACGTTGCAATGAATATTTAATAGTTTTAGCCACATTTTTAGCATCAATAAGTTATACCTGTAACAAACTTGCACAGCATACTAGTTGTACAGGTGGAACTGTTATTACACGTTGCAATGAATATTTAATAGTTTTAGCCACATTTTTAGCATCAATAAGTTATACCTGTAACAAACTTGGACAGCATACTAGTTGTACAGCTTGAACTGTTATTACACGTTGCAACGAATATTTAATAGTTTTAGCTACATGTTTAGCATCAATAAGTGATACATGGAACAAACTTGCACAGCATACTTGTTGTACATGTGGAACTGTTATTACACGTTGCAACGAATATTTAATAGTTTTAGCCACGTTTTTAGTATCAATAAGTTATACCTCAAACAAACTTGCACAGCATACTTGTTGTACATGTGGAACTGTTATTACACGTTGCAACGAATATTTAATAGTTTTAGCTACATGTTAGCATCAATAAGTGATACATGGAACAAACTGCACAGCATATTTGTTGTACATGTGGAACTGTTATTACACGTTGCAACGAATATTTAATAGTTTTAGCTACATGTTTAGCATCAATAAGTGATACATGGAACAAACTTGCACAGCATACTTGTTGTACATGTGGAACTGTTATTACACGTTGCAACGAATATTTAATAGTTTTAGCTACATGTTTAGCATCAATAAGTTATACCTGGAACAAACTTGCACAGCATACTTGTTGTACATGTAGAACTGTTATTACACGTTGCAACGAATATTCAAAAGTTTTTGAGTTGGAAATAAATCACTTGATAAGAAATGGTAATACCATTTAGCGTGTACGACACGTAAATTCTTTGTCAATCGAGTTTCTTTGGAAACAATCTGCATTTTGATGCAGATAAATGAAACACCTGTGGGGGAAAAGGAACATTTAATTTATTATATGGCTTTCTAGAAGCAAATGGTGAAACATATTTAATACTAGTTATAAATATTACGATTCTACTAAGGCTAATCTTAGCTCACTTATAAGGTTGGTATTACAACAACCATGCTTTAAATTAGCCTTGATTAACGAGGTTCTAAAACCCAGAACCTTGGGGACCTTCTGATATTAAATTACCTGCAGATGTATGAAGTAAAAAATAATAGTATACAAAATAAAAGTCAATTCAGACTGACTTCGTTTTGTTAAATAAAATTTAAAGCATTGATAATTGGTCATTCATACATCGAACGAATTTGTTGATTCTGTTTTTGCAAAACTGTAACTGAACTCAGAATTGGACTATTACAAAATCAATGACGGAAGCTTGTAATCCATACCTGTGCATGCATTGTCCCGGCTGGCTGCTGGATTTGCTTACATAATCTATCACGTCCCTGCAAACCGGGTATAGCGTGGAGAGGGGCTCACGCTTCAAATGGTTAAGCAATTTGGTGAAATCCCTAAACTTAATATTTACATAAAGAAATTTGCCTATAAAGACAGAAAAATATTCAAAATATTCATATACGTTGATGGTACGTTCAGTTCGGGAAAGAAATTACAGACAAAACTATGTGGATTTATTTGTATTAGTGTTAAATTTTTTACACTTGTTATAGCACAGAAAAAATAAAAAATGATATGCTTATGGTATGAAGTATATATATTCCTCATCTTTGAAAACGCGATACAGTATTTGGAGACTTGTACATCAGGCAGAGACGGCCTTGGGTACGCTTTTCTGTGGTAGTCGCTAGATGTAGATATCTCAGCCTGTGATATTTGGAAGTGAAGTCTCCAAACATCGCATTTTCAAAGCTGAGGAATATATATCCACTGTAGAAGTTTGCGTATTATGTAATATGATAAAAAATTAAGACAAGCCAGGTTTCATACAAAAAATTAAAGGTGAACTATTTTGCTATTCTATTGCAAAGTTCCAAAATTTCATAGTTATCTACAGTGATTTAGACAAATAAAATAAAACTATCCATTTATGTAATGCTTTACTAAGATACAGTAACATGAATATCAAAGTCAGTTTGTTACCTATGTTGCAGTGTTGCCTATGTTACTTTGGCCCTTGTAATTTGGAGTTAATAATGGTCATTATGCTCAATAAATGATATCCATGAATACGTCTATATTCAATATGAAGTAATATTTTGACAAATAAAAAAAATCCAAAACACTGGACCATCCTAAACCTACTTTTAAACAACAGCAATATTTATTTAATCCAAAGAAACACGATGAAAATTTAAAATGATGAAAAAACTAATCAAAAGACCCTTATCAATCTTTTGTGATCTTAAAAAATTCAAGTTGATAAATAATGATTTATAGAAACAAAAACTACTTATAAATCGGAAGATAATACATTAATACCTACAGTGTTTTATTCTATTTATTATCATCATTAATGTTAGTTGTTATGTTCATAAAGTTAAAGAATACGAAAAATTATAAAAGTGTAGAAAGGAATAATTGAAACTATTCGTTAAATAATATTTAGAAGAGAATATCATCCTAATAAGCCATACTAGATAATTAAAACATCTAGGATGCATTAGTCGATCGATGTACCAAAACCTCATTAACCATGATGCTGATGCAGGCACTAGACTATGCTGACCAGAACAGGTTAATAAGTTAACAAAGAGGAAACTGGGGTTTTAAGCTATATTTTCAGAACATTAATTTAAGTAATAGGTAAAAAAAAATACGTAGAGGGGCAAAAAAAAATATTTGAATGCATGTGTCAGAAACTTGTATGAGAATCGGTATAAATTTTCAATATTTGTATACTTTACTCGTATAGATCTTACATTACTTGTTTAGAATATGTAACGTGTTATTAAATTACTATGATTTAAAATAATAAAATATTAATATGATTATTATAATTATTAAATATGATTATTATAAATATATATTATTCAAAATATTATGTTTGTTAAAGTGGGCTGAAAATTAAAAGTATGTAACTCCACAACGTTCATTAAATTGTTGCAGTAGACAAATTTGCTTAAAAAAATAATCATATCTAAGAATTTTGTTTTCAAATCATTCAATCTGTAAAATTTGCCTAATAAATCATGTAAATAATAAATAATCTTTTCCTACAGTAACCTGACAAAGTGGGCTTTCTTGCACTGTTTATAGCACGCAAAGTAGCTAATTGCTGCATTTAATTACTTTTAACAGAACATTTTTTTCCTCACTCCAGTATTCCAGCCAAACAACACAGTTTCTTCAACGATCTTTTAAATGGCCGATTATTATTATATGTATTACTTAATTTCAATTAGTTTTGAATATATATTGTATATGTATTAAATTATTTAAAAAAATTGCGTTTTATGAATAATTTAAAACTGTATGTTGCCAGTTGTATTTTTATCACATTGTAAACATACAACTTCATAGCTGTTTTAAAAATAAATTCTATTATTATCAATCCAAACAAACTAAAACATTATATTACGCTTTGAAAATCAAAGGGAGCCTACGTACGCTATGTATCTAATGACAATTATTAAAATAATCGTAACAGATATAATATTGAATTTAAATAGTAGTACAATTTCTTATCAAATTAAAATCGTTTTATTATGACGATATATCCATATAAAGAATGATCCAAAAATAACCTTGCACTGAAAACCTGGTTTTTGTTTGTAATATCTTTGAAATCAATCAAGGTTATTTACTCGTACCTTTTAAATACTGCAATAATGAAATACTTGCCTCTGTTTTTAAAAAACGTTATTTAAAGTTTGTGCACATTTTACATCCACACAAATCGAGCAGCAGTTACAACTGAAGTCTATTTCAATAACAAATTAATTTCACTATGCATAGCCATGTCAGTGAAGACTCAAAGGCTTTAAGTTGAAGGCGGGCTTTAGCCTTATCCAATATAACTAATTGCTATTGCAAGACATTGTTGCTGTATTTCAGTGGTGCAATATAACGGCTCCGACTATTGTAGTTCATGTCTGTTAAGAACGGTAATTAAAATAAAAAATAAAAAAACGTTAGTACAAAATGTCATGAATATCTGTGTAGTTTAAATGTGTGGGTAGGGTGGAAAAGTAAGTAGAGGGAGTAGAGTAAAGGCCTATTCGGAATTTATTATTTGATATAGTAAGGAGTGTTTTTGTATCATACATTTTTTCGATTGTTATACTTTAACGGTTTTATGATTTAGGTGTCATTTTAAAGATTATGATCTACAGGAGTGCCAACTGGTATCAAAACAGGTAATTTAATTTATGACTTTTCCCCCTAAATGTTTCATTTATTTCCAGAGATCATTTTCAAAGATCCAACTTTTGTACTGGTTTTAAATTCTAACCATAAATAACTTTGAGTTGAAAATTAACCACAATCAGATAAGAAAGGCAAAAATGTTGTGAAAAAAGAATTTGAATGAGCCTGATCAAGCAAAGTAAATCACTCTATAAGGCATATTTGTCCACCAACAAATTTAACTTTTTGTAATCCAGTATTTTTATTCAAATAATTACTGTAATAAACAAATATAATTTTTAAAAGGTAAAAGGTTATTGCTTATTCGTTTGACCTCGAAAACAAGTGTTAAACTGTAACCTGTGCATGACCTCCTCGTTTATTTATTTTGTTAAATCATAGGTCTTAGAGCCATATGTTCAATCGATGTCTACAGTTATGTTCTTAGATGCATAGAATCATGAAGTTAGGGTTTATTTTTACATTTATTAGCCTAAGAAAATCGAAGCGAGTCTTGGACAATTTTTTTCGTCCTTTGCATGTCTGAGGCTAAATCGACACGATTAATACTGTATTAGGCTCGTAACGATAAAATATAGTGTTATTAGAACAAAGAGTATAGTTAAGTTGCAGCCCATTGTTTATTTTACTACTACTAATTATAAATTTAATTGTTTCCGTTTATTTGCCGGTAGATTAACAGCTCGAGGTGCGAGCCGCACTCTTCCATGACTCGATTTATAGAAATTCACCTTCCCAGTGATAAATGTGTTCATTATGTTCCTTTAAATACACACTTTCAGTAGTTTACGGGTTCTTAAATAGTTCTATTGATTTTCTTACGTAAAATGAAGAGTCAACTTTTTTGTACGGTAGTTCATAATGAATTTAAGATGTTATAATTTCAAATGAATCAACACTTCACTAAGTAGTTAATCTTATCCACTGGTTGTTGGATAGTAGTTAGACAAGTTCTGAGAGCTAAATTATAGTAAATAAAATCTCTACCAATATTATTTTCTAAGTGAAAATCGTTAAACATATGGAAGTTGTTTTAAGGCTCAAATTATATTTAAAGAACCTGCTTGGATTTGATTGAATTTTATATTTTATATAGTTACAGTACTTCTGCTCCTTAACCAAAAATTAACAGGAATTATTTTCAAGTCAACTAATTCTAGCATTATCGGTAAAACAGTCACACCTCTTCGAACTGCTTACCCCGATGTTTTGTGCTGACAATTTTTATACAATACAAAAACTTGGGATTGAAGATTCAGTATCTGTATTCAGGCTGTGAGACAGCAAGATATTAACAACTCAGTCACACTCCTTACCGTCCAGTCTGGCCTTCTACATTAAGTACTGCTTCCTTTGCTGTGGAAGAGTTTCCATTACAGTATTGGATGTCATTTTTGAAACATGTGGAAAATATTTGGGTTTTATACAAAATATAGATTTTTAAAATTTGTTTGTAATCATTCTTAAAAAGTGTAAAGGCTCTTTTTACACTAGGAAAAAGTAGGAGTTTTTTGTTTAGTTCGCTTTCTTTTTTATAAAAAATATTACAATTTTCTAAAAAAAAGATACATTAAGTCAAAGAATATTGTGCACATTTTAAAACTATAAAAGATTGTCTCCCCTTTGTTTTGTTGTTGAGAATCCGGTCCTGTCTTTAGTGAAGTTAATGAATCCTACCTAAAACAGAACAAGAGTATTACAAATAAAATAGACTGCATGCAAATATTACAATTGCAAGATAATAAACTAAATTTAATCTATATATTAACACGCTGGCATGTTTATTTAAAACCTTTGTTTTCAGCACGTGTGCATCGCAGGAAAAATCTACGCATACTGTTAGAAAGATATTTTCCTGTAGATGTGCAGAATCCCTTTATAAATTAAAATAGGCTCAAAAATAAGCATAACAAATGAATTTGAAAACGTAAAAAAATAACGTATGACCTTATGGGTTGTCATGATGGTGACGAAATAACAACTAAATATAAACAGAAAGTCAAAACAAATTCCTATCACATGTTTTATTTACAGCGAGGGATGAAAATAGAGAAGTACATACATTACATATTTTTGGTAGAGTTTTCGACCACTGGACGATCTTTAGTATGGACAAATTTAACAATCCAATTTTAGAAGATAATTGGATAACACACTTTAATTTTAAAGCAGGAATTTTTCAACAGTAAGCTCCAAAAAAATAGGCCTACTAACTATAGAGCATTTACGCTTAGTAAGTTATACTTTACAAGATAACCAATAACAAATTTGCATTTATTGTTTCACTACCACCTTAAGTTGCAAATAAACTAAACAAAAATAATCCATATATTTACTACACTTATCAAGTACAAGAATCCGCTAGAATGTAAACTGTTATTACAATACAACCTAACTTTGAATTTACCAAATTATTATTGTGAAAAAAACCCCTTTTGTAAACCCATAGGTGAATTACTTACCATTAAAAATAAGCACAATAAAGTGAAAGAAACTTGGTATTGCAGCCGACAAATGTGGTTACCACTAATTTAGATCTAGCAAACTTGAACGCACTTAGAACATCTCAAGTAGTCCAAGACCAAGTTTTGTGGCTAAACTTGAACTTGCTCTAAGCGGTCAACACTTGTAGGATACATCTTTTTCTTCGGGGATTTAGATTAATTTATAATTCGACAAAATTTGACGAATAAAGATTACCAAACTAGTTATCAATGTTTAATTCTGATATGAATTGTCACCTTATTTAGAAGGGATGTTACATGAAAATATAGCTTATTCCCTACATGTAAAATTGGGATTCTCAAATAAATCATGATAAATTAAACACAACACTAAAATATTTTCGGAATAAAAACAGAGGATTAATCTTGAAACTTTTTATTTTGGATAAAATTTAAAACAAAGAGGTATTGAATAAAGGCCTTTGTTTCAATTACAATAACTTGTTTTATGAAGGTGCATTTAATAACAGCATCTTGTAATGTAATTACACTATAAACCGTAATAGAGATTATAATGTAAAAACGTCATTTAACTCAAAAAATGAAATACAAATTTTATTCTGATAAACTAAGGAAAATCTAACCCAACAATATGTAATGTACATGGATAGCTTTGAAACATGTGACGAATAAAAATCTAAGAAAAATTAGGAAAACGACGAGAACAATCTAAGCAAATGAAAAACCTAAACAACATAACAACTACATGACAAGAATATGAAGACACATTGATAATAACTCACTACACACTATAACTATACTCGAAGTAACGATAAACATTACAATGTAAGTTGAGAATGGTGGCCAATGCTTGTTTCCTATTGGCCACTGCCGTCGTGTTAGACGGAAATGGACCGGGATAGCCCCAGGACGGACTTTGTGTAGATCAACCAGACAACAGAACGTCAGCTTGGGAGACATTTCGTGGAAATACACCTGGAAATAGTCACTCTTGTAAGTATACCTTTAGGAGTTAAGGGAGAGAAAGCTTCCAGCGTATGTGTTTATTTAAACGAAACATTTGAGATGTGTTTTAAACAGCTAATTGTCAAGTAAAAAAATAAATAATTTCACATAGAATGTTGTAGGTCTATACTTTATAAAATGAACAGCCACACAGAAATTTAAATGTGTGATTTTGTATACTAAATATACAGAAAACGTTGATAAAGACGATTCGAGCTTCAGTGATTGCAAGGAAAATACATGCTCACTAAATAACTCTACTATGTGTAACCTCTATGTGTCTCTATGTATTATTATGCTAACCTCTACAAAGTATTCGTATATTCAACAAACAATTAAAACATCCACGGAGGTGAAAAATATACTAAGCGGAAAATTACTGTTTAATACGTCCCTAGAACTAAGTAGCATTTTCAAAGTTTATCATAATTTGTAGCGGTGTTTTTCGCTTTCGTTAACCAATCCTGGTGTAAGTGGATATAAGGTCTATTGTACTAAAACTTACGCAATTAAACAAGTAGTCTACGATAGATTTTTATTTTACGATAAGTTGTTTTTTGGCAAGTTTGTAGCTTTTGATATTATGGTCAATTAAAATTAATTGTAATAGTCCCTGAACCGTAATATTGACTGATTTGGGTTCAATTGCAGACAGTTAGGCCTACTGTAAAACCCATTATGGTACAGTTTATTCGATCATTATATACTTTTGATCAAATATTAGCAATGACAAGCTACCAACGATTACAATTAGTTGTTATTCTTTGGTCATTGGTAAAAAAAAATCAAATTGTTCATATATTTTAATACATTAATTTAAAAAATAAACATTTAGCACCCTTGCCGTATAAAAATATTTTACGAATATAATTTTAAAATCCTCAATTTTTTTCTTGATCTTAACCTTCTATAACCTTGATTTAGACATTCCGACATTTCATATTTTAAAAATCAAACTAGTTTAATGTTTCACGTTGTTCAAAGTTCATTGAAATTAGACCGGACTGAATCAGTCACGTTTTACTCTAATCCGATTCCAGATCGACTTTGTCCATGGTATAATCTATCACGTCAGTAGTTTGTATTCAATTTGTCGTTGTTCACCTCTACCTGCCTGCATGTTAAAATGTACAGACGGGGATGAAGCTTTTAACGAAGAATATAGTTTATCTTATATTATTTTTGACGAGATTCCATTTTCATTACTTTTTGTGAATGTGTATTGTAGGCATAGGTGTATTTCCTTGTAAGGTATGTTCTAAAACCTCTCATAATTTGGTTTAACATTATTTGGATTGTTTAATATTTGAATTGCAGGGATTGGAGATAGTTATCAGGCAATTGAAATAGAAGTTTACGCAACGATTGCGTAAAAATAGTGTTAACGAAACGAGTAGAAAATTTAAGGTTCGAGCCTTGGCGAGTGCCTTAAAATCTTCTACGAGTGTCGTTAACACTGAAGTCAGCTGTAAATACTTTAATTAGAAAGTTTTTTTCAAAAAGCAGAGGTTAAGAGGTACAGGTTCTGCTCTCGATAGATTTTAAAAATATAAACAAACATTTCAAAGTAAAGATAAAGCATCTGATTACAGATAAAAAAGTGTTGGTTGTGTATTAACATCGATCTCCATCGATGTGTATTAACAAGCCATATACAAATTTAACATACTTACACATTAAAGACTATAAAGTAGAAAATAATTTATATGTAAAAAAACATTTCTAAATGCCACACTGCGTTTTTGTGCGTTTGTTTTAAATGCACAAAAAGTACAAAATATTTTATAAATATGTGGAAAGAATAAATACTTGTAAGATCTAAAACGAAAAACAATGGGCGCATGCAATAGATAATAATAAAAGGAGGGTATTTGTAAATTTGCTTTTCGCCCAATATTTTTCATTTTAAATCTTGAAAGTAATTATTCTTTCTACATATTTATAAATTATTCTACATTTTAGTGCGTTTGAACGTGGAATTGTGTTATTTAAAAACAGTTTTTGTTGTATAAATTATTTAGCTCAGTTTTTGTATATATAAATTATTTAGCTATACAGTCCTTATATTTTTGTAGTAGGGTTATACACTATTTTTCCTGTTTAATGTTTGAATGTGACGAACGCAAGTTAAACAGCAAAATGAATTGTTAAACCGCTTCGCCACGGAGATATAAACTTAAGTAAATGTGGTATCAGACCAATAGAGAAGTGAGTTAAAAGTTAGTTGCGGGCAAAGGTCACTATTGCAGAATCAGCTAACTTTAACGCTCTTAAGGCGAAGCAAGTTGTCGAGGACTTGGTAACGTGGTTTGTCAACTTTGTCAGCTGACCGTCCACACTTGATGTCGATACGTCGAGAAGAAGAAGACCATTTTAGGCAGGCCTGTCTTTTGTAATGAAGCTTTTGATGAATATATCTGAGTTTAACTAAATTGCGAAGAAATAATTTTAAAATATAAAATGGAATGGTTGCTTAAATTGACGTTATTGTTTAAAGGTTTAAAGGTCTAAGGTATTAACTGCTCCCACTTGGTATAGGACCCAGAATATTCAGTGATATAACAACTGGATCAAAATTCTAAACATAATAGTTTATTTTATGTACAGTGTAACGACAATTTAATAGGTTGTTAAATGTTTTAGGGATTTTTGCTTTTACAATTTTACAACAACAAACTTTAAATAAAATCAATCACTTTTGTCTTGTCTAACTTAATGATATAGAAACATAAAAATGTGAAAAATAATTATCACGTGGAATTTATTAAAAAAATGATCAGAAATAGGTCATTAAAACATAATAGTTTTGCTCCAAGTGTAAAATATAGTTTTTTGTGTTTAAAAACACGTAGAATGGACACAAGTAGGCATTTTCATATGTAGGCCTATTTGACACACTTATTATTTTGCATTGTATCAGCAACTGTTATATTAGTAATATTATATTGACAAAAAAAAAACGTTTTCAGTAATACTGTAATACTTTTCCATGAAATTGAGACCATAAAAGTACGTATTTTAAGCCAAGTATGAATGGAGATGAGTGTAGGATGAGTGACGCGATCTTGTAGTCTTGTTAGTGACTAAGGCCGACATGTTCCTTAGACACAGCTGTTAATTAATAGCCCATACAGCTAATGGCAACTAAAATAGTGGAATCCGAACCACATTTTTGCCTTGTTATTTACGAATTGGTCTAATTATCAGGATAGTACTGCGGATAGTCGTAGTACTCACTAGCGCGGACGTTAATCCACATCAGGGATTATCGCATTTACAGTGTATGCTATAAATATCGACAATAGTAGTTAAAGTGTGAGATTTTATCACCCAATAATCTTAAGAATATTTTCCACAAGCAGATGCGATAATCATGTTAAACTCTCGTGTCGTGTAGATATAGACTTTCTCACGGTTGTAGACGTCTAAAGTTGCTAACCACTGTACAAATGTCACTAACCGGGTTAACGAGGGAAGACCCTAGGGCTGGTAGTCCCACGATGACCTGCTGTGTTTAGCATCTGAGTCAGCTGATTAGCATGGTGTTAAGAAGAAGAACACTCAGACTTGTGCACGGTTTTGACTATTTATAAATAAAATACTGTGTAAAATGTGTTTTAATGAAATATTTAAACCTATTAATTTCAATTTACGTGTGTTTGTAATTACTATGTTCTATTGAAGAAGTGTATAGCCAAAGCCTTTGGTATGAGAAAATATAAAAATATAAGGTAAAAATAAACACATGTCTTGGCTAATAGTATCAATTAGTAGGATCAAAGAAACATGTTCGAAAATAACCTATAAATTCAAAATATGCCGAGAGAAGGGCTGCACTTTACTTTAGGTCCTACACTCATTCAATTGAAAATATCAATTATACGATTGTTTCATTCGATATATCGTTTGGTTAGTTAGGTTAGGTTAACCTTACCTAACGAACCAAAAAATATATCGAGTGAAACAATCGATTAATCGATATATCGATCGATATTTTCATTCGAATGAGTTTAGGACCTAAAGTAAAGTGCAGCCGAGAGAAGATATGTATAGCTGTAATGTCATGTAGCTTGCAGCTATATTATTTCATATTTTCCTTAATCCAAGAGTTTGAAAAAAGTAAAAAAAATTTGAAGTTTTTACAAAATTTTCAAATGTAACAATTGAATTATATAGTATATCCAAAAAAATATTCGTGTAACTTTCACCTAAATTTATCAATCCCCCAGGCCTACCTATTTAATAAATCAACCTTACACACTGTTAGGTACCTTTTCTTTGTTTAACAAACCCAGAAACGTTACCAGAACCACCGTAATCCTTCTCTTACTGACTATTTTTGGTACTTCAGTATTAAACGGAGGCCACATTTTGTCAGCGCGCTGCGGCGGTTATGTTAGGTTGGGTTATCGTAAATATTATGTGTGTAGGACTTTCCTCGCTTCGTTATGAATCGAACGATACTTTCTATTATGATAACCCAACCTAACATAACCGCCGCAGCGCGCTGACAAAATGTGGCCTCCGTTTAATACTGAAGTACCCTATTTTTAAACTTTAAACATTCGGCCATCAAAATTAAAGGTAGGTAGATTGAAGTAAAAAATAAAGTGGTGTCTAATCCAATTGGTACACATCAAAGGCCGGCCTCTATAAACAAACACCCCGTTTTAATCAGACTTCGCCTGCTTTTAGAATATAAATGAAGACTTCAGTAAATAACAAACGGAATTGGGATTCACCCACCTTTGTTGATAAAGGATATTGATCTTGTTGGGCGTATTTTCGTTTAATATTGTAAATTAAAAAGTTCTTTGAATGTTTTAGTGTTCAAAACGTAGATACTATAAATTAACTAAATCATTAAAATAATTTAATAGTGTATATAGTGAATATATAGGAATATAAAACTTACAGCAATTAAATGCTTTTTATTATACAACAAGTATTTAATATTAATATTAATATATAATATTAATTAATATTAATATTTAACAAAACTTCTTTAAGGTCAGGAAATAAGAATATGCGTTATGGCTATGCCTTACCTTTAAAAACCATAGATATACTATCATCTACCATTGAAAAAATAGTTTTATATATAATAAAAATATGGATTCCGTTCTTTGGTATACACACTCTCTCCTTTCTGACTAAAAGCTTTATTAGCCTGGTCTA
Source organism: Macrosteles quadrilineatus (assembly GCF_028750875.1). NCBI lineage: Eukaryota > Metazoa > Arthropoda > Insecta > Hemiptera > Cicadellidae > Macrosteles > Macrosteles quadrilineatus. The sequence continues at coordinate 13,075,499 of NW_026542601.1, read as the reverse complement.
GAAAACCAGGCTTATTTTGAAAAAAAAAATTACTATGAGGTAGTTAATATGTTGATTCGACATATTTATTTATATCTTGCTTTTGCAAACCAATAACTATAGCGGACACAGACATTTGAGGTCAAAATAGTGTTTTAGGCTTCTGGTGACCATGAAATGGAACAAAATTATTTTATCACCAAAGTTTTAACATGAAGACCTCAGTAAAGGCTCCTATTATATTGCTGGAAAATATTTATAACACGTCATTTTTCCTTATCCAAAAATTATATTCCATTAAACTATCGGTGCAATCGTGATATTTATGCGGAAATTTCTTGGTCTTATTTTGACTGGATTGTAGCAGTAAAAATCATGATCTCGCTGACGATGAGTCAAAATTTTTTCTCTTGATTTTGGTTTTATTATGACCCATTAAACCTAGTCCTAAATGTTTGATTTTTACTTACGGGACACCCCGTATCTGTCGATTATGCTACCTTTTTATTATCCATTGATGTATCAAAATGTTGTACAAGAGTGTTTAGATGTTTAAGCATCACAGTTTATGCTTGTAGTCTCAGGTGAGACCATAAACCTTTCCGGCTCTGAACTGGCTTATTTCCGCTCTTCCTGCTTGTCAGTTAATCTGTTGAATACTTCCCATCTTACGCCATAGTTGTAAAAGCAAAAACCAACATGGCTTCGAACAATGTCTAGTAGTCCCTACAGTATGAGAGTAAATATTTGATGAAGTTAGTTTAGGATTGGACACAATAAAAAAAAGGTTCAAGGTAGTTGAAGTCCAATAAAGACCTAATTCGAGAGTAATCCACAAATCTAAGTACTTTATAGAAACGTTTTAAATACAAATGTATACTTCGTAGTGTTTATACATTTATACAGCTTGAATCAGACCCGTGCACATACTTTAACAGGATATACAGCCGCTTATGTAACTCACTGACTTAATGATCAGGTATACAAATGTTTACTATCTTCTAGATTAGCTATGAATATGAAGTTTTTTATGGTGATCCGTCTCAAAGTCTCAAACCACCAAGAAAATCCAAAAAAAATACATTTTCAAATACAATCCCCCCCCCCCAAAAAAAAAATATTCCCAATTTTTTTTTTTAGTTTTTTAAATTGGCTATAGCTTGAAAACAGTAAGACTTAGCAGAAGATTTGAAAGAATTTTCATGGTCAGGAATTAAATTTTCTACAAGACACTTCTGTACGTTTTTTGAAAATTGCTATCCTTCGTTTTAAAAACGCATTACTTCTAAAGTTTGTCAAATGTCATGGATATTCAACATGTTTTTATTTTTTTTTTTATTACTTTTCGGCCATAACTTTGCACTTATAAAGATCCTAACATGAAAAAAGTGCCTTAAGTGATATTTAAAAATTGTGACCCACAAAAAAGTGATGGCGGGGTTTCAATAAAAAATGTTAATTTTTAACCCTTGTTTGACCAAACCTTTGCGCACGGGTGGTCTGATTTACCCAATAAAAATAAACCATAATTTCTTAAACTCAGTCTTCCCTGGAACTGAATTGATCACTTTCGGTTGTGGTTTTTGGAAAAATGGTTTTACAACTTCTGCTACCTACTAAAATTGTGGTTACAATGTAATGTTAAGTAGATTTAGCACTAATCAAATGTTACAGCTAAGAGAAAATAGACATAAAAAACTAAAATTAACTTAGAATGACAATCATTATGATCTAGCACTAGCCAAAAGTAATTTACACAGTTAATGCTACATTCACTACTAGTTGACATAAACAATTATCACAAAGAATGTTTGTTGCTCTGCGTCGTGTGATCTAGAGCTTGGGTAATTGCCCGTTATATATTCTACACTTCATCAGCCATTCTTCGCTCCCTAATAACAGCCCTCTTTTTTCGTTTCGCACTCTGTTTTCGCCTCTAATAATAGTAATACGTGGAACTTTTGTAAATCATTCAACAGCTGTAATTTTAGGAGTTTTTCTCTTTTCAATTACACAAATTTGTCGTTAACGTAAATAGTAATTAGAATGAATTATCTAAACGCCACCTGACTTTGAAATACCAACTTTGTAACACAAATGGTGTCAAAGGGGAAATTGGTATGCACAAGTTGATCTTGCATTCGGAGGTTATCTACTTTTTAATCATAGATTGTTTGATCACTTGTTTGCTGAAGTTTTATTTTCGAAAAGAATTTAATTTAATTTTGAATTAAATTCAAGTTTAAGCTTTCACAATAAATGGATTAAAGTTGTTATGTGGTTAACATTTAAATATCCTTAATATCATCAACATGATTTATTATCCATTAAATTGACGAAAATAAACTCTTTTTAATTAATAGAGAACACTACTGTTTTTAGATAGTAAAAGCCCATACTATGAAGGCTTTTTGTTTAATGTCACTAGTCTAGATAATACTTACGCCATTGAAAATTTTTAGAAATACATAAGTAAAATTCGTTAGCCCTGCCCACGTCAAAACAATCATCCCAGTATATATAGATGGGGTTGATTCCAAAATTTCGTAAGAAAATTCATAGTAAAATAGGGTGGTATAAAGTCTCTAAAGAACCATCAGGAGTACATCAACAGTTTAATTTTTTTCTGTGAAACACCCCAAACCTGAACTATGATGTTTTTATTTTCTCATTGGTTATGGTGTTGGCCAAGCTTATGTTTGATTAAGCTTATGCACCCTTGGACCTTAGAACATTCTAATCTTTAAACTTATACAGTCCATTATCATTTAACAAATATACACATTTTTTTGTCGGATGTTAGGTATGTGAGTAGTATATTAATACTTAAATAAAATCTATTCACGCCAGTGAACTTTATATACCCCGTAATCACAATATAGTCGTTTTTACCAGATTAACCAAGGTATTGATATATTTTTCCCATTTGCGTGGATGTTTAATTAATAAATTGCCTTGCCTACTTAATGCCTCCAAAGTGATTGACCAGCCAAAGCTTTCAGTGAAATTAACGCGAGATACATTCAAATTTAGCAGTTGACAAGGAAGCATATTCAACACACAATGTTTGTAAAGTTTGATAGGAAGTTTTAATGTTTTTTAGTTTTGCCACATACAGGGTGTCTCAGACCACCCGGCCGGCTTGTATAGCTCCAATATGAAAGCAAATGGAAACCTAATTGCAACTGGAACCCCCTATTTTGACCCCAAGGAATTCAGCTAAATTATTTTCAACCCCAAAAAAGCACCCCAAAGGGCAGATTTTGGGGGGTGGGGGTGGTTTTTGGGAAATTTTCAAATGTAAAGAGGGATCGTGTTATACCTCTTTTTAAAGGTCCTTGAGTCCTGAGTATTTTAGTGGAAAAAGATTTAAATTATCTTCATCCCTATTTACAGGGTGTTCAAAAACGTACAAAAAATAGACCTTTGAACTACTTTTCACTGTAAAGAGGTGGAATTTTGTGGGGGGTTCAAATTTTGATAGCACTTTAATTAATAAATGAGCTTTCAAAAACTCTGGTTTCAACCCTTTTGCTATATTTTTACTTATGTTACGCATTTTCAAACTTTTTGAAGTTTCAAAAGCTGTTATCTCAAAAATTTCAAATGGCAACATGGGTTTCATTACAAACCCCATTGTAGCCCTTGGAATTTGCTATAATTTTTGTATTTAATGTTTTTTGGTATCTTCATTGGTTAAAGAGATATAACGAAATTAGTGTATTTTAATGTTTTATTAAATGGTATTCAAAGTGTTTGCTGTTGTAAATGTACACTTCTAGGTCGCAATTAAAACTAATTATGTTAAAAAATTAAAATACTACCCAGATTGTTAAACTTGGAGGATTAATAAAGGGAAAAACACAACTGCAAATATTCTTAGTTATTTTACAATTACAAAGTTCTAATAGTGCTTTGAATGAATACTGTCTATAAATGCTACTGGTAAATAAAAAAAAAATCATCATGAAATCAATGAGCGTGTGCATGAAACTGGTCACGTTTGATTAGATAAATCAAATTATAAGGAACTTACTGGATTTGTACGAGAGGTGAATGCACCTGCGGTAGTAAAACAGCAATACAGTACCATAATAGTGGAGAAGAAGTAATACATGCATAACAAAGTTGGGGTTTGCATGGAACAAAATGGAAGGCAATTTAAGCATTTGTAGAAGTCCATCAGTATGTTGGCTATTAATGCTGATTCAAACAAATTATTCATTCAAAGAACTATTAGAGCCATGGAATTGTAAAATAACTAAGAACATTTGCAGTTGCGTTCTTTCCTTTATCAATCTTCCAAGATCAACAATCTGAGTACTATTTTATTTTTTTAGACAAGATTTGTTTTAATTGAGACCTAGAGGTGTACATTTGCCACAGTAAACACTTTGAATACCATTTAATAAAACATTAAAATACACTAATTTCGTTATATCTCTTTAACCAATGAAGATACCAAAAAACATTAAATACAAAAATTATAGCAAATTTTAAGGGCTACAATGTGGTTTGTAATTAAACCCATGTTGCCATTTGAAATTTTTGAGATAACAGCTTTTGAAACTTCAAAAAGTTTGAAAATGCGTAACATAAGTAAAAAGATAGCAAAAGGGTTGAAACCAGAGTTTTTTGAAAGCTCATTTAGCAATTAAAGTGTTATCAAAATTTGAACCCCCCACAAAATTCCACTTCTTTACAGTGAAAAGTAGTTCAAAGGGCTATTTTTTGTACGTTTTTGAACACCCTGTAAATAGGGATGAAGATAATTTAAATCTTTTTCCACTAAAATACTCAGGACTAAAGGACCTTTAAAAAGAGGTATAACACGACCCCCCTTTACATTTGAAAATTTCCCAAAAACCACCCCCACCCCCCAAAATCTGCCCTTTGGGGTGCTTTTTTGGGGTTGAAAATAATTTAGCTGAATTCCTTGGGGTCAAAATAGGGGGTTCCAGTTGCAATTAGGTTTCCATTTGCTTTCATATTGGAGCTATACAAGCCGGCCGGGTGGTCTGAGACACCCTGTATATGGTAAATAAACATTTTTAAACATAAAAAATATTTAAATACACCTCTATATCTGTTTAAGTTTAGTACATCTTCTTGTTAATTGTCTAATGTTTAGTTAACTAGTACTAGATAAGTAGTTATTTGATTTATTTAATGTGGAATTCTTTTATGGACACCTTTACAACATCAAACGGTACGCTCTTACCAGAACCCGTTATCACATTACAAGCAAGAGTTTTTGTCAAGCCAAACCCATTGGTGACTGTCATGATCTGAACCAGGTTCCCATGAGACCGAACCCTCTAGCTCTACTACTAAAGCAGCTCGCTTCCCATCAGTGAATATTGGAACGGTTTTTGTGGAAATGGAATAAAAATACCTATTATTTTTAGAGGATTTCATTCATAGTTTGCACACTGGTTGCGGAAAATAGCATAAACATCTTGCATAATCTCAACGCTGTAACTCAACCCGTTATGAAGTAATGAATGTTTTTTGTAAAAAAAAATAATAATAAAATATTTAAAAAAAAACATTCTAACAGTCAGACAACGGAACGACATATGGGACATATGCTTATATGCTACACTTGTTTGATTATTTTGGCCAAAGGAACCATACTTAAATTATGTCCTCACCTTTTTTGAACACCCCGTAAATTTTGGTCAGATAATGATTGGGGGGGGGGGATTGGTAGCAAATTCAAGTACAATATATTACCCAACCTGTAATTAACTACAGTATGTGTAAATATACTCAGAAGAAACTTTTGAGAAACTTTTTGAATTTTAGGAAGACGTACTTTTGATTTTTATGCTCTATTTACCCCGTTTATTCAACAATCTCATACACCTAGTGACTTGCTGGTAAATCTACACCTGGGGTCTGGGGAACGCTGGAAGTCGACAGGCGAGTTTTTGCCTCTCCCCACGGAGGTCCAGTACCTCCTCTAAATCAAACCGAGATCTGATTTCCGCACCGATATCTATTCTTCTCCCCACTGATGTTAATTAAGATAGTGAGATTATTGTAGAAGCTGTGTTATTATCTGAATTAAAAGTAGCAAACACTAGAAGTGCATCATCGAAGACCGAGATACGTGTTTGGCAGACTGAGGTGTAGAAGATTTGGTTTGAAGGGACAGTCATAACAGTATCGGCTTGATTTGGAGGCATATTGGTAGGTGTGGTATATTGTTATTGCCCGAAATAACACCTTGGGTGGAGACGGAGCCGAAATTGAATATAAATTCTGGTTCCAGTCGTGAGAACTTTGTTTATAAATTTTATAACTGGTTTTTTTGAGTACGAATTTAATTCAATGGGTGAATTACGTTACAGATATTCAAGAAATTATTTGTTTGGGAGTAAATTCGCTATAATGCATTTCAAACATGAGTGAATATTAAATATGCATTTCAAACATGGGTGATTATTACATATTATCCAAAAAGAAAATGGTACAAAAACTACTTTATTCCTTGTCCCAAACTACAGGTAACTAGGACCACACTATTGAGACAACGTAAATCGATAATTTCTGAAAGTAAACGTTTAAACAGCTGTTGCTGTAATCTTTGTTGTTGTTCTATTAAATCAGATCGATATTTTAGCTCAGACAGGAAACCTTGGATGATTAAAATACCATTTAAAATATTGTATACAAAGAGCAAGGATGGAAAGATCAAGGTAAAAGCAAATACTAAAATGTTAATTATTTTCCCAAGGTAATTTATTACACGTAATTCAACACTGAGTTGAAAAAATTTAATTTTTTGAAATTTTTATTTTTAATGGGTATTTTCCTATAAAACCCCATAAAGTAACACAAAATGGATTTTCTCAAAATGGCACAATGGATTTTGATAAAAATGTTGTATGTTATAGTCTTTTTCTGAACTAAATGGTACAAATCCCATTTCCTTAAAAATAACGGTTAAAAAGATATTGTAACTTTTGTAATTTTTAAGTATAAAAAGTATCATCTTTACTCTCACTGTTGACAAAGTTATGGGAGAAAGTATGTGTCAGAATGCTGATACTGTTTATTTTTAATTATTTTCACAAGGTAATTTATTACACTTTTCAACACAGAGTGTATTAAAAAATTGCGTCCACTCCAATCAAATTCGCCGAACCCTTTTACAATTTTTAATTTTTGAAATGCAAATACATCTGTAGCACAAAGGGCCGAATATGAAAGAGAATATTTGACCGAGCACGGAACACAGTTTAATTAGATGCCAACGTCAGCCATCTAACTGCTCGCCTTCGTGTTGATAAGTGTTAACAATATTTTACACTGGGGTTAATCACAGGGCCTCGATACACCGCCATTCCTCTTGTCTGTATCTCCACCAATACAGTTACAATTAGAAACATTCACTACGTGTTATCAGAGTAACGATGGAAGATTTGTTAAAATACATAAGGGTGTATAAAAAGAAATCTTCGTAAGAATGAAGAAATATATGTATGTTTATGGTAAAATTATTCGTTTCTGAACTCTTTTACCACGTGTATAAACTACGCAGAGGAATTTCGCAGTTAAAAAGTGTACAAAATTTAATAAATAATTTTAGTCAATTTGTTTGTAAAAAATTACACCAAATAAAAAACCTAAAACTACTGTTTTCTTGTTTTAGCTAATTGTAAAAGCTATTTAGTGTGGAACGAGTAAAATCGTTTTTAAAGCCCTCTGTACTCATTTATAGATATCCAAAACAAAGACATAGTTTCCTAAACATTATTTCCCAAATTTTTTTTTTAAATTCCTACTAGAAAAGAATATTTCTGCTCGAAACTAACAATTTTAAAGAACTAAAATTTGGTTATCAGGTATATTTATACACCTACGATGTTATATCGATATTTCTATTTTTATTTAAATAAATAAGATAATGAAAACTAATTTGCATTTATTTGTATATAGCCATGTATAGAGTTATTTACAGTTTACTTTACATATATTAAATTTCAAATGTCTACAGTATATTATGCATTTTGTGTATTTGGTTTTACATAGCATATACGAAATGCTTTACATTTTTTTACACATTTTACTTTCTCAATCCTAAATACATCGAAACATAATTATCCTTTAACCAAATATGGTTTCAAAACATAATTCTATGCTATCATATTCGCATTTCAAAATGTTCAGAAAAATGTTTGCTATTCTACGCTATAAGACAATACTATCTAAACCTAAACGAGTTGTTGTTCGCACTACGGTAGTACGAATAAAATTGCTATTATATTTGAATACTACAAAGCATTTTTAAAAATATATTCTCGTTAATTCGCTTGTGAGATCGCTTGGATTGTTAGATTGGCTTGTTGGATTGTCGGGGTGGCTCAGTCGGTAGTACTATGGACTTCGGGCCCAAAGTAGCTAGGTCATTTGTTTGAACCATCGAAGTATATAACACAACTTCGATGGCATATACGTTGTGTTATATACCTACTTTGATGGTTCGAACCCTAGTACCTGCTACTACATTTTATCAATACAGTTGACCATTTACAGTACCGGCTCACCCCCGTGCCTCTTAGGCCTATGTGGATTGACAAATGCAAAGTAAAAGAAGCTGCCAACCTTTAAAAAAATAAATTTACACATATTAATTGTTAGTATGCATTATATTTTTAAAATGTAATTGTTCTTTTTTTAGTAGGTTGAACTTTTACAGAATCGTTCTAAAGTGTTAAAAACACATATATTTATTTGTGCATATTTTTTTGTGTTTATATTGTGCATTATTTTGGTAAAACTACTAAATTAATTCAACCTATTTATTGTTTTATAAACCCATAGACTCTAATAAAAGTAGCTTATATGCAGAATGTAACTACTATTAGTTTGTCAACAATCACAAGTGTATATAAGTAGGGTGATATCTTCAGAAAGGAAATAAATAAGGAATATTCTCTAAACTCAACATTTAAGAAGACAGCAAGTGAAAATACCTTCCCACCGTATGAAAACATACTATTGTAAAACATTTGAAATATCCAACGTATTTAAAATAGATTTGTAACAAAAGGATGGTTTAACAGAGGGCTGCGGCTAGCCACTGGGGATCCAAAGTTGTTCTAAGATCCAAGACCAGCAAAAGCTTTTAGGGGGCATCGTCCAAAACTTGGTTAGCCACAAATGCTTGATACACTGTATGCTGGTCGGTTAAGTATTGTAAATGACGTCCAACTATTTCAACTCCGCCATTTAGTTGTTTCCAACAGCAGTATTCATTCGATTGCACGACATTTTGGATGGTAATAGCATTTTTAATTACGTACGGAATTTATTTAGAAGGGATACAAATTAAGGAAGGGTTTACTGAAAAAAATGTTCCGTATTTTATATTTTACTTTGCAGTATATTACTTGAAATAATTCGGTGATTTAAAGGTCTGTCAGCGGATTCATAAAAGGCGAAAAAGTCTATTATCAGGAAGTTTTTGAATTAGAAAACCTCTATGCGTACCCCTTTTAATTTCTCTACCTTGTATTTTAATCAAAAAAATATTCATAACTTACAATGTATTAATTTTTTGTTAATTTCTACAAAAAACCACAGTTATGTTAGCCTACGTGAAAATGTCGTTGTTATGGATATAGTAACGTAATCGTTTATAGTAAGTTTTTTCGTTGGTTACATGAGTGTTTAAGGTTAAATTAGTAATAATAGCAGTCTTGAAACTTCTTTCAGCAAATAGTTCTCATATTGCATTAATATATTTATCTACAATAATCTACTGTATTTTAGTAGACCTCACACGTACCTATTATTAAAACATTTCTCTTTACTATCAACCCCAAAGTTTCAAGCCCAACCTAAACATATTGTTGACTGCAACGGATTAAATTATAAAAGATCCATGTAAATAGTGATTAACTAATTTCCTAGAAACCACTTTATGGTCCGATTGTATTTCTTGTCACTGGTAAACACTACAACTGCTGAGAAGAGGTTTTTAACTGATACCACCCTAGACAACAGGCACGTCTGCCACCAACAATTAAATGAGCCGGAGTCAGCTGTTCCTGATTCAACTTCCGTATCCGGTAAATTGCTGCAGCCAGACAGCTGCGGCGGTCATTACGTCATGAATTAAACAACCGGTCGTGTCATACGATGACGTCATGTCACATTTGGCTAATTACGTGTTGTGCTTTTGGACTGGTCAGAAAACAGACGACGTGTTTTAACAATAATTGTTTAAGGTTATTTAGTTTTGATGTTGTTATTTGTTTTATTCTTGTATTAATGGTGGTGTATTTATTTGGATTAAGGTTTGTTTAGCACAATCATGTTTCTAAATATCCGAATATATATTATTTATTTTTTTTACTTTGGAGGCTAGGCACAAGTCCGGAATTGTTTTTCGCATTACTTCAGGCTAGACCTAATGGTTGTGGCATTATCACTTACATAAAACTCATTGGTGATTTAGCGGGATTTGAACCCGGGACCTCAGGGACCGAAGTCCCGCACTCTAACTACTACACTAGCTCGCTCCTCATTCGAATATTTATGGATTGAAATTTGTATAATGGACATTAGTTTTTTATTTGGTTAAACATCATTTTACCATAATGCTATTTGTTATTTTTTTTATATTTTAATCGCCAAAATAACAATAATAGATTAATTTCAGGTAAGAAGTTTTGTTAGTCTTTGGGATAGTATGTTTATTGAAAACTCTTAATTTTGAATTCTGATTAATAATAGTTTTATTAAATTTTGTGTATTATTTGTGTTGTTAGAAATATAATTCTATGAGAAAATTCAGACAACATTCATCAAATGTGAAACCCTAGAAACATATAGTTAAAAAAATAAATACTTCCGGTTAGTAGTTTGGTTCTTTTACTTCCCAGTGTTTACCATGGACCAACGGTTTTGCACCGTAAACCTAAACGTAGAGAAAGCTCAATGGTTCTATTCTTTCCTACCAAAGAACTGGAATAGTAAGAACCACACTCCTGAAGAAGTGAATAGGCAAACGTTAGCCTTGGTACCGCTTTTCCTCGTCCTTTCTACTATTTATCCACCATGAACCGAAGTGAAGGATGATTATCTCTATTTCATGGTTTCATTACCCATTTTATTGCCTGACCTATTTTATCTCTGTAAATACCCTGAGCAGTTCCTATTTATTGCTGTTGTATTTTTTTTTCATCGGAGAGGGATTCTTCAATAAGGCTACTGTATTTCCTTCCACTCCTAATAAAAATAGATTCCGAACGAATAGTCGTTAAATATCATCATACAACTGAATCATAATGCTAAATATGTAAAAAAATAAAAAAAAAATAAAAACTGAACCAACCATTCAATAAATCATGATCGGCTAACATTGCAATGGCATTTACTCAAGAGTCTTTAACACACATTAACTTGTTTAGGGAATAATGATCTGCAAGGAAAGTTCTGTTAGAAGGCAACTACATTACAGATTGAGGCTTTACATAAACAAAACTTAGACTATATTTCTGTAAAACCCGATAAGTTATAGTATGAACTATCCATTAATTTATGTTACAATAATAATATTAAATGCCTTAATATGCTGAGTTTTAAGATCTTCAGTTTTCCTCCTATTTGTGCCTTTATTGTATTTTTGGATTATTTCTATTCCATCATGTAATAATCATCATGATATAACTTCTACAGGGGAAAATACAATACTATAAAACTATCCAGTATCGTGCTGAAAATGGAAATTTCTAGACTGAAAGAATTTACTCCCGCGTGTTCTACAAGATAATATCAAGGCAAATGGATTACCATAGCAAATCTACGAGCATGTGTTGTCCCTTTCACAACCTTTACACCCATATGAGGTAGTTCTGGTAGTTGCCTCCTGGATTGCTCTATGCATGTGCCAAGTATATGTTGAACCTTGAGATCTACTGAGGTGATTTGTACGGCGCCGCCTACTGAGTAAGGTTAATTGTTGTCTTGTCGTGACTTATCGCGTTATCAGCCTCACACAACGGGGCGACTATTGATGTTTACAAGGTGTAGGTAGTTGCAGGGCAACGGATGTATGGTAAACAATACCATAAGATGTACGGCAAAGTGATAAAAGTGTGATTAGGGCAATCGGTTCCAACGTTAAGTGGGAAACGTAGACTGGTAAATGAATGGGTTCTAAGATTTATTCATGGACATTGATTTGTATCTCAACCACAATTTTCTACTGAGACTCTAGTAAATCTTTAACACGACACTTAAAATATTTGTCGAGGATGATATTCTATATTATAGGCCAAACTAAAAGTATAGTGTGGGTTTTATGATGGGTGAAAATACACAAAAAATATTAACATTATGAATAAACTAGAATCTCAATGAGGCTAATACAAATTAAATACTTCAGGAGTAAAGTCAAATAGGGATATTTTTACTCGTTTAATTTTGATACAGAAATATGTAAATAACGATAGTTGTAAGATTTGACACTGTAAGATTTGTGAAAACTGAAAGTAAGTGAAAGAAAACACTGGTTGAAAAAATAGATAAGTAAATGTTTAAGAATAACCAAATTATTGAAGAAAGGAAAAGAAGAAACCCGCAAAGAAGATAAAGAATTGTAGAAAACCTGAGAAAGTTAAATGTGAGTAGAAGGAGTAAATTAGGCTAAGATTCATATAGGTGTGTAGCACTGAGGAAACAAAAAACGAACTTATTTGAAATAGGGATTTTTATTCGATCCTGAGAAAAGTGTGTAGCATTTTGATGATTCGAAACTGGACCCAGCTTTCCTTTATCATTAGGCTTTTAATGGTACCTAAACAGAGGCGGCTCAAGAAATATTTTGTTGGGTAGGCCCGACAAGGAACAAGAAGGAGTTTGATCTGGGAACGAGAGGTTTGAGGGGCTTCCTAGCAAAAAGGGGAAATTTATAAATTTTAATGGTTTCAAAATTTTTGGTATACCCTCTGGAGACACCCCTAATGGTCTTTTCAGTAACAAAGCTGCACAGCTCTCCCTCCATTCTACACTCATCCTTTACTTAAATTGTGTTCAAATACCCAGGTACACCCCATCTCAAGTTGGTAATAATACAAATATTTCCCCTAGAACTCACTACATTTTTGCCTACCATTCCAGATCACCAACTCTGCAGTCCACATTATAACCCTTCAGTGAGTGACGGAGCGTAGAGGTTTGAAAACCAATCATGTTTGGCCAAGTATATCGGAGGAACCAATCGATGTGTGAAGACCAGCGATGTCACGGGTCTTGGTTACAGTCATGGTGGATGCGCTGTGTAACCAACACCAGGACCGGCGCTAATCGGCTACTAACGGATGTCCATTGTCTAAGCGTAACCAGGCTGACAGATCCAGGTCTGTAGGCGTGTCCGAGCCGCTGCCGCTGCGCATCTCTGGAGGATCCGTCTTGTTAGGTCCTTGGGAAGCAAAAGTGATTGATAGTTCTAACTAGGGGTTGAGAGTTGAATAGGTTTAATGGTTACGATGGGTGACCTATATCCGTCCTATTCCTGCAGTTCTCCCGATCATTTTGAACATCCCATCCTGAGAAGCAGATATGAACAATTTCCTTAAAGGAGTTACATTAGCCACCCACAAAGCGTGTGCTAATCAAAGGAATATTTGCTCTCAAGTGTTCACTGTGATAGATAATGGGGTATAAAATAAGTTTTCCTTGATAAATGTCAGTGCATTTGACAGAAACTTAGATTGTACATTACAGGGTGGATCAATTCAAATAAGCTAATTTTTATTAGGCTTGCTACAACTTGAGCAAGCACATTGAATGTCCAGTTCTCAACATAGTCAAAGCTTTTAGTTAAAAGTACTTTGACTGGTTGGGTTGGAGCCTGTCTTGCTGTAGGCCCATCTCTCTAGAGAAAAATTGTAGGCAACTCTAGTAGGAGAAAGATTTTCTCATTTGGAAAACTTATTTAACGAAACACCTAATAAAATTCATTATAGCATTCTGGAAATTGGTTGAAATATACTACTTTTTTCTATTTCCTTTTTCGAAAGTAATTTTTTCCCCCTTATTGGTTGGTTTTATAAAATAACCAGTTTTTGGGTCGATTAGTCAATACAATTTTGTTTCGTAGCCAATTCTACTTACAATTGCTGGCCTTATTGCTTTAACCACAACCAAATTAAATAATCAAAACCTCTTTGAAACAATAAAATATATTTATTTTTATTACGAAAAAATTCACCTAATAGCTGTATCATAATTTTTTGCAAGTAATTAATTTAACTCAATGAATCCTCCTAAACAGGTTTGTGTTTTTGTGACTTAAACCTGTTTATTTATGTTTTCAAGCAAAGGAAAACTATTAAATTTGACACAAGTAAGGATTTTTTTTAAATAATAATAAATTTTCATGGCAGATACGGTTTAAAAATAATTTTTTTTTATATATTTTTAAAACAAGAACATGTTTCGTATTCTTCACATTCCAATGTAGGTGACACAATCATGAAATATTTCTCAAAACGATAAAACTAACATGATGCTGTAATTAAGGACAGAAGCGAAAGTATTAAAATTAACTCCAAATTCAATGTTAATAAAGCATCACAGTTGTGATGGTGACTATATTTCCATCCATCTACACTGCGGCGTTCCTGTCTGGTGATAGCTAGTAATTAACCAAGTCACTAGGTCGGCGCAATTCGCTACCGAGTCGCGCATGCGCACTTAACTCTGCGCAAAATTGGCATATAGAGTGTTGTAATAGCTGCGCTCAGCTCTGTGATTTTGCGCGGATGAAATATCACCGCTGTCAAAAGTGTTCGTTCCAGCAATGGAAAACATTGCAAGCCAATAATTCATTTGTTAAATACTGTCCTTAATTTGTATAGTTTTGCTATAGTAATAAAAGTGTAACTAGATATAGGGGTACTTCGATGAAATGTAAGTGGAGAGTTGATCGAGTTAGATAATATTTGGATTCAGAAACGTATTTTTGAAATAACTGTCATAACAAAGGAAACTTATGAATAAATCTAATATTATCATCAATTGTTATATCGATTAAAACACAATTCAATGAGAATTTGGTAAAATAATTATAAAATAGTTGACAAGTTATTGGGTTTCGATGCAAAAATGTCACAATATAAATCATTTGGACACAGAAAAGTAAGCGCGATAAAAATTTCACAAAAAAGGCTTTGACTGGTCAAATAGACAAAAATATCGAAATAGCTTTTTCTCAGAACTGAAATGTTCGTCACTATTGAAAATTGAATGGCTTACCGTAGAGAAAGATCATTAATACAGAAACAATCATCTCTATCGAAGATACTGTAAATTATTTGATTTGATAGATGGGCGTACTAAGGTTGACTTTATACCACTGGGTCTACAATATGTACAAGTGCCTATTGAAGATGGATTGATTTAACCAGAGCTTCTAGATTAGAAGTCCTCAACTCCTACCCCTTGACCAGCAACTCTCCACACTCTAAAATAAAACTTATTCATCCAAATTACTAAATTAATAAAGCAAAATTTATGGTTTAGTGGAAGAAAACGTGTGAATAAACCACAGCTACTCCAGGGCTAAGGGGAGGTTAATTATTTCCAGTGACGATTGTCTTCACACCCTCATATTTCTGTTTGTATTATTAACTCCGGGTTGTTTGCGGTTTAATTAAAGTATCGCTAGACTGGGTGTGTTTACATAATGTGTTTGTGTTAATGCCGTGCTCACACTCCTGAGAGGCTTAGGGTGGAAAATCATTTAACATATAAAAAGTATTAACCTTATCATTCGAAAATAGTATCAAAGACGTTTGAGAGTTAAGCTCAATTTGAAATCACGATTCTTCAATGAATTAGCAGTTAACTTATTTTAATTTTGGAATATATATGTTACTAGCAAACCTTTCGTGGCTTCGCTCAAGAAAATTAGAAAGTTTAATGTTTAAACTGAGTAGACTTACACTTCTTGGTTTTTTAATTCATTTTTATTAAAAATCGGTTGTTCAGTAAATCACTTTTTCAAACCACGAACATAATGTAAATATTTTCACTTTATGTTATAAAATATAACTAGCTGTTCCCTTGATTAATAGTACAGATTCAAAAGTATTCATGTGGTTAAATGTAAACAAATCTTTTATCCATAAGTATAACATGCGAACTTTAAAAGCCACTGGGGAAGAGCCCTAATAGAATTTCTTGAAAAGGCTTCTTATTGCACACCTAGAGGTTGATTGGAACCTCCATGCCAATTTCTGAGTTATAAGGCTTGTAGCTTTTGAGATATAGTATATTAATCAGTGAATGACTGGTATTTGACTTTTATAAGTGTAGATTTGAATGTTATATAATTTGTTTGAGTTTTTAACAATTTTAAAGTTAGTGCAATACAATAATTAGCTCGATGTTGTTTCAATTGAGGGAATAATAAAACAAACTATTTTAACACTAAAGAAATAGTTTAAAAGTTCACACAAATGTGTACGTTCAATACTTATTAGATTTAAGAATTAACTTAAGGCTTAAAAAAATATTCTTATAGCTTGAATTTTGTATTTCCGTGATCTGTGAAGGATAATGTGGAATTTCTAAAACAGTAGTAACTATGCATTTCGTGTCCTTTTTGAAATATATCTTTTATTAATGTCATCTATTTTCGATAATTTTGACTTAATACTCACGATTTAACTAAAACTACTTTTTTGCTTTTTCATTACAACACATATTCAGAATTTGTTGTTGTTGCTATTTTAATCATTATTAACTCGTTTAGAAACATAAATATAAAGAATACATCTAAGTTTTTTGGATGCTGATAAATTTGTGAGTTGTGGAAGATTACAACTGATCCCTGAATCATCTGATTTCAAAAGATTCGTTCAGGTCTTGATTGATCAAAGAAATCTATAATGACAGCACCTCTCTTCCAAATAGAGTTAGAATAACTTAACTATGGTTGCCCGATTTTTTACGAGGAATAGGTTCTTAAATAATTTTCACTGCGTTGTAACTATACATTTGAAATAATACAATATCACGATATGAAAATGATTAATAAGGCGTTTTAACTATTTGATTTTAGAAATTTGAAATGTATTCACCAATTTACTCAGCAAAGAATAAACATGTTTAACATATATGTTTAACATGTTGAACTTATTAACAAGTTCTTTGCCATTTTTGGAATTAAATGGGAAGCTAACTATTGTATAATTTTTACTTTTTAATTAATTTGTTTGATTTTACATTCTTTACGAATCAAAAATTTGTAAACGAGTGGCTTTTTTAATTTTATTGTTAATTATACAACCCGATAATGTTTCAATTACCTTTCCATCAAAGGATTTTTTTAATTTAGTATGCGAAGTTCTTTAACATTGTTCATTAAGAAAATATGAACACAAGAGTAGGTACACTAATTATTGTAAGATTGCACCTTGCTTCATCTTGAGAGGGTTTGTGGGTAATTTAACTTCAGGTTGTGGTTTAATTAGCAACCACCCTTTATATTTTAGTATGAATCGGAAACATTACACATGTAAAATTCAAATTTGAAAACATCTTTCTACCCCATTACTTGTGTGTGGTGGAAATTTTCTACATACAAACTAGTTAGGCTGCAGTGCCTTTTGTCGTCGTTACTTTACCCTGTATTATTAGACTACTAGTGTCGAAGCAGTATTTTCCCATGTTTATGAGATAATGAGATCGGAAAACCTTTCACCAATATCGTCTTTAGCAACATTTAAACAAAACATCATCACAAAATTGGGTGCACGAATGATTACGACGTGATGATTTTTTCCCGAGAGGAACTATATTTAGGAACGAGAGGAATCCTGAATTCCATTGATTCCTAACACACCGACTACCTGGGATTTTATAATATCTAACTTGTAACAGAAATATATACTCTATGATAAATTTGGTAAAGTTTTACACATATAACCAACCATACAAGATAACTCTAACAAACCACATGTAGGTCTAATAAGCAATTACAGAGAAATACATCTTTTCTTCTCCGTAGTAATTACACATACTCTATCCTTAATTATCTTAGAAGTATTGTATATTAGGGTAACTTATCAAACATTTATTGTATTTTTTTTATATTTTTACAATCATTATATAATTTTCGTATTCTTTGTACAGTAGTTTGTTTTCCAGTTGAAACTAGTTGACAATCCTAAGCTCAGTGGCTGTTCACTGTATTCTCAAGAGAATCCCTAATTTGCAGGACTGGTAAAAGCTTTTAGCTAAATCTCACCAGATTCAAAAGTATAAAAACAGATTGAATATTTAAAGAACCGTAGTAAAAGATTATGATTATTCTATCATTAAAGAAATCGGATTTTTATGCGTATTCTGAACTACAATTACACCTTTAAATTGTTCAAGTACTGGTAAAAGTGTACAACATGTTTTTTGTTTATAATTATTTTAATATTAATAACTGTGTGTTTTGACAGCCATATGTCCTAATATTGAAATTTTGTTGCATCCCTCTTCCGATTTGAATTTACTGGTCCAGTAACGTTTTATAAAGTTCGTTTGTAAAAGTTACATTATTTATGCAACTTGAGGACTAGTTCATGAAGTATATGATATGAGGGACGCGGATTCGGATAGGAAGTTTGGTGGAACCTGCCAGTGAAATACAAATTAACCTCAAACAGAAAAATAGACTGCTAAAAACTAACGGAAGTGTTTACCATGGGCTTGGGAGCTCAACTGGGTATGATGGTCACGAATCTTGTCGTCTTCGACAAGGTTTCCTTATTTTTCTATTTATCACTCTACCTATTATTCCTATTATTCTACCTTATTTATTTCGTATGCAAATAAAAGGGTTAAAAGAAGAAAAAGAAGAAAAATTTTATTTTTCTCCGTTAGTAATTATTTAGTCAAATTGTTACAACCAAATGCATTGTAAAATAACGTAAGCCAATACCAGTCCATAATCTCAATGTAAATAACGTGAAAATTAAAATATTTTCTTCTATATTACAAACATTTTGTAGCACTTACTAACGAAAAATATAAGTATACAATGTTATGAACAATAAATACTTTTTCACTACCACTTCTATTTGAAGGAACAATATAAGCTTTTATACAACATCCACTACTATGTATATTTGAAAACATATTTTCTCGTCAAAGAGTAAGTTATCTGGCTGTAGTATCAAGGTTATCAACTATGAAAATGAAGGAGGCAGAACATTACATAAAGTTTGCCGAGTTTTAGATGTTAGGGGTAACATGATGAGAGCGGCCTGCTGAAACAGCCCTTTGTTACCAATATTGTTTCCGATACGGCTCTCTTGTACGTCTGCAACCAGCTTCAAAGGGATCCCTCGTCTCAAACATATTAAATATATCTCTTTCCGATAGTTAATTATAAGAGATTCAAGCTTTAAATTTATAGAGGATGAAAATAAGAATTTTTCCTAGATAATATGAATTTTTATAATATGTTTTATCGGTTAAAATCTAAGTGAGTTTTGCGGTACTAGATTAGTTGTGATGTAAAGAATGTCGTTGGCTTGTACTGCATTTTATAATATTTTTAATAATATTGGACCGATTCAATTGACCTTTTTTAATAAATCAAGATCTACGATGTAGTTAAAATTAAATATTAATTGTCATGGCAAAAGATAGTTTTAGCGGTTAAGTTAAAAGCATGTGGGTTTAAAAAGCTATACCTAATATTAAGCAATGTATTTAAACTTCAGCTGTAACCAGTTTCGGTTCCTATGTAGAGCCATCGTCAGGTAGTACAAGGACGTATTCTTACTTCAGACGAAGAGCGTCATATCATAGACTAAGCTAAGGGAGTATGTTTTAGCTATGGTCATATTTAGCACATAAAAATAAATAAACATTTAAATATCTGTTATTGTTCTCATCTGCATGTAAAACAATGTTTGGAAAAACTGGCAGTATGGTGGAATGGCATAAACAAAACCTAATATATAATTTAAAAAAAACCTGGTAACTGGGTATCTTGTATTTTTAGAGTTGTGACCTGATTTAAATAGATTATATTACATCAGCCTAACGACTTAGAGCTATTTAACAAAAATATCACAGTCTAAGAAAAATCATTCGTAAATTTAGCAAATTTTAGTAGTGAGGCATTACTTTTATTGTTTTTACCACGCCTATGTTAAATTACAAACTAACGAAATACGCCTGTAACTTCGACAAATGATCAGCTGATGAAGACAACAAGATTCGTGTCCTTCATATCCATTTGAGCTTACAAGCCCATGGTAAACACTTCCGTTAGTTTTTATCATTCTATTTTTCTGTTTGAGGTTAATTTGCATTTTACTGGCAGGTTCCACACTGCAAACTACCTATCCAAATCCGTGTCCCTCAGATATATGATTACTTATTTATCATATACTTCATGAACTAGTCCTCAAGTTGCATAAATAATGTAACTTTTACAAACGAACTTTATAAAACGTAATTGGATCTGTAAATAGAAAATGGAAGAGGGACGCAACCATTTTTTTTATATTAGAACATATTGCTGTTAGTTATAGTTCAAATATTTATAAGTAAAACATTTTGCACACTTTTACCATTACTTGAACAATATTAAGGTGAATTGCAGTTTAGAATTACACGATAGAAATCAAATTTCTTCAATGATAAAATAATCATAATTTTGTACTATGCTTGTTTAAATATTTAAACTGTTTTTATACTTTTAAATCTGGTGGGCTTTAGCTAAAAGCTTTTACCAGTCCTGCAAATTAGGGATTCTCTTGAGATCACAGGGAACTGCTACTGAGCTTAGGATTGTCAACTAGTTTCAACTGGAAAACTACTGTACTACTGTACTATACTGTACAAAGAATACATAAAGTTATGTATAAATGTGTAAATGCTTGTAAAGATTTAAAATACAATAAATATATAATAGGTTACTCTAATATATAATACTTCTAAGATATTTTAGGATATTTAATGATTCATATCATTACATTTATGTATATGTAAAGAAGGATATGTATATGTAATTAGTACGGAGAAGAAAGCATGTATTTCTCTGTAATTGCTTATTATACCTACATCTAGTTTTTTAGTGTAATATTGTCTGGTAGTTTATATGTATACAATTATACCAAATTTATCTTAGAGTATTTATTTCTGTTGCAAATCATATTTTATCAAATGCCAGGTGGTTGCCCTGCTCAGAATCAATGATTTTCACGATCCCTCTCGTGCGGGGACCCAAAATAATCAGGTCATAACCATCCGGAAACCCAATATTTTGTCTGATATGGTTATGTTTTAATGTTGCTTTAAACGATATACGTCCTTGAAATGTTTTACAATCTTATGATCTCATATGCATGGAGAAATACTTCTTAAAAACTAAAGTCTAATAGTATAGGGTAAAGTAACGATGACAAAACGCACTGGGATAACTATTTTGTATGTAGTAAATTTCCACCAGACACAAGCGATTGGGTTGAAAGATTGTTTTCAAATTTGAATTTTACATGTGTAATGTTTCCGATTCTTACTAAAATATACAGGGTGGTTCCTAATTAAACCACAACCTGAAGTTGAATTACCCACAAACCCTCTCAAGATGAAACAAGGTGCAATCTTACAATAATTAGTGTACCTACTCTTGTGTTCATATTTTCTTGATGAACAATGTTTAAAGAACTACGCATAATAAATTTAAAAAATCCATCAATGGAAAGGTAATCAAACCTTGATCGGGTTGTTTAATTAACAATATAATTTTTTTTTACCAGTCGTTGACAAATGTTGTATAAAATGTAAAATAAAAAAAATAAAAAGTAAAGCTTATACAATAGTTATCCTTAAAAAAGGTAGAGAACTTGTTATTAAACGTTTTTATTCTTTGCTGAGTAAATTGATAAATACATTTTAAATTTCTTAAGGCTATTAGTTAAACCTTCTTAAAAAATTACAACAGCAACAACACACAAAACACAACACACAGCAAAACACAGAATATTGAATTTAGTTTATCAAGTACCTGTTCAGATAGTGTTAAGTTTTTGGGAGTATTAGTACAGCCTAACATTAAGTGGGATTCTCAGAGTGATATGATTTGTAAAAAGGTTGCCAAGGGTACATTTATGATTAGAAAACTTAGACCTTTTGTTAGTATAGATGTGTTGAAATCAATTTATTTTGCTCACATTCAAAGTCTTATAGTATTGTTGTGTGGGGCCATTCTGGTAGTATTAAAAAGCTGAAACTGTTGCAAAAGAAAGCTGTTAGGGAAATATTCAATGTTGACAGTGAAACACATTGTAAGCCATTATTCAAGAAACTTGGAATTTCAACTGTCACTTCTCTGTACATTTTAGATTGTTTACTGTATATTAAAAATAATATTAGAGAATTCCCTACAAATGATTCAGTGAATAACCATTTTACCAGACAAAACACTTTTCTCCGTCCAAACCGATGTAATTTTATGACCACAATCAATAACTTTAGTGAATTTGGCAAAAGATTGTATAATATGTTACCTGCTCACATTGAATGTCTTGAAATACAACAATTTTAATTTACTATTTGAAAGATTTCGTGTGATTTATGTGTGTATAAAGTCAAAGAATTTGTAGAACATATTAAGTAGGTTAATGGATATACTGTGATGAAATTGTATGACGTTGCTATACATGTATTTATAATGTTGATGGCAATAAATGGATAAGATTTGATTTGATTAATCATTTTCATATGATAATATTGCATTATTTCAAATGTATGGTTGCAACGCAGTGGAAATTATTTGTAAAAAACCGGCCAACCATAGTTAAGTTATTCTAACTCTATTTGGAAGAGAGGTGCTGTCATTATAGATTTCTTTGATCAATCAAGACCTGGACGAATCTTTTGAAATCAGATGATTCAGGGATCAGTTGTAATCTTCTTCAACTCCCAACTTTATCACCATTTAAAAAATTTTTATGTATTCTTTAATTTGTGTTTCCAAACATGTTAATAATGATTAAAACAACAAAAAAATGCTGAAATGTGTTGAAATTTTGTTATAATATACATTGATACTTGGTAACTGGGTCGATATGGCTGGGATAAAATGATCAGTTATGCACCCGGCTGATCTTAGTCAGTAACAAGTTTTCGTTTTTTCCGAGGAAGTTGGGCATGAGCCAGGAATAAGTTTTCACAAATACACATTCTTTTTCCACCACGGCAAATAAATATCATTATTAAAAAATAAAAATAAATCCAATCGATAAATGACTTTTACATTCAAGACACTTATAGTTATTACTATTTACATCCTTTCCATAAATGTGTTTCTACCATAGGATTTGGGCCTACCACATTCTTAATTTTAGAATCGGAACTAAACATACACCGTATCAATGCATTTCAAGCAGGTAAATATTATTAGCAAAGCTATAACACCCCAGTAAAGCATGTAAAGCACAGTGTATACTTTACAATGCTTGGAAAGTTGAAGAATACGATACTCTACTGTTCTGTAGATAAGCAACAATGGACCACTTGTTCCTTATACAATCTCTCCTCATGCTATGTGACGTCATATGTTCCGCTTGGAGAACTTGGCAAAACTTGGCAACACTTACTCACGTTGCCTATTTTACTGATATATCGTGGATGGTAAGGAATTTACAGCACAGTTATTGTACTTAATAATATTCAATTAAATTATTTTACAGTTTTTATTTATGCATAGGGTGGTTTACTTTGCTATTTCCTTGAACTTTACTGTACATAACAAAAAATGAAATCCCTCAGTGACGCTTTTGTCAAAGTGTCTTTACGTTGCCCAGTATTCAAACAAACGAACAACTAAATCAATTATAAATCCTAATATGTATGGAATAGTTATTTGTGGAACTAGTGAAAAAATTAAGTGAGCAATTGACTCACTCGAGAGAAATCCTTACTCACGAGCCGTAGGCGAGTGAGGAATGGTTTCTCGAGTGAGGCAATTGTACTTTGAACTCGAGTTGCACATTATACTTTTCCAACAGTTACCATAAAACAAATAAATTTGTGAAGAAACATAACCTATTTTTACACAGAAGTGAACTTTTAATATAACATTTAATGTGAAGTGACAAATACAACATTACAACAGCTGACCAGCTGATTTACAGCCAGTGCTGCCAAAGTATTTCGCGCGCATACGACGTTGCCTGCATGTTACGCGCTCACTATTTCGTGCCTTCACGTTGCAAATCTGGAGTGAGACAAAGAAATTAGAGTGAGACAATGTTAACATTCTCTCACTGATGAGCGAATTGGCCATCGCAGGTAAGGTAAATTTTAATATATGTTGATTTATTTATATGTGTGTGTGTCCGTGAACGCGATAACTGTAGTTTTTGTTCGATTTTGATGAAATTTGGTTGATGGTGTAAGGCGGGATAAAACGTGAATGAGAACCAGCATAATCGGACGATGTGAACGGGGTTTTACGAGTGTTTTTAATGGCTAAAAATTTGTTTTTCCGATTTTTGACTATCAAAACTAAACATTTCAAAATTTCTCTCTAGACCATTTTAAAGAGCTTAAAAAGATAAATAATTATTATAACAAAGTGTTTTTGTACGGTTATTAGAAACGGAGAAAATAAAAAAAAATTTAAATTTAAAATTCCCGTGTTATTCTTATGGAGAGTATTGCTGTAGTTTGCTTGTTTATGGATATATTTTGATCAAACTTGCAAATATCAAAACGCACTTTAATACCGTCCCTGTAGCAGCAAACCTAGGTACTCGTTTCACCTAATGTTCAAAAAGATTTAATTGTATATCAATTGAGGCAAATAGAAATTCGCTTAGTCTGCAGGTTTGCTGCGGCGGGGTTATTTTTCTCTTTTTAGCGAATTTCCCTATAGGGAAGTAGCTATTACCGTAGGTGGTACGGTAAGACCTAGACCCGGGACCGATTTACTTTTTCATTTTGATGTCCCCAGAGGCCAAAAACACTATTCGTTCAAATTTTTATATATATATACTTATATATATATATACGTCCGTGAACGCGATAACTTGAGTAATTTTTGTCCGATTTTGATGAAATTTGGTTTAAAGGTGTAAAGCGGGATAAACTTGAATGAGTTCGCGAACCAGCACGATCGGACCATGGGAACGGGGCTTTACAGGGGGTTTTATGGGGTAAAAATTGGTTTTTCTCACTTTTGACCCTCAAAACACAAAATTTTCCAATTTCTCTTTAGACCTTTTTAAAGAGCTTAAAAAAACAAATAATTTAGTATGTAAAAGTATTTTTGTTCAATTATTAGTAACGGAGAAAATTAAAAAAATTGTAAATTTAAAATTCCTATGTTATTCTTATGGAGAATATTGTCAAATGTTGTAGTTTGCTTGTTTATGAATATATTTTGATCAAACTTGGCAAATTTATTTATTTTATACTAAGCTATCAATATTTTACTCAAAAACACACTTTATTAGTTTCCTTGTAGCAGCAAACCTAGGTACTCGTTAAACCTAATGTTATTTTAAAATATATTTAACTGAAAATTAATTCAGACAAATGGAAATTCGCTTAGTCGGCAGGTTTGCTGCGGCGGGGGTATTATGTGTCATAGTCGTATGGAGGACTCATGGACACCATACCAATAAACCTAAGCAAATATTCCTCAATGTGTCACCAATGAAGCATTGTCAATAATGTGCGACTGTTAAGAGCTTTCTGCCACCAATCACTGGCTTTAAACTTGTCACAGATTCTAATGGACCCATGTACCATGTAAATGGTCACTGAATGGATACCGTTGTTGTCTATGGGAGAATACGTCAGACTGGTTGTCCATTATTTACTATGGTGTTGCAAATTTAGTGCAAGATGGCGTTGGAGTCAAAGTCTCAACTTCCAACATGTTTGATTTTTCGCCGATAAAGGTTTTCGTGTAGTATTATTAATGATAATTTATAATTCAATGGGATTTTTTCTTTTAGATTTTTTGTGAGATGTAAAAGGGATTCCATTGTTGATTTCTTGATTTGAAATCTGTTGGAATATTTTATTGTCCTTAATTTGTTTGGACAAACTATATATCTATTGCCCTTTTAATTTTTGATCAAAACAATTAATTTTATTTCAATTACATTTTTAATACAATTTGTAATTATTTTTATGTTTTATTTTATTTTGTATGTATTTACTATAAAAAAACATATATATGATCAATCATGAGCTTTGTTTTAAGCTAAAGTTATATGTTTTGAGGTAAGTGTTCACTATTGAAATTAATGAATGGCATGGTTAAAAGAACTAATCTCTCCTAGCTAATAATCCTGTTAAATTGTTACTACCCAGGTATGTAATTTAAGTTATCAAATGACCTTTGGTGGGTGGATAGTATAACAAATTAAGTTCAAGCAACTATAAAATAAAAGATTTAATTTTTTGTTGTTGTGTGAAATCTTTTTTTACTTTTAAAAAGTTTATCCTCAAATCGTTCTGTATAACAAGAACGGTACATTTGGCGTAATTTTGGTTGGGACAGAAATGCTAATGCATATAAAAATAGCTTATGCGTATTTCTATTTTTATTAGATTTTTTAACAATTTTATTTTTATGGGGGTTAACAACATTTTAAAAATCGATTGACGTTAACATAATCTAAATCCACTTTTGGCACACATCTGTCAAAAATACATTTGAAAAACTATTTTAAGACTTCATTCAGTTGTCATTCATTGTTTTATTACCATCATGCGAGTTTTAAACTATGTGTGACGTTATGTGTATCTAATCTTTTACAAGGATTTTTTATAAATTTATGCTCAGGTGATGTCAGTAAAACATACAGAACAGCTCTTATGCATAATAAACCATATTTAATCAGCCTGTATCACCAAACATGCTTAACACCTTTGTAGGCTGGTTTATCACGGTAAACCTCTATTATTTGGCAGTTATGGCGTCGTTGACATAATCTATCCTCTTATCCCGATCGTGCATTAAACCACACTATATAGCTTATAAATTATGCTATAATTATAATTAAGACTACACGTTAATAATAATTTGAATACACCATGAAATAACTAGAGCCACTGCATGAGTTGACATCATACGTTTTTATAGTATGGACAAACTGATTCCAGACGCTTCATTGGTAGTTGAATCCAGTCGGTAAACAATTTGTAAATGTAAGTAGTCTGCTGGGAATTTGAGGATATCTTATTTCTGTCCTATCGAGTCATAGACTATATTTAGATGAGTGGCATTATATGTTCTCACATTAGCAGAGGAAAATCGCCTGACCATCACTTCAATATGGTCTTTTTACAGACTATGAGCAATTAATTGATATGTTCTTTCCTAGTTTCTTCAATATCAGTATCAATTTCTTGAAACGTGCATTATTGATTCTTTGAATGAACAAGACGCCAGCTGAATACATATATTTCATGACAAAACATACAACTCGTGCAAAATATAATTGAAGGGGCATACAATATAGAAATGAAATGAAATGAAATGGTATTTATTCGTCTATAGACATTATATAAATGCATGAGACACAGTCACATTATATAAATACATGATGGTGAGGCACAAGTCAAGTTCAGTCAACTATAGTTATAACATAATACAATTAATATAGTTAATTAATATAGTTAATTAATATATTTAATTAATATAGTTAATTAATATAGTTAGTTCAATAGATTTGTCATTCTTATGGAACAGCTGAAGCCAATTTTATTGTTAGTTCTGTACGTCCAACTGGAGAGGTTATGTTTTGTTTACAATTTTGTTCTTGTTATTTCAGTCATTTAAAACCTCATTTAACCAAATAAAACGATTTAATCATAAACAATAACTGGTCTTCTAGTTATATAACCAAATATTAAAGCACAAATCATGAAAATAACACTAAAATAATAGAAACAAAATTTTGTATACCTCAGTGATCAGTGAGGACGTACATGAACTAGACACGAAAAACAAGCTTCAAAATTTACAATGAGATGGGGAGTCTACTTCTGTTGCTTTTTTTAGTCTATGGTTTGTTATATTATAGATGGGAACATATAATTGTATATGATTCATCTGCATACATTCAACTACATAACGTCATATGACTTCTTTATTGTCAGAATTTATAAAAATAAAAATAACCAACATGTTGAAAACAAATAAACGAAAGCCACACCCGTTATCAACCAGTTGTAAAATTCAATCCAAAACCGAATTCATCCGCAGAGTTGACTAACAAAGTTGTAATAGATTCTACTCAAGTTTAGTTGTTCTGACTGTAAACTACTACGTGCCGCGCGACCGAGCCATGAATGCTTATCTACGCCCTAAATTTGCTGCCAGAGGAAGACAAGAATCTTAATATTTCAATCATTGCTGTTGTGTGTTTAGCGAGAATGGAAAAATAGCCCTTTAGTTTTTTGTCTAATTATTTATTGGGTTGTTGATGTCTCATATGAGACAGTTTGTAACGTAATATTATTTAAATTTAAATACACAAATCACTGACTCTATTTTAATTGGCTGACTGGCTTCCCATATTATCATCCACTATTATTTAACAACAGAAGCAGCTAGGTTTTTAAAATTGTAATTCATTGTTTGATTTGTAAATTTATTTTATAACACTGTTTGGCGAATCTCCCATATATGAAATAAGCTATTACCGCAGGTCTCATGGAAGACCTAGACCCGGGACCGATTTACTTTTTCGTTTTGACAAAAATTGGTATATTTTCTCTCCAAACCAATTTATAGAGCTTAAAAATAAATAATGTTGTATACTGAAGCGTTGTTGTATGCCTAACGGTTATGGGAATAATTAAAAAAAACTTAAATTAAAAACGTCCATGTTATTTTTATGGAAAATAAATAAACTGTTGTAGTTTGCTTGTTTATGGATACAGGTATTTTAATCAAATTTTGCCATCTTATTTATTTCATACTTTTTAATAAAAACATACCTCAATACACTCCCTATAGCAGCAAACCTAAGTACTCATTAAAATTTACGTTATTTAAATAGGAAATAAATCTGACACTTTTAAGGGAATATTTTCGTAGAAATCCAGGCAGTTAAACGGAAATTCGTTTAGTCTGCAGGTTAGCTGAGGCGGGGGTATTATATTTTGTTATAAGTAGTGTGTAAATACTGATTCTTCTTTTTACATAGCATCGTTGCTTCTAACAACAAATTTAGTCCTTTGAATATCCAACTAATTAATTGCTATGAAATAATTTCTAAAATATATTGTATACAAGAGGCTAAACCTTTTTTCAAGTAATCCTGCATTATTACTGCTGCAAAATTACTTCGGCAAAAAAAGGAAATTTAACCTCTTGGTGAGTTATCCGGATGGCAACACATTTAACCTCTTGTATATTATTTGTGAAGTAATCCGGAAGTCAACACACAGTGTAATGTACAGTTTAATGTATACCGTTGCTTTCAAAGTCTGCCCAAATTAGGGCAGATAAATACCCTAATATACATATAAGAGCTTATTTTCCTTTCTCGTATCTCGCTTAGTTATATTTTCACCATATTACTCCTACGTTCCGCTAGGAATGAAATATTGAAAAGTTTATACAATCCAAACATAATAGATTTGTATAAGTCAATCATGTAACACGTTCAAATCCCGCCAATTCACCAATGGATTTTATCTAAGTGATAATGTCCCAACCCCTAGCTCTAGCCTGAAGTAATGTGAAAAACAATCCCAGGCTTGTGCCTAGTGTCCTAGGACAAACAACTCTTTTATCGAGTATTTCTTGAGATATGGACCAAATATGACCCAGTTAAGATAACGAGACTGATATTTTATTTTCATTTTATTTTTGTAATAAATTGTTTGAATTGAAATTAACAACTTTACCACTACTTATGCACTAGGCTCACTATATTGGCCGTAGTTGGTACATGAGGTACAAGAGAGCTAAATAATGGCTGTTGTTAAGAAGATTCCAAGGTGAAAGTTTTACCATTACCCAGCAGCCACTACAGAAACACGCGTTACAGTGCAGCTGTGTGTTTAATGGAGTTTTACTTGTTTAAATTTCGTGTTTCGGTTATTCTAAGCTAATATGTAATCTCTGATTATCAACAAGAACTCTATGGGAAAGTGTATTTTAAAACTCTATGCGAACAATATGACGTTAGATGTGACCCTGTGGTGATTAATAATTAGAGTTAAGTTGTATTGTTTTTAATTATTGTGTAATGTGTAATGAAGTGCTTGTGAATTGTTATATTTTTTTTCTTTGAATACAATCTGGACAGTTACATTATGGTTTACCTTTAAAGTAACTATACTAAATTCTAACTGCCAAACCACGTTGCTTATAACAGTAGTTATAATCTTTCTACAGCATGGTCAAAATAGAGTTAATTTGCTCTAGCTCAGCGTCTACTTCTCTTCTAAATATGTAATAATCATATTTAATCTTCTTGAATATAAGAAAACCTAAGTATTATGCATTTGTTCAAATAT
The DNA here is from genome assembly GCF_028750875.1 of Macrosteles quadrilineatus. Lineage (NCBI taxonomy): Eukaryota > Metazoa > Arthropoda > Insecta > Hemiptera > Cicadellidae > Macrosteles > Macrosteles quadrilineatus. The sequence continues at coordinate 13,044,989 of NW_026542601.1, read as the reverse complement.
CATATATATTCGTAATATGAAATTAAAACAGTGTTTTATTAAACAAACATAACACATTACATACCTAGGCCCCTCGTAGGAAGTCCCATTTCTCACACTCAACCGTAATGGTTCATAGAACCGTCCACGTATTTGGCAGAAATATTTTTTTTACAGTAAATTTTATAATTTAAAACTATACATTCAATTCTTGACTAAAATCCGAAGTACACAGTCTCAAACCAACATTTTAGAACAAAGTGAATGAAACTAAAAATTAAAATAGCTAGCTCACAACATATTATAAAATGTTATACAGGGTGATTCACCTATAGTATTACAATAGGTAACTCGTATAGGTAGGCGTTTACTTTACAGAGAACTTTAAATGAACAACTTCCTCTTTTTTACATTTCAAAACATGTTATTTTTCATTTAAAATTTTGCCTCCATTTTCCAAAATGGAGGACAACTTTTTTTTCAATGGCCAAACCTCTAACCACAATGGCCCCACTTTTTATGATAATTTGGGATTCTTCGTAAATTTTTTAGACATTTTTACTCTTGTCATTCTTTTGACACTCCTAAAGTTTCGGAGATACCGCCATAATAAGGCACACATAACCATGGAGCTAACAATGACAACAATAATAATTATCTTAATTTACAAAAATCAGAATTCACACTTAATTCATACTGATACAATAGTATGTGTTTCATAATAAATGTTAAAAGGGTCCAACCACGTGGTCAATGCATATTTGCAGTCGATTTAAAAACATTTCATCTTCTTCATCGAAATCCATTTTAACTTAAATAAAAAGGAAAGCATTAAGCCACTAAACCATAATATATAAACAACGGTTCGGTGAATACTAAATCTTAGTTTGTAAAAAAAATTAATAATTGATCACCTGATTTGTATTCTTATATCAGCTAAAATTATCTTTTTCTTTCATGTGAAAGCTTTACTGATTTGTTGTTGTGGCTTATTATGGCTGTATCTCCAAAACTGTTACAAGTATAAACAAAATGACAATAGTAAATATGTCTAAACATTTTACGTAAAATCTAAAAATATCATAAAAAGTGGGGGTTGCCATTGAAAGAATTTTTAACTGTCCGCCGTTTTGCAAAATTGTGGCAAAATTTTAACGAAAAAAATGTTACAACAAATTAGGGAAGTTTTTGATTTAAAGTTCTCTGTAAAATAAACGCCTAACAATTTATCAATTGTAACACTGTAGGACTATTGTTCGTATTTTGTATATACAGGGTGGCTGAAAAGTAACTACCACCCCCCCCTTAACTTTTCAACCATTTGAGATATTTGAAATCCGTTTGCGGCAAACTTCTAAGATGTGAGGGGCTACAATAGTTATGGTAAATTTTGAAAATTTTACCCTTAGGGGTAGCGGGGGTAGGGGGTAGCTCAAAATTTTCAAATGGCAAGTATAGTCGAGTTTGGTATCATTTTATAGGTATTGACGAAACAAAACAATCGACGTAAATAAAACTAAAATCGGCCTACTAATAACAAAATGGCGCCCTAAAACAATTTAAATCTACAGAACCATGAGGAGGGCTGAAAAGTAACTTGCACCCCCCCTTAACTTTTCAACCATTTGAGATATTTGAAATCTGTTTGCGGCAAACTTCTAAGATGTGAGGTGCTACAATAGTAATGGTAAATTTTGAAAATTTTACCCTTAGGGGTAGCGGGAGTAGGGGGTAGCTCAAAATTTTCAAATAGCAAGTATAGTCGAGTTTGGTACCGTTTTATAGGTCTTGACAAAACAAAACAATCGACGTAAAGAAAACTAAAATCGGCCAAATAATAACGAAATGGCAGCTAAAAAATACTTTTAATAAATGACATCCTTATCAGAAAATTGCAATTTGGTGGTAAAAAAGGCTAATTTTAATTTACTTTCAATTTGTATCCAGCCAAAGTTTTTTTCTATTTCGGATCATTGCTAATAAGATGCGTGGTCAGTAAACAGTGACTGGAAAATCCCAAACTCCATAATTGCTGTTATCAGTTATTCCTGTCCATTTTCCTTTTTTGTTTGTTTGTCGAATTCTTTCTCTAGGTGAAAGTTCAGTAGTACAGTACTGAGAACTGCCCATATCGTACATAACCAAACTGCAGGCCTACACTATTGCTACTTTTTGATTGTTGTATGTTGGTTTGTAATTTGTCATGGTTTTTTCGTTAGAAGAAAGAGTGCAAATTGTTTTACTGTTTGGGCAAACTGGCACTTATAGTGGAGCAACTGACGCCTTTAACGAAAGGCATCCTGAACATCAAATCACTAGAAAAGCTGTGTCTAATCTAGTAAAAAAGTTTCATCGTACAGGGAGTGTTGTGGATGAGCCCAGATCCGGTCGGCCCAGCACAGGTGAATTAACAGAAGCAGGAGTTTTAGCAGAGTTTTCTGTTAATCCTCAGCAATCTGCAAGAAGAGTTGCGCAACAACATAATATAAGTAGGTGGGCAGTGAACAAAGTTTAAAAAAACCACAAATTCCATCCATATAAGATCACGTTAGTCCAGGAACTGTCTGAAGATGACTTTGATAGAAGAATTGAATTTTGTGAATTAATGACACAGAAGTTGGAATCTAGAGAAATCTCTACTTTCGAAATAGTTTTTAGTGACGGGGCTTCATTCCAACTTAACGGACACGTTAACCGGCATAACTGTATGTATTGGGCGCAAGAGAACCCCCACTGGTACCGAGAAAGTCACACTCAACACCCGCAGAGGCTAAACGTTTGGGCTGGAATCATTGGTAACTTCATCATAGGTCCTTTTATCATAAATGGTAATTTAAATGGCACAGCATACAATAACATGCTAATCACACAAATAATTCCAGCTATTAATAACTTAATAGAAACAACTGCATCACCAGATGAAAACCCAATTTTCAATAGAGATAACGTGTATTTTCAACAAGATGGAGCTCCTCCACATTATGCTAGGGATGCAAGGGATACACTGAACATTGAATTTCCTAATCATTGGATTGGTCGAAGAGGTAGTATTGAATGGCCAGCCCGATCACCGGACCTAAATCCATTAGATTTTTTTCTATGGGGCCATTTAAAGTCAACGGTTTATACCTCACAGCCAAGGTCCCTCGAAGAATTAAGACTACGGATAGAAACAGAATGCAGAAAAATAAACAATCAAACTTTCCAAAATGTAAGGAACATGTTTCAACAGAGATTGTACTACTGCATGGAGGTACAGGGAAAGCAATTCGAGCATCTCATCAAATAAAAGGTAATTTTTTCTACCATTTCTTAAAAGACTTTTTAACGAAAATTTTCATTATCATGGATGATTGGATTTGAATTGTTTTAGGGCGCCATTTTGTTATTAGTGGGCCGATTTTAGTTTTCTTTACGTCGTTTGTTTTGTTTTGTCAAGACCTATAAAACGATACCAAATTCGACTATACTTGCCTTTTGAAAATTTTGAGCTACCCCCTACCCCCGCTACCCCTAAGGGTAAAATTTTCAAAATTTACCATAACTATTGTAGCCCCTCACATCTTAGAAGTTTGCCGCAAACGAATTTCAAATATCTCAAATGGTTGAAAAGTTAAGGGGGGGTGGTAGTTACTTTTCAGCCACCCTGTATATATTGTAAACATCTTTTTGAAAAAAAAAAAACAGATTTTGATTTTATTTGATTTGATTTTATTTGATTTTGAATCACCCTGTTCGTAATACATTTACCTAATATTTATGCACATTAATGATAAACCCTATACAACCATGGTGAAAAAACTGTCAATCTAATCATGCCTTACCTGTATTTACGAAACAGGCCAACGCCAGATCTGTATTCAGTGCCTGAATGTAGGCCAGTATACAAAATGCAGGTAGAGCAGGGGCAGGAAATTGTATTCGCTTCATAAATCACACACGTATCAGTCGATACAGAGCTAGCCATATCTACATTTGTTGGATTGTACTGTATCACAATACCATGCCATTCATGTACTGTTTGATTAACAAACGTCAACTAGTTCACTAAAATTCTTATTGCAAAAGAACTGTGTGTGGCATTTTGGGCACTATACAAATTAGGTTGGTTATATAAAAATATTTCCAGTTGAGCAATTTTTTTATATGGCCTTAAAACCAACTTTTTGTGTATATGTCCAATAATATTAATATTTGAAATGAAATTTTACTAATTAATACGCGAAGGTGTTTTTCCAAAAGGTTCTGAATCAACCATTTGGCGAATTTTCATGATTCTTCCTTTAAAAGAAAACCAAGTTTAAAAGGAAGGGAATGTAAAAGACAAATAGGTTTTTTCGTACATGCATACTTTTATTTTTTTTTTTATTTTTAGTTTAGTAGCAGCCAAGTTAAAAATTTCAAGTTAGTGTAATATGATTCAGATCAACGTATAGCTTGTTAAATATAATATTTTCTACAACTAGGTAGAAGGCTTATTTACTTTATAATAATTGGGTGAGTGATAGAGGAATTAAATACGATTCTATAAACTTCACTGTATCAACCGAGGCTCTCTACACGATTTTTTCAAAGTCAGTTTTATCAAAATTACAGTGTAGATATATTTTCGTAGAAAATGAAGAAAAATTATAACGTTAAAAATTATTATGATTCATTTTTATTTTAAACTGCTTGGAATTTTCTCAAGATCGGACCTAAGAAAATTCAGAACGAGGAGTAACTAAAAATATTGGAAAACTAATGTTTACAACAAAGTTCGTTTGGTTACATAATCTTTTCTTCTTGTGTTATAGTATTACAACAATTCTGTGTGGGTTTCTAAGCTAGCCATTAGTATGATTTTACGATCAATATTCTGTTTCAACCGATTGATCGCTTGATTCTTTTCGCTCCGAGATCAAAGGTAACGCATTTGTTCATCATAAACTAAATTGTACTCGTAAGCTATCCATATCTTTATCTATATCCTATAAATGCTCTTACTAATTTACTGCTCTTACTGATCTTATTAATTCAAATGCAAAAAGTAGTTAACAAAATACTTAGACGATTCAACCTACTTTGGCAACAGCTACATGTGGCCGTTAAGGGTGTATCCCCTTAGCAGCCGTTAACATTGGACAGAGATATATCTTCACTTCCCTGTGGGAATAATTTTCCCGCGTGTTTTCCCTCCACACCTGGTATATCACGTGACCAACTCTGGTCAATGGCTGACGTCGACCATTTAATGCTGCGTCTTCAATTTGTAGACTTGATCTTACCACCAAGTATTGCTTTAAGACATTGATTGCTCTGTTACAGATATTGTAGTTAACGCATAAGCTTTAAATACATGAATAAGTTCTCTCCCCCTACAAATCTGTATTAGTATACAAACACGTGTGGATCGCAGGGGAAATCTACGCATACTGTTAGAAAGATATTTTGCTGTAGATGTGCAGAATCCCTTAATAAATAAAAATAGGATCAAAAATAAAATGTATTTAAAACTCTAAAAGCTTAACATGGTCCCTAAGGTTGCCATACTGGTGACGAAATAACGATGAATTATAAACAGAAACAAATAGAACGAAATTCCAATCACATGTTCTATTTACAGCGTGGGGTGAAAATAGAGAAGTCTCTACACTACGTATTTTTGGTAGAGCTTTCGTCCATTGGACGACCTCAAGCTCAACTTTTTTTAAGAAATATTTTCGAATAAAATCTTTGCCTGGGTTTTTTTAATTGGACCCTTTTTGCTCAAGTTACATATATGGTATGGTAAATAACATATAATTCATGTATTACACTTTGCTATTAACATTTTTGAGGGATCGAACTGATTCAATGGTAAAGCACAGGGCTTTGGTACGAGAGGTCACGCGTTCAAATCCTGCAACTTAACCAATGTCTTAGTTAACCTGTACGGTAGGGTAATCATCTACTTGCATCCTAAGAGTTTGATATTAGGACATGATGAACTCATAAAGTTAAACAGTTAAAATTTGTAAATGTATTTTAAACCTTCACACATGTAGGGTTTATACTGTTGTAAACTCGTGTGTTTAACCTGAATGCACTCATGATTCAACAATGCTGTAGTCTATGTCTAACTTTTCCGGACAAATCAGAGTGAAATCGGCGAAATGGACCGAAACGAAACTGGAAGATTTACGTTGGGGCTGATGGAGCCGTAATCCTCTTTAGGAGCTTCTCCAATGACAAGAATGCCACCAAGAGATCTCGTCCCTTCTTCAACATCTTCACCCTATTTGTTTAATGCCCGACGATTTGTTGGATGCGGATTTTTCTACTATTTATTCCGCTATTGAATCTTTATGAAAATCAGTATGGGAGATTTTTAGGTATATAAATTACTCGTAAGTTTACGTTTAATTTATCGTAATGCTTACTTTGTAGTCAACAAAAGTAATGAAGATGTATGGGCTGTTGGTGAAGAAACGTGCAATGGACCCTTAAACGAGATGGGGCATTGAATTATAAAGCACTTAAGTAAATTATAGTACGATTAATAAGTAAACTTTTTAAGGTAATAAACTAACCACCAGGAGTAACTAGGACTAAGCTAGGTAAGTAGGTTGGATTTGAATCAAATCAAAATAAAATCAACATTGTATTGGGCCTTTCAACATTTAAGTTAAAGATAACGATCTTCTTGGTCCTCTTGACGCACAATAATCAGTCCAAGTAAATAAAAAAGAAAAACATGCACAAACAACACCATGCAGAAAACACTAAAATATATATCAAAATAAGTAAAACAGGTTGATACCAACCACATCATGCAAGAACAGGCTGCCATTTGAGTTCCTAAGTGTCTTTTTAATACATTTTTACTATTTTTCGTAACTTATTCTTCCAAAACTAAAAAAATCCCAAGACTAATATTTTATAAGACTATCAAATTAAATTAGATCATTGTGTCAACTGTCATTAATGTCCGTATGAAAATCTCATACTTAACTCTTCAAAAACTCCTTCTTCTATTTTGCTGTTGTAGTTTGTAAGCTTACTTTGTAAGGTTTCTTAAATGGAAAAAGTACCTAAATATTTTACTCTTACCATCTTAAGAAATTTCTAATTGCTCTACAACGCATTACAATTAAGGGGATTGACCGTGCTTGGCAATGAAAGAAGAACAATACTATAACCTTAAACTATTGAAATGCACATTGTTACAACAATTGTATCCCTAGTATTATCACTTTTGTTGAATGTTTACAAATTACCCTTTACACTCTTATAACTGTTCTTATTCAACAATAATATTACAATAACCAAAAAAGATTTTTAATCCACAATGTGTAGTGAGTGGTAATAACAATGGTAATATCTAAAACGTTCAGAATTAACTATAATTTTTACTAAAAGAAAACTAGATTGATATTTTTTAAGGTGAAAACATTACGGATAAATAAATTAATTTTATTTTCACTATACTGAAACAATCAATTTGTAAATCAAATACTTCATCTCGCAGATTCACCTATGCATCGTAATTCAATATAACAACTAAAATCTCATTTCAGTATCAATGTGTTTTACAGGTTTGCTGGTTAGTGTTTTTAGAGCGAGTCATAACTATAATTCTGCATATATTTTTGAACATAAAGATAATAACGACATTATTGGTAATGATATTATGTACAAGTGAATATTAGTATGAAGATATATCCATTTTACTTGTTGAGCAAGTTGCAGACCTTTTTTTAAATATTTATAAAACATATTGATCGACAAATAAAACTGTTTATATTTATGTTATTCACAGATGTATTCTTGTTACACATTGACCCATGTAGCTTGTTAGAGTTCTGTACAAGTAAAGGCTGCATGCAGGGGAGTGGGAGAGAGACACAAGATTTATGTCAAGGTCTGATAGAGCCATAATCCTCTTTAGGGATGGATTTTCAAATAACAACGGAGCTGCAATGAGATTTTGGCACCCTTGTAACCTTTATACACATCGTTGTATGGAATTGCTTGACTCGTTATACGGTTTCGTCAGAACAGGTTTTGTTTATTGGATTTAGTGAGATTATTTTATTGGAGATACTTTTAGAAATTGTAATCAGTATAATCAGTACTTTGACCAAACGTATTTATAGCCATGAACAAGATATTTTTGATATTAATCATTACATTAATAAAACCCACAACGTGGGGGGTAAACCTATAGTTTCAAAAACAAAGATAATTCCATAGTTGTTCTTAAACTTACTTTTACATTTTCTCCCATTCTTTTCAGAGTATAACACATAAATAGTTGTATTATACCTTAATACCAATAAGTAATTTAATAAATTATTCTGTGTGTGCTATTTTATTCTTAAACGATTGCCTAGGTAGCCGAGTGGTTATCGTGCTCGCCTTCAAACATGAAAACCACTGGTTCGGTTCCAAACTAGATCGATTCTTGGCCCAGATATCTTTTACCAGTGAACTATCAATTAAAGCTCTCTAATAATAATAAATACATTCGATGGTAACAGGACCGAGGTTTGAACCGTTGCCTTACAAAAGAAGTAACAAAATGGCTTTCATACACAAACAAAATACATGGAAATTTATAATGGTCAAAATAAAATGGCCTAACAGTGATAATGGCTGTGGGACCAGAGCACGCAGAACTGACCGAATATGATTTGTGGTAGAATTCAGCGGGAGAACTGTCAGCGACACCATCGCTGAAAAATATAGAGGTCCCGGTGACCAACGCTTGCCAGTAAACAATGGTATCATCGGGATGTTGGTTCAACAGTGAGCGTAGTATTTTTGGCTTTTGGTTGTAATATTTGTAAAATGCTGTGCAATGTACTCGGAATATTAATTGGGTACAATCTTTAAACATCTAATTCTACATTTTCCCTTTCCAATTGTTGAGGTTTTCAAATGTGCTGAAGAGTCTTAAATTTGTTACAAAATATATTTATAGCGGTTATATTAAATACTTTTAACCTTTCGTCAGATTCGCTTCCATAAAAGAACTATAAACATACATAAACCAAACATTACATGTAATCATTGATATAACACATCATCCTATAAAGTGTGAATCAAAAAAGAAAATTATTCTTGCTAATATGCTATTTTATTTGTGGAAGTTTGAAGTTGTTTGGAACAGTAAGTTAGTTGTAAGTTTGGTGAGTCGGTGGCTCAGTTGGTAGCGTCACGGACTTCGGGCCCAGGGCAGCGATGTCGTGGGTTTGGATCCTGGTCACTGCAACTAAAATTTATCAGTACAGTTCACCTTTGTACTGTACCGGCTCACCCCTTCCTTTGCTGGATACGTTCCATGCACAGATCTGTAGTCTATGTGGACGGGCAAATGCAAGGTTAAAAGAGGTTGTCAACCTCTTAAAAAAAAAAAAAATAAATAGAGTTTGCTGTAGAGACAGACGATTGGGGGATTGTTAATAGGGATGATTAATAATATTGAAGGTGCAGTATAAACCTTCGATATAATAAATGTCTTAATAATTTAAATGTTTTAATGAATACGTTTAATTAAACCTTTTGTCTGTGAAAACGTAGTAAAACCAATGAAAATAGGCAGTTTGGTCATAGACAGCCAACTAACTCTTATCAGCTTCCATCCAGCAATCTTCGGGAAATTCAGTGGACTATCTACAGTCAATCGTCGAACCAACAATATTTTTACAGCTTTTGTTGATTCAAGTCATTATTAGTTTTCATGCCGTAACCTTTCTTCTCAGGGAGCTGAAACTATAAAAAAAACTATTTCTATTTCTAAATTTAGTTCTATTTATTTAAGTTTAGAAAGTATTACCTTTTATTGAAACAATAAAAAAGCCAAGCTAGACTTTTAGTTCAAGTCTACTTCAATGAGGTGGTTACCATCCCTTAAATAATATCTTCCTTGTATGGTTTAATTTATTATTCATAAGTTACCTATGGTACATTTATTTGAGCAAGTTTCACAGTCAAATCCGTTCAAACATGACATACTTTATAATATAAGGTAAGTAATCCAAGTCAAACTTTCAAATAGTCTCATTTTACAGTTGAAACAGAGTAAGGGCGTGTATTTAAAGTCATTCGTATGAACAGTCCATAATTAAGTTTTATTTCGGATCATAAATAATTTCCTATGCCATGAAAACTGTTTCATTCGTTCCAGGGTTCGTAGCGGCCAACTTAAACAATTATATATCCTAAAAGTTTCTCCATTAAGCCAGCAGAACCGCAATGTTTACTTTAGTGCGTGCCGCACGCATCTGGTGAGTATTATGTTGACTTATAATATAAATTTAATTACTGTTTGGATGCACCATAAAATATACAACTTCGTCAATCACTTGGCCATATTACTATGCACACCGTACACAACTTTTAGATAGGTTAATAAGCAGATTTTCTTCAAATGGTTACTTAACACGCAATAGTGAACAAAGGGGGGATTCCTATTTCAAATTAAAAAAAACATTCATAGGAAACAGCTTTAATAAATTTAATAACCTAAAATAGTAAGGCTCGTGCCTAAAATTTTCTACTTGTGACGTTATACAATTTACATGAGTTGCGTACACTACTTTACCTACGACGGTGTTATAATTACTAACAATCACTACTCTTAACTTCTAAGAGAAGTTATGGTATCATTTATCTCATTGCCACTGACAGTGATGCAACGAAACATTGTACCTAATTCTAATTGCACCACTCAATAATTAAATTGGCCTGAACAGCTGATTATTTGATGTTCGAATATTTCTAATTTTACTTCTTCTCTCTCAATACTTGAATATCATTACAATATCAATATGTCAGTTACTCGTGTTGTTATGAGTTAAACTATGCTGTTATGAAAGCAAACAATGCTGATATGTGAAACCTTTCAATTCTAAGAACTGAACTGAAACGGCTACTTTAATAAACGGTCGTCGGTACTGAAAATAGTTTTACATTATAAGTTTCCAGTAAAGAATGGTATTCAGCAATAAATTTATGTTTTTTAAGTCTATTTATATATGAACAATTATTCCCGAATAAACTAATACTTTCTAGCATAGCATTACGCAGGTATTCCCAAAATATATTGCATTGTGTTTCTATGAATCCCTCACTCCAGAGCGCATATTTCAAGAAAATGAGAGTAATTTGCAAGTGTTAAAAGAATAATACGTATTGAAGCTTAATTACTGTCTAAAACAGGTGGTTCTTGAGCCAATACAATTAAAATCTCGATCCATGAACTGATCGGTAAGATTCCAATCCATCTAATGAAACTCTTATCTCAGGTTTTCCTTATGATTTCTGAGCAAGCACGATGTTGACTACACTTTCCAGCCATGTTTATAAAATGTCTTCAGTATATGTTTTATGTGCATATAACTTTGACGTTTAAATCATGTTCAAGTAAATTTCAGAAAGTTTATTAAATGTGAGATGAAAATAAAGGTACAACTAAAAATATAAGAAAGAACATACTACTGCCTAGTGTTCGAGCTTAACCAGCTCGAACCAGTGCATTTGTTAGGCATAGGCCTACAGGTTACTAGTGAAAAAAGTTGAACTTAACCAACAATGGTAAAAAATCAACCTCTTGACATATCTTTGTTGTTAACTGGTGTATATCTTTTTATTTAAATTATTGTCATTATTTTATTTGTCGTACGTATGGTTTAACTATACGTTAGTTGTATGTTGTAGATGAATCAAAACCGCAATGAAACACACAGGACGATGCACAAAGGAGTCTGAACTTAGACAAAGCGCCAGCTGGTAATTAAACTACTTACGTACAAGATTCAATTATATTTTGACTATGTACTCTTTTCTAATTTATTGCCTTTTCTGGGATGTCTAATCAACAAAATCTCAATCACAGTGTACATTCAATAATAGTAAACAATGAAACCATTGATTGAATTTCATACTTATATTTTTATGAGATAAAATTGCGTAGTCCGTTATTTCCTCCTATCCTTGATGAATACTGAGACGTTATCAAGAAGACGTTGGGAAAACCTAAACCTTTGAAAACATATTACATATACATATATATATATATATAATTTGCAAAACTCGTTTGTAAAATTTGAGTGATGATTGAACAAAATTATTTGTTGACTTTGATACCAACCTTCTTGGTTGTTTCCACGACCTTTCAACCATATCAAAATGTAAAACCTTAGCATTTCATCGATGCAGTATATTTTGCCCATAGTCCATTCCGAAGTTTCTAGGTCCATGCTAAGTCGACCGCCCTAGTTAGTAGACCCTAGATGAAGCATTACTTGAACTACTCCAAAGTGATTACACTGTATATATCCATTGACTGTTTGATGCATTACGGCTAAAACTTGTATTCAACTACTTGTAACTCGCCCTACTCTGGTGTAAGCCTGCAAAATTAATACAGAAAGTAACTTTGAAACACGATCATAACTATATTATTGTAAATACAGCGTTGACATGTTTTTTTCACTCTTGATTTTATACAGTTATTACTTTTATTTTCTATTAGGACTATCAGCTGTACCCGTGCTTCGCAACAGCAAGATGTACTATACCACCTAATCCAAACACTTAATAAGTAGTTCGAATTAAAAACAAAAAGCCACCAAATTATACAAAAAAGTATAACCTGCATGTAATTATCCTACTGTTTACTTGAAAATATATCAAAAACATTATTTTCATAACTTATGTACGTTGAATCAAATGGGGTTGATATAGCAACGGTTACCAAATCTTGTTATTTCCATAATCAAAAACATAGTTTACCGATAGTTGTGTAAAATAGTATATTAATTTGTTTGTATCAGCTGTCGGAAATTGTGAAATAAGCATTTGGTAGTTCTGCTTGTTTACACTAAAATTGTAATGCAAAGGAAAATGTTGTGAATTTTTTCATGCTTCCATGGATACCAACTAATTATTAATATTTACTTTTGAAAACCTCACGTTAAAACCTAGGACGTCCAAGGGGCGTAGCCCGAGAGGAACTCTGGGAAGTGAATAGGCATATGACATTCCTAGATATGTGGACCATCTTTTTGCTTAATTTTGGCTGTATCGGTTTAGTATTTAAGTCGTGGTTGCTGCACAGATAGACGGACAACACCTCAATTTTATATAGTATAAGATCAGATTAATGACTTGTAAATTTGTTATAAAGACCAGCCGTCAGCGTATAGAGTCAATTTTCGACCAATACGACCTAGGCGAAGTCTTAATTTAACTTCGCCAGTAAAAACCAACTGAAAAATCTCTATTTGAGTGATCCAGCCACATAATTACGTTTTAAACATCCCTGCCATTAGGGAGGAGTTTTCGAGATTTGTCTGCAAGGTCGATTCCTGGAAAGTATATAGGAAAAGGTTTCGGTTTTGAGTGGAGTTGAAACCAAGGCAACTAGATGACAATTTATTGTTGCAATTTAGGCGTTGCTGCATGTTGATGTTTAACAAGGGTTAGAACACTTCCTTTAAAAAAAAGTGTAAAAAAAGACTGCAAGCACAAGGTGTGTATTTGAATCCACAATAACTGTTCTAGCGCCATTTTACAAGTACATGGAAACCTCGTTAACATGTCACCCTTGATAACAAGTGTAATTTTCAAATCTTACCTCTAAAGTTTATTTTTCCTCTAAATTTTATTGTAAACCTCGATGAGAAGTCGACCTTAACAAGTCTTATAATCTCCATAAAACTTGTTATCGAGGTTCTACAATATTAATTGGTGTAAATTATATTTCTAATCATAAGATAAACAATAGGATGAAACATGAAACATGACCAGCCTATTGTATAAGCATGAACGGATTTCAAACTGGTCGTGCTAGCTACTGATATAACCGTAATCCTCTACAGAAATGGATATCTCTAGTCAATTTACCAGAGTGGGGTAGTGAGATTTTATACGCTCCAATCTCTTTATAACCGCACCTACTTTAGATGTTTTCAGAAATTGAATACTTGTTGTAACAGAATTTATCAGCAAAGTATTTCATATGAATAAAAATGTCATTAAAACAAGTGCTTATACGTTACGATAACATTATTTCAATAATTATGTTACTTTGAGGTACAAACTACCTCCAGAATTTTTTTTTCTTAATTTGTCACACTACTAACAATTACTAAATTATGTTATAATTATGTTTTTATACAAGGTATTAGAAATATTGTTAGCTACAACCACCTGAAACAAAGTAATAAAGTTAAAAACATATTTATAAAAAGAAAAACTTTAAACTATAAGTGAAACACGTTAAAACTCCTTATAGTTATTAATTTTCCATTCAAATAAAAGAAAAATTAACAACATTTTGTTTTGTAGTTTGTTTTTGATTTGAAACTCAATTTATTATGTATTATGATACATATTTGACCCAGGAAAAACCAATAAACAGGTGCTCAAATCCTAATGAGGCTGGTTTTAATAGAATAAGCATGAGTGTAAATTAAAAATTAAAATTTTAAATTATATAGGTTCAAAGGCGTTGACCAAACTTCAAGTCAAATTTCAAGGGATGATGTTGTCTGCTGCATAACGTGTGATGTATACATGTATACATATACTACAGAGGGTTGTGGTTCTTGTTGGTATAGCATTATTGTAACTTTGTAATTATATTCAAATTTAGTATCGTTTATATATCGTTAATATATGTTAAGCGAGAATGTAAAAATAACGCTTTAGTTTTTTGTCTAATTATTTATTGGGTTTGTTGATGTCTCATACGTATTGTGTGTAGTTGTGTATAGAATATTATTTAAGTTAAAATACACAAGTCAATAAATTCATTATTTTTGGCCGACTGGCTTTCCAGTTTATAATCCACTATTATTTAAAAACAGAAGCAGTTATGTATTTTCTAATTGTAATTTATGTTTTATTTGTAAATAAATTTATTTTATAACACTGGATGGGGAAATAACATTGATTCTTCCTTTTACATAGCATTCTTGTTTCTAACAATAAATTTAGTCCTTTAAATATCCAACTTATTGAATGCTATAAAATAATTTCTAAAATATATTGTATACAAGAGGCTAAACCTTTTTTCAAGTAATTCTGCAATACTACTTAAGTTAGTAAGCTATGTGGGGTAAGTAAGTTACTGCAAGATTACTTGGGAAAAAGGTAATTTAACCTCTTGTATATTATTTGTGAAGTAACCCGGGAGGCAACAAAAAATGAAAATAGATTCTCTTCTTAAACAACAATCACAAAAATCATTCGGATAAAACCATCTTTTTTAAAATTCATAATTGCAAATATACAGTTTAAAGGAATATACCGTTGTTTTCAAAGTCTGTCCAAATTGGGCTACATAAATAATATACATATAAAAGCTACTATTCCTTTCTCGTTTCTCGCTTAGTTATATTTTGACCATTACTCATTGGATCCTCTAGGAAAGAAATATTGAAAAGTATATACAATTCAAACATAAAAGATTTGTATAAGTCAATCATCTAACTCCTTTATCGTGGAGGAGCGAGCTGGTCTAGTGGCCAGAGCGCGGGACTTCGGTCCAAGAGGTCCCGGGTTCAAATCCCTCCAAATCACCAATGGATTTTATCAAAGTGATAATGCCGCAACCCCTAGGTTTAGCCTGAAGTAATGTGAAAAACAATCCCAGGCTTGTGCCTAGTGCCCTAGAACAAAAAAAAAACTCTTTTATCGTGTATTTCTTGAGATGCGGACCAAATATGACCCAGTTAAGATAACGAGACTGATATTTTATTTTTATTTTATTTTTTGTAATAAATTTCTTAAGCTGAAATAAACAACTTTACTTACCACTACTTATGCTCTAAGCTCACTATATTGGCTGTAGTTGGTACATGAGGTACAAGAGAGCTAAATAATGGCTGTTGTTAAGAAGATTCCAAGGTGAAAGTTTTACCATTACCCAGCAGCCACTACGGAAACACGCGTTACAGTGCAGCTGTGTATTTAATGGAGTTTTACTTGTTTAAATTTCGTGTTTCGGTTATTCTAAGGTAATATGTAATCTCTGACTATCAACAAGAACTCTTTGGGTATTAAAATTTATTTTAAAAATCCATGCGAACACCTTATGACGTTAGATGTGTTCCTGTGGTAATAAATATTTTAGAGTTGAGTTGTATTGGTTTTAACTATTGTTTATTGAAGTGCTTACGAATGATCATAATTTAACCTATACATTAGTTACAATCTTTTTACAGAATGGTCAAAATAGTGTTGGAATGCTCTAGCGTTTATTTCCTTTCTAAATATTTATTAATCATATTTTATCTTTTTGAATATAAGAAAACCTAATTATTATATAATTTTATCAAATACCATATATATACATAATATGAAATGAAAGCAGTGCTTTTTTCAACAAAAATAACACGTTACATACCTAGGCCCCTCGCAAGAAGTCCCATTCCTCACACTTAACCCTAATGGTTGAGAGACCTTTTTTTTACAGTAAATTTTATCATTTAAAAATATCAATTAAATTCTAGAATAAAATCCGAAATACAAAGTCTCAAATCAACATTTTAAAATAAAGTGAATGAAACTAAAAAATAAAATAGCTGGCTCACAACACATTATATGATAAACATTTACCTAATATTTATGCACATTAATGATAAACCCTAATACAACTATGGTGACAAAACTGTCAATCATGCTTTACCTGTATTTACGAAACAGACCAACGCCAGATCTGTATTCAGCACCTGAATGTAGGCCAGTATACAAAATGCAGGTAGAGCGGAGGCAGGAAATTGTATTCGGTTCATAAATCACACACGTATCAGTCGATACAGGGCTAGCCATATCTACATTTGTTGGATTGTACTGTATCACAATACCATGCCATTCTGTGATGTTTGATTAACAAACGTCAACTAGTTCACAGAATTCTTATTGATAAAAACTTCTTATTTGGCATTTTGGGCACTGTACAAATTAGGTTGGCTACATCAACCAGGTGAGCATTTTTTTTATATGGCCCTAAATCCATTTTTTTTATATGTCCAATAATATTAATATTTGAAATGAAATTTTACTAATTAAAACGCGAAGGTGTTTTTCCAAAAGGTTCTGAATCAACCACTTTACGGATTTTCATTATTCTTCCTTTAAATGAAAGCCAAATCTTAAAGAAAGGCATGTGGAAGCCAATGGTAAAATGTTCAAATAGTGTTTGGTATAGGCCTACATTTATTTTTTTTTTAGTTTAGTATCAGCCAAGTTTAAAATGTTAGGTTGGAATTAGTGTAATATAATATTCAGATCAACGAATAGCTGGTTAAATGTAATATTTTGAACAGCTAGGTAGAAGGCTTATTTACTTTATAATTGGATAATTAATTGAGGTAATAAATACGATTCTATAAGCGTCACTGTAACAACCTAGGCTCTCTACAAGATTTTTCAAAATCTAATTGATAAGAACCACTGTATTGAAAAATGTAAAAAAAAAATAATTTTAAAAATAATTACGTGTTTATTATTTATAGAATTTAATTGGTTTTTATTTTCACATTGATTCCCTGAGCATAATTTTTTTCAGATCAGATTTAAGAAAATTCAGTACGAGGAGGAACTACGAATATTGGAAAACTAATGTTTACAAAGTTTGTTGGGTTACTGTTGTGAATAACTGAACCTTTGTAGAAAATAAGGCTTTAATAAACTTAAATTGTTACAAAGTTGTCAAGGTAAACAAATCTCTAATACAAACAACAAGTAAATAAATACTTCAGCTGATTACTAAAAACAGTAATTCATAACAGTTGCATAATCTTTTCTTCTTGTGTTATAGTATTACAACAATTCTTTGTGGGTTTCTAGGCTAGCCATTCGTATGATTTTATGATCAACATTCTGTTTCATCCGATTGATCGCTTGATTCTTTTTGCTCCGAGATCAAAGGTAATGTATTTGTTCATCATAAATTCAATTGAAATCGTAAGCTATCCATATCTTTATCTATATCCTATAACTGCTCTTACTGCTCTTATTCAAATGCAAAAAGTAGTTAACAAAATACTTAGGCGATTCAACCGACTTTGGCAACAGCTACTTGCGGCCGTTAAGGGGGCATCCCCTTAGCAGCCGTTAACATTGGACAGAGATATATCTTCACTTCCCTGTGGGAATAATTTTCCCGCGTGTTTTCCCTCCACACCTGGTATATCACGTGACCAACTCTGGCCAATGGCTGACCATTTAATGCTGCGTCTTCAATTTGTAGACCTTATCTTACCACCAAGTCCTGCTTTAAGGCATTTATTCCTTTGTTATATATTCTAGATAACGCATACACGTCAAATATACGAATACATTCTCCCCCCACCTACAATATCAACTTATAAAAAAAATTTTTTGGAACTAAAATTTAGTTCATGTAGCTTTAGATACATATATGGTATGGTACATAGCATATAATTCGTGTAGTGCTCTTTGTACAAATCTTTTTTAGAGATCGAGCAGATCCGATGGAAAAGCACAGGGCTTTGGTACGTGAGGTCCTGGGTTCAAATCCTGCAACTTAACAAAATGTCTTAGTCTGTACGATACTGTAACCCTCTGCGTCCTAAAGGTGTGAAATTAGGACATGAAGAACTCATAAAGTTAAACAGTTAAAATTTGTAAATTTATTTTAAACCCTCAAAAGTGTAGAGCTTATAATGTTCTAAAACACGTGTGTTTAACCTGAATGCACTCATGATTCAACAATGCTGTAGTCTATGTCTAACTTTTCCGGACAAATCAGAGTAAAATCGGCGAAATGGACCGAAACGAAACTGGAAGATTTACGTTGGGGCTGATGTAGCCGTAATCCTCTTTAGGAGCTTCTCCAATGACAAGAATGCCACCAAGAGATCTCGCCACTTCTTCAACCTCTTCACCCTATTTGTTTAATGTCCGAAGATTTGTTGGATGCAGATTCTTCTACTATTTATTCCGCTATTGAATCTTTATGCAAATCAGTATGGGATATTTTTAGGTTCATGAATTAATCGTTTCCCTGTATATCGTTTCATTTATGGTGATGCTTACTTTGTAAATAACCAAATTAATGAAGATGTATTTTTGGCGAAGAAACGTGCAATGGACCCTTAAACGAGAAGGGGTATTGAGATATAAAATACTAAAGTAAATTATAGTACGATTAATAAGTAAGGTTACTACTAAAGGTAATAAAGAAAGCACGTAGATTTGAGTTCCTAAGTTTATTTTTAATACATTTTATCATTTTCGTACGTTATTCCTTCTGAAACTAAACAAATTATCTTAAGAATAATATTTTAGAACTCTGATAAAATTTAAAAAGAATGTTTGTTCATTCACTTTTCTCATGAAAAAAAATAAAATAGCTTTTAAACATTATATGCCAAAATAATGCATTGAAAAGGATACGGCCATAATTAATCACTTGATTTATTTCCGCTGGTTCTGATGTGGGTGGATCCTTATTGACCAGGACCTATAATCTGTGTTATCAAATTAAATTAGATCAATATTCAACTGTCATTAATGCCCGTTTGAAAAACCTCATACTTAACCACTTCAAAAAATCTCTCTCCTATTTTGCTGTTGTAGTTTGTAAGTTTACTCTGTAAGGTTTCTAATATGGAAAAAGTACCTAAATATTTTACTCTTACCATCTTAAGAAGTCTCTAATTGCTCTACAACGCATTACAATTAAGGGGATCGACCATGTTTGGCAATGAAAGATGAACAATACTACCACCTTAAACTATTGAAATGTATATTGTTATACCAATTGTATAGTGATATCACTTTCTGTAAAATGTTTACAAAATACCGATTACACCCTTTATAAAGGTTCTTTTTCAACAATAATATAAGAATAACCCAAAAGTATTTTCAATCCACCATGTGTAGCTTGTCTCTAAAACATTCATAATTTACTATAATTTTTTATTTAAAGAAAACTGGATTGATAATTATTTAAGGTGAAAACTTCATGGAAAAAAAATTGCTTTTATTTTCACTATACTGAAACAATACATTTGTAAATCAAATACTTCAACTCTCAAATTCTCCTATGCATCGTAATTCAAAATAGCAACTAAAATCTCATTTCAGTTTCACTGTGTTTTAAAGGTTTGTTGGTTAGTGATTTTAAAGCGTTGGTCTTGGTCATAACTATAATTCTGCATATATTTATGAAGATAAAGATAATAACGACATTATTGGTTATGAAATTATGTACGAGTGAATATTAGTATATAGTTATTTGTGCAACTAGTGAGAAAAGTGAGCAATTGACTCACTCGAGAGAAATCCTTACTCACGAGCCGTAGGCGAGTGAGGAATGGTTTCTCGAGTGAGGCAATTGTACTTTGAACTCGAGTTGCACATTATACTTTTCCTACAATTACCATAAAACAAATAAATTTGTGAAGAAACATAACCTATTTTTACACAGAAGTGAAATTTTAATATAACATTTAATGTGAAGTGACAAATACAACAGTACAACAGCTGACCAGCTGATTTACAGCCAGTGCTGCCAACGCATTTCGCACGCATACGACGTTGCCTGCATGTTACGCGCTTACTATTTCGTGCCTTCACGTTGCAAATCTGGAGTGAGACAAAGTAATTAGAGTGAGACAATGTTAACATTGTCTCACTGGTGAGCGAATTGGCCACTTTGCTTTCTCAAATCAGTGAGCGAACATGTACATTGTTAGGTAACTGTAGGAAAAAGATATATCCATTTTACTTTTTGAGAAAATTACAGACCTTTTTTAAAATATTTATAAAACGTATTGATCTACAAATAAAATAGTTTAATATGTTATTCACAGATATATTCTTGTTACATATTGACCCATGTAGCTTGTTAACTTAGTTGCAGAGTTCTGTACAAGTAAAGACTGCATGCAGCGTAGTGGGAGAGAGACACAAGATTTATGTCGAGGTCTGATAGAGCCATAATCCTCTTTAGGGATGGATTTTCAAATAACAACGGAGCTGCAATGAGATTTTGGCACCCTTGTAACCTTTATAAACATCGTTGTACGGAATTGCTTCAATCGTTATACGGTTTCGTCAGAACAGGTTTTTATCGATATTGGATGTAGTGAGATTATTTTATTGGGAATACTTTAAAAAATTGTAATAAGTGCTTTGACCAAACGTATTTATAGCCATGAACAAGATATTTGTGTAGTTGACATTTATCTTACATTTTATTTGGCATATGATAGGGACGTTATTCTAATCATCTAAACTAATAATCTAAACATGTTGTTTTAATTTGTTTGAATAGTTTTTAAATTATGATCCCATTACTAAAACATACATCGGGTGGGTTTAACCATCGTTTCGTAAACAAATTTAATTGCGTCCATAGTTGTTCATACACTTTCATTTTTAGCGAATTTCCCATATAGGGAATAAGCTATTACCGTAGGTCCCATGGTAAGACCTAGACCCGGGACCGATTTACTTTTTCGTTTTGAGGTCCCCAGAGGCCAAAAACACCATCCGTTCAAATTCATATATATATATATATTTATATATATATTTATATATATATATATTTATATATATATATATTTATATATATATATATTTATATATATATATATTTATATATATATATATATAAATATATATATATATAAATTTATATATATATATATTTATATATATATATATATATATGTATATTTATATATATATATATATTTATATATATATTTATATAATATTTATATATATATATATATTTATAAATGTGTCCGTTAGCGCGATAACTCGAGCAAAAATGATCAGATTTTGATGAAATTTGGTACAAACGTGTAAACCTTAGTTTATTCGAACGAGTTCGCGAACCAGCATGATCGGACCATGGGAACGGGGGTTTATGGGGGCTTTTATGGGGTAAAAATGGGTTTTTCCCATTTTTTACCCAAAAAAATATAAAATTTTGCAATTTCTTTTCAAACTATTTTGTAGAGCTTAAAAAAACAAATAATTTTGTATATTGAAACGTTATAATGCGCCTAATGGTTACGGAGAAAATTCCAAAAGATTGTAAATTTAAAATCCCATGTTATTCTTATGGAGAATAAGTAAACTGTTGTAGTTTGCTTGTTTATTAACATTTTTTGCCCAAATTTGGAAAATGTTTTTATTTCTTACTAACTATTACAATTTACATAAAAAACACTTTTACCCTCCCTGTTGCAGCAAACCTAAGTATGTGTTAAACTGATTCTATTTAAATAGGGAATAAATGTGATATATTAAAGGAGACATTTTAGTGTAAATCCAATCAGGCAAATGGAAATTCGCTTAGTCTGCAGGTTTGCTGCGGCGGGGGTATTTTAAGATGTGTACTCGTCTCTTAATTTTAACGCTTTTGTTTACCATATAACAGACAATTTTTATTTTAGCCTGTTATAATATGGTAACTTAAATTAAGAACTGTCTCACCAAAAAGCAGAACAATGTAGTAGGCTTAGATTAGTTTTTCAAAAGGCTCATTTATTTATAAGATTAAACAAACATGTTAAAACTAGTTCAATTGCAAAACTAACTTAACGCAAAATAAATATTGGTAGGTAGAGTTAGCATGGCAACACACATGTTTATTTTTCTCTCTTTGTGTAAACGTGCTGGAAATTAAATTACTAGTGTTTTAAGAATTCTGCAATTAAATAGTGAATAACATTTAATGGCACAACTGGTTTTCCATTGTGGTTGTAAAACAGTATTTTACTGCTAAAGTTGTTGTTGATGGTGGAGATTATCGCAAACTTATTACTCTAGGATTTTATCTTTTAAGATAATCCGTGTGAAGTATTTTACACAGGTTCTATTTTATATTGCGATAAACTAACTTAGGTCGGTGAGCATTTTATTTATGATGCATTAATAAATATATTTGCTTCACATTACGTCTTTACTGTAAAATATGCCATGTCTCGATCGGTGATCATTTATAAACAGCATTTTATTGTCCAAATTGCTCCTAGATTTTTTGACGACCCATACAAATCTGTAAAAATCCAAAAGACTTTACGACTAACTTTTAGGTCGGTTATTGTTGTTTATTGAACATGAGAAAACTACGCTGCGGTGTAAAAAGTATTTGGCAAAGTTTGAAAGCCAAAACAACAGTTGAGACCGACTCACATCAATCTCAACTTTTTCACCTTGTTCAGCGAACATTGAACATTTAGCCCCTCATATTATGCGTACCGAAGCGAAATATTCTGCATGAAGAATTGCGTAAGAATCAAACGGCTTTGAAGTTATTTCTTTTACTAATCTCTATGGTCAAGAAATAAGTTGCTTGTGGACAATTACGTGCTTGATTTTTTTACTAATTAATATCATGCGGTAAATTAAACACTGTAAGGTTTATTTCATCTTAGTAAAACGGTACCAAAGGTCATGTTTATTCTTACTATTTAAAATATTCTATAAGGATAGTAACTTTTTTCTAAAATTTGGCTTATGGCGTTTCTCTTCATGATAACAGTAAGCACGTTATATAGTCTCAACAAATTACTGGTAATATTATTTAATTTTTATTACTTCGTACAGAATGTAACTATTTTTTTGACGGCTTGTAAACGAGATACTATTCCCTAGCTCTGATTTAGAGAAAAAAACGACCAGAAGATTTTTCCCTTTCTCTAAATTTACCTTCCTTTGCTCTTGATGATTTTTTTTTTTTTGCGCAACACACGGGCTAGTGTTTGTTACAATTTATGTATTTTATTGAATTCAGTGGTTATTATCAACAATACAAATTAATGTCAAAATAAATATGCATACACTAGGTTCGAAAATTCGATGTGTTTTTTAGCTTTTAGAGTGTGTTAACTGCACAAAAAACATAACTTTAAACATGAACCTCAAATTTGTAAGTTGTTATGTAGGTTTCCTATAATCTTTTTGCATTGACTTTTATTCTAAGATAATGTTATTAAGAAATTAGTTTTCAATGTTGTCTGTTATTCTGTATGTGATGTGGTTTTGCGTGATGAAAATTATCGTTTATAACATGAAACGAAAGTGATTTTCAGGTACTTGTTCCAAAAAGCTACTCCCGTTTTTCACTTTCCCTCGTATCCAAAAATATTCTCGGCTTCGTATAGCACGTGAAATTTTGTGTTATCTGTGTTCGGGTTTGCCACTCAAGAAGCTCATCATGCACCAGATAATACTACTTTCGGTATTATTATCAAATATACTATTCATGTCTTCTTAGTGGAGTTCCTCGTTTAACTTACAATATCATATAAGTTGTGGCTACACCTTTAAACGGAAAGTGGCAAATATGTAAAACCAGAATGATGTTGTGTGAACCTAGTTCAGTGTGTAGTTAGCTCTTCTATACAAATGTTATTACATTTAAGGGTACTTAAGTATTAAACCGGCCACACATAATATCTATAACCTAACCTAAACTAAGGTGGACTATGGTTTAGGTTGGGTTAAATTAGGAAGATTTTTTTATATTTCAACCAATTAAAATCTTATTTGGGAGTAATCGGTCGATTTATTGGTGTGGTCTGTATAATACCAAAGTACCTATTAAGGCCTACATTAATCGGTTTCCTATTTCAATAAGTTTTATCTTTCTTAAAACTGCCTAATTTTTCATTTGAGATTATGTGGTTTTCCCAGACAAACTAGTCTAGTTTGATGTACCTAGAAACAGCAAGAAATATAACTGAAAAACACAACACAAAATTATTTAGATTTCAATTTCAACTCATTAGAAATTAAAACAATCGACTGTTTACGAGCTTATTACGAATATCACACTCAATTTCCACCAAATTACTACATTTGCATAATGTGATTAGACATATACAAACCGAAAAGGCGTTATTTTCATCTTACTTTGTAGACATGATAGGTGTTTTGATATCAAAATACGAATAGATGGTGTATTCCTCGAGAGAAGCAGTAGAATAAGACATTGTACACGAGATTTATGAGTGAGCCGAGCTCAACACAGTTTGTCTTATCTCGTACAGATAATGGAAGCAGCCTAGTGTGTAATGAGCTTGGCTTCTAAGTAGCTTTTACAAGGCGGTGTTTACATGTGTGTTAAATTAGGATTACAAGTTGTGTATTGTGCTGTTTTGGGAAATCAGTAATATGTCTTATGTTGATAATTTAGTAACGTTTACGTTTGAGTACAGTGTTAGATTCTTGAATGCGGGGAAAACATAATTTCAAGAAAGGAATCGACCAGAGAGTTAGAATTATCTTTATCTATTTTTTAATAGTATAATGTTTTACAGATGTGGACAATTATGCCTTTAAGATGTTAGCATTATTTACTGTATCGATATTTTTAGCGTAGTATACTCATTTAAAACGCTTTGAAAAATATGTCGTGATTTAATTATTTAAACAGTTTATATGAATGTTTCAGCTATACTGAAAACATTGCCTTTTGCTTATAAACTGATTAAATTAATCGTTAAAATCACTGACAGCAACTATTGTGGCCCAAAAAGGTACAATTTTCAGGCTGTATGGACATCTTAATTCAACCATCTTTTGCTGAACACAGTCATATCATGGGGGTTGTAGTACAGTAAAACAGAAGCTAAACTAAGGATATGGTAACATTAATCTCATTCAAATCATTACTTTTCTAAGGGATAACTTTTTTCATATTTAATAATAGTATTTTAATTTTAATTTAAGTTAAGAGAAGACGCTCTAATTTGACTAATGCACGATAGGTACCTGTTTTAGAATAGATATAAATCATTTTCAGGTTTTATCTATTTATTGAGGGATTATAGAAGAGTTTAATTGGCAAACAACATATTTTCAATGGTCGTGTCAATAACAACTGTTTTACTCTGTGTTTGTAACAGGTCTATTTTACTGGAATGTAGATTTAGGTTTTTTGTAGTTTGACTGCAATTTTAATTTCAGCAAGCCTTATTACCTTGTTCATAGCTTTTTATTCTGAAGACCTACTTGTTTTAAGACATTATAATTGAATTATGTTCTAATTTCTTGCAAAAACAATGTTAGCACGAAAAAATCAAATATAATTTAAATTAAATGTTACAAATTAAACTCATATAAAGTCAAATATATAACCTTAAATTTAAAGGCTAAATATTAGTTAGATTTCACTTCACATGTCTTATAAATATAACCAATAAACTTTCCTCAGGTGGTCTTGGAAAATAAAAACCAAGCAGCTAGGGAACAGAGCAAAAAGTCAGCAAATCCCGGGTTTATATTTGCCACTGTGGGCTTGGGCTTTTAATTGAATGATGTGTATCCCTCCCCCTCTTGGATTTACAATTAATTAAAGTTAAAACGTGCCCAGAATGCACCTTTTTCATTGAAATTGCTTAGTTTGCTTTAATTAATTGTACAATCTTAAGCTAGAGGTACATGAAAAAGGTATATGTACTTTCAAAGTACATAAAGATAAATTATGTTTATATTGATTTTTTTCCTCAAATTAGACCTATAAATTTATTAAAAGTTAGATTCATCTAATATATTTAAAATACTTTAATTTATGAAAATTTAATTTACACTGTTTTGTCATAAATTGTAAGGAAGATTGTGTATGCTGAACAATATTAAAACGTATCAAGAATCATCCTAAATATTAATAAGCAAGCAGGTTTCTTGAAAACCCTTTTCTCAGCTCGAGTGCATCGCAGGGAAAATCTACGCATACTATTAGAATCATATTTGCCCGTAGATGTGCATAATCTCTTCATAAACTAAAGTAGGCTCAAAATAAGCATAAAAAATTAATTTATATATTTTTTTTATTAACATGGGCCTTATGAGTTGTCATTCTGGTAACGAAATAACAACGAAATATAAACAGAAGGTCAAAACGAATTGAAGAAATTCCAATTACGTGTGAAAATTCATCCAGCTTGGGGTGAAAATAGAGAAGTTTGCACAATACTTATCTTTGGTCGAGTTTTCGAGCACGAGGTGACCTATAGATTTACCTATAAAGGTACTTACCTGATAACATTTAAATTTCCCGTAGTTTATATGTATATTATGTATTACAAAACACAATAGAAAAAATAAATTTAAGAGTTTTAAATCAATCTTGCAGCTTCACATTCTATTTTAACTTAAACTTGGACGAAAACAAGGTTAATATTATAAAAGGTAATGTACTCATTAAACTATGTTGTGTCCCAAAGTAAGGGTTGTACGTAGGACTATGATGTTTTATAATAATTTTAATAGTCGTGGAAAAAATATCAAAGTTTAAAGCAGTTGGAGCAGTATAGTGGTAATTAATCAGTTCACAATCAGAGCATGTATATTGGGCAACATTACTGGAATGAATCATTAAGCTTATATAGTCTCATGTAATCCGCTGAATTAACTATGCAGCCTCTTTACAGAGATACGATTTATTAGTTTTTCATTTGTAATAATTGTTTATTACTTTATTTTTTAAAAAAGAAAACCTTATTTCCTTAAAGCTGTGTAATTTCTAATCTAGTTTGACAGTTTATTACAAAGTTGTACAGGCAATTAAAATTATGATAATGTGAGTCAAAGAAAATTACTAAATAAAATCGTGCTAGTTTAAGTGTATTTAATGTTGAGGTATTCCATTGGTAAATAACTATTTGTAAGATTAAATTAGAAGTCCAAATTTTTTTACGATTTTGATTGTGTTACATTTATCATTATTTGATCTAATTATAAAAAAAAACTCAGGAATTGTATTTAAGCGTATGAATGAATGAATAAATTTCGATCTCATGATCAATACTTACAATAGTAATACCGTTTCATCCTTTCATTTACATATTAGTTACAATACTTATCATTGAAACTCGTGTAAACAATTTAAGCTTTGACATATTATAAATTCAATATATTCTGAGCTGAATCAGACTTTGTACAGCTCAAAATTAAATTAAATTTGTAAACTACACTAACCATGATTAAAACAATTTAACAGCATTTATATTTTATAACAAATTCTGGCATATCTCTGAGACCAAAGTTAATATGATGTTTCTAACGTATCTAAGTAATTATTGTGTGAGCGTATATTTTCTAACATTTAGTTAACAGTGGTGTCCCAAGCTAATTCGTCGATATAGAACCTTTAGACATGTATAAAATACAGTACGTGTTTTGGGTTGTATTTAAACAAATTCTTAAGTTTAAGGAATCGTAAAAAATCAAATAAAAATTATGTAAATTATGTTTAACACAAAATATAAATTCAATTCACACCTCAAGTACCTTTTCACTTCATATTATGGTTGTTTGAACGGATTCGAGTCACTTTCCGTACAACCTTTAACATATAACAATTCATAAAATGTTATAGGTCCAAAATTATGTATATACTTGACATAACCTTATTTCCGCTGCCTAGCCTAGTAGGGTCGATTACAACAGCACATAATCAATGCAATCGCCACAGGATATTTCTTGGTTACCATGCAGTAATCTCTAGACCGATATTGCCATTAGTGTCCTGCGGATATTGTGATATTGATGATGCATTATGTCCAACACGTCATGCACAATATCGGATACTCTCTTGTATTGCATTTACATTCACCTGTTATGACTTGATGATTAATGATAGTTCTAAAAGCATTAGAATGCGTATCAAGCAAATGTATAACTGGATGAAATATGTGATATTTTAGAGACATAAAGTTTTAGGAAATTTTTTGTTTGGTTTACACTTGAGTATCACATACTCATTTGAAACAAAAAATTTTAAAGGAGTGATTTTAGGGTAAACGAGAACAAATCGTTTACGGTTAAAGAAAGTTAAGTATTTGACAAAACAAAATATAACCCTAAACATCGTTAGTCGTAAATAATCATTAGTGGCATGAAACACTATAACTGTACTTCTAAAGAAACCTTCTTAACGTCATACTAACAAATGAAATAATAAATTTTCAATTAATATCAAATACAAAATTTGACGTGAAGTCGTTAATTTGAGTAGAATATTCATGATTACATTGTTTAATCAAAACACAGGGAAACAGTCCACAAAGGAAATCGGCTCAGGAAATGTTATTAGTTACAAGTAATACTACTAATACAACATTGATTGAACCTTGGGTTCTCTGCTTATTGTAATTTAGTTTGTCTGAAATTAGGTTTGTTGGGGAAGTCATAGTGAATTCCAACATGTATTATGGATCTAAGTACCATAATTGAAATAATAATTCAATTAACCACTAGTCTTTAGAATGTCACACGAAATAGGAAATTCGTATATTTCTATCTTTTAACATTCATTCGTATTGGTTTATACAAACTTACGATATTTTAAGAAAATCACAAGACGTTGGTGTTTCTTGTATTTTTTGTCCTTTTAAAATCCTATTAGTGCTCGTTTTATGTATGAAGTATTTTTTATTTATTTTTAGGTTTTTATAGTCATTAGCTGTACAGGGTGGTTTTTTAAAAACTTGCATCTTTATTTATGTAAAAACCGCAAAAGATAGAAATATGCAGTTTGCGGGAATCATCTATTGACGTAGGGGGCCCAATTGTTTTGAATTCAAAGTTACATTCATATTCCCCCTTTCCCCCCTGCCCCCAACTTATTTTTTTTAAATAGCAAGGTACCCCTTGTGATATATCAAATGAAAGAGCATGAAAAAATAAAATGTTTAGTGAAAAAATGTTAAATTGACTCATAAATTTGTGAGTTATTCCCCCCCCTCCCCGGAACTTATTTTTTTTTAATAGCAAGGTACCACTTGTGACATATCAAATGAAAGAGCATGACAAAATAAAATGTTTGGTGAAAAAAAATTGAAAATCGGATCATTAATATTTTAGATAATCCCCCCCCCCTTTCCCACTACCGATAACTTTTTTTATAATAGCAAGGTACCCCTTGTGATTTATCAAATGAAAAATGAATTTCACCAAACATTTTCTTTTTTCATGCTCTTTCATTTGATATACAAGGGGTACCTTGCTATTTAAAAAAAAAATTAAAGGGTAACGTTGAATTCAAAACAGTTGGGCCCCCTACGTCAATAGATGAATCCCGCAAACTGCATATTTCTATCTATTGCGGTTTTTACATAAATAAAGATGCAAGTTTAAAAAAAAACACACTCTATTTTACAAATATCCACTGAGCCCACGAAAATATATTTAAACTCTGTCTGTTGATTGCTGCAGTTTAAAACACAATAATTGAAACTCGTGATCCTTCCTTAGTTAATAATTGCAGTGCATAAAACGCACCATATTAATTGTAATTTCCCTTCCAATTGAAACTAGCACGTACTGTTACTTTCCTACATTTAATTTTCTTGCTTGTATAAAATATCCCCATACTAATTATTACTCATTTGACCAAGGGTAAACCTTTTGAAAATCCTCTACAATTTCCAATCAAGAATACCATGTTTATTAAAACAGCAATTAAAAATGACGTGTAAACTCGCTAGGCTGCGTAAAGCTCCATTTTATCAGATAATGACGAGAATGGAGGTAAAGTCGTTGTTAGGAATCCACTGATTAGCCATTAGGATCGTAAAGACTCGGTTTACGATACAAGTTCACCTAGGTTCTGCCCGAGCGAATTTTACTGTCTGCAATAAATTGTTCGCAGCTAAACATGTAAACAGAGTTGTAAAAGAAAGTTTTGTTGGAAAAAATATTTTTATTTTATTTACATCTTCGTACATAAAGGTAAATTTGACCCAACCAACATCGCATTAATTATTTTACCTTGAAATAATATGCTATTTTATAAAAAAAAAAATAATAAAGATACATTAATTAAAGGTTGTTTTGTAATAAATATTTTATGCCTCTTTTATCCTACTGCTAGTATATGTTTCGGCAAGAAGCCAAATCACTTATATGATATGCATGTTTTAATTTCTTCAATAAAAATATATATTTTTAAGATATATTTTGCTGTTAATTTAAATCGTTTCAAACATATAACTTACAATTAATTTAAACTACAGGGTGGGGCAGGGAAATATCCCTACTTTTAAGATGGTACTGTGAGTAGTGGGGGTGTGCTGGAGGAATGGGGTTAGGCTCAAATGAAGCATTTGTTTTGGGAATTTCTAAAAATATCACTATCAGTAGTAGATATGGCTTGTTCGAGTGACCAATGTGCTTTTGCACTCGAGATGTATTTTTTCAAAAATATGTCTATTGTTGCTGTGTAGCTACCATTGGCTGTCAGGTTATCGGGTAGCCTGTCGCAAAGCTGTTACAATTTGGTGTGGGTGAATTACTTTCGTGTATGTGGTGGTGTATTGCGAAGGATATTTGGAGCTCAAAGAACGGTCCGGAGTCCTGAAAACATTGACCTTGTCAGAAGATCGATTTTGCAGTCTCCTCAAAGTTCTCCTTGTAAGCATGCATCTGCGCTGGCGTTGTCTAATCGTACTGTGCCTCGTATTCTCCATGAGGACTTACACCTCCATCTATACAAGAGGGTAGTTGCTCATGATTTCACACAAAGGGACTGGCAATAACGAATGCAGGCATGTGAAAACTTAATTGCGGGACTACCTCATGCTGCTCGGATTTTGTTTAGTGACGAGGCACACTTCCATATTCCTGGAGCGGGTAAATAAGCAGAATGTGCTCTATTGGAGTGATGCTAAGCCTAGGGTAGTTCAAGGGAAGACCCTAGATGCCTTGAAGGATGCAATTCACCTTGAATGTTGCCTCTTTCCACAAAAAATGCTTCACAAAGTTATAATGAACTCCAGGACCAGAATACAGTAATGCATTTAAGATTAGGGACACAACTTGCAGGATATGCTGTTTAAAACCAAGTAAAGTTATATTAAAATAAATTCCCAGATGTAACCTTTTAATCTCAATAAAAAGTTTGGCTCTAACATTTTTGGTTGTCTTTTAATTCACCTTTAAAATTAGGGATACTTCCCTGCCCTACCCTGTATATTTACTATGTTTTATAATTTATTAGGGTTGTCTTTACTCTCTCGTCTAGAAATTTCACATTTGAGTTCAACCTAGTATAGATCGTATGATTATTTTAAGTCATTATTAACTTCGCTACAGACAGGTTTAGATTAATAATTTAAATACACCATGATAGTAGATATGAAGAGTCAAAATTATAAGCTTAAAACTAATACTTTAGGTAAACTAATTCTAAATACATGTGAAAAGTAGTTTCAACAAAGATTTCTGACAAAATTGCTCTTTTAAATTCTATATAACACCTACTTTACCCGGTATTTACCGATAAATGGGCTCAGATCTAGTAAATCCCAAATACAATAGTAAAAGAATGGATTCTATGTGATGATCCAGATTTTTTTAATTTACTTTTAACCGTTCCAAATGTTGCAAACGCTTGCCAGTGTTAAGTAGTATCAGTTTACATGATTGTCAAAGGTATTATTTACCATTAGTATTATTTTCCCGGCCGTGGTTGAACAGTGATACTCTCCTATACATTCCACAGCCACCACAACTTCTACCGTTACACCTCAGTCCACCACAGATCGGGTATGTGGTTGCTGGCGTCGTTCCATTGAAATTCAACACTTTATTTATTTTACAGAAATCAAAACTAACTGTTTTTCTCACTTGCAGTTGTAGCCATTTTTTTCTCGTTTACCAAATGCTAGCAAAAATTGGTTGAAAAATGTGTTATGTGCAATTTAATAAGCTGCAACTCATAATTAGAAGTTCTCGTGG
Source organism: Macrosteles quadrilineatus (assembly GCF_028750875.1). Classification (NCBI taxonomy): domain Eukaryota; kingdom Metazoa; phylum Arthropoda; class Insecta; order Hemiptera; family Cicadellidae; genus Macrosteles; species Macrosteles quadrilineatus. Next base: position 13,012,304 of record NW_026542601.1, on the reverse strand, counting down.
AACAGCATTTCAATGCTGATATTTTTTAAATCTAAATTTATTTCAACCAATTTATTTTAAATTTAGGTTTTAAATAATTTTCCTATTAATTCTTTGAGTGATTTTAATTAAATTTAAATAATTTTCTCTTTTAATAATTTTTAAAATCTCTGTGGTAAATATAATTGTATAAAAGTAAATAACAAAATTCTAGAAGAATACGATGTGTTTTCAATAGTATGATTATTGGGAGCATTAGCAAAAGTGTTATTTTTTGTGAAATTAAAAGGGGTTGGCTCTAATATTTTAGTTCAATTAATATTCTTCAATCCAATCTAACATGAACGTAAAGGCTAGCTCAGATTATATTAATAATTTTAAGATTAAGTGTTACTATTGAGCTAATCGTGTTAGGGATAATTTTCAAACATTTTCACAAAGAGAATTGCTACATCAACTTTTAATAACGTGTATATCTTTTATTAAGCTCAGTTTCAAGTCATAAGCTGCTGCTCTGTTTAAACCTAATTGTTTTACCAGTGCCTTAAGAGGATATTGCAACTATTTATGTCTGAAGAGAATAATCTCTTTAAATATTGTAAACCATTGTAAACTCCAATACTTATAGAAACATAACTCAGTCATTCTAGTCTGTTTTTCATGCAAATAATCATCTTTGTAAAGAGATACAATTCATATCATAAAAGGAAGCAAATAAAATAAGTGAACCCCGTTCAAACATCCACTTCATGTTGTTTTTGCCTCTTGTACAATAATAAGTATTTCAAAAGCTTTATACAAACACGTTGGACCAAGAGTTGCAAGAAGAATTTCAGAACATAAATACTCCCATAGTTGACCGGTCTTATATTGTAAATTGTTGTAAAACTTCAGCCTGGTCGGTACAGTAGTTCTTTAATACACTTAGAACAAACTCTAAAACCAAAAATACACATTTTACCTTTATGCAGACGATCAATACAAATGCCATTAGAATGACTTGGTATTTTACAATTAACTGTTTAAAAATCACTAGAACCTTGATTCACCTGATTGACAGTGTTTGCAAATATTTAACTTTACAAGTAGAGATTAAGATGTAGAAGCAACTCTAGTGGTTACCGCTACTCCTGTCTGACACGGTTGTCTTTAGAGCTTAACTGTAAACTTCCGTAGAAATAAGCCATCAGTAAGCAAACTGATCTTGAAGTTTTTATGTAGAGATTATTTATGCAAAAAATGAAAGTATGTTTACATACATTATTGTACCTGTGAGTCACAAAGTTTATGATAGCAAATTTAAAAAGTATTGACTGCACGATTAGGTGGTTAGTACGTTTCCCGAAAAGTTATGTTTTAATAAGTATTGTTTGGATATTACAATAGATTAAAGGACTAGACTGTCTACCATAGTACCATAGGAGTAGTAGTGTAGACTCCTTAATCTATGCTATAACATTATATAATTATATTTGAATAACTGTATTACATTATTGTGTAAAATATTCGTAGTATATCGTTACGGATATTTTGCAATTATTTAATTAGGTTTCCAAACATAATGGCCAATTTGTAATCAGCGTATACGTTACACATAAAAAATATATAACAAAAACGTTTGTATTTTAGTATTTTATGAAACTTGTTGTTTGTGGAAGAAATTAAGACTAAACCGTACTTATCTTGAACATTGAGTCTGGGTGGGACCTATATTTACCATAATATATAACATTACAGACAATTTTTGACAGTAGTTCAAAACCTATTTAACTTTCTTAACTCGACTATACAACTGCCAATACTGTTGTAACACAAGACAACTAAATTTAATTTCATGGACATATTACCATAAAAAACAGTTCAACATTCCAGCTTTACTTTTAACCTTATCAAAGTTAAAAGAATCAGTAAACATAATGTTGAAAGCACCTTAGTCGTTCTTGGAATGAACATAGGTTTCCTTCAAATAATACCTCTTAAAAAAAATGCAGCTTTACTTGTCCATGTTCTGATGATATAATGATGTCATCGAACTAAATCCTACACGTTGTGTTTCTCAGAATTCTTGACACACAATAATCAGCTGGCTTGTTTAACACCTACGCTGTCAGGCATGTCTCTTGTTTCCTCTTATTTTTATTTTTGTCCAGTGTTTTCCTATAAAACAATTGATTGGAGTCATGTGAGTTTTTATTTAATAAACTTATATAAAATGATAACATGTGGTGCATAAATATCTGACGTTTAAAAAATTGAAGAAGCATTTAAAAGAATTGCAATATTACTTTATTAATACATCGAAACTACACACATTGCATTTAGATTTTATTTATGAAAAGACATGTCTTTCAAATAACCTTCACAAAAGCGTCCAATCTACGGGGATTTATTGACATTGGAATTTCAGCTATTTCTTCGAAGATAATGTTGTTCTAATTCATGAATGGTCTTATGTTTTATTGAAAAGACTTTGCTTACAATTATACAACTATTTTTCTATTATTCTATTCTATTTCTATTGTTTTAGAGAACAAATACATTGTAACTGAACTGTTTTGGTTTAAAATCAAATGTTTCCAGTCGAAAGAGTCGGTGACAAATTAAGGATATGCGTTTTGGACACAACAAAATCGTGTTAATAATTCATTTATAACTTGTTACAAATAACTAAACAATAACATAAAATAATTTCTCCAACAACAAACCATTAAGGTCATTTTTGATGAATTATTGAATTATTTATTAAGCTTCTTTGGACAATATAAACGGATATTTCGAGCATATAAAAATAAATAAATCTATGTTTTAGCCTGTATTCTTGTCCATGTTATCCAATATGATACAATATAAACTTACGTTTCTTTCAGTTTGCCAGTGAAAGTAAACAAAGATACAAATAATCGTGAAATATACTATAGTTACATGTCAATGTCAAAAGCATTAACCAAGCATGTTTACTAGTCTCAGCTGATACCTGACGCGGATGGCGCCAGCTGTTCTCCGACCTTGATAATTTACAATCAGCTGATTTCCTTCTGCTACCTCACTGCAGAGCATAAAGTATACTTGATTGTTGATGGCGGAGAAGAAATGTAATTTACTGTTCTAGCTAACAATTACGTGAATGTCCAGTGTTTGCTGCGCGTAATTGAAGGTTGAAGATTTTCGTTGTCGAAATTCTCCTTTAATTACCTGCATGTCAGAGTTTGTCAAAACATTAAGTTCAAAATAGATTGTTACCAATGTCTTTAGAGAGTTTTTAGAGAAATATATTTGCATTATTTTTTATTAACAATATCTCAACAAAGGAATATTACTGTGGTAAAAACCACATGTGCAAGAGCTTTATACGGTAAATCTCTTGCACATGTGGTTTTTACCACAGTAATATTAAAGTACTCGTATAAATTCAATTTGGTATCCAATTGATTTATTCTTTAGTTTACAAGCAATAAATTGTTCGTGTTTAAATTTTTTTGTCGATTATATAGATACCGTAATCATGTACGTGATAATGTACAACAGCACTATTGATTCACTTTTAAATATTACTTAATCTTGTTGACCTATAAGAAATATTTGGCAAATTATTTGATAATACGAAAAGACATCTATTATTTATTTAATTTGCTTGGTAAATGGCTTACTGTCCTACCTTACTGTCCTACCAACAAAGATGTTTTTATAAATGTTATACATTTTGTTTATATTTCTTACTATTACAGTTTTTGATTCAGAAATGTAAAGCTGGAATCTCTAAATTCTGTATAACTTTAAAATAGATATAACAGTTGCATTCCTTATACTGTGATATAATCTAGCAACTACTGCTGAAATAATTATAACCCAAGAAATTTTAAGGAGTTTGCTTGGATAATAATTTGATTATGAGAATACACTACGAATGCTATGTTGATATTTATACATATTATTTACAAACATAAAGATTTAGAGTAACATTACCTTCACTGTAGTTGGATTAGATTGCAATCGCATATCATTCATTACTTTAGAAGGTTAAACTATATAATACATCCAAAATATATTCTATCGACAATTCTAACCTGTTCCACGCAATGTGAGGGCTGAGGGCGTATGGGTTAAATGAATAAGTACATATCTCTAGCGGTCATCAACATAGTATATTGTGGTTATGAGCTCCGCTCCTATGGGACAGGCACAATGGCATAGTAGGTGGCCTGACCTTGCCTTGACCTTCCATAACAAAGACAACAGTTGTGGTGTACAAACTATCTTAGTAGCAACGCGTAATGGGACTAAACATGGGTCTTGGTAGATGTGAAATTAGCCATAATTCTTGGCAAATATAGCGTCTTGGTCTACAATAGATGCAACAGTGTGTTGCAACCTTGTGTACCAAGCAAAGGTGTTATAGTTGATACGACACATACTGTACACTATAACCTGGTTGACCTTTAGTTTTCATCTGCCTTTCAAGCGGTAAAATAAAAAAATCATAGCTTGTCCCTTGAAACAGGAGACGAACGCCTCTGGATGAATAAACCATAATATATTCCAATGTTCAATATTAGTTATGCATTTATAAAGCCCAATATCTGAAAGATATATGCTAAAGATTAATTTCCTGGATATGCTTCTACGACCAGTGATCAAGAATTGACTTGATACGTCAACTGTTCAGAAGTCAAGTTATCTTGAAGAAGGGATACTACATCAAAGGAAAACGTCGGTGAATAAAACTGTTTCATCGATTTTAAATACTGTCGCAACCCCTTACATACAAATCCCTCGATAAATTAACAGTCATTTTCAATTAACTCTATTCAAACTTAAATTCTTTGCATTCGTAATTATTTACCATCTTTTAGTGAATTTACCATGTAGGGAACAAGCTATAACAGTAAGTCTCATCAGACCTGGACCCTGGACCGATTTCCTTTTATGTTTGATGTTCCCAGAGGACAACATTATAATTGTGTGTCCGTTGGCACGATAACTCGAGCAAAAATAATTAAATTTTGTACAAACGTTTAAAACTACGTAAATTTGCAAGAGCTCACGAACGATTTTAACCAAGGGAATGGGATTTTATGGAGTAAATATTTGGTTTTCTGATTTTTGACCCTCAAAACATACAATTTCCTAATTTCTATCTAAATTATTTTAAAGAGCTAGAAAGAAAAAAAGTAAAATATTTAAGTGATTTTATCGTCATAGGTTATGGAGAAAATTCAATAAATTGTAAATTTCAAATTCCCCTGTTATTCTTATGAAGAATTATGTAAACAAATTACAACAAGAATTATGAAAAAATTGTAGTAGTTGGCTTGTTTAAGGATATATTTTGATAGTATAATTTTTTGACAGATATTTTTTTCAATTTTATATTAAACTATTTATATTTTACTAAAATCACACTTTATTATCCTCGCTGTAAACTTTTGTTCACAAGCCAATTGGAGAAAGTATGTTTCCGATTTCATACTGTCTACTTGATGGATACGATTTTAGAAAAGTTAATAGAAAGAAATCGTCTACCCTAACTTCACTTGTAACATCCTTCCATCCGTACAACCCATCTAACATTATTAAAGAAAAAGAAAGCGCAACAAACATTGAATAACAGTCACAGGGCGAAATCATCGCAGATTACGTGCATCTAGATTTATCAGGGGTAGATGCTACATTAAATACAACAGTGATTCATGCTTTATTAGCGGCATAATTTAATTTGACGATCGTAATCAGTTTGTTTCCAACCAGCGCAACGCAATGCAGCATTAGCTCTTATTGCGTTACCGTTTATACGCTTTCGGCATTTACAGTATAATGCTCATAAATGCACTAAGTATTACTGGGTATTGGTAATCACCATTAAAACATGTTATGTTTTTGCACAGCGCTTTTCAAGAACTGAAATTATTTAACGGAATAATTGAAAAGCTGATTGACTGTGGTAAAATAATGTGTTTGGTTTAAGTACGTATGGACGTGCGTAGGTTTACGTATTCATTCATTTGTTATCTATCTATCTATATATTAATAGGCAAGCATGTTTCTTTAAAACCTTTTTTCTCAGCTCGTGTTCATCGTAGGGAAAATCTACGCATACCGTTAGAAAACTATTTTCCTGTAGGTGTGCAGAATCCTTTTATAAATTTAAATAGGCTCAAAGATAAGCACAAAAAATGAGTTAAAAAATTGAAAATATTAACATGGATCTTATGCGTTGCCATGCTGGTAACGAAATAACAACGAAATATAAACAGAAAACCAAAACAAATGGAAGAAACTTAAATCACATGTTTTATTTACAGTGTGGGGGTGAAAATAGAGAAGTGAGTACATTACATATTTTTGGTCGAGTTTCGACCACTGGACGACCTCTAGTACTTATTTAATACGCAAGCAGGTTTTTTGTGACAATTACTCCTCCGAAACTACTGAACCGATTGAGATGTTTTTGGTGTCATTGGAAAGAGCGTAACGTGAAGTTGTGCAGGAAACTTTCTTTTTAAGGAAATAATTAGAGAGTGAGGCCCTGGGGCCCTTTAAAGTTTCGTATTTATCCATAAGATTAACATGGGAAACAAAATTTGTTATGGAACTCCAGCTGTTGTCAGAAATTAAAAGTGAAATATTTATTGATGGTATCCATGGTAACAAAGAACAAATCCACAAAATTTAAAAATATAAACAAGCAGAACTGTCAAATTAATTTTGATTTCACAATTCCACACAGCTGGTTCAAACATATTAAATACTGCATGATTATTAGAACAGGAACGGTAGGGATCATAAACATTAATAAAATATGTCACTCTCCCGAATCATTTTTGTCTATGCCCGAATGTAAACATTTAACATTGATTAATTGGAACTGTCAAACTATATGTTAATGTCATTAGTATGAAATTCTTTCAGTTACATCATTTGTTGATCGAGTTTGTTTCAATATTTTTGAACTGCTGTAATAATATTTTACAGGAAATAATTGTTAGATAAATTCATGGATATAAGTAATAATTCAGATTTTTCAATCTTTGCTGTTATTAAAATTGTGTATCCGCAGCAACAAACCTAAGTGAATTTCCATTTACCTGGCTTAATTTATACAAAGATATTCCCTGAAAATGGAATTTTTTTTCCTATTTAAATAACATTAAGTTAATTTTAATATGAGTACTTAGGTTTGCTGCTACAGGAAAGGTAGGTGTGTTTTTGTTGAAATGTTGATAGCTAAGTATGATTGTTATTGGTTTGCAAATCCTTACAATTGCTCGAATTCGAGCAACATGTACACTAGTTTAAATAAAAAGTGTGAGTGCATTTTTTTTATTAAATGCCCTTTCTGTGTTGTTTTAGGATCGGTGTGTACTTTCCGGCAACCTAAAAAATGAAATGTATGTTCTTTATTGTTGTTACTCTAACTAAAATGTAAATGAAGTCAAATGCCCCCACTACAGCAAACCTGCAGACTAAGCGAATGTCTAGTTGCCTGGTTTAATTCTCATTTTAATCTATTTGAAAAAAATTAGGTTTAATGAGTGGTTAAGTTTTTTGCGGGCAAGCGGTGGGAGTAACTATGTTAATATATAGGTAAATTACAAAGTTTCGGTAACTTTAACCATCATTGTTACAGTTTTGGGGTTCGCACCATTTAGTTAAGAGTTAAAAGGGCTATAGCATATTGAATTATAATCAAAATCGTTTGTGCAGTTTTTGTACAGATTGCAATAAAAAGATTCTAAAAGTAAAAAACACCTGGAGATACCATGGATTAGTACCTAAATACGGAATCTCATCAAAAACGGGCCGCAGGTATATTCTGTACACATACACTCACGGATATTACTTCGAAAACCATTTTTGGGCTTAGAAGACCCAAAAAATAAATAGTTCAACCCAAAAATCAAACTCAGAAATTTTGACGAAAACAATACTTTTTGAATATATAATATGAATAGTAAATTTCACACAACTGAGCAGCCTGAAATTATTATATTTTAATTAAATTACATGTTTTGGACATGTTTCTCAATATACTATGCGTAGGGGGAGATTTAAATAATAGTGCAATTAAAGTATTAGACTAATAAAAAAATACTTTAAAATGATACTAAAACTAAGTATGGTAGGCGTACTTATAAATAAAGTAATAAAAATACGAAAGTGACCCGTAAAGATAGTAATAACAAGTAATATACGTCCTGCCATAGGTTACGTTGACGTCGGTATTCCTCCAGGCCTATGAGTAGCTATAATATAACAACTGTCTGTCAAGTGTTACTACTCCCATGACGTCACGACAGGACGTAGCCTAGCGTGCCATGATGAGGGTATTCCGTCTGATGTCATCCTAGTAATTGACAAAACAATGGTTTGCTTCTTGCTGTCAGTGAGAGTCATGTCGTTATTGAGGAGGGTTTGACGTCAAGTGTTACTACTCCCATGACGTCATGACAGGACGTAGCCTATCGTGCCATGATGAGGGTATTCCGTCTGATGTCATCTTAGTAATTGACAAAACAATGGTTTGCTTCTTGCTGTCAGTAAGAGTCATGTCGTTATTGAGGAGGGTTTGACGTCAAGTGTTACTACTCCAATGACGTCACGACAGGACGTAGCCTAGCGTGCCATGATGAGGGTAGTCCGTCTGATGTCATCCTAGTAATTGACAAAACAATGGTTTGCTTCTTGCTGTCAGTGAGAGTCATGTCGTTATTGAGGAGGGTTTGACGTCAAGTGTTACTACTCCAATGACGTCACGACAGGACGTAGCCTAGCGTGCCATGATGAGGGTAGTCCATCTGATGTCATCCTAGTAATTGACAAAACAATGGTTTGCTTCTTGCTGTCAGTGAGAGTCATGTCGTTATTGAGGAGGGTTTGACGTCAAGTGTTACTACTCCTATGACGTCATGACAGGACGTAGCCTAGCGTGCCATGATGAGGGTAGTCCGTCTGATGTCATCCTAGTAATTGACAAAACAATGGTTTGCTTCTTGCTGTCAGTGAGAGTCATGTCGTTATTGAGGAGGGTTTGACGTCAAGTGTTACTAATCCTATGACGTCACGACAGGACGTAGCCTGGCGTGCCATGATGAGGGTAGTCCGTCTGATGTCATCCTAGTTATTGACAAAACAATGGTTTGCTTCTTGCTGTCAGTGAGAGTCATGTCGTTATTGAGGAGGGTTTGACGTCAAGTGTTACTACTCCTATGATGTCATTACAGGACGTAGCCTAGCGTGCCATGATGAGGGTAGTCCATCTGATGTCATCCTAGTAATTGACAAAACAATGGTTTGCTTCTTGCTGTCAGTGAGAGTCATGTCGTTATTGAGGAGGGTTTGACGTCAAGTGTTACTACTCCAATGACGTCATGACAGGACGTAGCCTAGCGTGCCATGATGAGGGTATTCCATCTGATGTCATCCTAGTAATTGACAAAACAATGGTTTGCTTCTTGCTGTCAGTGAGAGTCATGTCGTTATTGAGGAGGGTTGAAGCTTACTTGCTATTCTAGTATATTCTGTATAAATAATCATTTTAGTTTAACGTTCCTGATGGTGATTTTTTTTCCTTTTCTCATGTGAAATGTACCTGCGATCTCTTATTATGAATAAGCTGCTTATGTCCCAGTTAATATCCTATTAAATTTATTCAAGAAATTATAATTCACATGACAAATTAAATATATAATATTTCAACTCCAATCCACTTTTATACATATATTTCCAACTCAAGTTTACACTAATTTACATTGAGGATAGGAGTGAAATTGTTTCAACCAAAGATAAGGAAGCTTCTTTGAACTGCAAATATTGAAAAATATGTGTGGTTTACTCTCACAGTTCAAGATTTCACTTTCAATTGAAACATATAAAAACAGGACCACTTAGTAGGAAATATTTTGTAATACTCCTTTTTTTGTCTGTCTATTAATGAATACGAAAATGCAATGTGAAATAACATATTGACGAGTGTAAGAAATATATTCAACTTAAAAATAACCTTTTGAATATGCAAATTAGGAATAATAAGATAATTACACATCAACCATGATGTTGATTAAATTAAAGGTTTTTCATTGGTAAAACAAACACTTATAACAGAATAAATAGCCTGATTGCTACGGATAATAAATATATATCGTACGTTATTGCAACCGGTTTCCTTTGCTGAAAAAAAATGAATTTAAAACAATGTATCTACACTTATTGTTTAGTAATATTTGGTCGAAACTCTGTTAGGCGAAAAATTACCCCTACTTCCACTAAAATCCTCATGTGATTCTCAATTGTAAAGGCCACAAAACATTCATGCTGCAATCCTACTGTAAATTAAACAGCAATAAACTCGACGAAGCAATGACATAAAACACGCTTTGTTTAGCAAACAACGTCTTATCTACAAGTAATGGATGCGCAAAGATTCTTGAACAATAAATTTGATTTATGTTCACGACGAATAATTTGTCTCACGAAGTTTAATCAAAGTCTTTTGCAACGAAAAACTGTGCAAAAATAACTACTTTTATATAATCTATGATTTAAAAATTTGTTATGAGTTATTTTATTCATATTCTGTTATTCTATTTTAATATGATATGGGGTTTGGAACAGTAATTAAATGACGAAATTGCAATCATTGGTTTAGTTGTTTACTCATTAATTTCAGCCGGAAAGATTGATGTTTGCTGCAAACGTTTGGGTTTTCTAACATATTGAACGAGGAATATGTATAATTTTCACTTTATCATAATTTTTTTACTTTGATAAAGTCAATGTTAGAAATAAAGGTAAAATGTGGGTATAATATTTTCAGTCAATGTTTTGGATGTCTAATATTTTTGCGTAAGTAATATAAGGTTAACCAAAGTTTTTTTTATTTTTTTTTGTTTTCTAAAACGTTATAGAATATTTTATAGGAATTTTCCTAATATAAGGAATAAGGAAACATTATTGTCTCTAAACTAAACCGTAAATTTAGAAAAATCTACAGCTTAATAGCACTGTTCAAATAAATAACGGTCAGTAAATATTTTACACAGCTAGGTGTTATGCAAAGGAAAACCCATATTGTAGATAAAACTAAAATATCAAAAGCAACAGTTATTCAACGTAGAAATAATAGCCACAGTTGTAAGTAATAGTCGTTGTAACTGCTTTCAAGCCTAACTTTGTAACCGCAATTAATAAGAAACATCACCCCCCAGTGTAAATAAGTCATATTTATGGTTCAAGAATACTAATTCATTTTCCTTGTCAAGACGTTGTTTTGCTGAAGATATGCTTGAAAATATTTAGCTTTTATTGAATTTCCCATATAGGGAATACACTTTTACTGTGGTTCTGGTTGGAACTGGGCCCGGGACCGATTTATTTTTATTTTTGAAGTACATAGAGGCCAAAAACAACATCCGCTCAAATTCATATATGTATATTTGTCCGTTAGCACGACAGATAACTCAGCAAAAATGGTCCGATGAAATTTGATATGTACGTGTAAACCTACATTTATCCTAACGAGTTCGCGAATCAGAATGATCGGACAATGGGAACGGGGTTTTAACGGGTAAAAACAATAACGGGCCTAAAAACAATTTTCAATTTCTTTTGAAACTATTTTGTTGAGCTTAAAACAAATAATTGTGTATGTTGAAGTGTGTTCATGCGCCTAATGATTACAGAGAAAATTCCAAATAATTGTAAAATTTTTAAACTCCCATGTTCTTCAGGAGTGTAAATAAACTGTTGTAGTTTGTGTGCTTATGAACATATTTTGATTAAATTTGGAAAATGCATTTATTTTATACTAAACTATTAACATTAAAAAAACAATTTTTTACCCTTCCTTTTGCAGCAATACTTAATAAATATTGATAATAATAAGTACTCGTTAAATTTATGCAATTTAGATAGGGAATAAAATGTCATATTTTTAAGGAGATTTTTTATAGTAAATCCAATAAGACAAAAATACATTCACATAGTCTGCAGGTTTCCTGCGGTGGAATTTTTATCTATGTGTAAACCAGATAAAATATGCTTCCATTTTATTGCCCTACAAAAATGTAGCTTTTGTGTGTTTAGAAAAATTTTGAACAAAGTCAGTGTTGTCTACATTAAAAAATATTGTTTATCGGAGAATGTTTCATGTAGCATGACTGCATAATGAAGCAAAGTGCCACGGATTTTCTTGTGAACAATTACAAGCATTAAACACAACACGGATTCGTGTTTAATCACACGGCATAATTGAATAAACTAGTAATCCGTTTAATGCTCCCTCGACTTGTTTCGCTAAACAGTGTTATCACTGATTGTATAATGTCTTGCGTTGTTACTGAAGTAGTGCGTGGAACAAGCAACATATTACCTAGTAATCTTTCACTTCCGGAGACCAGCACCATACTTTGGGAATCGACTAAATACATGTAAAAGAGTGAAAATCAGCCGGGAGGCAAGCTTTAAAATAATTAGGTCACGGGCAGTGACGTCATCAAAATGGCCGCTCAGCCAATAATAATAATGTCGCATATCTCGGAAACCGCGTAACCGATTTTGACGCATGACATCTTATTTGAAAGGTCTAATTATTATCTATGAAAAAGGTTATTACACCTTTAGCGGTTAAACCAACGGTGTCTTTGTATTTTAGAAAATATTAATTTTTTACGCCCCACAAAATGGATTTTTTGGATTTATCATTTGGAAAAATTAAAATAATCAAAATTTACTTTCCACCGTTGAATCCAGCTTTAAAAGATGAACAATTTAGTATTTTGAATCATCGCTCTATGTATATTGGTTACCGAGATATTGAAAATAGTAAACACAGAACACTCTGTTCCCCATATTATCCTAATGGGAAAAATAACATTCTATATCTCAGTTATTTTTTAACGTATCTTAATACAACTTGGAATGTGGTTTCACCTAGTTGAGCTACTTGATAATGACTATAAAATATTTATATTTTACATTTACATGGCAGCAAACCTACATACTCATTTCCCATGTTATTCGTATCGCGAATTTTTATGCATGATTATTTATGAACATTGTACTGTACTTTCTCAGGTTATGTTGACAAAACTTCACGTTGAGCTTAATTTTAATTAATTATCTAAGCATTTGAAATTCACTGAGTATGCAGGTCTACTGCAACGGGGGTTTTATAAATATTAGTAATTTTATTTTGGGAAATATTTTTTTCCTGGATTGGTCAGACTAAGAGATCTGATGGCAATTTGTCGCAATTGTTGAACAAGAAACGTGATAAAATCCTTACGTGTTGTTTTTGTTTCTTTTGAGTTTACATTTTTCTAGTAATTTTCATATAGGGTTTGACGTCTTTTGTGCTTCTTAAAACATAGTTATTGATCGTTTAGATTATTAAAGTGGTTACCATAAAAAATATAATATTCATAGTATTTTTTTGGGGGGGGGGGGTAAAAATCTTTTGGGCTTTTCAAAACATAGTTATGGATTGTTTTTTTGTGGCTACCCTACCTGAAGAGTAGTATGCATTTCAGGCTTTGGACTGTGGATTCCTCACTTAAACATATTATTACATAGCATTAGACTGTTTATTTAATCTTTGTATTTAACTGAAGAATAGTATGAAATACGGCTTGGCGTCTCTGTTATTTCCCTTTAACAAATTAAAAAAATGTATTATATATTTATTGTATATAATACGCGAAGCCGTTTTTGTTAACACTACTCCTCCCTTATTTGTGGGCCAATTTCAACGTTTGAGGTGTCAAAAGATTCGTCTCAATTTCTAAGAAAAAAACCACGCCTTGATATTATATGCTTGGATGAGAATCTCCCCCAGACAAATTCCGAAATAATTCAGACGGAGGCAGGAACTATTTCAAGACAAGATTAAATTGCACTCCATTTGATATAAAATCCACCTGCAAAATACTAAAAACTTGCATACTCAGGGAATTTAAAATACTTTGATAATTAATTAAAATTACGCTTAACGTCAAGTTTTGACAGCATATGTTGTAATGAAGTGTTGAGGAAGCCCAAGGTTGGGTAATGTAATATGAGCTAAAACACCAAAGCACCGAGGAATGGTGCTCAGTGACCCGAGGGAAAAGTACTGAGGGAAAGTGTTTAGGGAAAAGTGCCCAGTACTTTCGGCCAGGGGTGGATACTGGGTACTTACCCCCACTCTCCAAGCATCTTACGAGTTACGACCCTATAAGGAGCATTCTTGGGGGACTTCGACATGTTGGGCCTCCGGGCCCGACCTCGTCGGTAGGCGCCACCGGTGGGGTATGCACTAGAAGCGTGTTGAGCCCCGGCACCCCCGCACTAGAGGCGTGCTGATCCCGGTACACCCCAGTACTAGAGGCGTGCTGAGCCCGGTACACCCTGCACTAGAGGCGTCTTGAGCCCGGTGCAGCTGTTTGGCGTGTTGAGCCCCGGCATCTGTTTTATTTCAGTTTAAGTCCCCGGTGGCCAAAAAAGCTGCCTCCCGGGACCATGGATCCGTCTGGAGGAGGATGAAGAGACCCACCTCCACTATTTAAGAAGAGAAAGAGTTGTCTGGGAGAGACGGCAGTCTGCATCTGCCAACGGAACGCGTAACACTGCTGCTGCATTTGGGATAGTAATCACTCAGCATTTTCCGAGACGGAGCTAGTTGGAGGACTGCAGGAGCCGTGTCGATAGGACCTCTGTGAGTCGCTACGACGGGACAGCGCCAGGAAGGAGAACCAACGTGAGGAACCCAGGACAGCAAAACGGGACAGAGGGGTCTCGAGCCGATCGACCAAGACGTCAAGGGACCGCCTAATAGATTACCCTGGTCTATGGGGTTTCGAAGTAGAAGTCATTTGTCAATAGTTTTTGTAAACAGTTCTGAGAATAATAAATGTATCATAATTCCTACAAGTGTTCAGTCAATCTGTGTCCTGAAAACTCCCGAAAAGGTCTAAAGCTGTAAAGTAAGGAAAAGCTGAGAAAGTACAGTACAATGTTCATAAATAATCATGCATAAATTCGCCATATGAATAACATGGGAAATGAGTATGTAGGTTTGCTGCCATGTAAATGTAAAATATAAATATTTTATAGTCATTATCAAGTAGCTCAACTAGGTGAAACGACATACCAAGTTGTATTAAGATACGTTAAAAAATAACTGAGATATAGAATGTTATTTTTCCCATAAGGATAACATGGGGAACAGAGTGTTCTGTGTTTACTACTTTCATATCTCGGTAACCAATATACATAGAGCGATGATTCAAAATACTAAATTGTTCATCTTTTAAAGCTGGATTCAACGGTGGAAAGTAAATTTTGATTATTTTAATTTTTCCAAATGATAAATCCAAAAAATCCATTTTGTGGGGCGTAAAAAATTAATATTTTCTAAAATACAAAGAAACCGTTGGTTTAACCGCTAAGGGTGTAATAACCTTTTTCATAGATAATAATTAGACCTTTCAAATAAGATGTCATGCGTCAAAATCGGTTACGCGGTTCCCGAGATATGCGACATTATTATTATTGGCTGAGCGGCCATTTTGATGACGTCACTGCCCGTGACCTAATTATTTTAAAGCTTGCCTCCCGGCTGATTTTCACTCTTTTACATGTATTTAGTCGATTCCCAAAGTATGGTGCTGGTCTCCGGAAGTGAAAGATTTTTACACTTGTTCCACGCACTAAAGGTCTAACGTTAGCAGTTATGATAGTTTCTTTGGCCCGTGTAAAGGGTGAAGACGTTTTATCCAAGTAAGCTATTGTTAAAAAATTTATTTTGTTTTGTTATCTGGTTAACTTGCTGGCCCAGACACAATAGGTTAATGCGTGTGGAAAAATATATGATTTGTTTATGAACTTGGGCACCTGTTGCTCGAAATTGAGCAATTGTCATGTATCGGTATTACAGAGGTTATTTTAAAACTAATAAAAGTTAATTTTCAATGAGTTTAAAATACCAAATTAAAAGCTGTAACCAATGGAAATACTCACTCTATTCATAACAGTTTGATAAATAAACACTACTTGTAATTTGTTTATTATTTTTCGGAAGCTGACCTTGTTTTCTGTTTTCAACAAATGATTCCCGATCCCGACTGACACAAAGCCGCATAAAGTTGTTTATGTACATATTCGCCATTACTAAAGTAGCCTACATGGTAGGGCCTACCACCATTGACACCAGTATACAGTAATTACAAATTTTAGCCCTTTTTCTTCTTAAATAGCGATACAAAACTGTTCACTTTACTCAAGTATTACTTATTATGCTTCATTATCTGTCACAATTTTATTTGTATCAATTAAAACTCTTTTGGTACAGTAACCATACTGTAATAACGTCAATTATATTTACCTGAGAAAATGCGGAGTTAGAAGGCATGATGTTTAGGTTTTCTATGTCCCCTTAACTGTTTAATTGATTCCTGCAATAACAGTTTTTATAAGTCTTTAAAAAATAAATCTCTAGATTACTGAATTTTATTCATTACAGATCTAACCACATAGAAACATAATTTTTAAAGCTCAGAATAATGTAAATATTTAATTTAAACATTTGTAAATGGTTGTAGCCCGTTTTTTCCTTGAATTGCAGCTTGAATGTTAACAGCAATCAAATTGCCCAGTTGCTTTAGCTTTTTTCGTTTGTACACAAAATATTTACATGAGAACTGGGGCAGAGCTTTTGTCATATGACATCTATTCAAGGAAATCTTTCAAACCAACAAAACCGGTTTAGAAACCACGGAGGAGTTCTGCGGCCAAAAATATGCTTGCCTTAATATTTAGATTTTATAAAAGTGCCTTTTAACATGTGGTTAAAACCTCACAGAAATGTATGGCCTTTTATATCTAAGGATTAATGTTTACTTTTGAGTGATCTCGAAAACATTGAAGCTTAGCCAAGTAGTTTCTAGACAGGAACTAGGGACACATTAATGTTACCCAGTGCTGAGGGACTCAGTGATTCTGCTGATAGCCATTAGTTGGCTCAGCAAAGTAGGAAATGTCTGTATCATTATTGTTGATGGCCAGCTGTTGTAGAGGAGCAACAGAAATAGCGTACACGAGAGAATGTTTGCTCTTTCAACAGGTAAATTTACTGGATTAAAAAAGTAGCAAATAAAAATGTATTGAAACATATTAAATCCTAGTTTACATTGACATGCAAACTGACATTGTTTGATAAATAGGTTAACAAATACAAAATATTTTCCTGTATATCTAAAAAATAATCTCAACACTTTTTTATAATAATATTTATGATTTAATAAATATACCTTAAGGCAACAACGCAATCAAATTGTGGGTAAGAAATCAACTTTAGACTATACATTTATAATTAAAGTGTATCACAGTATTATTTAAAAGTTTTTAAGTATAAACAAGTTCTTTCCTGAATATTTTCTGTATCGGTGGATATGGTTTTCTATGAGCAGAGCAAAAATGTTAATCTTAATGAGACATTTTAGTCCTTTTATTGTAAAACGTATTTAATTAGCTTGGATAACTGGTTTCTCTACCTGCAAAGGTATGTGTTATCTTATATCTTGAATATAAGAAAGGAAAACGTATTTGATCTTATTTCAAAGCTTTTCACAAAATGTTTTAAATTTATTTAAATTTATTGAGCTACGAAACTACTTTGTTGTACAAAATTCTGCTAACGTAAAGTAGATAATTTTACTAATTAAAATCTTGGAGAATGATTAATTGTGTTTTGAAATCAAAGCAGACAACAAATAAATAATAAATACCCCCGCCGCAGCAAACCTGCAGACTAAGCGAATTTCCATTTGCCTGATTGGATTTACACTAAAACGTCTCCTTAAAAATATCACATTCCTTATTTAAATAGAATCAGTTTAACACATACTTAGGTTTGCTGCAACAGGGAGGGTAAAAGTGTTTTTTTATGTAAAATGTTAATAGTTAGTAAGAAATAAAAACATTTTCCAAATTTGGGCAAAATATGTTAATAAACAAGCAAACTACAACAGTTTACTTATTCTCCATAAGAATAACATGGGAATTTTAAATTTACAATTTTTTGGAATTTTCTCCGTAACGATTAGGTGCATTATAACGCTTCAATATACTAAATTATTTGTTTTTTTAAGCTCTACAAAATAGTTTAGAAGGAAATTGCAAAATTTTATGTATTTTGAGTCAAAAATGGGAAAAACCCATTTTTACCCCAGAAAACCCCCCATAAACCCCCGATCCCACGGTCCGATCATGCTGGTTCGCGAACTCGTTCGAATAAACGTAGGTTTACACGTTTGTACCGAATTTCATCAAAATCGGATCGTTTTTGCTCGAGTTATCGCGCTAACGGACACATATATAAATATATATATATATATATATAAATATATATATATAATATAAATTAATAATATATAATATATATTATAAATTATAATATAAATATATATATATATATATATATATGAATTTGAACGGATGGTGTTTTTGGCCTCTAGGGACCTCAAAACGAAAAAAAATCGGTCCCGGGTCCAGGTCTTACCATGAGTACTACGGTAATAGCTTATTCCCTATATGGGAAATTCGCTAAAAGTGTATGCAAGAAACTAGTATGTACTCATTATGCATGAAATTAATTTCTGAGTACAGTGAATGTTTCTGTAAGTTTAAAATCTATAGATAGTCGTCAAATAGCGAAGTTATTGACAGTAATAACAACGTTTCATTTCCAGGAAACCTTTGTAAATGTTGACTTACTATTCGAGGTAAATTACTCGATATAATTCAATAACCATTTTCATCATCAGATGAATGAACAGCCGCATTTGCCTTGATCACGCTCAATATCATTTGTATCTAGATTATTCACTGGATTATTCTTATAATGTTTAATAGATCGGGTTCAAAATGTGTACGATTCACTACATTATTGTGTGAGGGTGTAATCTATGTTTCACCAACTTGCATGATTTTATTAATATCGTACATAGAATTTGTATTTTATTTTGATTGTCTATAATGCTGAAAATGGTATCATAGATTAACAATTCTATTATTGTATCCTGAAATACATAGGGAACTGTATACACCAGCCTAGAACTACAATTGGTCAGACTACACATATTTTCGAACATTCCACAAACAATTTCGAGATTCCATACAGCTGACACGGCAAGTTTAACTCGAAAGAAAATATGTTTTGGTTAATTTATATTTCTCAAAGCAAATCAACTTTTAAGTAGACCTTCTTTAGTTGCTGAAAGCCTATTAAAAAGTTGTCATAAATACAAATGGTTTTGGCATTCAACAGATATATTTGGAACAGATTATTGAATTAGTGTGTTAAAAATGAAAATTCTGACTTCCAAACTCAAATTATCATAGATACTATTGCTACTATGGAGAAAGAACTTATTGCTAGAATCAGCTGTTTTAAGGAAAGAATCGAAGAAAACCAGCATATTTTATTGTATTGTGATCTCTTTGTAGAGGACAAAGTCGTTCATACATATATGTAAACTATAATTTATCCTATAGTATAGGATAAATTATAGTTTACATATATGTATGAACGACTTTGTCCTCTACAAAGAGATCAGTTGTTAGGACATTTATCTCCAAAACAAACTAGAGTCTCCAGACTCCGACCAACAGCTGCAGGAAGATGAGACTCAACTTGCACCTGCCTTATGAATCTGGCCTTCAGATCTCCAGAATTACCTGAACCTCCATAACTATCGCTTTATGCAAAACCGTGGATAATTAGAAGTCTTAGTGATTATCATCAGCCTGAAGCAAAAATCTGCAGCTATTAACTACTGAACGTCAATTAAATAAAATAAAGGACAGAGGCGTTAAGATAATAAGTATGTAGAGTAAGCGGAACAATAATAAATAAGTAGAAAGGTAAATTTAAAGGTAAAGGCATTTGGTCACTAAGTCAAACGTGAATAACTGTGGTCCTAATCAAACATAGGGGAATAGATGGATTATTTATTATATGAAGAAGAATTTGTTTTAAGTTAACTAGGATTCAGAAAAAAATATGTACCATCCTGCCTTATTTGCTTTTAGTTAGGACGTCTTATTTGAAATTCTGTAATTTATATTTAACCCGTAATAAGAAACAATCGTAAAAAAAGCGTCATAAAGAAATATTTATAAATGTTTAAATAATAAGAATATTCATAACCAGTCTATTTGTAGATAACTATATTTTTGAATGTAAACTCATTGTATCTTTAAAATTGATTATGTATAGTAATTAAACTTTGGCTAGTATTTAAATTATTATTAGAATTTCTGTAATTTATATTAAACTCGTAATAATAAACAATCGTAAAAAAGTATCATAAGGAATTATTTAAAAATATTTAAATTTAATTAGGAATTATTTAATATTTAATATTTAAAAATATTTAAATAATAAGAATATTCATAACCAGACTATTTGTGGATAACTATATTTTGGAATGTAAACTCATTGTATCTTTAAAATTGTCTAGGTACAGTAATTAAACTTTGGCTGGTATTTAAATTATTATTAGACCAATTAGAACTTCTACTAAATAAAGAAATCAGTTTTTCTCTAAAAATTGCGTATATTTGAAGGAACTAGACTGTGACGTTTGGCTTATACATGTATAAGACCGATATTCCAACTTATTTCTAGGAAATATAACATCTTATAAATCATTGCCTGAAGATGAACATAGTAAAAATTACAGGTCTATTTTATTTCCTTTTTATGTAGATAAACAATGAAGTTATGTAATATTTTCGAAAAATATCTGCAAGTCCAATAAAAATGGTGTGAAATTAGCTTTGCGAGGTATATAAGCTAATTTCAGCATTTTAAATTTGTTCAGAAATTGCTATGTTTAAACTACTTAAACATATTTACCTCGCACAGAATATATTGCTTGAATAATACTATGAAATAAAGTATTACGAGCTTAGGTATTCAACGTTCCGCACACTTTTTACCCACTGCCATTAACAAATTTAACTTGTTAATGAAATGGACGCGAGCAAAAATAAAGCGCTTATAATAAGCAGCCTAGCTATGGCCCGAGGGACCCCCAGTTTTGAAATGGCACGAGCTGCGTTAAAATTCAAATCCACTTCTTTTCAACACTCGTCGGAAATATGCGAGAGCGCCGCGTATAAAGAAGAAATATAGGCAGTAATTCAAAGCAATTTGGTGGTTAAGCAGAAAGAAATATACACCGTCACTAGAGTTTGGTTGTTAGTTTTGTATACGTCTAAGACGTAAAAGCTAGCCGAAGGTGTTATTGAGGGGGTTGTTATTGGAAGGGGGGGGGGAATAATCACAGCCAAGTAGGACAAGCTAGCACCTGCTGCCAGGCGCTCACCGACCACCACCTGCCAGTCTCGAGGAAAGGATTTCGAATCTTGCCAAATCCAGGGGCCCGTCGTCCTTGGAAGTCCACTTTCACATTTAGGTCAGATTTTCATTTTCTGTACACATAAATAACTGCAATAATATTTTAGCTATATAGCTTATGTAATAATAAAGCTAGAGATTCATGTGGAGATATATTTAAAATTAATAACATTCTTACTTTTCCTAGCCTTTACAACTATTATTTACTAATATTTATGAAACAAAATATTACTAAATTTTCTGATAGCTCAGACAACCACAATTATGACAACAGTCACAAAGACTGCCTTACATATTGCCTTCTACTTTTGAATTTTCGCCCCACTCTAATTTTGTATTATTTTTTTATAACCTGCCTGATTCCATTAAGTCTGCACCTTCCCTCAAGTCATTTAAAAAATTTATAGTTTTTTTATGTTTCTATAAGCCAATGACTGTTTCCACTGACTTTTTTACTGTTTATATTATTTTATGTTGACATTCTTAATATTATTGACACTATTCATATATATTTTGTACAAAATGAATAAAGGATGATTTGATTTGATTAGTAAATAAACTATCATAATCTCTCAGATTTTCATTTTCTGTCCACATAAATAATTGCTGGAATAATATTTTAGTATGGTAGTAAATAAACTACAACAATTTCTAGGAGATAAAAACGATAATCGGAAACCTGGTGTTCATGGAAATCACTAATGTGTAAGTGTACCCAACATACATTGTGTTAATATCTTTTGGTGATGTAGATTACTTGTACTTTAGTTTCGTACGTTAGCATTAAGTTTGGTACACCTGCTTGACCTTGAGCGTAGTTTTGGTAATAAATTATAATAAAAATAATAAAAGTAATGATAAAATAAGTAAGGAAATCAGCAGGGCTACAAATGGTTCGCATATAGTGTTAAGAATAGCATTACATTTAATATCATGTATCTGTCTTGTAATTTGTATATTGTACAATAAATAACATTTTAAAAGTAGGGACTTCTTTTTTCGGACACCCGGTATTGGTGAACTACGCTTACCATCATTTAAATGTAGGTGAATTTGTAAAACTAGGTGTTTACATATTGATGTTGAAATGTGATGTGACAGTCTATTTTGTTTTTATATGGCTAGCGGCACAATACAACAACCATTAAATCCAACAAAATGGCCAATTTCAAGCTATTTTTGGTAACATTACATTCGAGAACGAAAAAAAACTATTTCTAAAGTTATTGTTTAAAAAACCCTAAAATAGTTTTTGGTTTTTTTCACCGAGTTGTTTTCATAAACAAACTTAATATTGAATAACGTTTCCAGAGGCAATACAATTGGAGTTTTTTTTTTTTTTTTTTATCAGGATTTGTTAGTATAATTGTTTTATTTTACAGTAGAACCTCAATAGCCAGACCCTCAATAACAAGTCACCCTTGATAAGATGGGTCATTTTCAAATCCTCTTGACATTTTTTTACCTCTAATCACATGTTATTGCAAACGTGATAAGTAGTCAACCTTGATAACAAGTCTTATTTTATAATCCCTATGAGAATCTTGTTATCAAGGTTCTACTTTAATACATTTTTTATTCATTACTACTATTTTATTCACCAAATAGTAAGCTAACGTTTACTGCGTTCTAAATGTGTATTACAACATGAAAAGTGTTTTTAGAACATAAATTTTATACTTTTTTAAACAATTTTAACGATGGTTAAATGTTATCTAAACACTTGGAAATGGAAATAAATACTGCATTTAAAGTTTGGATCGTCTAAAACACGATATGCAGATTACAACAGGAGTTTAAATGAACCCAAAGAAAAGTTATGCAAACTAAGAAATCAGTCTTCAACTCGTGAAGTGGAACTTATCGACCAAATCAACCCTGACTTTAAATCGTTCATGCAAGTAAAGTAGCCGCCAAACTTCCGAGGAACTTTTAAAACTTATATTGGCCGTTATAATAACTCCACCAGGGTCTAAGTAGGTCGATTGCCCAGGTCTTGGAATCGGATTTGTGCATGGAAATGATTTCATTCTTCGTTCACTCAAAGATGGCATAAAATGTTTTACATGATTGCAGTTTGATTGTCTTTAAGCTTGCGTCTTCTGATTGGTACAACCGTTGTAAATCATGTAAATAGTTAAAGGTATTAAATTATATTTCATAACGACATCAAACTTTAAACCATTCATAAGATTGTACAATTTGGATTAAATACCTGTAATTTTACAATCCATTCTTATTGAAATAGTTATTTGTGCAACTAGTGAGAAAAGTGAGCAATTGACTCACTCGAGAGAAATCCTTGAGGAATGGTTTCTCGAGTGAGGCAATCGTACTTTGAACTCGAGTTGCACATTATACTTTTCCTATAGTTACCATAAAACAAATAAATTTATGAAGAAACATAACCTATTTTTACACAGAAGTGAACTTTTAATATAACATTTAATGTGAAGTGACAAATACAACAGTACAACAGCTGACCAGCTGATTTACATCCAGTGCTGCCAACGTACTTCTCGCGCATACGACGTTGCCTGTATGTTACGCGCTCACTATTTCGTGCCTTCACGTTGCAAATCTGGAGTGAGACAAAGTAATTAGAGTGAGACAATGTTAACATTGTCTCACTGATGAGCGTATTGGCCACGTTGCTTTCTCAAATCAGTGAGAGAACATGTACATAGTTAGGTAACTGTATGAAAACGCAATTAGTATCAGTGCCTACATGGAGCCATCATCAGGCGGTACAAAGGACGTTTTCTTTTTTCGTATGATTTTAATGGATAATAACAGATATTTATATTTATAATATTATTTGGCAATTTGGAGGCTAACATTTACAATGAATAACCTACAAGAACCATACTCTTATTTATATTCATAAGAGTTTTTTTTTTTTCATTGAGATTCTCACTTTGATATGATTGTTGATACACGTTAATAAAACTTAGTAATGTAATTTCACAAAAGGTATCAGTTTAAAATGCACTCGTATAGCAATACCCCTCAGAGCAATGCCTGCAAAGTAACATTTTTCAGGAGTTGTGCCTTAGAAATATATATTTTAGCAGTGTCTTTCGGAACAATGCCTCGTGCAGTGAAGCGTTAATCTATAAGGCCGTCTCACACTTTGGTTACTAAAACTAATATAACAGTACACATGTCTCATAATTCATATAATCATTTTGTGTCAACAATCAATGCAGGCTGCATGTAAATCGTAGTCAAAACCTAACGTTACTTATTTAACTTTTACTGGGATGGGGGAGCGAGCTGGACTAGTGGTTAGAGCGCGGGACTTCGGTTCCAGAGGTTGTGGGTTCAAATCCCTCCAAATCACCAATGGATTTGATCTTTGTGATAATCCTAGGGGATAATCAAGGGGAATCCCTAGGTCTAGCCTGGAGTAATGTGAAAAACAATTCATGCCTAGCGTCCTAGGACAAAAAAAAAAAAAAAACAGACAAGTTAGGTAAACGTACATCACAAGAAAAATTTCGGAGTAGTTTACAAATTATTCCTAAGTGAAAACCAATCCCTGGACCACCCTTGGCTCTGCACAACCTGATCCTCACAGTTGAGGCAGTAGGTCTCGGTTACCCTCTACTGACCACGCTTGCCAGCTGTCTCGCCTCCGCCCCTCTGGCTCTTCCAGCACTGATTGCACCATTCTGCCGTCGGGCTCTGCCACCTCCGTCCTCCAGTCGTCAACTGGGATTAATTACTAGATGAAAAGTCTTCGGGAACACCTGCCAAACGTGATTTACTAGAGGTTTAGAAACCAAGTCTGTGTGTTGGACGTTTTAGAGAATAGTTTTTTACTTGAGAGTTTTTTGTTGATGGATAATTATTATTTGTTGTATGGTGTACACGAAACATTGTATCAACTGTTCTAATATTATACTATATTTTTGATTGCGTTTACATTTCTTTACTCGTTCAAAAATGTTATAAATACTTTTTATATTGACATTATAACGTCACTCTTGTTCAAAAGGTGCTAGTTTAGTGGTAGAGTGCGAAGCTTTGGTCACCAAGATTTTAGGTTTGAATCCTGCCAAACCCGATGTATTTTATCTATGTGATAATGCCAGGACTCTCTAAGAGTCGTCTGGAGTAAAACTGTTTTCGGGGCTAGAGCCCAAAGTTCTGGGATGTAAAGGTGGTGCGTAAAGAAAACAAAAAGTATTTTTTAAAGATAATATTAGCCCAACAATAAATTTTAAAACACATTCACATTCTTGATTTAAAAAAAAATCTGAATGTTCAACGGCAGTTTCCAACCGATAACATTTACGTCTCAACTTCCCTGTTTTGGATCACATATCACCTTTATGCACTTTATGAAATTTAAAGTTTTTGATTCCACGAAACGATAGAAATAATTATCTGTGTTAGATCAAATGGAACAATAAACATTTTTGACGAGTTAACCTGCTCTTATTACGTGGCAGATAATAAAATTAGTATATTTCACAACTTGGGCCGAAAATGAGGTTTTGCCGGCTCTGGATAGTTCGAGACGAAGTCGAGCACTTAAGACGATCGAGAGCTGCAAAACCATTTCGGTCCGTGGTACAAGCGCTATTTTTTACCACATATACCCTATTACCACTATTCCCCACAATAATAATGAACACTGATAGTCGACAGAACTACATCTTTAAGGTTATGTGAAGAATTAATTTGAGGAATCAGCAAAAATAATAATAAATAGTTGCTAGGCAGCTGTGACAATAAAAACATTCTATTGCAATTTACAATGCTATGGATACTGATTGTGTATTTAATATGCATTCATGTTTTATGAAAGTAAGCGGGCATCTGATTTTGCGGCCCTAGGGATGTAAAAACCTGCTGGGTCCACTAATGACAATCACTGCTGGAATGGCCAGCAAAACGTAACTTTGAGCCACCAATTACCGTACGTAAAACAGCTAAAACCATCATAGTGTGGTGAAAAATTATTAGGGAATGACGGGCAATAACCTTAGATCAACATTGTCTAACAAGATGTTAAAAGTGAATATTCAATTAAGTAAACGAGGTTTTTACCATTTCCATATAATTCGACATACTGAACATCGAACACTGAACATGTGTAAATCGGAGAAACTGTCAATGTTTAAACACACCTTGTTGTCAAATGTATGTTGTGAAAGGAGCGTTGGAAAGAGGTAAATTAGTGTCGACAGTTGCCAGTAAATCCCCTTTTAACGAACACTTGCAATGAGAGAGGTTTTCAAACAAAGACAATCTGATTGGGATTATTCTGCGATTGTTTTGTTTCTACATTGATCTTTAAATTTGTAAACTCTTTAAATGTTTCGGTTGCTTGTTGTACTTAGAATTCGATTTATTGCATTCGTTTTCTAATGTCATCGACTGATTGAGGTTGAGAGTGTTGGAAATATGCATTGGTAATTTCTGTCTCATAATTGGTATTAGAAAATTTCATCAATTTATACAACTTGCCGTATTCGAATATGATTAAAGATTCTCATTAGCTTTTAACGGTTAAATAGAGTTGTAGATTAAGCTAGTCAAGAACATAAACACACAGCTATTTCCCATGTGATGCGGTTTTAGCTTCATTCCAGTAGTTAAATTTTTGGGTTCATCCACATTTATCGTACGTTTTAGCAAAAATTACATGTATTTAAACGAATATCTTTCTAAAATGAAGAAATATTAGGAGGTTACGAATTGTGGATATTAATAGGCATGCACTGTGGATTCGATACTCCCTGACGTGGATTAACGTCCGCACTAGTGAGTACGACGACTATCCGCAGTACTATCCTAATAATAAGACCAATTCGTTAACACCAAGGCAAAAATGTGGTTCAGATTCCACTATAAATTGTAAGTCCCTCAGATTCCATTAGCTGTATGGGCTATTATTTAACACCTGTGTCTAAGGAATATGTCGGCCTTAGTCACTACAGTAACAAGACTACAAGATCGCGCCACTCATTCTACACTCATCTCCATTCATACTTGGCTAAATATTTACTTTGTATGGTCGCCATTTCATTGAAAAGTATTAAAATATAAACATTTACCTATTGAACACATGTACTATAATAACAGTTTTCATATTTATTGTGCAACATTTTACGTTATTTTCCTTCCATGAACTAAAAACTTAAAAACCAAGTTTGTCTCAACAGTATTGAAATCATCAGTTACTTGATTCGATATCGGGCAATCACGTTGCCAAAGTGATAATATTTGTCGGAGCACATAGCTGTGTTTTTACAAAGCTCCAAGCACACCCTGCTGTGTGTTTTCAGCAATGTTAAACCCTCCTGCCAACAGCTAAGTAAATCCAAAATAATTTTTCAACGCGAGCTGTGTGAGGCCACAATCGGATCAGGTGTGGTGAGTGCAAGCAAAACATTTATTCTGCTGCCGTGACTGTATATATGTGTTTGCTTTGTGTATCTCGCTACAAAGAGTCTACTTTACTGATTATTTTATTATTTTTGTTTCAGCGAGCCTAAACCCTATCATGATGGCCTTGTTTTATCGTAAAAGTTATTTTAAGGAACTTACGAAACTATAATATCAAACTATGAATGGAGTTCTTGTTAATGATAACATTATACCATTATAAGTTAAACAGATTAGTGAGTCTCTGATGTTTCTGCATGCACTGGTCATGTCTAGTGGGGAAACATCGAATACGATTAATGGAGAATATTTAGTTTCCTAATCCCTTATACAAGATTAAACTAGTGGCCAAGCTCACAAAGATTCATACACAATATGTCCTGGTTTGGATTAGAGGGTTGGGTTTAGGCACAGAAAACGTACTAGTACGTTTTCTGTGGTTTAGGTTTGCAACAACAGGACTGATTTTTTAGGTAATAAGGTTAGTTATTTTGCTATTAAATCTTACTTCATTACATTTTTCTAGTTGCCAATGTTTCAAAATAGTAACTTTGTTTGGTATGTGTTGCCATAGGCTACGCTTAAACTAAAATCGTTTGAAACAGCTGATTAAAGGCCGTAACGTGGTGAACACACAACTCCTTTTATCTATGATAATACATTGCAACTATGATTTCTAGGAAATCTTTTTCTTCATGTGTATCAACGAATTCCAGATTCGAAATCAAATAATTAGATCGATTTATTTGCCCTATTGCACGGTAAAAACAACTAAGGTAACCGAAGTAATAGTATAATTACACACACATCTGTTTTATAATAGACACTAGCTGTACCCGCGGGCTTTGCCCCGTTTAACTTCTTAATTTTGAAGATGATCTCGTTCGCATGGCTCAATCTCGTCCTGGTTGAAGTTCGTTCGCTACGCTCACTCACCTTTAGGTTGGAGCTCGTTCGCTGCGCTCACTTGCCTTCAGGTTAGCTCGTTCGCTACGTTAACTCGCCTCCAGGTTGAAGTTCGTTCGCTACGCTCACTCACCTTTTGGTTGCAAATTAGCTGTTGTCATAAATAAAAAAAATAATAATAGTGCTGCACCCTGTTGGTAATCCTTGTAACTTTAAAGCTATTGAATATCATAGGACAGAACCAACTTGTTTAATTGAAACAGCTGTCAAGATTCATTAATTCCTTTTAAATATGAAAAATCATAAGGTTAACATGGGAAACTCCAGAGCCACTGGGGCGGAGCCCGAGAGTCCGATCAGAATAAAAACAACTTAGTTTTCCTATTTAATGCCTAAAGAATCAATGTACCAAAATGTCAGCCTCCTAGGTAAATGGGAAGTGGGAGAATTAGTGATGAGTGAGTGAGTGAGTGAGTGAGTGAGTGAGTGAGTGAGTGTTCAGTCAGTGAGGGCTTTGCCTTTTATAAGTATAGATTCTGTAAGTAATAAATAGCAAACTCGTAATTTGTTAAATTGTAATTAAAATAAGGTTGGGTCTGGGATATATGCTGTAAATACAAGTAGGTAAATTATTTCGTGGTATAGTGATGGAATACAGTAATAATAAGATGGTCACCAAATCGTTCATACTGATAATTTCACCATTAGTGCCTGGTCCTAGCAAAACAAACATCTGATCTCAGTCAGTACTAGATTCAATCATATTTATTCAACACTTTCCTAAATCTAATTCGCATTAAAATGTGCATTATATTCTGGTTTGTTTGCGTCGTGTAAAATGTTACGTAATATAATCTATGAACCTAAGTTTAAAGCCTGCGACTCTTGTTAAAAAATTTTTGTATTACAATAGTCCCTATTTAAATTTTGATATAAATTATAAAATATAATATTACCACTCCATACATGCAGTTACTGGAATCATATCAACATTAGTGATATTTTACATTAGCGTATGTATATCAGAGCTTACGTATTCCAGTAGGAGCGCACTAACCGCTTAACCCAAATCCTCTAAGGAATACCTTGTAATGAACCACCATGTTGTGCTGATTACAATGTTGGGTATAACAACACACCTCAACATGTTTAGCTTAATCTATAAACAAAGGGAATGGATTATTCTACTATAACTAAATTCCTTAAACAAATTTAAGAATATATCTTAAATCAAAACTTTAAATTTATGTCGTGAAATTTACGATAATTGATTTATAGATTTAAGTTGTGTTCAAAATTCTTTTTATATGAACCAGCTGTAGCCAATTAGGTATAAAATGGGGACCCTGATGAATTAGCTGGAGTTTGACACGGTATAAAATTATGTGTTTTACTTAATTTATATCACTATGATAGTCGATGTGACATTCAAGATGGTAAAGTCTCCTGTTTCCTTATAGTATGGCTCCATAAAAAATATAGACCGAAATCAGTCATATTCTGTCTTTGATTCAATTAAAGTTTTTTTTTTATTTCCATCCTAAAACTGGTATGGGATTGTAACAGTTATATTCGGTGTAGTCATAAATTTAAATCAATTGGGATTCAATCTGTCCAACCACAAAAGTAATCTAAGATTTAATTAACTCCATTAAATGGCATATAGCTTAAATTTTAAGGATTTAAGGACACTGCTTCTACATTAAGTTTAACTATTTTTGGTCTTCGTTTTCTAATTTCTGTTATGTAAAAGTATTACAACTGAAGAAGAAAGTTTGTAAACCATCTTTTAACACTTTAAAAATTTCCAGTTCAACATTTAAAATGTATTTTTGCTCCAGTTTGTGACTGTTATAGAATGTTAGGACGACATGTAAGCTCAACTCAGGTAAAGCCTGAGCATTGGATCGTGCTATGGTAAAACGTGGAGTATATTGCTAGTCAGCGACCCATGCAGACCAGTACATACCAGGGGGAGTTTGTTGTGTAAACTTGGTTCTGAATTCTTTCAAACTTGCAGTTTATTAGTGTTGTAACTGGGAAACACGCTAGTTGAACAAAGTTTGCGGTAAATAGTAACTTTACAGGAATTTATTGCTTAGAGACACAGGTGCATAAATGCAAACTAGCTACTGCAGTAAATGAGTAATACAGTATACAACCATGGTTGTTAAATTGCTATTGGCCCTACACTAATTCCTTCTAGCGAGAAAAAAATTAAAATTTTGGTATCTGACGAAAGTTGTTGAATTGTTATTGAATTCGATACAGGTAAATGTATACTTTACAAGGTTACAATAAATATTTGGATAAAATGGCGTACTAAATAAAACCATAAATATGATACAGTGTTGATAAAGATTTGTGGAATCGGGATTTTAGTTTTTAAAGTCTCACTTTGAAAATCTGTATAATTATAGATCACCAATCTAGGTTAAACAGATTTACACTGCATTTATGTAACAGGTTCGATTGGCATAACTTGTTGTATAAACATATCGCTGCAATGAAATGTTGTCAGTTGCATCCCTTGCAATAATATTATAGATAAATCTGAATTAATTACTGATAAATTTGAATTCAAAATATCACTACCGTATAACCCTGTAGGTTTTCCTCATAGTCTTGTTTAATATTTGTTTTGATATGTACCTCATTCTTCTTTAGGCATGCTGATGTTTACTTATAATTTTGTTAATTCACACTTAATTTTATTACCAAATTCGCTTTGTGGTTATTTCTATGTTGTTTCCCTTAGTTTTATTGTTCGTTCACGTTTTTGTTCTTTTGTCTGATTATACTGCGTAATTAAAGAATGACGTTAGCTGCTTAAGCTTGATAAATTGCCTATATAGTTTGAATATAGGCTTGGGTTTAAGTCGTTTCTCTAGACATTTGCCTAATGGTTCTGATGATGAGTGTCCAATCAAAATCGATCACCACTTACCAACTTTTATGTATTTGCCGTCTTGTGAGTAAACGGTATAAGTGTAAATATATTATTACAAGTGTTATTTGACGTATTTTTTGTGCATTCAGGTAATTTAATAACACGTACTGTGCTAATCAAGAAGTTATTAATTATTTCTGGCCTGGGTTTCGTCAAAGTCCAATTCCGGAAAGGCTTGTACGCAACTGTTATGATTGTGTATCACACTCCTTTTCATGTAGACACACTTAAGAGCCTTCATCGGTGTTAGCCATATTGGATTTTATTCCCATAAGAGCAATGTTAAATTTGACAGAACATACCATCATTTGAACCAGCATGCCGGTGTTATAAAGATATAGTTTTGAAAATGTATAATTAGGTTAATAACATAGAGTACTAAGGAATGAGGAAATTATGTTTAAAATATTTGTTTTTGTCTTGTCTTAATAAATTGTTTAATTAAAGTTTTAATTAATAATTATTAACTTATGAAGTGGAAAAATTACAAAATTAAAATCCTCACTCCCTAGCGGACCACTAAACCTTAATTTTAACACCTCAACCATTATTTTATAAGAATAGGTTTTTTTTTTAATTCTGTTAGAAAGTTAACATTGCTCTTATGGGACTAAAATCCAATAAACCACTGATGACGACTCTAAAACATTGGTAGACATGTTTGCCACAATACAACTAACAGTTTTCACAGCTAAGTTTTCAACCTTAGTTTATCCTTAGGTCTTCAAACCCGTCCGTGATAAGACACTATAAAATCCTCAAATGTCCTCCAGTCAACGTAGTAGTGAGGCCCGAGCGTCATGTTCTCGCGAAAGTGCGGCAATTAACACAGTCATAACTCACCACGATTTATCGAGGTCGGAAAGGAACAAATCAGAAGCAATCCCTAGACACGTGATATTATATCCAAGGTTCCCATAGACTCCCATATATAACCGTGAAGTGATAAGCCTGCAGCAGCCACGACTGTAACAAGGACAATAGTCGCCGGAAGATATGATGTAGTGGCAGCTAGTCGCGTACCTTACTTATCCGTGTGTTAAGTTAGAAAACTTTATTTCTTACAGTTGAAACCTTTCTTGAAGGCGAGCATTTAGCGCCAACTGACCTTAGTCAGGTGGTTGGGTATTCCTGAATTGCGCCAACTACTACAGGGTGCCACCCGATACATTCATTAACTGTGCCAAGTGGTGAAACTCCTTGACTGTATAATTGAGTAGGTTGGTTAGGTCGGTTAGGTTTAGTTAGGTTAGGTTATGTTAGGTTAGGTTACGATAGGATAGGTTAGGATGTCACGTAAACAAGGACATTCCTTCTGCCGGCAACTCTCCCCTACCTTGGGGTAGGCGCAACTAAGGAAAATTTTTTGGGACCCTTTGAGGGCTTGGCGCAATTAATGCACGACCTTTCTTGATTTAGGTGGTTACAACAGGTGTTTCATGTCTACGAAAGATATTGTTTACGTCATTTAAGCTAATTGGTTTACGATATCTTTGTTGAGTGACCTATCACACTACCATAGTTTCAGACAGAGTCCATCATCAGGTGTGATTAAAACATCATGTCATTTACCCGATTTGGTTGACCAAAACTATTGTAGAACAACTCAAACACACGACAAACATACGATAAAGGAATATAATGCTGAAAAACTGGGCAGTGCTGTCAGGGAAGAAAGGTGGGGGTGGGACGACGGTGGAAATTGAGTCATGATTCTACAGTACTAATATGGTGTTTTGGTACTGGTACGCTACTTTAATTTCTGAGTATTTTTTCGAAATATATTTCACACATAGTTAGTTTTATATTTATCATAAATTATTTAACTAGCTGGTACGTTCTTCCTTTTTGAATGATAAGAGTGTGTGTGTCCGAAGTACTGCTGAATTGATCTAGCGAATCAATAAGACCCCAGAAAAAAGTTCTTTCTGCTATATTTAAAATCTAAATTTTTTTGTAAATCTTCTTCCTTAGGTCACTATTTAAAAATAAGCTTAGTAGGCTATTATTTAAGGAAACTCAAGTTTGCTTTGTATTTTTTTGTATAAAACCGAAACATGTATGTCGAATTTTTCAGAGCCTCAATGGTCATTTTACTAACACCATCAAAGTTCTTAAACACGAAACCCAATAAGGCCTATTTCGAATGCAATTCTTGAAAATAGGTTGTCTCAGTTTCCATAAACAACCACGATAGTCAATCGTCCCAATTAGTAATGAGGCATCATAGGTTATCAAAAAAATAAGTCATTGGAATAAATACACCGGTATTGTAATGTTACCTTATAAATGATCAAAGACA
Organism: Macrosteles quadrilineatus; assembly: GCF_028750875.1. Classification (NCBI taxonomy): domain Eukaryota; kingdom Metazoa; phylum Arthropoda; class Insecta; order Hemiptera; family Cicadellidae; genus Macrosteles; species Macrosteles quadrilineatus. Next base: position 12,978,374 of record NW_026542601.1, on the reverse strand, counting down.
TAACTTATAGTCATTGGAATAAATACACCGGTATTGTAATGTTACCTTATAAATGATCAAAGACATAACTTATACCCAGTGAACTTTTGCATCTTGGCACAACTGACGTAAGCATTTGACTGCCGCAAGGTCCAATTGCAAGCGAGCGCAAAACAAAGAATTACGTACGTTTTAGTTCCTTCAGGCTTGTGTACTCTGTACAATCTAATGATGTTGAACCAGTATATCACGGTCCACAGTAGATTATGAACAACCCGCTTTCACAGGTTGGTCTCCCCCCCCCGTGAGAGGGGGGGGGGGGCAGCAGGTGCTCGCCGAGACACTTGTTTATGGAAGCTGGGTCCAAGGACGGTGAAAAACACCTTGCGTCTACCTGGCCCCGATCTCCAACAAAAACAATCATCTGCTTCAGACTGATTCACTTTCGGTGAAGGTGTTCCGTTAGCGACCTTTTAGAACACTGGATTGGTTCTGAGATCACTAATTACGATTGCAAATGTTAGATTTCTTTCGATTCATTGGGAGTAATTGAAAATTGAATCATTACAAGTGATATTCCAAGATGTAGGTTCTGTAATTGGAACTTTTCTATCACCTTAAAGCGATAGGTGTCATGCATCATGAAATGGCAAATGTGTAAAAGAAAGACCGATAAACAGGAAATTACGAAATTAATTGCAATGTTTGAGTAAATTGCGCATGTGAGTGAGATATGTCCTTAATTTTGTCTGAACTTTCAAGATAAATTAGACATCCTTCCTTGCCAAATATCAAGGTTTGAAAAGCTTAGGCCTATAATTTATATCGGGACACCAATGAACAAATACTAATTGATTATAACCAAATGATAATATTGGTTAAACATTGAACATTTTAAATCCTTATGAGAAAGAACATCCGATATTAGTAAAAGTGCTAGAAATCTGTCTAATCGTATTACATAATGACTTATACAAATACAATTCGAGTATTGTTAGACACGTGTTGTAGTGATTGAGTTAACTCAGCTCTGATGGCTTATTACAGCGAGAGTTAGTAGTAAACCTTCAGAAACAACATCATCAGTGTGGATTATTGTAAACCTCTCTTAGCTTTACATCTTAGTTAAACAAACACTGAGTATCTTTAGACACATCTTGTAGTGATTGAGTTAACTCAGCTCTGATGGCTTATTACAGTGAGAGTTAGCAGTAAAGCTTTAGAAACAACATCATCAGTGTGGATTATTGTAAACCACTCTAGACGCCTTACATCTTAGTTACACAAACACTGAGTATTGTTAGACACATGTTGTAGTGATTGAGTAAACTCAGCTCTGATGGCTTATTACAGCGAGAGTTAGCAGTAAACCTTCAGAAACAGCATCATCAGTGTGGATTATTGTAAACCACTCTAGACGCTTTACATATTAAATACACAAACACTGAGTATTGTTGAACACATGTTGCAGTGATTGATTAAACTCAGCTCTGATGGCTTATTACAGCGAGAGTTAGCAGTAAACCTTCAGAAACAACATCATCAGAGTGGATTATTGTAAACCACTCTAGAAGCTTTACATCTTAGTTACACAGACCCTGAGTATTGTTAGACACATGTTGTAGTGATTGAGTAAACTCAGCTCTGATGGCTTATTACAGCGAGAGTTAGCAGTAAACCTTCAGAAACAACATCATCAGTGTGGATTATTGTAAACCATTCTAGAGGCTTTACATCTTAGTCACACAAACACTGAGCATTGTTCAACACATGTTGTAGTGATTGAGTAAACTCAGCTCTGATGGCTTATTACAGCGAGAGTTAGCAGTAAACCTTCAGAAACAACATCATCAGTGTGGATTATTGTAAACCTCTCTAGACGCTTTACATCTTAGTTACACAAACACTGAGTATTGTTAGACAAATGCTGTAGTTATTGAGTAAACTCAGCTCTGATGGCTTATTACAGCCAGAGTTAGCAGTAAACCTTCAGAAACAACATGATCAGTGTGGATTATTGTTAACCACTCTAGACGCCTTACATATTTTACAAACATTGAGAATGTTTTGCATTGCATCTTATTTGGTTGGCTGTTTATGCTTTATGAAAAATTACACGTTTTCTAATTTATTTTTACATATCTACATAAGTATATTATAGATGCGCTAGTTATTTGTTTCATGAGGGACGTAGAGCCTAAGTATATTTTGACTAAGGCTGGAAATGTTATTTTCATCACGCCATTCTATGTTTAATGTCCCATCAACCACAACACAAGAGACAAAACACAACTTTGAGCAGCTGATTTAACTTATATACTTTTTACAAAGAAATGGATACCATCCATACAGTCGGGATGTGTACTTCAGCATTTAAAGTCAATGGTATTACGTGACAACAATAATACATATTGACTTGAGAAATGATGGATCCTGCGCCCGCGACGCGTACATGTTGGCTCGTCGCGTCCATGAACGTGTCCTTCTGTCGTGTACGTGTTCTGGTCTGACTACGTGCACGTGTAACACGTGTAACTCACATTCTGCGCTGGCATCACGTACAGCACTTATTGTCACCGTATAAGCTCAAACATTCCTAAGACGTATTGTTTAATAACTACATTATTTAAGATGTTGAGTACTTAAATTACTTGCTTTGGCTGTTAACCTAGAACTAAGTGTGTTGACCTTTTTTTCAAAACTTGTTAGAAAAAAATCATTAATTGTCTTCTAAGGTTAAAAGGATAACTCTTACTGCATACTTAACAATCTATAAAGAAGGGGTATAAATTTCCTTGATGATTTTTTCCAGCGGCAATAGAATATTGTGAATCAATTAATTTGAGGTTTCCAAGATTTGAGGACTAAAAAATTGGGCTGTAGCATTATGTATTTTGCAAATGGTTTCTAGTACATGAGAATACTAACAGTACATAGTAATAATTAATCATGATTCAATTACAATTTTTGTACTTCGATCTTCGACCCACTGGTCAAAAATACCAGCGGAAGAGTACACTTTGCTTGCTAAAGTCATAATTTAATCATTTTGTTTTAACTTCTGCCAATTTCTAATAAATCAAATAAGATATTTTAGTTTTAGGTGTTACTTTTACAAATACCTCTAAAATTAAATTGTGGGTACTTTACATGTGGTAACACTTTCAAACCTAGGGCAACAAATTTGCGATTCCGTTAAAAAAGTATTTTGTAACCTAGAATGATTAGTAAAGGTGCATCATGTTTGGTTTGCGTGATATTGTTATTTAAAAAGTTTAAAAAGGAGAAACAACTTTTTATTGACGCTTTACACCTTGGAAAACTTACTTTTAAAGTCCAAACCAGACATTTACAGGAACTAATTTCACAGATTCATAATTTTATTCCCATTACATGAACCTCAGCTTGTAAAGTTATGAAGTAATCAGAAGTAACAGTGAGCCGAGTAGTGGACATTAGAACTTCGCCTGCCCACATTGCTGAGTGCAGTACAGTGCAGCCATTACAATATCGTGTTATGGGCTTCTCAACCAGTCATTTGTCTGCATTGATGTGGTGCACTACAATGTTCGTTCTGGTGTTTGAATACAATATCTGTCAAGCCATTTTGTTTTAATGTTTATATTCAAGCTGAGTGCTTCTCTTTATTACTTTTTAACAAGTACTTTCAACGTTGAGATAAATAAAAATATTAGTTCTTAAGCATTTGACATCAACACTTTTCTAAAAGTAGGCTAAGCTAAACTTGATGTAGATACCGAGCATAGTAGTGGGATCTTTTTCCTAGTCGAATTGGGGTTTGTGGTTTTAAGAATTTTGTCCGCCAAAATACGTAACTGAAAGAAATAAACGCATTGGTTTCTAAGCTCGTTAATACTTCGACATAAACCTATCAACACCTTTTTTAAACTAGGCCATCCTAAAAACTAATGTGGAACGTTCCCTCCTTATTCAAAATGGAAATTCGAAGTTTGTTGTGTTAGAGAGAAATGGTGGCAAAACTAGAACATTCCAACAACTTCCTACGCCCGAGACAACCAGTTTGAGCAGCTCACTCGTCAGTGAGAGCCACAACGGCTACTGCAGCACCCCGGGCTATATCTGCAGTCAGCTCAGAGCCACAACGGCTACAGCACCCTGGGCTATATTTGCAGTCAGCTCAGAACCACAACGGCTACTGCAGCACTCTGGACTATATCTGCAGTCAGCTCAGAGCCACAACGGCTACTGCAGCACTCTGGGCTATATCTGCAGTCAGCTCAGAACCACAACGGCTACTGCAGCACTCTGGACTATATCTACAGTCAGCTCAGAGCCACAACGGCTACTGCAGCACTCTGGACTATATCTGCAGTCAGCTCAGAGCCACAACGGCTACTGCAGCACTCTGGACTATATCTGCAGTCAGCTCAGAGCCACAACGGCTACTGCAGCACTCTGGGCTATATCTGCAGTCAGCTCAGAACCACAACGGCTACTGCAGCACTCTGGACTATATCTACAGTCAGCTCAGAGCCACAACGGCTACTGCAGCACTCTGGACTATATCTGCAGTCAGCTCAGAGCCACAACGGCTACTGCAGCACTCTGGGCTATATCTGCAGTCAGCTCAAAACCACAACGGCTACTGCAGCACTCTGGACTATATCTGCAGTCAGCTCAGAGCCACAACGGCTACTGCAGCACTCTGGGCTATATCTGCAGTCAGCTCAGAGCCACAACTGCTACTGTAGCACCCCGGGCTATATCTGCAGTCAGCTCAAAGCCACAACGGCTACTGCAGCACTCTGGGCTATATTTGCAGTCAACTCAGAGCCACAACGGCTACTGCAGCACTCTGGGCTATATCTGCAGTCACCTCAGAGCCACAACGGCTACTGCAGCACTCTGGGCTATATCTGCAGTCACCTCAGAGCCACAACGGCTACTGCAGCACCCCGGGCTATATCTGCAGTCAGCTCAGAGCCACAACGGCTACAGCACCCTGGGCTATATTTGCAGTCAGCTCAGAACCACAACGGCTACTGCAGCACTCTGGACTATATCTGCAGTCAGCTCAGAGCCACAACGGCTACTGCAGCACTCCGGGCTATATCTGCAGTCAGCTCAGAACCACAACGGCTACTGCAGCACTCTGGACTATATCTACAGTCAGCTCAGAGCCACAACGGCTACTGCAGCACTCTGGACTATATCTGCAGTCAGCTCAGAGCCACAACGGCTACTGCAGCACTCTGGGCTATATCTGCAGTCAGCTCAGAACCACAACGGCTACTGCAGCACTCTGGACTATATCTGCAGTCAGCTCAGAGCCACAACGGCTACTGCAGCACTCTGGGCTATATCTGCAGTCAGCTCAGAGCCACAACTGCTACTGTAGCACCCCGGGCTATATCTGCAGTCAGCTCAAAGCCACAACGGCTACTGCAGCACTCTGGGCTATATTTGCAGTCAACTCAGAGCCACAACGGCTACTGCAGCACTCTGGGCTATATCTGCAGTCACCTCAGAGCCACAACGGCTACTGCAGCACTCTGGGCTATATCTGCAGTCACCTCAGAGCCACAACGGCTACTGCAGCACTCTGGGCTATATCTGCAGTCAGCTCAGAGCCACAACGGCTACTGCAACACTCTGGGCTACATCTGCAGTCAGCTCAGAGCCACAACGGCTACTGCAGCACCTCGGGCTACATCTGCAGTCAGCTCAGAGCCACAACGGCTACTGCAGCACTCTGGGCTATACCTGCAGTCAGCTCAGAGCCACAGCGGCTACTGCAGCACTCTGGGCTATACCTGCAGTCAGCTCAGAGCCACAACGGCTACTGCAGCACCCCGGGCTATATCTGCAGTCAGCTCAGGGCCACAACGGCTACTGCAGCACTCTGGGCTATACCTGCAGTCAGCTCAGAGCCACAACGGCTACTGCAGCACCCCGGGCTATATCTGCAGTCAGCTCAGGGCCACAACGGCTACTGCAGCACCCCGGGCTATATCTGCAGTCAGCTCAGAGCCACAACCGCTACTGCAGCACTCTGGGCTATATCTGCAGTCACCTCAGAGCTACAACTGCTACTGCAGCACCCTGGGCTAGATCTGCATTCAGCTTAGAGCCACAACGGCTACTGCAGCACTCTGGGCTATATCTGCAGTCAGCTCAGAGCCACAACGGCTACTGCAGCACCTCGGGCTATATCTGCTGTAATGCACGAATTACAGTAGTCCTTGAGGCTGGGATATCTACTGTAATTGTTAGTCTCTGAGCCACGTCCGTCCAAATAGAGGGAAAATGTAAACATGCACAAGACCTGGAGGCAAGATTCTTTCAAACCTGACACTACTGGGTTATAATTATTTTCTACATCATTAGTTGTTTACAAGGTGTATTGGTTAGGGAAACTGGTTCAAAAGGGATAAAGAATTGTTACAAATTCAATGAATGAGAAATGATTGATGGTCTCTTTGTTCTATGGTTTATTGATATTGTGCTGTTGCGGTTGGTCTGGAGATAGGAGGCATTTCTGTCCTGGAGGCATGGTTAAATTCTACCAATCACAGACGGGGACCTTTCCTACAATGCCATGACTCATCATTGTGAATCTAACCTCTTATCACCTGGTAACTACTCCTACCAGGTGAAAACGTATTCATTGTAGATCATGAGAACTATTTATGTATTCCATAACTTGTTCCACCCACATGAAAATGTTATATACATTCTTCACTAGCAACATTCAATCTTCACAAGTAATTCACAGTATTCTAATTAAACTGTAAGTCATGGTTCAGACTCATAAATGATATTATTTAAGTCCATATACGGTAGTATTATAACTCTATGTGTCTAGTATTATCACAAGGCAAATTCTTAACGATCAATTAAAAATAATATATTTAAACCTAATCAAAATTCTTGGAGAGTTATCGTACAACTATTGAGGAAGCTCGTACATATTTCTCATGGATGAAAACAAGACTGGGAACAGTTCCATTGATATACGGGATAGCGCGGCGGGCGGCGGGTGGCGCAGCAGCGATGTAGGGGTGGTAGCCGTGGTGGGGGGAGGCGCACCGTCGCACGCACCGCACACGCCAGTCGTGCTCCAAGCCTCTTGCTCTCCACACCGTACCGCTCTGTCCGACGCGACGTGTGTGTGTGTCTGCTGGCCTGTGTTGTGTGTGTAGTGCGTATCTCGTCCTTCGTGTGTGTACTGGACACTATGTTAGTGTGGTGAACCGTGAGGGTTGTGAGTGAATCCCCAAAACACTGTCTGCAACATTAGATCGATGGTGAACTCTAGTTAGTGTTATGGATTAAACTTGGATTACCTCTGAGGTAAGGTTAATTGTGTTACCTCGTATTGTTATAATATGAACAAATTTTGGATGTAACTTTACATACATGCGGTTTGTTATGTTATTTTGCGTGACCAACACAAATAACCCAGCATAAATGTCCGTATGTGTTTGGAAAACAAACATTGATGTCACAAACAAGGAAAGGTGTTTACGTTTACGAACCCCTCAACACAACACGGAATTCATTGTAAATATCCGTTTGAATAAATAAAACTGTAGTAATGGAAATATTTCTATGTTACGTGGCCATAAAATGAATGTTTAAATTTTCCCTATTACTAAAGGAGACCGAGTGATAATTTAAGCTACGTTTACAAATACCACTAGTAAGGCTTAGAAAAATGCGTTCAATTATTCGTGAATGTCTTATACTGTTTTACAAATATATCTAGTCTCCAGTCTCAAATATTTTGAAAGAGCTTTGCATTAAAAAAATATAGTAGTAGTATCATAAACCAAAAATAAAATAACATACTCGAAATTAGGCCTACATAAAATGAACACCAATATCTCTACAGCAGGTTTCCTTACAAATGTGTTCAGCCAGTGTGCAAAAATACCAATAATTGTATGCGCGACCCTTTAGTTTGTGAACCCTAAGTGCATTCCGGGTATTTTTACGCTGCAACACTTTATGTCCTTACAAACTACTAACTGCTCCGTCCTTAGTTCCAAGGAACGGAGGCTTAACTCGCTCCAAGTCATAAATTTGAGGCCATTAAAGTGAAACGTACGAGATACAGGGTGCTTCGCTACATCCTCGTAGTAAAGTGCAACTTTACGTGTTTGATGGATATTTAAATTAAATAACAGTGGAAATCGACTTTTGCGCATTAAATTTGCCAATTTACACCGTAAAATGGTAGTTACGCTGTATACAACGTATAAGTTTCTTTAAAAAGTATTTTATTCAATTTAAAGTCATTCGGGGTAAAATAATTTAGATAATATTCCGTTAGTGAAATATTAAATACATATTTTATACGCCATACCGACGTTAAGATGTAAATATTACGAAACGGTGTTTGGTAAAAAATAAATACTATTTTAGTCAAGCACTCTTCATTTTGAATTATTATACATAGTTTCCGAGAAAAGTTATAGTGTTTTTAACACCTACAGCAGCAAAGGTTCAACGTATCTAAAATCTGAAAAAAATCCCTAAAAACCCTATGATGTTAATTTGTATCCAACACTAAATCTAAAATTAGTTTTATTAATGTAAATTATGTAAAATAATGAACTATATTTTATACAAGTAGGCCAATCATTGCTTGATTCGAGACAAAATATTTTTTTTAACTTAAACATATTAGCAGAAATATTTTAATAAATAATTAACGTATTTCTTAATATTTTTATCGACATTATATTTTTTATACTTGAGTGCTCAAAAAACTTCCTGAAGTGAAGTTGTAAAAAAAATGTATACTATACATAATATTCTTTAGTGAAAATAATAATGATTAAATACGATAAAATCGCTCGTTAAAAAACAATTACTACATTGCTTAAAAGGTATATCAAAAATCTGTGAAAACACCACTGAAGCACAGGTTATAGTACCTAAAAATATAAATACCATCTACCTTATTAACATTACAAATTCAATTCCCAAACATCAACCGATTTGACGTTTTCAAATCAATAATTTTTGGCAAACAATTGACCAGTGCGGAACATTGCATTAATGTTGACCAAACGCAAACACCATTGTAAACATGGACAGGCAAATACTCATTTACAAATGGCCGGGGCAGTGTAGTAGTTGTTAGCATTGTTAAATAAATATAGAGCATTATTCGTCGCCTAGACCAAGCCACGTGTATTTCTGTGTATTTTCCTACTCCAATATTTACTTTAGTTTAATGGAACTTTATACACTGTGTCTACGCGCTTTTATATCTCTGTAGATACCGTCTTATGTTGTTAATGTTAAAAGTTTACGGATTGTTATTTAGTGTTCGGTTTAAAATAATTAAATTGAAATAGTTAAAAACTATAGTTAAAAATCATTCTCATTGACTTATAAATAATGACTGCATTTACGGTGTTTTGTTGTATTGAAAAGATTAAGTTTATTTATATTTTCTTTGGCTGGAGGATATACTGAACAAATATACCGAAGCTTAAGCTAATTTTGGGTAAAGAATAGCCTACTGTACTATAATTATAGCCAAACTGTTTTTTTATTTATATTTCCAACGGAAACATCAATTACTTTATACAATTATTGTAAAGTGATCAATTTATTTTTAAATGTAGCTTATTAATACATGCACAGTAAATAACTAAACACGCAATAAATAAACACCAATTAGTAACAATAAATGACAATGAATAACAGTATAAATAAAACATATAGGTCTAAATATAAATCAGGAAAAATAAGTATGCAGGCTACTATAAATTCTATAGTTTTAAAACGGAGAAGCCTACGTCATATTTATTTATAAATGTTAAGTTACGTTTACTTAACATAAATTTACACTTGTCTATATCTAGCTTAATTGAAATTTTATTTTGTGTAAAACAGTAGGCTTAATTAAAACTCTCCAGTTTTATCATTTATTCGTTTAGTAAATAAGTATGCGCAAAATATGCTTCTATAAACATAAACCTTAAAGAAAAAAAAACTTCCTGTTCAGTACTCAGTTCGTGTGTTATAAATCTTAAACTTAGTCGTCCAAACGCAACTACAGGCTATTCAGATGTTTTAATCGTTTTAATCCAATCATTATTATTATTAGGCTTTGCTTTATTAAATCAGCAATGCGATATTTTTCATTCTTTTTACGGCATATCCAATTTCAAAGTAATAAATGAGACGACGAAAATAAAAGTTTTAAAAAACAAATAGCAAGAAACATAATTAGAGACCAATACTTTACAGGTGTGAGGCTGATAGACGACACTAACAGTTAAATAATTAAATTGGTATAACTTAGGTTTAATAAAAAATACATATAGAACCCCAGTCCATCAACTATATAATATAATAACAATTTATTATAATACAATACCGGTATAATGAACAGTAAAAAAAATATAACAGAAACATAAACATCTACCTAAGTTTAAAATTTTTACAAATTTACAATAACATATAGGAGTATAAACGAGTTTTTCCTTTATATTGATAACTGTATTTATTTTGATCAAAATAAAGTCTAGCAGAAAATGGACATTAATTTAGGTCTTTTTAAGCTAGAAAACTAAATTGAAATTTGTTAGAAATACGTTCAAAATCCAGTGTATTATAACGAATCCATGCTTAAAATATGAATTCTCATATTAAAGTAAGACCAAACAAAACAATGCAAATCAACAACTTATTACAACTAGTATACTACATTTATTCAAACTAGAGGTCATCCTGTAATCGAAAACTTGACCTAAAATATGTTTGTGCAAACTTCTCTATTTTCACCCACGCTGTAAATAAAACATGTGATTGCAATTTCTTCCATTTCTTTTGATTTTCTATTTATATTAAGTTGTTATTTCGTCACCAGCATGGCAACCCATAAGGCTCATGTAATTAAAAAAATATGAATTTTTTGTGCTTATATTTGAGCCTACCTATTTTAATTTATAAAGTGATTCTGCACATCTACAGGCAAAATATATTTTTAACAGTATACGTAGATTCCTTGCGATACACACGAGCTGAGAAAAAGGTTTTAAGAAACATGCTTGCTTATATATATATATATATATATATATATATATAGAATTGTCTTAAAGTTTTGGTAAATTTGATACTTAGAACCGTTGTAATAGAGATTTTCTACATTAGTGCGAGAGCGTCTTGGAGACGGATAGGACTATTGAGCCCCACGTCCCGACTCTAATGACGAAGGATCATTATTCACAGGACTATTGGATCCCAGCTCTGGATCCTTGATTGACGTATTTCTTATCCAAGGAATCGGTGGTAATACGCCTCGACTAGCTGAGGAATATCTCGTGGAAAACTTGGAAAACAAAAATGTTCAAATCTGGTAGGTCTTAACCTCGATGGATAATACTTTAAAAACGTCATAAATATTTGAATTTTTCAAAAGTCGGATATTATGTTTTTAATTTTGAATTTGTATCGAAAAAAATACTTTATTACGCTCTTAAGTTTTTTCCACATTTACCTATCGAATCCTGTGTGGAAGTTATTACACTATGGAAAGAACCCTTTTTAAGATGAACACTAAGTTTGTGGTTGGGAAACCGTTATTTTTATAAATTTTATTATCTTTCCTATTATTACTACAAAAACGCGACGCTCACTTATGAATGCAATGTGAGTAAGATGGTCTGTGTAGCTTTCATACGAAGATTAGCTGTAGACCATCGAGAATATTCATTATCAATTAATTTTAACTAGAATTTATTTATCAGCAAATTATTGTAAAAAAATTACGATTTGAAACTTGTCATCTAAAATGCAGCTACACGCTCAAAGAACAGTATAAACCCATATACAGTACTTTTGTCTTAGATTTAAATTTAGACAGACACACATCTATACAGTGCTGTCTGGCTATAGGCGCCATACGACTTGGTCCACGGGTATCATGTCCAAGGGCCTGAGGATATCCGGAAAGCCCGGATCCTACACCCTTGTAACACTTATCCGCAACTATGGGTTTATTGTGAATAATACGATTATAATTTACACACAGCTTGCGTAAACAAAAACAATAGGCGTATTGTTATTTAAGGCCGTTTTTGCATTGTTTTTATTTTAAATGTGCATAAATAATCCCACAGCTTCGTAAACTAAATTAAAATTCATTATATTAATAGCTTATATATTATTATTACCTTATTTAGACTTTTTATTCCAATGTGACAGATATATTTGTAGATTATTTTTCTCTTACCACTTTGTTATGTAAAAATTATGTAGGCCTACCTACATTTTAAATGCACATTTGTAATTAATTTGGCCTATATTAGTTTAAATATACAATTTTGTAAAACCTATGCAATATATTTATGTAATATAATAACTATTACCTAAATAAAAAACAATTTTAAGGATAATTTATAAAAACCTAGTTTTACAATGTAATATACCCCTTATTTTAATCACAACGTTAAAAATATGGTTTTATAAGCAGGTATCAGCTTTTAATTACTAAATTTTAAAGGTTTCCATTTTAATTAGAACTTTCAAAGCAAACCGAACTTTGAAACGCAATGCCAACAATCAGTGCTGCGTGAATAAGACGGTCCTGGTTACTCCGGTTTCAGCTCAATATGGAAGCCGGACGGCCGTGTTTCGCTTGATAATCACTCCAGCTTTTTGTTAGCGATCGCCTTTAATTAAAGTTTACTCTTTGAAGTATCGAAAAAGTTCCCCTCAGAGGAGCGAGAATCCTGACCAATTATGCGGAGGAAGTTAGGCGGTCACCGGAAGTCGGAGATCTCAGCCTTAGTTTCCGGTCAGGTGAGTGACGCGTCATTGGTCCACGACGGTGATTGGTCACATTTTATACCTGTAGCAATTTACAAGCTTAATATTTTAAGATTTCAATAACTGGGTTTATGGGAAGTGCCCCTTAACCGAACGCCAATACGAATGTTTAGGGGCACTCCTGTATTGCAAGTTAGTGTATACAGGACATTTTTGGTTACGTTGAAACTGTGAAATTTTTAACCAATTATATTTAATCCTTATAAATAAATATGCTGGAAATATTCTATGAAGTTGAGTGTTTTACAAATGGTGAAAAAATCAATTGTTTAGGTACATAATCTTGAATTCGCTTCTGAAATCAGATCAACCCTTAATTGTTATATACCCAAATAGAATATTTGTTTTGCCTAAACTGTTTTGATACTAAATCATTATATTTCACATAATGGTAGATCGACATTTTAAATTGGTTATGAAAACATTGCTATTATTAATCAACTCACCTGTATTATGCAATTATTGTAATTTTATACGTTGAGACGATCTTTTGCACATATTTCCTCTTGTATTAAGTTCTTGCGTGGATGGTGAGATGTATAGCCCGTAAAGTACAGTTTACTGCTTATACAAGGTTTGAATCCATTAGCCTATTTAGGTATATGTCATTTTCCCCAAGGATTCAAGATAAGTCTCCAACCGCTAGGCATCGACCCAGTACAGACACCATTTATCATACCCGGAATATTATGAGTAATATTGAAACGTTATACTCCCATCCTACCATCATACTAGCAAGGGGAAGCAAGATAGTGTAGTGGTTAGAGCGCAGGACTTCGTTCCCTAAAGTCCCGGGTTCAAATCCCGCCAAATCACCAATGGATTTTATCTAAGTGGTAACGCTGCGATCCCTAGGTTTAGCCTGAAGTAATGTGAAAAACAATCCCGGGCTCGTGCCTAGCGTCCTAAGACAAAAAAAAAACATTAAGTCGGGGTAATGTTACTGGAGAACACTTTACCTTCCCCAGTTGTTTAACCAAAAACATTTCACAAAAGTATCCTCTTGTAACAATTTAAACAAACTTTTTGATATATCAAAATATCAATTACTAGGGGGCGAAGGAGGTTCCTGGGAACAAGCGTTCGCTTCGCCTTTGATGTGAGAACGCAGCAAACACACAGCTCTGTACGGCGGGCTGCTGTCTGCCGATGAAGGCGCACCGCTACAAACGCTACGTAATTAATATCGTTTAGCCTCGTTATACTTTGTGTTAAAAGATCGCTATCAGCTGTTGCGCAAGTGGGTACCATCACTTTCTAGGTTAATTAATTCGCCGAATCGTTATTTCACTTATCAAGTGTTATTTTGTAAGGTGAAAGGGTACTGATGTGTTGATGTGATGGTTTCAATTAGTGTCTAGAATCTTTCACAATTTTTTGTTTTGTTGTTAGCGTTATCAGTTGTTGCGCAAGTGTGTACTATCACTTTCTAGGTTAATTAATTCGCCGAATCGTTATTCCACTTATCAAGTGTTATTTTGTGAGGTGAAAGGGTACTATGTGTTTGAAGTGATGGTTTCAATTAGTGTCTAGAATCTTCCACCATTTTTTTGTTTTGTTGTTAGCGTTATCAGTTGTTGCGCAAGTATGTACTATCACTTTCTGGATGAATTAATTCGCCGAATCGTTATTTCACTTATGAAGTGTTATTTTGTAACGTGAAAGGGTACTGATCTGTTGAAGTGATCGTTTCAATTAGTGTAAGTCTAGAATCTTTCACCATTTTTGTTTTGTTGAACGTTTTGTAAAATAAATTTACATGGATCGACTGTATATTAAAGATGAATAGATGATAACTGTACTAGATTAGATGTTAAATAATCTCACCAGTGATGAATCTTGGGGCATTGCTTTGTTTGTAATTTATTCAAGCACATATACATAGTACATAGTGCATCAAATCAAGTTTAGGTTATCAAACCACTCCAGAGATAAATTATTGGATGAATCACATGGTGAAAACATTGATCAAGATATTGCTCCTTTTCTCACTCCAGTAAATAACCAAGTCGATTTGACTCTGGTAATTTAATGTTTTATGAGATCGTCTGGAGAGTGATTTCCACAGCCCAAGTTAAAGCAGGCAAAGTTTACAGGCAATAAGAATTCCCATCACGGCGTTGGTTCCTATATACTAAATCACCGCCGCTTTACATTTAAACCCATTCCCCAAATGTATTTCCCACAAAGGAGAATTTAAGAGATGTAATCCAAGTCCATGTGGTGAGATTTGTTTGGACATTTCGGATAGTGAGAAGATTTTAATACACTGTACGAGATATAATAGTAACGTTTGATAACTTTCAAAAGTAGGCCTAAATTGATCAGATAGGATTTTTCTAGGATGGAATTTAACTCAAACTATGGAGTTCATTTCCAATACAAGGAAATACATATTTTTATTGACACTAATCAATATCCAGCAGCAGGACAATAAGTTCTTAAGTGCGGGTACTGTATCAAGTTTATTTAGAGCTTAATTGTTTCATAACAACGTGATCACACAAAGTAAGAAACAGTTTTGAGAATTTGGTCAAGAATCCAGTGTCTTAATCCATTCGTTAGTTAACTAACTGAATCCAAGAACTCCTGCTGCCGGGGGGGGGGGGGGTGAAAGGCGAGCTGCATACAGAAATAATTAGTGGCATGAGACGCTCTCTGCACCCTTAACTAACAACCAAAACTTAGCGAAAAATTTACTTCAGAACCAAACTTCCAATAATAATTTGATCTTTTACTTAGGTCATCGATACCGTACTTTCGTTACTTGCACTTTCCTAAGTCCCCATTTTAATTGTTGATATAAATCAAATCTCAATATTTTATTAAATAACACTTTCCTTAAAACTGTTAGAAGCACATTTTCCATTATCAATTTAACTTCGTCCATTTAATGAACTGCTGGCATGTAATTTCATACCTTTGTTTCGATTTTGGTGGCAAAAGATTAGCACAAACAATTTGTGCTCTCATTTCCATCTCGTCAACTCCACTTCCACTAACTGACATTATTAAATCAGTTTCATTTACGTTCCTTTAACTTCCACTAACTTAGGTTAAGAATACGCGAGTATCAACAGGAAGAAGTCGGTCAACAATTCAAATTGTCAACTGATCAGCTGATTAGTTGACGTTCGAAGCATTACAATTTTACTTCTTTTCTCTCAATTCTTGAACCTCATTGGTCTGTTAACCGTGTTGTTATGAAAAAAAAAACTGTGCTGTTATGAAATGAATCTATGCTGTTATTAAAGTAAACAGCTGTTCATTGAAACTTTTTAATTCTAAGAACTGAACTGAAATGGCTACTTTAAAAAACGGTCGTAGGTAAAAACTTTTAAAACTCATGTAGCACCTGAACAGTTGTAGACTATTGTAAGGTACATAAGTAAATTTAACAAATACTATGCCACTGTTGACATGAAGTACCTTAAAATGGTATACGTTTCTCTAAAATTCTCTATTTATACACAATGTATTTCACATTCAACTCATTTCTCCGAAATGAAAAATAGTGCAGAGGAAAATATGAAAGAAGCCCATCTCTTGGGGCGCTATATACAACAATGTAGCTCCAGATACCGACATTCAATATTCAGCAAATGCGTTTAAGTCGGTGTTAGCAGTGTTTACACTTAAATCCACCCTTCACCCTGCCAGCGCACATTATATAAAGTATTCCTATCTTCGTAGTTTTAAACGCAGTTTCCTTATACTCACACCTCTGGTGAATTTTTACACGGATAATTAACTTCAATTTGTAATATTTTTTTCGAAAAATGTAGCTTTACTGATTTTACCTACGACCGTATTTGGTTCAGTTCTTAGAATTTAAATATTGCATTGTTTACTTTCATAATAGGATAGTTTTACTCGACAACACGGGTAACCGACCAACGAGGTTCAAGGAGTGAGAGAGAAGAAATAAAATTGTAAGGATTCCAACTTCAACTAATCAGCTGTTTAGGCGAATTTAATTGTTGTGTGCAATTGTATGTTACAATGTTTCGTTGCATCACTGCAGTGGCAATGAGAAGTTATAAACGAAGACATAACCTCTTTTAGAAGTTATGAGTAGATTTTTAGTAAATAAAACACTGCCGAAGGTAAAGGAGTGTACGCAACTCGCGTAAATAGTGTTAACGACACGAGTGGAAAATTTAAGGTACGAGCCTTACTATAAAGTTATAGTATTAGCTTAAACTAAGTAAAATCTAAAGCCTATTTCTTGTTTCATTGTTGAGTTTGGAGTGCTGATTTTGACATGTTTGTAATTTATTTTAGGGTAGATTTTACTTTGTGAGCTTTAATATTTGGTGTTGCCAGAGGAAAATATTTAGTATAATTAGATTGTTATATTTTATCCAAATAAGTAAAATAACAACAATAACGAATTAACAAGAGACAAATAGCACACAACAAAGCATCCTCTGCAAACCTTACGGAATTAACCTAGAATATGAGTAGTTAATTTATTCTTACATCTATTATAGGTATGAACATTTTTCATTGATAGAGGTAACGAAAATATTAAAGATTACAGTATTAAGGACTAGCTGCGGAAGTTAAAAGGATGGTTGGTTAATATTTCGATATCACATTCTAGTTACATGTAGCTTTGGTAGGAATAATAACATTTTCACCGTTTATTATGCATCAAACAGCAGTCACACAACTGGCGAATCGGTTTCCGTAATTGAAATGTTTGCCAAATGTAATTTGTTTGTTTTCCAGTCAAGTTTTCTCTCTCGAGATCATTTGGGACGCAAACAAATTAAATTTGGCGAAAGTGTTTGAAATTGAACATTGAAACCGCGTTCGTTAAATCCTGCCCTTATCTGGTGAATTGAATAGGATAGATACTTATGGCCGAAAAAATGTTTACACTCTTGTGTTTGGGAAAACGCAGACTTTCCGTATATGTATGTGTAATACGTTTTATGCTAATCCATGGACATTAATAACCTTTCATTTGATAGGTAGAACGAAGTGTACGAATTTACACAAAAAACTTAAGATCCTCAGTGGTATAGTATATTTGGCTTAGATGAAGTCGAGTGTGTACATGTGACTTAGTATGGAAAAATTTAGGATCTAATCCCTAATATTCTTTGATAAAAATAAATAACATAATTGATCCCAAAACTTATGATTACAACTTTGTGTACACAGTAATCATTTCTGACGAAGTCACCTTTCTCGCGTCTATAAAATATCCTTACATGATTAATACTTTTTACAAGTTTAACTGTGGTTGAACTATTGGAATGCCAATGAAGACAACACTACAGATTTTTTACGCCAACTTTCTTGAAAAGGGGAATCACGGGGATTGGATGGTGTTAGTAAATTATTGCAATCGCAAACAGCCTATTTTTTATGATTGGATAGGGGTAACAGTTTTACGTTTTGATTGAAAAAAAGTTAATTGTAATAATTTTAAACTCTAAACGTGTTACGAACCCCTAACGGGGCCGACATATGTACTCAAAACACCCCTATCCAGTTTCCTAATTCCTCTTTACGCATGTTTGTTTCATTACCCATGGGGATTGTTTCAAAGGGGAATTGCTCCCCCCCCCCCCCGACGGTGATACACAGCTGATCTTGGGCGTGAAATTATATTTGCATTGTAGAGCAGTGCAAAAAGCTCGTCGGCGTCAGGGCTCGTTGCCCCGGCCCCGGCAAAGGCTATTTATTATATTGCGGTTTACCGGCATTTAAACCATGTTACGTGACCGCGAACACTAACTACGACGATTTTCCGGAATTTGTGGACTCTTTCAGGAATGTGGAATAAAACTCGAAGTTGCGCGTTTCGAAATAGTGATGGGATTACAAAATGTGTTGTGGTAATGGATAACAGTTTTTTGTCTGTTTTTAAATGAGATTTAATTTTTTTCCACCTTTATAACGGGACAGTAGATGTTTAAATGTGCAGTTAACTCAAACATTTACACGTTCACGAAAATACTGGTTCTGGAAGTTTATTGTATCAGGAGTCTATTGTAAGCTACGATTTCAGTAGTTAGAGGTTTTTTGAGTGCACAAAAATATATTCAGTTCTTTACTTTCGTGTTAACAAGGATGGCTATTGATAGTTCATTAAACTTAATTTTATCTTTAAAATTAAAATGGGTAATGTTCTGGAGTACCATTCTTTACCGGTTGTAGCATATTTAGAAGATCATTCGCCTATTGGGTTTGACGATTGGAGTTTCCAATCGAAATCGACCACCGCTTACCATCTTTAAAATGTATTTACCGTCTTGTGAGCCAACAGTATTATTATAAGTATTTTGACGTATTACTTTTTTATTTAGAAGCAAACACCTAGTAAGCTCCTTGTTATGTCCCATATATCTTGGTCACTCACAAAACTGTGAAAGGCTTTGTTAAAATTGTTTATTTATAGTCTGAAAAATTTATATGGTCTGTAAATCTAATACGTTAGTGTTTAAATAACTTTTTCTAAAATTGTTTATATAGGGCTATTGCAATATTTTCATGGTAATACTGATATCCCCGTACAAAACCCACCTGATAACACCCACTTCTCTGTGAGTAAATCTGTCAGGAAAGGTTGATTTTCATTGACCGCAGCCCAGGTCGACTAAAAGCCTACGTTTCAAGACCAATGCATAGTTAACCTGTGCAGTGTGCAGTGCGTTGTTTGTTTTGTGGCTGTGATACATTCACTGTTCACAGTACAGTGTGCACTACTACAATACTGCTCAATATCTGTTATTGCAGACTAATACGTAGTTAATATATTAGGCTGGTAAACACAGCAAATCAATCACCTCCCCTACAAACACAGGTCAAGGTCAAAGGTCACTGCAGGACACAATGTGACGGTAGTTGTGTGGAAACTTGTTATGCTTAGTTCAACATATGTACTAAAGTTAACATCACTTGCTAAAGTCAGTAGGCTTCTGTTCGTCCCCAGCAGTCAGGTTTTGTCACTGGACGACTATGAAATTTTGACTGAACTTTGGGATAAGATAGAACCATATTTTGTTTTGTGCCCCAAGTTTTTTTTTAGATTTAACATATGAACAATTCACTGATATATTGATTTTCAATATTCAATACATTTTAAAATTGTAGGCTTAGTCGCTGTATAATCAAATAAATTAAAGCAAAAGATTGTATGTTTGTGACCGAAGTGGAAAATGGAGTTACTTTATCTCATTGCAGGGTGAATTCGAAACAAAAAACTACTGTAAATAGGAAAAGTTTATATTGGCAAATAAACTAACTTTTCAAATTATTTTGGTGTTAAATTATTGCTATTTTCTTTATCAGAAAGTCTCGTATTAGTGGTAACGTGAATCATAAATGTTGAGCAACTGTTCTTAAAAAATCTTCATGGCAACTAGTTTTGAACTTGGACACACCATTCAGAGGCGTAAAGGGGTAAAGGTCACATCCATGCAAACATAAAAAACTCCAGCAAACACACAAAGCAATGCGCAAACACTAGAAAATTCATTAGTCAAACCTACACCTGCGTTTGGAAGGCTTGCACCATTCAAAAAAAACTCCAAAACCAAATCGAAATTCCATCAGTGTTTGGATTTAATTAACCTAGAAATTGAAACTGTTCTTTCATGGAATTTGAAGCACAGAAGAGCCGGTGTTGATCACACAAAGGGATTGTTAAGTGATGAGATGATATTGCGGAGAGCTTGCTAGTGTGTTTGCATACACTCTCGTACGCGCGCGCACACTCACACACGCGGCCGTAATCAATAGCTCTGTCATTGATAACGTAAGCCACTCGGTGGACAACAACGAACCAATTGCGTGAGTTGTACTTTTTTAAGGGAAATTCGCACTTGATTTATCGGTTCTTATGCCACTCGTGATGTGGGTTTTTTTCGTTGGGAACTATTGATGCAATATGATAAATGAAGTAGTTCTGTTTAAGTGGTTTTTGTTAATAATAATATTGTTAACTTAAGAACCGAAAAATCGTAACGATTTACAACATACTTAGAAGTCATTTTGGTGACATTATATTTTATTATACAGGGTGTTTCCAAATTTTTTTACATTTTTTGTGGGGGCTTTTCCTTGGGCTAAGACAAACATAAAATGTCGTACAAGCATGGGTCTAAAATGGCTAGATTTCTGTTTGTGATTTTCAAGAATTATTTTATATCTTGGGCATTTGTCAAGATATTTGATTTTATTTTATTTGACTGCTGGGAACTACAATACTGCTCTGTAAAATAACAAATAATAAACAATATGGAAGTCCTATTAAATTGTGTAACCGAATATAGAAGAAAACTAATAACTCGGTTGTTTGTCATCCGACTTTAACAAACAACGTCTCATGTCATTAGGATTTAAATTCTCTATCTTTTTAATCTAAAAACAATTTTCTTAATATTTACAGGTTTCATGAAACTTAGCATCGAAGATTTTAAATGGCGCCATATTGAAATGGCTTCAGATATAGGAACGAAACTTTGCAAGCTCTTTTTACCTACTAAAATACCCATGTATACCAATTTTGAAATTTCTATCTTGAAAATATTATATCTTGGTAACTCTTAAAAAATCACAGCAGTGTCTTGTGAAAAAAAAAAACAGTATTTCGTTTCATTTTTAAAAAACGTAGTTTATTGTTCTCACAGTAAAATGCACGCCTGGAGGGATAGCCTAGATAAGTCTGAAAAGCTGCTTCGACACGAGTATACATACCAGCTGCATGTTATCCATGCATGCCTGCCTACAACTACAATCCTGTGATATTTTTTCATATCCGTATAGTTCTACCTCAGTGAACTTGCAGTATTTGTATTCAGATATCTTTCTATATTTGTATGTTAAATACGTTTTTATATAAATTATTTTTTCTAACATTAAATTTTCAAAGGAATTCGACATTCCTTCTTTTATAATGTGGTCAAGTGTTGTCAATAGTTTATATACAGGGTGTCTCGGAACTCTCAACCAATATTTTAGGGCATTGTTCCTGGGTAAGAAACATATCTAAATATCATAGTTAAATTGTCCGGAAGTTCATAGTTACTCACACAGCCACCATTTTGTTTTTTTCGCCTGTTATTTTTTTCTGAGAAGTGGTTTAACATACGAAATTGAAACTGTTTAATATCCACGTACAGTAATAAAATATTACTTCAAACAATTTCCAAAGGCAAAAAAGCCCAGAGTGGTTTTAGAAGCGGCTAAAAAGAGAATTGTTTGAACCCATTTAGCAGCCTCTCCCTTAATGGAAGCCGAGATTTAATTATAAGAAAACGACTGAAATAAAACTTGAAAATGTGAGCCGAGTGACGAAATCTCTGGATTTCTGAGCAAATCTAGAGTTTACAAGACGTTTTTTACCAGTCTAATGTGGTTCGAACGTCAGTAATGTTTGTTTCTCATTCGAGTTTTTCAAAGTCAAAGAAAGAAGCACATGTGGTCTGGGAGGAAGTGGAAAAACTCTTCTCTGATGTTGCGATCAAAAAGTTCTCCCCCTACAGCGTGTGAAGTTATTAATGACTTAATTACGTAATCAGTCTGGTCTTTAATGGTAATGGGTTGCATTTATTCTCTTTAGCTGAACACGAATTTTCAGTAAATGAATCCCGGGAATATGTTCTTCGTTAGTGTAATAATACTCTCTGTAAATTTACGTATACACTCTCTTTCAAAGTTATTAGGTAAGGAACGATCGACCATTTGAGTTTACTTAAAATCTTTAGGAATATGTAATATATTTAGTAACAAAATGGCAAATATAAATTGGCCACCATTGGCTTGCTTGGTGAATTAGTAAATAAAACCTTAAATGTCCTAAAGTAATAAACAAATCAATCCTATATCTACGAATGTATCGACCAATAGCAATTTTGTATCACTCCATCAACGGCCTTAAATTAGATCCTAGCACCGAAGATTACAGAAATAATTACACCTTCTGTATTCAGACCCGGAGAGTTATTTCGACAATTTCGTCCCGTTTTTCGTAATTAATCCCATTATCAGTCCTGATTTGTTGCGAACGATTAAATCCGGACCAAAATGACACAAATTGCTGGGTCATCATCGTAGTGTGGGCTGCGGCGTGGTTTCAATGTTTATCCCTACTTCCAGTAATCTAGTTTTGTTTACCAGTAATAGCTTTTCGAATGAGTTCTCGTCCAATCTTCAATATCGATAATCTACACGTTTCTATCTTCCCCGAAATTCTCATCCGACAATGCCTCCATTCCAGAAGCTGTCGACAATGTAGTCCAGTCAGGGAATGAGGTGTAGAGTGCGTGAGCAGGTAACTAAGCGATTCCTTCAGAAACTTGTTCAGGGGGCTTAGGGTGTTAACATACCAAAAGTCCTGACTCCTAGGTGGTGAGCCAGGGGGTGGAGGGGGGAAAAAGGGGGGGAGAAAGGTACGCATTTTGGGTTTTTTGATTATATCTCGAAAACTATCAACTTTTTGTATACTATAGTAATTATAAAATTGAAGAAGATTAAATTTTCTACAAGAAAAGTATATAATGTGTTTATTTTGGTTCAACAGATTACGAGTTATAACTTATTTAATTGATATCTTATTAAAATCTCCTTCCATAAGAAATACATGTAAATTAGTATGCGAAATGGGGCGAATCCTATCCGCCCAAAGGAAATATAAATGATATCCTGGAAATCTTGACAAAATTTCCAGTAATTTGACACTTTAATCATTAAAATTGATCCAAAATTAGGGCGAGGGCGAGGTAACAAAATGTCGAGTTTTGGTGTTTTTTTATTGGAAATATAAAAAAAAACCTTAAATCATCCCATTTTTAAACGCTCACCCTCGCTTTAATTTTTGACAAAATTTCATGATTAAAGTGTCAAATTACTGGAAATTTTGTCAAGATTTCCAGAATATCAGTTATATTTCCTTTGGGCGGATAGGATTCGCCCCATTTCGCATACTAATTTACATGTATTTCTTATGGAAGGAGTATTTTAATAAGATATCAATTAAATAAGTTATAACTCGTAATCTGTTGAACCAAAATAAACACATTATATACTTTTCTTGTAGAAAATTTAATCTTCTTCAATTTTATAATTTACTATAGTATACAAAAAGTTGATAGTTTTCGAGATATAATCAAAAAACCTAAAATGCGTACCTTTTTCCCCCTCCTTTTTCCCCCCTCCTCCCCCTGGCTCACCACCTAGGAGTCAGGACTTTTGGTATGTTAACACCCTAAGCCCCCTGAACAAGTTTCTGAAGGAATCGCTTAGTTACCTGCTCACGCACTCTACACCTACTTTTGGATCATTCATTGACTGGACTAATGGACGAGTTGATGAGGTTTTATTTCGGTAATTAAACCAGTTGGTTCTCGCTCTTATTACTGTGGATCGTGATCCATATATTAGTGGATAGTCTGGACCACATGGTCAGATCCGCCCGCTTCCGTGGCAATTTAGATTTCGGATTGAAACGTGGACGAAAACGTACAATTAGTACCTTTACATCAACTAAGAAGCCTGTGTTACGCGGGCTGGCGCTAGAGTCAGGGCGGGCTCCAACGGTGGGGAATTATCCAATAATTATGTGTTTGCTGAATGCTCGTTAGTTAACTTTGATCGGTTATTGATTTCGTATCGTGCGTATGTGGATTTTTTCGAGTTTGTTCATAGCTGAGCGTTTCTAAAATCTATTTAGCTTTGTTAGCAACGGTTGTGTTACACATGTGTAACTGTTTTCACGTTACGTTTTGTTGGTTGAATCAAAACGATTAAGTACATGCTTGGTTAAATTGTGCTTAATCGTTATAACATTGCCTACACGAACAAATGTTTGCATAGTGGCATTTTGATCCTACCATAGACTGGGATTACTGTTGTAGTTACTATGAATAGCATGTTCTCTTAAGGGGAGATGCCCAGTTTTTTGGTCAAAAAATTATTTTTTTGTTAATTGCATTGAAAAATTCTTCATCTTTTCCTGATTCAGAAAATATATAATTTTAATATATTTACTACAGTCTAACAATCATAAAAAATAATATAAATAGTACTACACACTCGGTTTTAGTCACAATGGGCTGAATTAGCGTCAATTAAATTTATGTTAGAAATTTAATTTTGTTGAATGGTTGCACTGAATTAATGTTGTTGCTAGGTTAAATAGTCAACAAAAATCTTTTTCTGTTTGTTTTTCTTTCTTCATAACATATGTGTATATAATAATAGTGCTGTTTGTGATGAGGAATAATGTGGCATAGGGTAGGCCTAGGCTTGACTTTAAATGAGTTTTTCCGAAACTGTGTTTTTTAATGTTTAGGTACCATTTTCCAGACTACTATAAGTACCACTGACTTCAAATTTTTTTCTGTTACTTAGGACATCATGGCCCACAAAGTGTACTAAAAGTTTGCTTCTATGTTTAAAAAAACATTAACAATAAAATTAATTAATATTTGTAAAATAGTGAAAAAAATTATATATTTTAAAAATCTTGATAAAATATGATTTTTTTGGTAGAACATATTTAAATTAGTACAGTTTGTCTTAAATGTCAATACAAATAAGTAGTTAAAATTTTATATGCATAGCTAAAAGGGTTCTTTCTTAAATGGTACCTAAGCAACACGATGTTTAATCATATAAAATGCATTAAATCTAAAAAGTGGGCATCTCCCCTTAATCTATACCACGAATTGTGGATATTTCAAGGCAAGCACTGTGGATGCGATACTCCCTGTTGTGGATTAACGTCCGCACGAGTGAGTATTACGACTATCCGCAGTACTATCCTGAAAATTAGACCAATTTGTATACACCAAGGCAAGAATGTGGTTCGGATTACACTATAAATTGTAAGTCCCTTAGTTGCAATTATATTAATTAACAGCTGTGTCTAAGGAATAAGTCGACCTTAGTCACTAACAAGACTACAAGATCGCACCACTCATCCTACACTCATCTGCATTCATTCTTGGCTTAAAATACCTACCTATGGTCGCCATTTCATTGAAAAAGTAAAGTATAAAGTATTAAACAGTAAATTTTAACTTTTTGTGTTACCTGTATATAAAAATACGTGTCTTTACACGAACGTTCGTATTTGCAGTTAGATTTTCCACAATGAGGGCATATTTTACATTCATCTTCATTCAGCCCCCTTTGAATATTTTATATATACGAATTTTATTCATAAGTAAACTCATAGTATTTTATCAAATAGATCATGATTCGCATTTTAATAAATGTTCTAAATCAAATTTTAATCAAAATGATCCATCCGCTCTGATTGGACATCAAAGTTGGTGCAATAATCAGAACTAATTGAGTTACTGGTTCGGCTTGATTTGACGAGGAATCCACGCCTAATGAGAAAGTATCGAAAGGGAATAGAATTGCAAATTATTTTTATCGATTCGGTCCCTCAAGCGCTGACTGGGCTGAGGTGAAATTTCATTAGCTTCTATAGTAACGGGCAGCGACTTGATTAAAAATATCCGTGGAAGAATATTTGTAGGAATTTTGTTCGGGGCTTTCTCCGTTGAAACGTTATATTGCATTTGTCGTTATTTAAGGAAAGGTTCGTGGAAATGCTGATGCTTGATATAAAGAATAAACTTTTGGTTATTTAAGCCTGGATTAGCCTATTAATATTTCTGAGAATGACTTCGGTATAATAATGTACCAAGTTAGTACACTTTTTCGGGAAGACATTTTATTTTCTTACGTTTCTTTAAAACGTTTTTAGAAGTTATTTACTCCAATTAAGATGACTTATAATACGAAGAAATTTGCAAAAAAGATGATTAAAACTCCATCGTTAACACTTTCTCTGAGCACGACCTTAGTTTTTCATCCAATTTTTTTTTTAATTTTCATTTTGTGTGATATGATTTTTATCAATCATGTCAAGTGTTTTAATGGCGGTTGAGGAATACTTACCGACCCTGATAAAAGGAACACGTAAGACCATTGTACAGCCATCAAGGAAAACTTGTTTAACCATCTGGTTCTTTCGTGGATCAAATAAAAATTCTAAATTCTTTGTGAATAAACAAACAAAGCGCATAACCCCGAAATTTCGAAATTGGTGAAACAGTAGCAAATTGCATAATGAATGACTTTAAAAAGCAGAAGGGGGTACAACAAAGCCAGCTTAGGAGCGTTCCGGTGATTATTTCCTTTATCTACCCGGGCTGGGGGAGTCGGAGACATTATCTAAAAAAACATTAAACGAGGTTCCCAAGCGTCTGACTCACAAGTCGCGCGATCGATACCCGGCTTCACGCATAATTATTTCACCACTCCGGCCTTAACTTCTCAAGAGGCCCGAAACAAAAAGTAAGGGAGTTGATACTCCCCCGATCTTTTCAAACCGAGTCTCGTTCTGATTAGAGTGGTTTTTGAAAGTGTACTGACTAAAGCGAATTTCTCTTTCGGTAATTATTTGGTACTCGACCTTACGTTCAAGTGTGATTGACTCTTGCAAATTCAATTTCTGTAATTTTATGATAATTTTTAGAACAAATGTTTTGTAAGGCAAAGCTGCACCTACCACAATATTATTATGCCATGGATAGTAGTTTTTTCGCATATGAATAGTTGAAATACTAAGTGCAAACACTGTAGTTTGTTATATTAACTTGATAACTATTTTTTTTTTATTTCAATCACGAAAGAACCAATTGATAGTTAAACAATTTTTTCTAGCTGGCTGTACAATGGTCTTTGTATGTGTTCCTATTATCTTAAAGGGTCGGTTAAGTATTCCTGAACCACCATTAAAACACTTGACATGATGGACTTCAATAGAACTTTATTTATAACAAACTGAATCACTTTGGAAACGAGGATTTTAGTTGCACTAATAATTTAATTCCAATCAAATAATATGAAAACCCATTGTAATATCACACAGAATCAGATGTGATCTCTGAGTTTGTTTCTTCCCCCATTTGAAGTCCTAAAGGCACGTGTGTACAAGGTTGTTTTTCAAAATTATTTAAAATTGCTTATTATACAATTTATATGTTTATTAATCTCTAAAAGAAATTCCCAAGCATCAAAAGTCATGAGTGTCACACAAAACACAATCGATCGACCATATGGTAAAACGCAAAAAAGACCACAACGTCGGGTTGGAAAATATAAACTTTAATGCGGTTTTCATTATAAAAGAAGGCTGTTGTTTGCGGCCAGCCTACCATTATTTACGACTTTCACTCTAGAACGGAAGCATAAAATGGAAAATCCCAAACAAGCTGGTTTTGTTTTTGCAACGTCTGGCACGGCGTAATGACGCATGAAGCGTGATGTTAGGGAGGGGGAGGGGGTTGAAACAGAGGGAGGGACATGTTAACATTGATTGCGATCCTTTATGATTCATACAAACTCTGACACAATTGCGCCAACAATATCCTTAACAGTTCAATCAATTAAACTGTCAGTAAATAACGCTCTGGATTTTATGTAGTTATTACGTTATCGGGCAACAATCGCTGGATTTTGTGATAAAACTCCAGGGTCATTTGGAAATATAGCTGAGGATCAATATGTGTAGTATTATTATGAGTAGTTTTTAACAATGGCTAAATTAGCTCAGGCTACCAGGTATTGCTCTGACTTGTAGGTTAAATTTTAAAATATCAACAAACTTACAGTTTACGAATGGACTAAACCAACATTTTATAATGCCCAACCTTAAAAAAAAACATACTTGCACTTAAAGTATTCATCAACTCAAACTACAATCCAAAAAAGCCTCAACATTTCTGTCCCCTTATGAGGTAACTCCACTCTTTACACACGAAACCTAAAAAAACCTTTCTATTTCTGCTTTGCAGTAAACTTTACAGTGTAGCGTGTGGAACATGTTAACTACTTAGTATAATTTCCCAGTGTTGGTTATGGGGTTATGATTTTGTCATACATGAAGGTGGGGTCTCACTCCTTGTGAATCACCTTTGGTCAAGGATGACCCCCAAGTCACTATTTGACTATCAAAATGTTCAAATCCTACCATTATCATTATTAAAATACACCATAAGCATTTAAACATGCAGTTTATTCAGTAAAAGTGTCCCATTGCCAATTCTAATTACGGAAATCCCATAGTTGAAACAAAACACTCGTTTTCGTTCATAACCACGATGAAACACATTTACTCGTCAATTAGAAATATTCAGCTCGAAAACACCGGTTGGCTGTTTGGTGCATTAAAACTCGTTTATTTCCACGTTTATGACGTTAAAAAGGAAATTTCCCTTTAGTTTTTTGATGCGAGGTAACCGTTGCAAAAACCTATGTCGCGAACACCGCTATCGGTACCCGCATGTAGCGTACGATAAATGAAAATGGTGGGTTTACAGTCACTCGACAACACTTTCAACGAAATGTGAACGCTGTTTTGTTGAATTAAATTTATTTCAGACGAAATCAACACCTGAATTTTCCTCAAACATATTATTTAATTTTAATTTATACTTGTCATTACATTATTGAAAACCAGCCAAATGTGCATGTTGCTGGGTACTGCTTTTAGCGCTGTTGGTGAGCGAGCTGGCGTAGTGGTTAGAGCGCGGGACTTCAGTACCTAGTCCCGGGTTCTATCCCCGCCAAGTCACCAATGGATTTCATCTAATTGATAGTGCCGCAATCCCTAGGTCTAGCCTGAAGTAATGTGAAAAATAATCCTAGGCTCGTGCCTAGCGTCCTAGAAAAGAAAACTGCTTTTTTGCAACATTTGTGTGATCCAGATTTTGCATTAAAAGGCTAACCATTTACATTTATACGTTTTGTAATTGTTAGTAAAATAATTAAACTCACATTAACTTATCTTCCCTTATAAAGTTAGGTTGAAATTTCCCTTTATGTATATGGCAAAAAAATATTCTTCAACGCCTCAAGTAGGTTAAAATTATATATTTTACACTTAACCTATCTCAATTGCAGTAATATTTTCTGCAAATAGATTTTAGTTAACGGCATTCCTAGTCACTCAGAATAATCACCAAACAAATTAATCTCCTGTATCGTTCTTAAAAGCCTTAAGACTAATGGATGAGGCAGGAAGAGTTGTGGATTAAAATTGCAAATGATTCAACCCAACTGCTCTTAAGTGCTGTCAACTCCTTGTGGAGTAGATTACTGATTACAATTGCGGTTATTATATATCTTGAAACGTACACTACATACGTTCAAAAATTGTTCAATATATTGAGTTACGCCTACTCATTGAAATAAGCCCACAGTAAGGAAAAATCTTCAGAAGTACGTTTAAAACATACTTCATAGGTCTGTTTCAATTAAGATTGTTTTTACTTTCGAAGTATTTAGAAATAATTAGCCCTGTGGCGGGTCCCCCGCTCAACACATATGTAGGGGGCTGGTCCGTTAATCTTCTTGAGATAAGTGTTTGACTGCCACAGCCTACAGTTGGGGTAGATAAAGAAATAATCAGGATGCCTCACTACATCCACTCTTTATTTACAGCCCCTTAAACCAACCCCCTGGATTATCTGAAACCAGAGCGAGATTGTCCCTAATTAAAACCCGGCGTGAGATGAAAGGGGTTGTTATAAATTTTTTGCGTCGTAAAAATGATACCAAAATATGGGTTGAATACGAGGTCAAGGAGTTGATTAATATAAGTTATTGTTGATCAACTAGAACTGGTTTAAATTAACTTATTTGCTAAGTGGTCATCTTCCTGGATAGGCTTTCACATTTACTTGTTGTAGAATCGTGGTCTTCTGGTGACGGATGTAAAGATATCTTCAGTGCGACTTGATTTCCTCATGGATTCAAGACGCCCTGAAGATGGTTCTACATCGAAGCCGAAACGTTGGTGAGTCGATTCTGACACGGTTGTCAACAGAATACCATGATTATTTGATCTAAAACAATTTAACTAGGATACCAGTAAGGTAGGTGACTATACTCAACTATAGACTGGTGATATATTTTCTAGGCTTACGTTATTTTATTCTTCATGCCAAAGTCGTCGTGTATGAGTAAATGAGTAAAAAAAAATATTTTGTGATAGACGAGAAACATAATTTAGGCTGAAGAAAATTTATTGTATATCAAAAAAACCTATACAAATTTTTAAATCACTTGACAAATAAGATCGCAAACGAGTTGATGTTGGACTAGTGATTCGAAGGCTTCAATAAATTTATATTAAATAATTATCGTAGCTATCAATCCAGTAATAATAGTTGTGGATCGCTAAAATAACAGCATTTGTTTAGGTGAAATACTGTAACAGAAAGTTGTAAACTACCTATTTATAAATAAATACTTAGGTAGAAAGTTAAGTAGATAGATAGTTGAGTGACTATTTCTATTAGTTATTGATACCATAAATATAAGATGCAAGTATGATGATATTGTTTCAGAATGCCTCAATATGGGTTAATGAGGCTTGAATCAAGGGGAGAGTCGGGAATGGGCTTGAGGGATGGAAAAAGGGGATTAAAAGGGGGGGGGAAATCGTTCCGATACCTGATTGTTCTGTAGATGAACAACAACACAGTGGCTGCTGAGCTATGAGACACTATCAGTTATGAAAACCTATCAGTATTGTGTATGAATGAACGCGGCTTCGCTGGGTTTTTATACCGTGTGAGATAGGGATATGCTCGTTTAGGTTAATAGATGTAAGTATTATAAGATTAAATAATATTTTTAAATTAAAATACTTCATTTTTGAGTGTGTAAATCAGATTGGCAAAGCTATTAATGCGATGTATTATCTATTTATCATCCGATTACAGGAATATTTAAACCCGATACAGATTATTTAGTTATAATCATTATAAGCATCTGTTATAGTAATTCAGTAATCCTACACTGATTCAAAACTCATCCTTGTAAAATTAATACTACATTTTTTCTATCGTATTAATTTCTTATATTTTGCAAACAGATTTCAGCCAACAATGTTTTACAACAATGTCAAACAACATAAAACAACAATGCACAAAACAATCATATTACTTTATTATTGTAAACGTATGTATTTCTCTGGTAATAATGCAAAAGAAAAACCCTGCAGGGCAAAATTTGGTATGTTAAGATGATACCTGAGTTGAAGTTGTATAGATGGGTTGTAGTAAATGTTTTAGGCCTTGTAACTATAGTGGGTATGATGGGACCTGGCTCCTGACCCTCCGTCTATCTAGGGACTGGTCAATGGTTTTTAAGGCATGGACTAATCCCAGGTTGAGGAGGGTCAAGAGATGGGTTCCATCATGCAGACTATAATGATGGTATGAGACTGCAAGTGTTGCGAAGTTATATTACATTTCAATTTTAAAAATTGTGATCCGTCAACTTATTACTAAAAAAAAAAATATAAAAAAACTTAACATTTACTGTACCATTTTTTCGAACCAAAACGATGACGCCAGAAACAATATGTATGGAGTAACTAGTACTGTACTACACTAAACAACAAATTAGTAATTTTCACTGCTCCTCAGAAACTATTACAGAAAAAACAGTGAGGTCAGCAAAAACTGTGATGTTATACATAGAAAATTAGTTTTCTGAAAGAATGAGCGTTGCAGAGGAAGTTGCCAGAGACTTATGAGTGTTTTCCGTTTTCCGTTTCATCCATGAACTGTTCTTCAACTCTGATAACTTTGGCACTAACACTCCTTGGGCGACAATGTGTGTTCATTGTTGTAATGAATAATTACTTGTCAACCTTAACCTGTTAATTTTTTGTAGTATTTAAAGAAATCCATAAGTTGATCATATAAGTGATTTGACATCCAGAAGTTTTAAAATCGTCTAAATGTGATTAAAAGTGACATATTTGACAAATATCGAAACATAAAATTAGTTTTCACGGTTAGCAAAACCTGTATCTTATTATTTAAAAGTTTAAAACCATTAAAATACGTATTTACCTATCAAACAGGTTTTTCGATTTGTAGCAAACTTGTATCACAAAACTATAATTACAGTCTGATTTAAAACCTTTTTCGAACAAATCCAAACACCAACGTGTGGAAAATGATTACAGATTGTTTTTGTTTAAACCGCGTACGAACGCAATTTCAAACTAGAGCTCTAACCTAACCTAGAATCTAAACGATTCTCATAAGCAGCTAAAACGATCAATTAAAAACATAAAGCATTCCATCACTTTGCACTCAGAATCCGATGTGGAATATTAATCCATTAATGTGTTGTGTGTAACCTTATTGAAACGAAATATTATTTACTGAAAACCTTTGCGAAGTTGTTTGAATATCCACAAAAGATCAATTTATTGTTATTGCACTTTGTATTTAATATAGTAATTATTGTGAAATATAATTATTTACATAATTGAAAAAGAGTTATGGATATTTGTAGCTCAAGCTCAAAATAGATAAATAATTATGATTAAAGTCATTAAATGATCAAAATAAATGGGATTTTTTTTCTATTCAAGTCAACGAAAAGGAAAAGCAGCATGTTTAAAAATCGTGATTGGTTATTAAACCTAATGTGTTTGGTCAATGCAGTATAATTATCTTAACGTTTAATGTAACAATATATGTTTAACTTTTTTATGGTTATTTGACTGTAACCCACACATTTCAAAATTAATGTACTGTTCTCTTCAGATTTTTTTTTTTTTTTTGCTGAATGAAATTAAAAACAACAATTAAACGTAATTTATCCCAAACTAATTAAAGGACTAAAGTGGTTTAAGTGTTTTCAACATATAAATATGTCCAAAAATGTGTTTCATACCTTAAATAAATGCGTTCGCCAACATTGATTATATTGTGTTTATTTGTAATCAATTATTGATTTTCATACAAAAAACTTGGGTTATAGAATGTTTTTTTGCATTTTTAAATTACAATATTTTATTTTTATTTAAAAAAGTTGTTTTAAGCTTAATCAATTTAAAATACAAAGACTTTTTGAAATTTTTACACTATATTTTGACAAAATTGTATAACAAATTGTGTTTAATTATTTTTAACTACAGTATCACATTCTATTACAACAAATTGTCACTAAATGTTAAGTTTTCACTATTACGAGGTACGTTAACATTTTAAACCCTAGAGAACAGTTATACATCAGATAGTGTCGCGGGCGTCCGCACATGCACATAAAAACCTTTATGGCACAACAAATGAAATATTACTCCGCCTAACCAACACGTAGTCTTTGATGGGGCATGCGCCTCGGTAACTGCATAACTCAATTTGATGGAAAACCTCGCTTTTACGCCGGCATTAACTCTCGCTAACTAGAGCCTTTATTCAAATAAGGATCCGGTTTTTAGTCTTTGGTGCGAAAAGCGAACATATTATTTCAATATTGCTAAATTGTAGCTTAAATTTTCATGATGGGTTTTTGAATGTCGTCTGAAAATGGTCATATTACGAAAAATTTCATTAAAATAGACTAACGTATTGTATGATGTCATTGTGATGTTAACTAAAGGTGTATTTTGTGTAAATGTCATTGATGTCTTTGAAAAAACTAGATGCCTTAAAAACAGAGATTTATCGTTAAATCCTAGAAATTTGTCAGTTTTTTAGGAACCAAAGTTGCAAGTCTAATCTAATTTATTTTCTCTGAAATTAAACCCCTCCGTGTAAACCAGTTTTGTGAAAGATCTGGATCATATAAGTACAGTAGTTACATTTTTTTTTAAATAGGTCTATAACATGAATTTGTTGTACATAAAAAAATAAGTTAGTGAAAAACTTACCGTACCACTAAATAAGAGTATTTGTTTTTTTTTCAATATTTTGTTTACTACAACATTAAGAAACCATCTTCAAATTAAATCCATCTAACCAGGGATCATACTAACATTTAAACAAGATCATAATGTATGTTGTAATTATAAATACAAAGGACGTGTTAGCTTAATTGGCACCTCAGGGCTGTGTAGATGCTGGGAACATCTTTGACTATTCACGAGGTTGACTGGTTAAAACATTAAAATCTTAGAACAATAATATTGTGCCACTTTTGTATACTCGAAGTATGGGTTTTGAAGCGTGTTTTCCTGATGATTAATCAACACAAAGATTTATCAAAGTATTAAAAACGTTACTATTTATATCACATACCTTTAGTTAGTAAAAATAATAAATTTGAGGTTGATGATTTTCTTAAAAGTTAGCATTAGGTCAAGTAGTAAATATGTTTCCTCTTCTGACTCTGTCAAACTTCTGACTCTTTTTCAAACTACAATGCACAATACAATCATATTACTTTATTATTGTAAACTTATGTATTTCTCTGGTAATAATGCAAAAGAAAACCCCTGCAGGACAAAATTTGGTATGTTAAGATAGCTGAGTTGCAGTTGTATAGATGAGTTGTAGTAAATGTTTCAGGCCTTGCAACTATAGTCAGTATGATGGAACCTGTCTTCTGACCCTCAGTCTATCTAGGGACTGGTCAATGGGTTTATAGACCAATCCCAGGTTGAGACGGATTCCATCACGCAGACTATAATTATGGTATGAGGGTGAAACAAGTGTTGCGAAGCTATTTTACATTTCAATTTTGAGATTTGCGAGTCGTCAAGCACTAAACTTAAAAAAAGGCATTGAAAATTTACTGTACATTTTTTGTAACAAAAACAATGACGTCAGAAATAATGTATAGGCCTATGGAGTAACTAGTATTACACTAAATAACAAATTAGTAATATCACCGCTCCACAGAAACTAATAGAGAAAAACCCACTGGGGTCAGCAAAAACTGTGATATGATACACAGAAAATTAGTTTTCTGAAAGAATGAGCGTTGCAGAGGAAGTTGCCAGAGACTTATGAGAGTTTTCCGTTTTCCGTTTCATCCATGAACTGTTCTTCAACTCTGATAACTTTGGCACTAACACTCGCTTGAGCGACAATGTGTGCTGTTCATTGTTGTAATGAATAATTACTTGTCAACCTTAACCTGTTAATTTTTTGTAGTAATTAAAGAAATCCATAATTTTATCCTATAAGTGATTTTAGATCCAGATGCTTAAAAATCTAAATGTAATTAAAAGTTATATATTTTGCAAATAGTGAACCATTTTAGTTTTCACGGTTGGCAAAACGTGTATCTTATTATTTAAAAGTTTCAATCCCAACAATTAAAATACGTATTTAACTATCAAACAGATTTCGATTTGGAGCAAACTTGTATTACAAAACTATAATTACAGTCTGATTTAAAACCTTTTTCGAACAAATCCAAACACCAATGTGTGGAAAATGATTACAGATTGTTTTTGTTTAAACCGCGTACGAACGCAATTTCAAGCTAAAGCTCTAACCTAGCCTAGAATCTAAACGATTCTCATAAGCAGAAAAAACGATCAATTAAAAACATAAAGCATTCCATCACTTTGCACTCAGAATCCGATGTGGAATATTAATCCATTAATGTGTTGTGTATAACCCGATTGAAACGAAATATTATTTACTGAAAACCTTTGCGAAGTCGTTTGAATTGCTACAAAAGATCAATTTATTTTTATTGTACTTTGTATTTAATATAGTGATTATTGTGAAATATAATTATTTACATAATTGAAAAAGAGTTATGGATATTTGTAGCTCAAGCTCAAAATAGATAATTAATTATTATTAAAGTCATTAAATGATAAAAATAAATGGGACATTTTTTTCTATTCAAGTCAACGAAAAGGAAAAGCAGCATGTTTAAAAATCGTGATTGGTTATTAAACCTAATGTGTTTGGTCAATGCAGTATAATTATCTTAACGTTTAATGTAACAATATATGTTTTACCTCAGATTTAACTTTTTTATGGTTATTTGACTGTAACCCACACATTTCAAAATTAATGTACTGTTCTCTTCAGATTTTGTTTTTGCTGAATGTAATTAAAAACAACAATTAAACGTAATTTATTTCAAACTAATTAAAGTACTAAAGTAGTTTGAGTGTTTTCAACATATAAAAATTTCCAACAATGTGATTCGTACCTAAAATAAATGTATTTGCCACCGTTTTATTATAACCGTTTTATATTATATTGTGTTTATTTGTAATCAATTATTGATTTTCATACAACAAACTTGGGTAATAGAATGTTATTTTTGTTTTTTTTTAAACTACAATATATTTTTTTTTTTAAGTTTTTTCAAACTTAACCAAAATAAAATACAAAGACTTAACAAGGTTTACAATATATTTTGACAAAATTGTATAAAAAATTTTGTTTAATTATTTTTAACTACAGTATCACATTTTATTACAACAAATTGTCACTAACTGTTAAGTTTTCACTGTTACGAGGTACGTCAACATTTCAAACCCTAGAGAATAGTTATACATCAGATAGTGTCGCGGGCGTCCGCACATGCACATAAAAACCTTTATGGCACAACAAATGAAATATTACTCGGGCTAACCAACACGTAGTCTTTGATGGGGCATGCGCCTCGGTAACTGCATAACTCAATTTGATGGAAAACCTCGCTTTTACGCCGGCATTAACTCTCGCTAACTAGAGCCTTTATTCAAATAAGGATCCGGTTTTTAGTCTTTGGTGCGAAAAGCGAGCATACTAATTCCATATTGCTAAATTTAAACTTAAATTTTGGTATTTTGAATGTAGTCTGAAAATGGTTACATGATCAAAATATTACGTTAAAATAAACTAATGCATGGTATCTTGTCACTATGATGTTAATTAAAGATGTATTTTGCGTAAATGTCAAATGTGTGCCATAAAAAAAACTAGATGCCTTAAAAACAGAGATTATTGTTAAATCTTTTTTTAAAGTTTTTTTTTAGGAACCAAAGTCGCAAATCTAATCAACATTATTTTCTCTGAAATTAAACCCCACCGTGTAAACCAGTTTTGTGAAAGATATGGATCATATAGTTTGTTAAATGTTGAAATGAATTAAATGAAATGAATGAAATAGGTCTATAACATATATTTTTTTCATTAAAAATAAGTTAGTGAAAAACTTACCGTACTACTAAATACGGGTAGCAAAAGTTTTTTTTTCAATAAATATTTGTTTTATTTTTTTAAGAAACTATTTTCAACTTTGAATCCATCTAATGAGAGTTTCTTACATTTGAACAAGATCATAATTTATGTTGTAATTATAAATGCAAAGGACGTGTTAGTTTAATTGGCACCTCTGGGCTTTGAGGATGCTGGGAACATCTTTGACTATTCAGAAGGTTGACTGGTTAAAACATTAAATGCTTAGAACAATAATATTGTGCCGCTTATGTATACTCACAGTGTTGGGGTTTTGAAGCGTGTTTTCCTGATGTTCAATCAACACAAAGATTTATCAAAGTATAAAAAACGTCGCTATTCATATGACAAACCTTTAGTTGGTAAAAATAATGAATTAGAGGTTGATAATTTTCTTGAAAGTAGTAGTAGGCCTAGTAGTAAATATGTTTTCCTCTTCTGACTCTAGCATTGAAAAAGATTATATGTTATAACATTTTTAACATCGAAAATTGCAATGCACAACAATTAATATAAAGAAGCAGGAAATATTGATAAAAATTCTACCATAGATAAGGTCTTAATTTTATAACATATTACCTCGTACCTTTAAATGTCACCTTAACGATTGTTAGTATTATTCCTTACTTCGCATGTGACATACACTCCAAAATAAACACACACACACATAATGTGTTGGTTTAGGAAGAAATATGCATAGTTATTTAATGTATATAAAAAGTCGTTTACTTACAAACATTTTATTTTTACATTCCACATAGTGTACACCTTCTTCTGTCAGTATTTCTTTAAACATGACATTTTTCTGTTCCAGGAGTACCAACTAGCTGCGAATCAAACAGGTAAATAAAACAAACTTTTAATTAAATGTTACGTATCACACAAAGCTTATAAAAATCAACTCTCCCATAGTGAAAACGTCCTTCACCCAACAAAACAAATTCACCCAGAAGATTCGTTGTATACGTAACTTTTCCATGTTCAGACTTTCCCGCTTATAGAAACATGCTTTCCAATATTTCTGCTTGGAAATGCTCAGATGCTTTTAGTATATTGAGGGTTAAAGTGGTCGGGATGGGTTTTGACAATCAACATAATCCCCCTCTGCCCCCCGTTCGTCGTAAATCATCCAAAAATCCACATCCACCTCGGGGTGTGGCTTAAAGTGGGGTTAAAATGTTCTTTGCATTTGTTAGGTCAAGTATGTTGAATAGAATTTTTTGTAATTCCTTGTGATTTTGAAAGTAATATATTTATCATACTCTTTGTAACAAAAAGACTATGGGAGAGTTAAAAGTCAACAATGTTTTTGAAAATCTTTGCCATTGTAAAACAAGGCGTCCCAAAGATGAGATTATTTCAAATGTGAATTTTTTTTTAAAGTTTTGGTAATTAAGGGAAGATAGTAAAACAAGTTATGATGTATCTAACTCAAAATTCATACTTCAGTGGAAGCTGTTTAAAGTCATGTTGATGTATAAACTGTATTTCATTCCCTGGTACATTATTGAAACGTTAAAAACGATTGAAATTTTATAAGATAAGGCATCAGTGTTGAAGACGAATCTTTCCTAAGAGAGTTTTTTTTTTGTCGTAACATACTTTCAACAATTAAACTCTCTTTAGCCTCATTTAGCTTAAATTATAAAATATATTTTTTGACACCATATGATCTAAAATTTTTTTAACGGAAAACTTTTGCTGTCCAATACGATAACATATCATACAATTCAAACCCAAAACAAGCCCACTTGCCAGTAATGTTATTGCCCGGTGACATTGGGTAATTACGTAGGGGCGAGGTGAATGCAATAACGTACCTCTAATCAATCCTGTAGGGAGTTCGAAGTGTGAGTCACTTCAAATAATTACCCTTCTCCCCCTCCCTGCGTAAACTCCCCCTATGTGCCCAGAGACAGCTGTCGTACAGGCGAATCGTCTCATTAATCTTATTTCTACATATCCGGGTATCAATTAAAACATTTTCTTATATAGGAAAAGGTGTATAGTAAAATAACAACTGTTACTTGAATAACACCAAGGACTAAACTGTTACTTTATTGGGGATACCATAGAGTAATCGTTCATACCAGTTGAATATGTTGAAATAGCTGGGATTACATTTGGGCTACTTCAATCCAGTGTATTAAAGTTAAGTGTTTCAATATTGCACTTCGTGAATTTACCCTCCCCCCTTTGTTTTATGGGATTTAATACATTAGTAGATTAAAATAATTACTTTTAAATAAACTTATTGCTCTCATGTTGATATTTTAATGACTTTCCATGATTTAAAATCACTGTAGTGTGTTTATACTTTTTTCTATCTTATACTTACAGTAATCAATACTTACAGTAATACTTACAGTATTACCATAGCAAAATTATGATTATGTTTATGAAATTAGTAAAAATATGATTTCAAAATGTAGCCTATGCAGGGTAGGATTATATAACAGCAGTTTTCTAATGCAATTGGTATTTATTGAGATTTAAATTAAAATCTGTGTTATTAGGTGGATACTACAATTTTCGTGGTTCAATTTCAGCTGGACATAATTATATAATATACATACTGATTTTCAATGCATAAATTTGACACTCACGTCCAATATGTGAAATAGTGAAGTATGAAGGTGAATGAAGCCTAAAATCTTCATAAAGTATGAAATAGGTCAACATAATCATAAAACTATTTTTATGCATTCTGGATTCCAATTTGCCATATTCTCCAGCCACGAGTTACTAAACAACTAAAACACCTACATGAAAATATAAAAATTGTAAAATCTCTTTATGAAAAACATTTTAAAATTATACATTACATTGTTTGTAGGAAATTGAATGTTTGCCGTAAATTATTGATTAGTTTGCATACAAATTTGCATACTAAATAATCGAACTGCAGCTTCAAACACACCTAATTATCCAGATTCGTCAACGAGTCCGCGTTAGTTTCGGTAATCATCTCCCCACACTTCCAATTATTTACCGATCACGGTTTTAATCCATGGCCAAAATTGCTTTTACACGGAAAATTCATTTATTTGTAAAACTTTACACTAATGAGATAAGCTTTGTAAAACTATGAGTTATAATTAAACGGAAAACATGTAATGAAATGTAACTATTAATTATGGGATTGGTTTAATTGTACACCTTTTATGTTCAAAGAGCCTTCTTATTTAACGGTAAATAACATAAAAATATGTGTATGTGTCTCAGTTTAGTTTTATGTTAACTCTTCAATATAAATAGTAAATTTAAAACACAAGAAGATTGAAAACAATGTGATGTAAAGAGTTAAATGTAGATCCATTTTAGGCCTAACCTCCAGCATTAATTTGCAGATATCTTGAAGGGAAAAACGAGTTTAAATCCAATATGAGTAAGGAATAAATATTCATTAAATTAGTTCTTGAAAATGTTAAAGGAGGGTATAATAGCTTCACGGGTGGCTATAGGTAGTAAGAGGCAAGCGATCATCGAGCTAATACACAAAAGCCGTACTCATTAATGATAGTTTACTCTCCAACAAGAAAAATACTTATATTGCAGCATAGACAAAAATTCGTTTTGTCTATGATTGCAGTAATTATGATCAAGTTTAAGGGTGTTTGTATAAATCTATGGTTTTAAAGTTTTTTTAGTTTACACCACTCGATGTTAAAAAAACTGCAGCACAAGTTGACTAGAATACGTATGTTTCGTATACGGTCCGAGATAACAGATACAATTAATTTAAACTGAAAAAAAATAATGGAAACATTTTTATAATTTTAATTAAATTGGAAATAATTATGTTAAATAATAATAATTTAAAATAATATAAAATTTAATAAAAATATTTTAGCCTAATATTATTATTAAATAAACTCTTTTAATATTCAAAATTAAAATTAAAATTAATTTTAATTTATCTAAATTTTTATAAATTTAAATTTATATTTTATATATTGAATTTTATTTATTACAAAAAAAAATATATTTGTTTAATATTAATATTTAATAATTTAATTATATTAATTAAAATAATATTACAAAAATAATTTAAAATTAATTTTAGTTTTAAGACTGTTAACGGCGCCGACTGATGTGCCGTCCTGTTATATCAGCTGTTTAAACTAGAAAACGTCGCCGCACTGAGTGTACACCCCAGGCTTTGGCCCTTCGCCAAACTATTGACACTTTTTCCCGTCACGTTCTATATTGCCTACTGGGACACACTTATTTAATCTATTTCCGCTCCTGGGAAGTTTCTTACACCAATTACAAGTCTTATTGAAGCCATGCTGATACATTTTAAACACCTTCAAGTGCCGATGCAAACAAAACGTTTTAATGCAAATACAATAGCATGGGATTTAAAATTACTAAATGTTGAAGCCTAGAATAAATATTTTACATTGTGAACAACTTATTAGGCTTATAGATAATAATTATGCAAATTTTATAACGATAAATAGTGAATATTGTCACGAAGAACGTTAATTATTACTAAACAATAGCATAACATTATGTTAACAAAAAGGGTCGAAACTTATCTCCAATTTTTTAAAATTATTGTTTTTTTTTCTGTGTGGGGTCTTTAATACAGGTTCCTCACCTATAGTACCTTAGTATTGGGTTTACTTAATACATTGACCTACGAAAATGTAGGTTTTTAAATCCACGACAGTAGCACACAGTGATTAGTGTTAGATGAGATTTAAACCTTGAACTTCTTGATTCAGGATAAGTCCACCATTGTATCCACTAGATCAGTGAAGGTCCTTTTTTCACAAAACAGAATAAATAAAGCTAAGTAAGGTTTGATCACTTAAATGATTTTAAATTTTCATCTGCATCAGTTTAGTAATTATTCAGTTAAATTTCATTAATTACTTTTCACTTAAAGTACACTATATTAACTACCTCTTAACTGAAGTTCACCATATTAATATCTAAATCATATGTTATCCCCTCATAAATAGCTAGGTACACATACCATATTCCTGTCACGTATATTCAGTCTGCGAGCTGCACCTGGTTCTCCCTAAAGATTCTCTAGGATTTTCACATACTTAGCAACTCAAAAGCGTCCATCCCTGAATAGCAAACAGTCTAATGTTTTCAACCCCGTTTGCTTCACATCAATCTAGGTTATTTTTTATATATTTGAGAATGGTTTATAATTGGTGTGTCATTTACATTATTCCGTACGTATACATATGATTGGTCTTAGAGCTTGTTTACTAAACAGACATACGATTCACATCAAACATGCGATTTGGCTTTTGTTATTTTTTTATCCAGCATGAGAACATGTTCTCGGATATTTCTATTTATAAAACAGCGAACCAAACAATAAAGTTATTGACCTCGAGATTTAGCTAGTACTAATTAGTTATTTTAATCACACTTTAGAAAACAAAGAGTCCATTTTGTAAACTTACAGGTATAAAAGTCTCCACGATATTTTCGTTACAAGCCAAAGTTACGGGAAAGATTGACTTAGGAGAACGCACAAACTGAGTTTTCAGTTTCTCATTTCTTACCTTCCATAAAATCAGAAAGTTGTGAAACTTTTCGGCAATTTCGTTCCATGAGCCATCAGTTTGAAAGAGCTCATTTAGAGAAAGTAGTTTATTTATGGTATTGTAAACTTTGTAAATGCCAACTTAACGCCAGGGCTT
This sequence comes from Macrosteles quadrilineatus, assembly GCF_028750875.1. Classification (NCBI taxonomy): domain Eukaryota; kingdom Metazoa; phylum Arthropoda; class Insecta; order Hemiptera; family Cicadellidae; genus Macrosteles; species Macrosteles quadrilineatus. Next base: position 12,934,903 of record NW_026542601.1, on the reverse strand, counting down.
AACGGAAAATTGTTTAAATAAAGTTCTCGGGCCACCGGGATTGCGCCACTAGGGCCAGGTAGACACCGGCAAAGTGCCACTGTCAATCTACCCCACTAACTGACCGTAATTGCGCCAATGTGGCATTTATTCAAATTCAGGAAAAAAACTTCAAGTGGAACTTTAGTTTCCCCTTTATTATCGGGTTAGGTTAGGTAAAGTTAGGTTAGGTTACATTCCATCTTCCGCCTTATTAACCTTTTACCTGGCCAACTGAGGTAGCGTTGGCGCAATCCCGGTGCGTGCCAGGCTGACCCTTTTTAACCCTCACATAACTGGCGCAATCCCGTTCTACCCAAAGTTCCTAGATGTATTTTTAAACCAAATACATTTAACCAGTTCAAAAAATGACCAATTTATAGTAATATTACTTAACATAAAATATCTCAAATTGTTGACTAATGTAGCCTAAATTTATTAAAAGCTGCAATTAATACAGGAATTGAAAACAATAATAATCAACATTGGTCAACCATATAAAAATAGTCTGCACTCTTCTATCTATATTTCGCATCGTAAATAATTTATAAAAAAGCCAAATGAAAAAATAAAAGTTAAGAACGTCGGTGGCATTGTTCGTAATGTTTACTACTGGAGGGCTGAAGGAAGGTCCACATAGGGATGAAAAGAGATGGCAAGGGAGAATGTGTAGACTTTTTGCGTCGGTTCATCCCGCCCAAATGAGGCCATTCAAGCTCATCTACGGTTAACTGAACCTTTTCTTCAGCTTCACTTTCAAATTTACTTTTTATTGTCGAGGAACATTAAAAGCCGTTTACAATTAAGTGTATTATTGTTGGTTATGAAAACGTGAAGTTATGTAATATTTAAACTTTCGTTCTCTTTGATAATGTAGAATACAGAAATCTTATTTAATTTTGTTATTCAAAGTTGAAAAAGTCCACTCTTATTCTCATCCCATCTGTATTTTCCACTTCTACTCTTTAATTATTTTAACGTAAGAAGCTGTTAATGTATTGAACGAAATCCCGAATAAAGGAAACCCGAATTTAAAATGTGCTTCACAGTGTGGTTTAATAATCAATAAAATTTAAAAGGTGATTGTTTATATCGAAGGTATTACAGACCAATCGGAATCCGCAAATTTCCTAATTACTCTGAACTATAATTATTTAAGTCTTGTTTGCTGCATTGCAGTGTGTAAAGTGTAACTTATTATCTTAGGAAAACCTTTTCCCGATCAAATAAAACGTATTGTACAAAGGTAGATAGCCATTTTGATTGGTTCGACACGAATGGAATGAAACATGGAAGAAATCAACCTTTAGCATTGTCAGAACAGCTGGCCGAACGGTCGGTAATACTTTTTCAGCTGATTGGACAGAATCGAACTACCAGGTCTTTTGGGACCGCGCCAAACTATCACTGCCTTCTTTATCGGTTGCGTAAAACGGATTTATTTTAATTCTGTTACCGATCTTCTGCTTTGTTTTTGTTTCACGTTTATCATCAAAATCGTGAAAAACTGTATGTTTTTTAGACTAATTAAGTTGAATAGTTGCTTTAAATTAATTACTTGACTATATTTGCAGAATTTTTTAAATTTTAACATTGAATTCTTTAGTTTGATACAAGTTCAAGGAATTTATTTACTGGCTTAAATTTTAAGACATATTTTTGTCATAGTTTTTACAATTCATAATATTGTCTGAAAATTGTAATTTATATCTAAACTGTAGCTGGATAATCAAAGTTTCATTTCAATTAAGAGTAGAATCTTTCATTTACATTTTTACTCAAAATAATCCAACTTTTTGTATGGCATTCGAGAAACTTTGTACTAAAGATTTACTCCACAAGGACTAGTTTTTTTGACAATTAATTACGTTTAATTTAAAGCATATTATGTATACATAGTTATAATTAAATTGTATAAAACGAATCATGAAAGCAAACAATACACTGGATGGTTGGCCGACTTTATCTGTATTAGATATAATCCTGAGCCTTCCGAAGCATGAAATGGCTCGGATAACAGCTCTCTCTGACTGTAGTTTTCAAGAGCTCTTGTTGTGTATGGGTTTGTTACTTTACAAATTATTTGTCATCAACCGCGATATTTAATCAAGTCCTAAACAATGTAGCTTTTAGCAACTGTGTTTGTAGGTACAATAGTGGTTAGAGCGCGGGACTCCGGTTCCTGGGGTCCCGGGTTCAAATCCTGCCAAATCACCAATGGATTTCTAAGTGATAAAGCCGTGACCCCTAGGTCTAGCCTGAAGTAATGTGAAAAATAATTCTGGGTTCGTTCCTAGCGGCCTAGGTGAAAAATAGGTATAATAATACGAAGCTTGGATAGCTTTATGTCACGTAATTGATGTTGTAAAATGTACGTTTACTTGTGAGAATTACCAGTCGTATTTAGTAAGTATGGAAGTTGTCTTTGTGGTAATTTAAAACGAATAGCTACGTTAATGTAGTAGTTATAGTGCTCGCCTAGTAATTTAAAGGTCACCGGTTCGATCCTGAGAAAAGTGTGTAGCTTTTTGATGGTTTGAAACTGGACACAGCTGTCCATGATCATTTGGCTTTTAATAAATGGTCTTGACTAATGAAACAGCTGATCTTAGTCGGTAACAAAGCTATATAGATCATCTCACACCATTCTGTACTCACTGTCCATGTCTACGTGGGTATATGTAAGTATTTTTTTTATGTGATAAGAGTCGAACCGGGTTCCCCGCACCTCTGAGACGCCAACCAGGCAAACAACACACCCAATTTCGATTTAACTTTACCAACATTACAAATTAAATCACCCATACCTTACCTGTAACCCACTACGCAAAATGATTTCGCGAAATTTCAGTTAATGTGAAAACAATGTTTAATTACTCCGTAATATGGAGTTATGACCACGACGCATTATGGCGTTCATAGTTATAAATGCGGAAATTAAATGTGACAGCCAAAACTACGCTCCCAGTTAATGTGTTATGTGGACGGTTATATGCATAATTACGTATAGGCTCCCGCGGTGGCTAATATAATCTGTGCACTGTGCGACATAATTGAAAATACCGTTCCCAGATTTTATCGGAGTTTTTCACTGGGTTTAGCCAAAATGCTGTTTTAGTCGGACGTTTTGTCCTGTGTTGTTTTGACTAATGACAAGCTCCTTTGTTTACTATTGGTCGATGCTCTTTTTAAACTGTGCTTTGTAACGGTTGATTGCCCAAAACTGGGGTTTCGTGGTGAATACGTTAGTCCAATCAGAATGAAAGGTTAGTGTTTTCGTTTATATTACAATAGTTATTTCTGTAACTAGTGAGCAAAGGAACTTTGCGCTCGCGTTATACATTATATTTTCCTACAGTTTACTACAATGCATATAAAGAATCAGTCGCTCAAACACTATACAGTATACAACACGTTTTTTACATTGTACAGGGTGATCATAAATAATTATTGTATTAGAAGCAATACCCTTTATTTGACAACATTTCTTAGATATTATGTTAACTCCAAAATGTATTGATCGCTTTAACTATGTTAACAAAAACCGGACACGTATATTTTGGTTGGTTCCACACATTATTTAACCTACTGTATTGCCCTTTTGCTTGTATTTGTTCTTAACTTTCAGTATAAATTAAACAAGAAATATAAACTCGAATCGGTAATAAAACCTTGTCTTGCTTGATTAGAACCAGAACTAAACTAATTAATAGTTTGTTCAAGGTGTAACAATTCAAAATATTTTTTTACATCCTATTTAGCACATCAGAATGTAATACAAATTAAACAATGTATTTCATTTCATGGAACCATATAACAATCAAATAATCATGTTTTGCTCAGTTTTGTTTATTACAAATTTATTTTAAAATATGTATTGCAATCTCTACAATGTTAATAAAAATTCACAAACAAACACAAACAGAAGCAGGACGGTACAGCAATGCATTCACAATACTGTTCACAGACTATGCTTTCTACGTGTTTGCAATATCAAATCCTCAGGTAGGCCAAGATGACCTCTGACCCAGACACGAGGTCACAGGTCATAAGTCACGTGACCTCTAGATGGAATCATCACGACAAATTACTACTGTCTTGTAGGCCTCTAATGACTTTATTACTCTCCTGTCTTACGTCCAGAGAGGTAGCTTCCTGAAAAATGTTGGAGTAAAAAAGTTAAAGTGGGAAAAGTAGTATCAAACGTAGTATTAAAGTAGTATTAAACATTTTTATCTCGGATTGTTTATCTACATACTTATTATGTTCGCCAATTGATACCTTGAATCCGATAAAAAAAACTCATTAATCAGGAGAAAAATATCAAAAATAAATATTTACGTTCAGGTGGTGTGTGTGTGCAATCTTTTAAAATTTTCAAAAATACGGAAACATGACCTGAACTGTTTTATGAATGCTAGACTTCGGGCCACAAGTCACAGGTTTAAATCCGGCCATCACTATAATACGAATATTTTTAATATGTAACATTGCTAGTAGTATCCTGTCAATAAAGTTTGCTACCCAATTTTAGTTTAAACTATGTTTAAAAACAAATTTAATGTATTTAATATAACTTTATCCATGCATATTGATTTCTCACCTTACTTATACCACTAAAATACTGCAGTTTTGTGCACAGTTGATAATCGTATAAACAACAAGATTTATTGCCAGGCTTTTATTGTGATTTGTAGCTAATGATTAAGCATTAACGTAGTTATGCGCTAAAAAGCCCAACTGTCTAGGGGACGCGGGGAAACATTAATGGCGTCGTAATATTTTAACTTTGTCCACTCTGAATTCACTCTCGACATACATGCAATTTTTTACTTTCAGTAGAGTGTAAAAATACGTAGAATACCAGTTACTATGTCTGTAAATACTTTAAATACAACCGTAAACATTAGTTTCTCTTGGCGCAACATCAAATTTAATTTCATCTTTGCGATTGACTTGACGAACTTTTAAGTGAGTTTTGACCTCTTCGATACATCTCCTCAGGAGGTCTATAACTCACTTACTTAATTTTTGGAAGTTCCACTTTGTAAATTTCACCGTGTTTATCAGTAAGCTTATTAGAGTTTAACTTGTGGAAGTCTTTTCAACGACATAACGTTGGACGATGTTAGATAATTTTTGTCAACATTCCTTGAGAAAATACTATTTATAAGCTCTATTACACTGTTAAGTTAAGGGGGGGGGGGGTTTAACATGGCAACACCAAAAAATTAAAGGTATGAGGTACGATAAAATCTATAATCTTTATAATTTGTGTAGAGTTTTAGATTTCATTTACAAAGAAATGTAGAAGATATATAGCTAAACAAATATAAAGTAAATGGTCCAAAACTGCCAAACAATATATTATAAAAACACTGCTTGAACCGCCCACCATTCTGGAAGGCGGCCAACCTATCAGGTTTACCTGCAATTTAAATATCACTGCGTGGAAAATGGAATACCTTTACCGTGGGATATTTATTACAGCCATACTAAATATTGTTTATCATTATGTCAGGACTTTGTAGCTTCATTGATTAACATATTATGTGAATAAACGCTCAGAACTGGAATAGTTTGGCAAATAATGATCCAAAGGTTGTAGATATCATTCGGTTTTATTAACAATAAAAATATCCTAACTGTGAACAAATCCAAACTACTGATAACTTTTTTTATTTCCAAAAAATATTACTTTAACGGAGCCTAATATGCCTACTCTCAATTTATTACCTGACAAAAGATGTATTTGTACGATGGCGTACGAAATATGTACCTAAATAAAGTCGAAAACTTGAAAATAAATGAAGTTTTTGGTAAATTTCAAATATAATTTATGGTTGAAGAAACTCAACCATTTACTTCAAAACAAAACTATTGCATGGTTCGTAAATATATGGGTGTTGGTTATCATGGACAACACCATCATCATCTAGAAAGGGAACTTTCACTATAAGTATTAATGTTCTAATATTTAAATTCAAATGGGTTGTTGAGTTCTTGAATGAAAATATAGCAAATCCTTTGTATTTATATCTAGAATTTCTTCGCTTTAAATCAATTTTACAGTGAATTAGTTATCAGAAGGACGTATTTTCAACAATATTTCCTAGTATTACATTAAAGGGGCCTAAAACACGCTTTACTCTGTTCAAGATTCCAAGAAAAGACGTCTACCATCTTCCCCCCCTTTACTGATGATAAGGTAGGATTAGAGGTGGGGAGGATGCCTTAATTGAAATGTAAAATACGTCTTCTGTAGGAATAAGTCGACTTTTGTTGTGGTGCCAAGTGCACTGCTAAGCGTTGCCGGTTTTTCGGCCTCACATTTGCACACGTTGTTGTATCTGAGTTGTCTGGTTGTCGTTTCTCGGAAATTCTACGTACACAGTTGCTTTGTGTTTGTGTAAATTGAATTCCTCGAATTTAATAATTAGTTTTACCCTTTGAAGCTAATTAGCCTAGGTAATTGGGAATTTAAATTATAGGATGGTAACTAAACAACGCACCTATTCTGTTTCTTTTAATTTCAACAGTAAATTAATCTACAAAAATATATACGATTAATAATTATTTCTAAAATATTTTTTGCAACAATTTTAAATACAAATTTATAATGTACTTAAAATATACTCGGACAAATCTCACCAAGTAATTTAGGAAGACAATCTTCTTTTCTTGAAATGATCAAAGATTAACACCACAGCTGAAAACTTTACAGACAACTAGATTGAAAACTATCTCCCCCTTTAGGACAGTTCAAAACGAGATTCAACTTAAATCGTTTCACTTGCAGATTTTCTCCGAAGTTTTTGTCGAATTCAAACTATAATTTATGGTTGAAAACTCAACCATTTACTTCAAAACTTGTAAAAAAAACTATTGCACGGTAAATATTAGTGTGGTTGGTTATCATGACCGTTAACATTTCATCTACAAAGGAAACTTCTTGAATGGAAAATATAGTATGTAAACGTAACATGTAAACATCGTATGTTCGAATAACTATTTTAGTTTTCAAACAAATATCGGTTTTAATCACAAATTGTTGACATTTTTCAAACAAGAACAATTCAAACCTCTTTTGTTTCCCGAATAATAATATACAAGGGCTCAGCCAGCCTCAAATCTGTCTAATTACAATAAGCCAGTTACTCGCTCCGGTGCCTCGAAAGGCTGTCTTCACACTTCTTGAGCCTTTTCATCACTTAACCATAATAGTTGTTCCTTTCTTTGGTTCACGCCTTCGAAGTGACTTCCTTTGATGTAGTAACGCGAGTAATTAAGAAAAATTTCCCGGACTCTTTTAACCGCAACTGCGTGTTTGTAGAAACTGTTTGCTTTACAAGTGGTCAGAGTTCTGTTCAACATCCGAAACTTCCCTTCTTGGTCAAACATTTATGTTCCGATGTTTTTGGTTGTAATTTGGTTTTCATTGGAATACCTTGTGTTCGTGTCTTTTATTGATTTTAAAATATCTTTTCATTATAATGTTGTTACTCTAACTGTGTTTATTAATAAATTGTTAATCATAAATAATATTTGTAGTACAATAAATTCACTGTTTATTCACTGTTGGGTTTTAATTTTTAAACTAAGATTGATCTCAAATTCAACTTTTTGGTTCGGAATTCTATTAAAGCAATAAATGAAGGCAATTGACTCATCAATTTACCATACAATGCAATTAAAAATGTGGACATTTTATTTATATCCTTCTAATTTATATTATTTTTTATTTCTATTTATATCATTTAATAAGATGATCTTGTTTTAAATTGTTTTGTGGGATTTAACCACCTAATACTTTATTGATACAAACATAATCAAACTGATAGATACCTATGAAGGTATTTAAACTGTGTTTTTAGGTACTTATAAATTTAATATGTTTAATTCATACTTATTATGTGAAATGAATTGAAAGCGAATTTTAATGTTACGGTAGGAACCAGAGTAGGTTTTTCACAGTAGCGTTTAAGTCAGTGAAACAAGGTAAATCGTCTTCTGAACCTCCATCATGTGTCCTTACGTGGTAGCCACAGCATAGACATTCCATACCTAAAAATTTCAAAACTTTTAACAAAACACAGAAAAGGCTACGAAACCTTAAATGTAAATATTGAATGTGTGGATTTCCAAAAATCCAGGTCGCAGTTTCATTGTGTGTATTGGATGATGAACGGGCTGTCACATTCAATTAATTAACGAGGCACCCATTGATTGTTCTGTATTAGACAATAAGGTTGTTCGGCTGACGGGGACAATATTTACTTAATGACTTCCTATATTTTCGATTTCGGATGCTCAAATTTATTGTTGGGATTGCGTCCAGAATTTGTATTTCACGACATTTCTGTAGGTAAGTTGTTATACAAAACATGATGAACCAATTTATTTCTCACTGGAAAGTGAAAATATATTTTTGAACACGTTATGTGTCAATCCAAAGGTACGTTGGTAGGTAAAAAATTATGAACCAATTTATTTCTCATTACTGAAAAGTGAAAATATATTTTTGAAAACGTTATGTGTCAATCCAAAGGTATAAGTTGTTAGGTAAAAAATTATGAACCAATTTCTTTCTTATTACTGAAAATTGAAAATATATTTTTGAAAACGTTATTTGACAATCTAATGAGGATGGTAGGAGTTATTTTGAGCAAGCCAGACATGTTTACAGGTAGACTAACTGGGAGACTGAAATGTTTTGTCCGCCTGCCCTTACTTTTCCAAATGAGCCTATTCAGCCCATTTACGGTTTAAGCCTTTCTTCCAACGTATATTTTAAAATTGCGTTTTCATTTTATGCCATTACCACTGTAAAAGGGCTTATTCAAATGCAACTCGTGCGTAAACAGTTTGAAAGCGTATACGTAATATATTTCCATGTGATTAGAGAAAATTAAAGTGCAGTGTAAACTTTATGCATTTCAAACAAAGCTTTGAAATTATTATTAGGTATTTTGCAGGTGTGTAATCTGGATGAAATATATTTGATTCCTCTGGCTTAACACAAATACTTGCAGATGGTTGAACACTATAATATTTATTTGTTATAGTATTTTCACAGATTTTTTATAGTATGTTTTCAATGTTGCACATTCGACCTAGTGTACTTCAAAAGGATAAACATTTACAAAATAAACTACGTAAAATTATAACACTCAAAATAGTTTAAAATAGTATGCTAGAGAAAAGTACGAATATCAACAAAATTAAAGTTAACTATTAATAAATCTCACCGAAAAATAAAGTTTGCTGATACATTAGTCAGAGTTTCAAGTGCTCAAACCCTATAAATTAACATGTGAACGTAAGTGTCACTTAAAACTAAAACCAGAAATATGCAAATGTAAGGAAGTTACACACTTTATTTAATATGCTTTTGATATTAATTCAGAAAGGGCAAAAACCCGTGTGCAAGGGTGTCAGAGTCAGTCGAGTGTAGTAAGTTATGGCCGATGAGGCTACTTCGTATAATTAACTTGCACAGAGGAAACCGAAAATATTATCCTGGAGTTTTTAAAATTCAGTTAGGATTACTAATGTATTTGTGAATGTTAATTTTTCTCTTACAAAAGACTAAATCCTCAGTGAGAAATAAATGCAAAAGACTCGTACCAATTAATGAAGAGCTTTCCTGTATTAATTAGAAATTTCAGTTAATCAAATGTTGTAATATTATCAAGCATTAGGTCATTGAATGTTCAATTTCATCAGTGAAAACGAAATTGCTCAGTTCCAGTCGACACGTAGAAATTAAACACCAATTCACATTTTCGAGTTATAAAACTAAACCGCTATGCGTGAATGGTGAAGAATTTCTCTTTCAATTAACAAATCCATCTAGGGTTACGATTCAAAATTGAAAACTAAATAGGTAGAACTATCGTTATTTAAACTCTCGAAAACAATAAATTACTGTAAAAACCCTTCCAACATTTTTTTACACAGTGTGTGCTTTAAAAACCGATCGTACTTCAATAAATACCCTTTGATAATGCATTTTAACGCTTTGAGCATTCCATTTAAGCTTGCTTTGGTGGGTAAAAATGGAAATATATCGGAACTTCAACCAAGCGTGAAAAATCTTATCAGAGTAACCGCGGAAATTCATTTAAAATCGTCCTAAAATCCCGCTTGTGATTGGATCGCAAAATTAAATTGCAGTAGCATTTAGTTGCGCCTCTACCTGCCTTTTAAATCTAACTATGGTCACGTTTTTACGGCATTTGTCGTTTGGTATTGTTATTTTCACATAGACGTATATAAATAGTGTTTATGTTTTTAAGTAGAGGTTTAATAGGCTGAACACGTATACAATAATGTACGGTTGAAAAATAAAGCAACAAACCCAATTAAAACAGGTAAAGTTTGCTATTGTAAAATAAATCTCCCCTTTCATAATAGTGACATCGTCCTGTAATCCAGATACTAAGATGTTACGAATTGTGGATATGTATAGGCATGCACTGTCGATATGATACTCCCTGGTGTGGATTAACGTCCGCACGAGTGAGTACTACGTCTATCCGCAGTGCTATCCTGAAAATTAGACCTATTCGTATATACCGAGGCAAAAATGTGTTTCGGATTCCACTATAAACTGAAGGTCCCTTAGTTGCCATCAGCTGTATGAGCTATTAATTAACATCAGTGTCCAAGGAATAAGACTACAAGATCTCGCCACTCATTCTACACTCATCTCCGTTCATACTTGGCTTAAAACACATACTGCATTTTGTATGGTAGCCTTTTTACTGAAAGGTATTGAAAGTATTAAAGTAAATTATTTTGCTTTCTAATGAGAATGCGGATGCGAAGCGTCAAACGTTGCATGTTTATCTTTTGTTGAAAACACAATATTGAGTTGTCTTTCCAAATGCTATACCTAGGAATAAATTGAATAATCAAAACCTTTGCGACGATTGAAACCAACTTATTTGTATAATTCTATACTGAAACGTGACCAAAATAGCTGGAACATAGAACAATAACGTAGCCCCCATCACAGTTACGGCCTATAACATTCCCCTCAACTGCCAGTTAACCTTATTATGCCACATTAATTAACAAAGAAACCATCAACTTTAATACTTTCTTGTCGCGAAACCGGTTAAAACGTATATAGAACCTGTTGCGGCACAAACTCTAAAAGCAGTTTATGTTGTCGTTTCGTTGAATGGCACAAATTTAATTTTACATATCAAAATATAATTTTATGTAGGAATAAGGTACTTTAATGCCACAATTAAAATTGGTTGCCATTATTTTTCAGGGTTACGCGTTCCATATAACTGTTCCTGTGTTCAGTGTGAGGAAAAAATATAATTTTTTTGTAACATCAAATGTTAATTACATCGTAACATCGAATATAGTGATTAATTAAAACGTAATCAATGTTTATTAATATCCTCTAGGGTCTTGATAGAGTTATTGATTGCATTAACATATCACGCGCCATAAGCAATCCACTTCAATGAATGTAGTTTACTTCTTTTACACTTGTTATACACGAATATTGCGTCATTTATCTTTATGATTCTATTTTTTTCTCAAATAAACCATAATAGCTTATAAGTTCATTTACAGAATTTACTCTATATGCAAACCAACGTTAATATTTAACCAGTTTGTTTTCGCACAAAACTGTTCATTAATCTCTATATTATTGGTAATATCGACCTTATTAAGCCGCGGGGTTAAAGCCAGTTGTCGACCACAGTCTGTATTAAAGCTTAAACCCTTTTAAACGCTTCTGTGTTCGACAAATGAAATATTCCAGTTTATAACCACATGTGCAGGGCTAAGCCTGTCTAGCTCTTGGTTTAATGGATGTTCTATACGATCTATATAGAACAACGGCACACCACAACCGTTAATGGACCTGTACTAAGCTGGAAAAAGGTTCTAAGCTCGTCCCAAAAGGATGAACCTTGGTTGAATTTTAAATTTTAAAGGGGGTTACGGTTAGCAAGGAAAATGCGGGATTTTAATCTGAAACTCTAAATGTAGTTTTACTCATTTGGGGGTTTGTCTTGCAGCTAAAAATATTTTGGTTCACTGTAACACGTTGACCGTAAGTAATATTTTTTGTTTTTTTACCCTAAGACGCTATGCACGGGCTCGGGATAGTTTTGCACATTACTTCAGGCTAGAACTAGGGGTTGCGCTACTATCAGTTAGATAAAATCCATTCGTGATTTGGCGGGATTTGAACCCGGGGCCTCCGGGACCGAGGTCCCGCGCCCTAATCACTAGACCAGCTCGCTCCCCGAACATAATTAATATGTGACCAACTAACATACAACGAGGAAATGCATAGCCAAACGATACCAGTTCAAACAAGTTCTCAATATATACATTTTTTTCAATCATGCTATATGTTGAGAGGAAACTTCACCATTTCCCTAAAAAGCGTATAAATTGGCCCAAGAACCCAGTCTAAGTGATTTTGATTATTTAATAAGATATACAAGATGCAAAGCATATGAATGGTAGTTGAAAATTATTTAAATATCCCATAACATAAATTATACACATTTTCGATTGTATTCGATACAACCTGTGCAGCAACTTTGATTGTTTTTACCATCATTTACCTGTACACTCAGCCATATGCGTATTGTAAAACTATCAAACAGCTGTGTTTTGACCGAAAGTAACATCTTAGTGGGAAAAGAATGAAGAAATTACAAGGTTTTGTTTCCCAGAATGCGGTGGCAACTTTACACTGGTTAAAAACTTTCCACGCTTTATTCAGCTCAAAGAAATAACCTGCCAACAATATGTTTTTATTTCGCTAAAACTTGCAGAGCTAGGTGAACGGACTGTGTTAAGAAAGTTTTTCCTGGAATTGAGTTTTGTTATTAAACAATCTGATTCCTAGTAGCATTCCCTTTGTACAGTGATTTGTGTAAAGTTATGTTTGTTGCTGTGTACGTATAACCTTTTTTTCCATTTACTTGAAATGAATGTTTAGCACTTGTTACATTCGTTTGTTACTAAACAATCTGATTCCTAGTAGCATTCCCTTTATACAATGATTTGTGTAAAGTTATTTGTTGCTGTGTACGTATAACCTTTTTTTCCATTTACTTGAAATGAAAGTTTGTTACTATTTGAGCACGTGTTACATTCGTTATCAAAAATAAGCCATGAGTTGATGTTATAAATATATCAGTTTCAGTAATTAAAACCATGATTGTATTTTTAGTAGGTTCATTTTCGACCAATAAATCGTGCTTTAAAACACCATCTGAGTTATTCAACTTATTTTATCGATAGTTTTTAATTAGTTCATGTTGTCACCTGTTTCATGACTTTTTTCATGATTAGGAGTTATTTTTTATTTATTTTACTTTCTTATCCATAAACATAATGACATAACTAAAAAATTACATGGACACATAACGATTTAAAAGACAAAAGAACCACCAAATTAATTAAACACATTGACGAAAGTTCGAAATCACTTTCTACACATTGGAATGTATAAATATAACTGTTAAACATCCAAAATGTATCACTTCACTGACGTTGTCTTGACAGATGTAGTTTTGTTTCTTTCCGAGACCCCAGTCCCTTGTGGGGTCCCTCATCACTGTACATACGTTTGATTTCTCCCAGGGACAGGAGATGCTTACATTACAGTGCTTTCATTACACACGTAGAGCCCTGTAATTAAATCATTAGTTTTTTTAGGAATACTTATATTTATGTGCGTAATTTTTTTTCTTTGGCATGCATATCTACTACTTCACCTTACCAAATATGTTTTTTGTCATACTACAGCAAAAACAGCCGTTTGCAAGCGTTGCAGGTGTAAAGTAGCATTTTTACTCTCCAGGGAGTAAAAACCAGTTTTAGTCCCTAGGGAGTAAAAATCAGCTGTTTTAAACAGTTATAAATTTCGTTTGTGGCAATCGTATCAATCGAAACTTTTTATCTATTTATTTATAAGGTAGGGTTTTAGCCTATTGTTGTCAATTGCTCGACATATCGATGGTATGTATCACAATCGTAATAGATGAAATAATTGACTCACTAACTAAACAGCTGCTTATTTGCATTAGCAGATTTGTATACAAGCTAGAAGTCGTTTTGAAGGGTTATCTTTACATAACAACTATTTCGTTTTCTAGCTTTGTTTTTGATAATTAATTATGCAAAATGACAAAAAATATAGTTCATCACAGGGGCGAAAAGTGACTTTTTAACAAAAGAGTCACTTTAGGCCCTAGTGTTGAAATATACTATTTTGAAAGTCAATTGTTGTATTAAATGAGTTTTAAATGTGTCTCAGAGTAAGGTTAAAAATGGTAATGTTTAAATATAAAAAATATTAGCAATTCAGTTATGTTAATTCTTTTTTTACACGCAAAAACACATTAATGAATGACAGATACATTCGTATGTATGTGTAATTGATAAAATAATAACATTTCCATTGGATGATTTTAAGTTCAAGTTTCCAGTAATGGTAAAAAAAACCTATATTTCAAGCCTCTTACGCTTACATGCTTATTCCACGATACGAAAAGTATGTTGTTTTGCATTAATTGTTCATCAAAATTCCTAATCACAAACATTCCTTGTATCTAATATTCCCAAATATCCAAGAATCAAGTAAATAGGCTTCGATTGAACCAGGCGTTGCACAGATCCATTCAATGTAATATTTTAGTCCACATTTTTCTATTCAGTCCTTACATCTTATACAAAATATTACCATCCAAGTTGAGTAGTATTCCACCGTGTCTGTCTAGACTGCCGCCGCTAGAATTAAGAGCACCAATTACCCAGCTACCACTCTAACTGTTTTATGAGGAGCGTGACGTAATATTTTAAATTAATTATCTCACAATTATCCACCGGGAGCTTTTGTCTCCTTACTTTTATAATCTTTGTTTCCTCTTTCTCTACAAATGAAATATTGCCTCTTTTTCATCAAACTTTCAGTTAGAAGCGTGTTTTCCTCGTCGCCGTTTGGAAGAAATACCTTTAGTATTTTATAATGCATTCATACATCATAGTGTAAAGCTAGATTATTAGTTGTACTTATTTGAGCAATGGAAACCCTATTAATCCAAACCTACCTAACCTAACTTTAGGTTCATTAAATGTTGCTGCATTATAGAAAATCCTCTATTACACCCAAAAAGGGGAGCGAGCTGGTCTAGTGGTTAGTGCGCGGGACTCAGGTTCCTGGGGTCCCGGGTTCAAATCCAGCCAAATAACCAATGTAATTTATCTAAGTGATAATTCCTTAACCCTTAGGTCTAGCCTGAAGTAATGTGAAAACAATTCTGGTCTCGTACCTAGTATCCTAGGAAAAAAATAACACCCAAAAGACTAAATGCAACCAACATTAAAAAGAATCTAATAAGTAATTTTATTTAAAATGGCATTGTGTACTCTTCTGATTGTGGTGTTGTTTTCAGTGTTTTGCCTAAGTAAGCATACTTGTTCGCTTATTGGGCCTGGTGCTGACGATCACCATTTACCATCTTTTTAATGTATTTACCGACTTGTGAGTTGACAGTAAATGAAAATATACGATACACTAGTGTTATTAAATGTATATTTATTTACTTGTATAGAATATCTAAAATAGATTTTAATGTAAAATTGTTGTGCCAATGATTCACTTTTACCCCATTGCCATTAACGTGAAATCGCTTGTCCATTAGTGTATTGGGGCTAAGATGTAACGATTTGCGTTTAACCGATGTTCATCCAATCGTTAAAATTGTTTCTTTTGTTGCTGGCTGACAACTGTTTACTCATTAATACGTAATTCCAATAATCTTTACCTCAGTCGCTGAGTTAAAATTGGTCAGTGGTTTTTGTTTGTATATTCTGAATCGTCATTATCTTGTCAAATAAAGTATCCTTTTCCTACTTTTTTAGTTTTTAGAAAACATATAAATCAAGTCGTGGTGTTTGATTCACTTTCAAATGTGATTTAAGCTCTTTAGGTTGCCTAACTTATTTACTCAAAATCCAAGTAGCATTTAACGATCATAAACAATAACTGGATTCTAAGCCAGCATATAAGGTTCAGTTATATTTCATATGCTTTAGGAAGGCGTTAAGATACTTTCTATCTATCATTCCTGCAAAAATTAACTAAAATTTATTTTTGGATATTTTGTAATATTATTGATGTATATCCCACGTCATACAATCCTCTCAAACTAAAAATTCTCGTTTTCTTATAACTGTTGAGTATTACATCTTTAATGGCTTAATCATAATACACCCTGAGAATAGTTTAGTTCCAATCACCTCACTGTTTATAACGTCCTATTTAACCACGGCTTATAATTTTACGCCGAAAGCCCGCCGCGTGCCGATAGCCCGATAATCACGGGCCGTGGCGCTAGCGTGAGCCCAACCTCTAGATGGGCTAAGGGCTAAACTGGGCTTGTTGCTGACCCATTACCATCTTTATACAACTTTCCAAAGTAACGACTTCCTTAGCATGAACCTTTACTGAAGGGTATTAAGTTATTACCGCACGCAGTCTATCCCCTGTGATAATTCTGGGTGGAATGACTGTGGTGCTTACAAGTTTGAATTAATTTTTTGATAATTGTATTGGAATAACTGATATTGACTAATTACTTAATCGAAAAATTGTGTGTATTTAAACAACATTGTATTGATGTATTAAATGCAAATGTTTGTTTTTACCATGAAAGAAAAAAAGGTCCAAATTAGCAAAAATGTCCCGCTTTTTCCCTAGGGGTTCAGACAGTTTATTTCTTACATTCTATCAAGTTTGCACTTTCAAATAGATTATATATTTTGTATGACAAAAAAATTGTCCCGCTACTGTAAATATTTATTATTTAACTTGGTTATGCCCTATACGTATAATGGCTCAATTTCTTCAATATCTCTCTTTTGATGAGTTACGTTTCATTTTACTTCTGTTTTTCAATTGAGTATTGATTTATCTAATTTATTTTAATTAGCATTTTTATTTCGACTATGCTTTATTTCATTATTGTGAATTTGGATAGTAGTATTTCTTTATATTTTTGTTTATTTAATTAATTTAGGGGACCATTAGTTCTTTTTATAACCATATGTGCAAACTTTCTCGGATTTTTTTGGTAATATACGGTTACGAAACATAGAATGAATTTAAAAAACGAGGAATATAAATAATTATTTTTAGAAATTTAAGCTTCATATTAACGTATTAATAAACATTACAGGATTTATTTAAACTTTCAGCAGGGTTTACCTATTTTTTAGCAACAACTATATTGTCATTTAACAATTTCGATCAATAAGTCCAGGTCTACAACTTAGATCACCCTTCCGAGGCAGTCGTCGCCATGGATAAGCCGCAAGGGCTGGGAGTGATAATTAATTCAACGACGAACTGCTGACTAGGCCAGACCGCAAAGGGGGGATATTTTTTATATAAATTGCAATGTATTAAATTATAAAAGTTGTAATGCAAAAATCTACTCAGCATTTTAAACACATTTTAAACTAATGGTAATCTTGTTTTATATTTTGTTTTCATAGTAGTATGTACTATGACTACAAAAAAACGAAAAAAAAACAATGAATACATAGACGAAAAGGGTGAATGAATAACTGAATTAAATAACAGTAGGGTACGCACAGTCTTCAATATTTATTGTAATAAGAAAAATGTTGTATGCATGCCATGGGGTTTTCAATATTTCATTTCAAAAACGCTTGTATACGAAGTAAACGATTTCCTTTTTATTTTGTGTATGAGTCGTTTAAACTTTTTTATTTGTTCATTTTAGGATGTAAGTGTATTTTTGATGTTCATCAACGATATAATACGTAGCAAATACATTATAGTAGCTAACAATGTATTTGATTGTTATTTATAAGATTTAATTCTATTACATGCATTTATTCTTCATCATTTTTTTTTCTAAAAAAACACAAAACCCAATGCCAGGTCTAATTGCTTACAATGTACAAAATTTAATATGAAAGTTCATAGAGATGCATGAATAAGTTAGCTTTAAATGCAGTTCTTAACTTTTCATTATCCAATATTGTAGGCCTGGAGTAAATTGTGCCTCAATAACGATCATTCCACAGTTGTTAAACGATCGCTTCTACAGGTCAGAAGATACATGTGTTCATCGTAATTCCCTGCGATTGCCATTGGGGCTGTTTATCAGGAAAACCTCAGACAGTGTGAAATATCTGTGTCATTAGTACCCCATTATTGGGCTGCCTCTTAGCTGAATGGGGTTTGTAAGAGGAATTCTCCTCTTCTTGTTGGTTAACCTTTAATTTGTGTTGTTTTATACAGTAGGTGTATGGTGTTTAATACCTATCTACCAACCTGTGAAGAATTTTCCTAAGTAAAAAAAAAAAAATGGTAATGTAATAGAACTCAAAGGTTTTCAGCCATTTAGCGAGTTGTTATGTTATTTTGTTTAAAATTTACCTTTTGCATCCATATTTTTAATTTCGAAGCTGGGACTCATTAAAATTTGTTATATAGCAAAAGGTACATATCTATACCTTTTACTAAAATTACAGGACTTATAAAAAGTCAGAAAGCAACAAATTTAATTTGGAATTCCTGAGAACTGAGTTATGTATACAATATAAGAATGGAAAGTATTTTTCTCAATTTATTATTTAAATGCATGAAATGTTGGTTGTAGTTGGGTTTCAATGTATTGAAAAGGGCAGAAAACTAGCCTTATGATACAAGGGGCTTTTATTTTCCTAGCTCTGCATAATTACTTTTATTAATTTACACAAGTAACAAAATATAAACAAACGAAACACGATAAATACTTATGCCACTTATTATGTCCTTCATCATAACAAAACTTGTATTTCACCTACTAATGTAGTATTTACAATGTCTGTTTTCATTGTCATAACTTTCTCCCGTAAATATTGTAGAAAGACATAAAAAACTTTATTGATCTTCATAAAGACTATAAGCTCGTCTTATCGAGGCGTCCTGTAAATGTTTATGGTAATTTCATGATTTATTCCAATGATTTCGAAAGGGCATCTTGTTTTAGCGAGGAAGACATAAATATCCTCCGAAAAGCGGAATTACCTCTCTATAAAGTTTGCGAGATGCAGATAAGACATCCGGAACAGCTCCTGGCTCTTAATTGAAGTATAAATACCAAAGATGGAGAAAATCGAACGAGGAGACAATGTTTTACTTGCAAAATTATAAGGATTAAATTCCTTAAGATCATTATAACATTTTTATGAAAATATTCAACAAAGTATTTATTTTGTCAGTTGCTCTTGAAAATATTTTAAAATTAAACTTCTTGAGGATATAATTTTTCTTGTCATTAATCTTAGTTTGTATAAAAAAGTTAAAATACTGCGCACGAAAAGTAATATATTTTTAATATAAAATTCCCAGGTAAAATTAGAAGTAAACGTTTAATAGAAAACATTGTTTTTATTAGCTTTTAATCTCCTGTACGTGGATTTCTTGAAAAAAAAAAAACTCTCAGGTACTATTGTTTTACCTTTTTAAACTATTCACACTAACTTTAACAGATTAATATTTTTGAAGGGTAAACGGTTAGCAGAAAGGTGTTTATATATGATTAAATTGGTTTATATTCCGTGTTAGATAAGGAAATATTTAATTTTCTAAATATTGTACAAAGCGTTTTCAAACTTGGACTTGTTTTAAAACATCGATTGGCCACTGACGATCGGAAACGTCAATTAAAAGATTTCCCTCCTGGTCTGTGATTACGTGATTACGAGCAGCGCTTACAAATAAAACCTGATACTTGATCGGGCAGTTTACTTGGAATGCGCCTTGGGCAAAGTCCTTGACTTTGAAATACAAATCGGTCCTGCAGTGCAATTTTCAAAATTTAGATCACTTGGAGCATTTTCAAATCAATATTGTCGGAATATTGTTTATTTATAAATTAAATGTAAAATATCTAGGGATATTTTGCGATCTAATGCCTCTAGTTCAAAACGTTCTATAACCAACTTTGCAATAAAAATTTTTACTGAGTTTTGATTCTACAAATCAAATAATTTAAGATTATGATTTTCGGAAATTGTCAAAACATTTTAAATTTGTAACAAAATTGTTTGCAAAGGAAAAATACACATTATTTAAATAAATGTTTTATGTGGTTCAACAGTATACTTGGTGTAACCAAATCCAATCAATTTAAGTTAAGAAACAACTATATTCACCCTTAAAAACATACTCTAAGAAAATATTAGCGGGGTCAGTGTAAAAGCGTTTCTTCCACAATAGCGAAGAAGCAAAGTTTTCACAGGTGTAAAGTTTGGTCGCTCTTCATGTAGACTTGGCGAAACAAAGCGAAGCAATTTCCTAGTTCTCTTCACTAGTTTAACAACGAACGGGGTTCAGGATTATGTTTCACGTGCGAAAATCCTAAGTTAAATATGTTAGCGAGTATATTAATTTGAAAACTTAAGTTGAAGGATTGTATTTAATCCTCATGGATGACGGTTTTTGACAGTGAGCAAGTATGATGGTTTAGTTCTAGACTTCGGCTCCTAATGTCCCGGGTTCAAATCCCGTCAATGGCAAATGACGTTAGCTGTAGATAGCTGTATTGCCGCGACCCGTAAGGCTCAGTTTTAAAATAAAATGTTTCTAGACCAGAGCATCGTACAATATGAAGGCAGTAAAAGAAGAATATACATTTTCAAACAACTATTTTATTGATATAGTAAATAACTCCAGTATTTCCTAAGAAGGCAGATTTACATCATACATGTGAGTTACAACGCAATAACATCCACTCACATTTATGCACATTGCACGTCCTCGCTATCCAGTCAAGTGATCCGTCCTTGAAATGCGACAATGGTGACACTATAATTGAAACTGAACATCTCTTGACAAATGCCACTTCTGCATATTATACTGCAGTTATGGTGTAATTACAATTGACTAATACCTAATACACAATTGCCTGTGGTTTCAGCTATTACTAATCTGGTAAACTGGTTTTGATTTTGTACAATTTTAAGAAAACTTATTTACACATTACTTTAGGCTAGGCCTAGAGGGTTGCGGCATTATCACATTGATGAAATCCATTTGTGATTGGCGGGATTTGAACCGGGGACCTCAAACTCCAAAGCCACACGCTCTACCACTAGACTAGCTCGCTCCCATAGTAAAACAAATAAATAAATATTTGGTGACAGAGCGTAATTTATATATTTCAATGTGGTGTTATTAATATTAATTAATTACGTAAAACGCTTTTAGTTGCCTAATGCATTCTCATTCGTGTTGTAAGAAATAAAATCTAATTACTACGTTTGTTATTTCAGGCATTATCTGTAACTTTCGTACAACTTGTGTAATATTTCTATTGCTTAAAGATCTGGATTTTCTTAATTTAGAAATTTTATTTGACAGATATATTGTTCAAAAGTAATCTATAAACACATACTTACAAATGAACTTCTTTTGTAACCTCATAATAATACAACGAATTACCAGAATTACTAGCATCATGAGTATTGGAAATATTTTTAGAAACAATTGTTAGTTTTTTTACGTACCGTACTGAAGAATTATCAAAATATAATTTTTATTTATGATCACTGTTTGCTACATATGGCAACACTTATGTAAAATTGTACAATTATAGACTACTCCCTTATAAAATTTCACGTATCAGTAGGGGCCTATCTACATACAAGCAAAACACAATGTTGAAATGATCACACACCATCGCTTCCGCTCCCAATCCACAGTTAACCAAATAGCAACCGAAATAACGAAATAGCAGGGTCCACCCGTAAACTCACCGAAATCGGATCCAACAAATACGTGTAACAATTGTCATTCCTCTGAGTACCGGATTAGGCACGTCTCGCCCTCACTACTTCTCGGTTCTCGGTTCCCGGTACTCGGTTCCCAGTGGCACCACGTCGCCACACTCTTATTAACTCCGAATTCCAGCTTAATACTCGTGTCGATTCATTGGAGGTTTCACGTCATTATGAGAGCTCTATAATTTAGTCTCGGCGCTACAACACCACTATAAATCCCATGATTGCGCGGCAAAAAAACGCAGTTTCCTCATCAAAATATTGATGGGGCCAACATTTCGTAAAAAACCCGGTACTGATTAATAAGTTCAGATCGGATCTCGCATAAACTAGTCTTTGATTGCCCAAATCCGTCTATTATTTGTTCTCGCCTTTCAACACGGTATGATGCACGGCGGTTTTTACGTCGGGCATTTACCGCGGTGTAAAAACTTGCGGTTTTTGAGTACTTTTTGCCTGAATGTTTATAGGCTGTTGTAACGGCTTGTGGCTGCCATTGTTGGCTGTTATTGTCCTGACTGGTGTAACGCTGATTTACACGCACTCTAAAATGTTTATGAACCCCTATTTTCGCTGTTTCCATTATCGGCTGGGAAATACTACTGTAACAGAAGCTATTTATCGTATTTGTTGAGTACCGATTGTTCGATTGTCTTAACTGCTGTGGAGACTGTTAAAAAATATACCACATACAGTATAATAAGCACATGTTTGATTTTTTTTTATATCGAAAACAATGTGGCTGCTACCTTGTATAAGATATAGGAAGAATATGTTTATGTCCTACATGCCTAAAAGACTATATATTTGAAAGGTACCCGAAGTTATATTTCATTTTTATAGATTATTGTGGCCTGATTATATATCTTCAAAATAAGGTACGTTTAGCCTCTAAATTCCATCATGTAATGGTATGTAAGGTAACATCCAATATATCTTTCCAACTATCATGGTGTATCTGCTTTTATATTAAGATTTTCAAAGCATTTCATTAATTTTAAGCCGCCTCAAAAACTCTTAGACTTGTTTTTAATTCTCAAGAAATTTCCAACCCAAAAATGATTAAACCTCGTTAAACATAACAACAATTGATAACTAGCTCAAATATTTTAATTAAATTTTGTATATTTCATCACAATCAAAAATTGGATTCTAAAGCCATACAGTTATAAAGAAACCGATATTTCATTCAGAAGACGTTCTCACTGTGTCGATTATGAAGGTTAAATTACTCACATTGATTCCTCGGCTAGACGTATAAACGTATAATTGAGGACGTTTTTGTTAGAAATCCAATTAAGCTTCATGATATGTTGCAACTTCACTTGGACGTGTTATATCGTCTAGTCACTTGCAGTTATCGTGTGATATGCAGTCACTTTTCATGAAAAGGTTTTCTGGTGTACCATTTTATATTAAAAACGTATAAATAGTCAATAGATGTTGAAATACGTTATTAGAATATTTGTATCTATAGAACATTATTGGCGATTATTTAATTGCCATGCAGATGCTATACGTAGTGGAATTTTGCATAGTGATAATAATAAACGGTTTTTTGGGACTCATAGAAATCTGTAGCTTTGTATTACTATAATGTGAAAAAGTCAAAATATTTTTTGCTGATATTTTTTAAACGTTTGACATAAGCGACATTTGCTTTACTTTGAAATAGTTTGGTTATAATTCTATTAACACTAAGTGTAGGCCCAAATGCAATTCAAGGAGGAAATGAAAAGTTACTAACTTGATTTGTTTAAAACCCCGAATCACATTGTTAACATAACTTATAAATGTAACTAATTGGATTAAGGTTGAACTCCTGGAAAATATGGACGCAACAATAATTAAAAAAATTCTATACAAGCTCTAACCCCACCTAAAATTACGTCTACTTTCAATCACGTTTAAAATGTTGACCGCATCCCCTAGCAGGGTGGAAATTGGAAAACGTCCGTGGATTAATACAACAAGCGGACTATTAGTGGTTGCAAATTAGTCCATTAAACATGTAAATTCAGTGAGCCATTAAAAGGAGCATTAGGGTTGGGGTGAGAGATGACTAGGGTGTGTTAAACCTATCAGAGGCTAAAGCATCAATATTTTTTAATCCCAAAATAGACATATCGAAACTTGACCTTGTGAGCTTCTTAGTAGCATGATAATGTTTCTTATTGAATTTCAATTAGTATTAAAATATTCTACATTATTTACTTACCTAACAAAACATATTACAGAATGTACAAATCAATGTAATGGTCACACATGTTTTGTTGAGTGTTGATTTTGTGACTAATCCTCTTTGGCAAGTATACAATAATCTTTACCCCAGCTTATTTAAAAACAGACATTGACAAGCAAAACTATACATCTACTCATGGTGTTGGCATTTTTACTCTGATTATTACCTTTTACGATACCTTCAATTATAAACTCCTATTCATCAAAGAAAACACCCCATTAAAAACAAATCTTTGAACGAAAATGCCTTTCAAAGATTTTAAGTCACAAAGATGGCGGTGCATTATAATCATTAGCGATAAAAGCTTAAAGATTCGTCTGTGAAATAAAATACAAGATGAATCCCTTCTACCGCTTGTATTCGAACAGTTTATTTTCATGTCGGAAAATTATAAAAAGACATTTGTAAAGGACGATTTCAAAGGGCTTGCTCGGTATCTGGTTGAACGGCAGTTGTGAAATCAACGATTACCATCTGAAAGTCGAATTATTATGGGTCAACCCTCCTCCATCCCGCCCTTAAAATGATTAATGCATAATAGAGTTGAAGACTTGAAATAAAGCAACAAACCCAATTAAAACAGGTAAAGTTTGCTATTGTAAAATAAATCTCCCCTTTCATAATAGTGACATCGTCCTGTAATCCAGATACTAAGATGTTACGAATTGTGGATATGTATAGGCATGCACTGTCGATATGATACTCCCTGGTGTGGATTAACGTCCGCACGAGTGAGTACTACGTCTATCCGCAGTGCTATCCTGAAAATTAGACCTATTCGTATATACCGAGGCAAAAATGTGTTTCGGATTCCACTATAAACTGAAGGTCCCTTAGTTGCCATCAGCTGTATGAGCTATTAATTAACATCAGTGTCCAAGGAATAAGACTACAAGATCTCGCCACTCATTCTACACTCATCTCCGTTCATACTTGGCTTAAAACACATACTGCATTTTGTATGGTAGCCTTTTTACTGAAAGGTATTGAAAGTATTAAAGTAAATTATTTTGCTTTCTAATGAGAATGCGGATGCGAAGCGTCAAACGTTGCATGTTTATCTTTTGTTGAAAACACAATATTGAGTTGTCTTTCCAAATGCTATACCTAGGAATAAATTGAATAATCAAAACCTTTGCGACGATTGAAACCAACTTATTTGTATAATTCTATACTGAAACGTGACCAAAATAGCTGGAACATAGAACAATAACGTAGCCCCCATCACAGTTACGGCCTATAACATTCCCCTCAACTGCCAGTTAACCTTATTATGCCACATTAATTAACAAAGAAACCATCAACTTTAATACTTTCTTGTCGCGAAACCGGTTAAAACGTATATAGAACCTGTTGCGGCACAAACTCTAAAAGCAGTTTATGTTGTCGTTTCGTTGAATGGCACAAATTTAATTTTACATATCAAAATATAATTTTATGTAGGAATAAGGTACTTTAATGCCACAATTAAAATTGGTTGCCATTATTTTTCAGGGTTACGCGTTCCATATAACTGTTCCTGTGTTCAGTGTGAGGAAAAAATATAATTTTTTTGTAACATCAAATGTTAATTACATCGTAACATCGAATATAGTGATTAATTAAAACGTAATCAATGTTTATTAATATCCTCTAGGGTCTTGATAGAGTTATTGATTGCATTAACATATCACGCGCCATAAGCAATCCACTTCAATGAATGTAGTTTACTTCTTTTACACTTGTTATACACGAATATTGCGTCATTTATCTTTATGATTCTATTTTTTTCTCAAATAAACCATAATAGCTTATAAGTTCATTTACAGAATTTACTCTATATGCAAACCAACGTTAATATTTAACCAGTTTGTTTTCGCACAAAACTGTTCATTAATCTCTATATTATTGGTAATATCGACCTTATTAAGCCGCGGGGTTAAAGCCAGTTGTCGACCACAGTCTGTATTAAAGCTTAAACCCTTTTAAACGCTTCTGTGTTCGACAAATGAAATATTCCAGTTTATAACCACATGTGCAGGGCTAAGCCTGTCTAGCTCTTGGTTTAATGGATGTTCTATACGATCTATATAGAACAACGGCACACCACAACCGTTAATGGACCTGTACTAAGCTGGAAAAAGGTTCTAAGCTCGTCCCAAAAGGATGAACCTTGGTTGAATTTTAAATTTTAAAGGGGGTTACGGTTAGCAAGGAAAATGCGGGATTTTAATCTGAAACTCTAAATGTAGTTTTACTCATTTGGGGGTTTGTCTTGCAGCTAAAAATATTTTGGTTCACTGTAACACGTTGACCGTAAGTAATATTTTTTGTTTTTTTACCCTAAGACGCTATGCACGGGCTCGGGATAGTTTTGCACATTACTTCAGGCTAGAACTAGGGGTTGCGCTACTATCAGTTAGATAAAATCCATTCGTGATTTGGCGGGATTTGAACCCGGGGCCTCCGGGACCGAGGTCCCGCGCCCTAATCACTAGACCAGCTCGCTCCCCGAACATAATTAATATGTGACCAACTAACATACAACGAGGAAATGCATAGCCAAACGATACCAGTTCAAACAAGTTCTCAATATATACATTTTTTTCAATCATGCTATATGTTGAGAGGAAACTTCACCATTTCCCTAAAAAGCGTATAAATTGGCCCAAGAACCCAGTCTAAGTGATTTTGATTATTTAATAAGATATACAAGATGCAAAGCATATGAATGGTAGTTGAAAATTATTTAAATATCCCATAACATAAATTATACACATTTTCGATTGTATTCGATACAACCTGTGCAGCAACTTTGATTGTTTTTACCATCATTTACCTGTACACTCAGCCATATGCGTATTGTAAAACTATCAAACAGCTGTGTTTTGACCGAAAGTAACATCTTAGTGGGAAAAGAATGAAGAAATTACAAGGTTTTGTTTCCCAGAATGCGGTGGCAACTTTACACTGGTTAAAAACTTTCCACGCTTTATTCAGCTCAAAGAAATAACCTGCCAACAATATGTTTTTATTTCGCTAAAACTTGCAGAGCTAGGTGAACGGACTGTGTTAAGAAAGTTTTTCCTGGAATTGAGTTTTGTTATTAAACAATCTGATTCCTAGTAGCATTCCCTTTGTACAGTGATTTGTGTAAAGTTATGTTTGTTGCTGTGTACGTATAACCTTTTTTTCCATTTACTTGAAATGAATGTTTAGCACTTGTTACATTCGTTTGTTACTAAACAATCTGATTCCTAGTAGCATTCCCTTTATACAATGATTTGTGTAAAGTTATTTGTTGCTGTGTACGTATAACCTTTTTTTCCATTTACTTGAAATGAAAGTTTGTTACTATTTGAGCACGTGTTACATTCGTTATCAAAAATAAGCCATGAGTTGATGTTATAAATATATCAGTTTCAGTAATTAAAACCATGATTGTATTTTTAGTAGGTTCATTTTCGACCAATAAATCGTGCTTTAAAACACCATCTGAGTTATTCAACTTATTTTATCGATAGTTTTTAATTAGTTCATGTTGTCACCTGTTTCATGACTTTTTTCATGATTAGGAGTTATTTTTTATTTATTTTACTTTCTTATCCATAAACATAATGACATAACTAAAAAATTACATGGACACATAACGATTTAAAAGACAAAAGAACCACCAAATTAATTAAACACATTGACGAAAGTTCGAAATCACTTTCTACACATTGGAATGTATAAATATAACTGTTAAACATCCAAAATGTATCACTTCACTGACGTTGTCTTGACAGATGTAGTTTTGTTTCTTTCCGAGACCCCAGTCCCTTGTGGGGTCCCTCATCACTGTACATACGTTTGATTTCTCCCAGGGACAGGAGATGCTTACATTACAGTGCTTTCATTACACACGTAGAGCCCTGTAATTAAATCATTAGTTTTTTTAGGAATACTTATATTTATGTGCGTAATTTTTTTTCTTTGGCATGCATATCTACTACTTCACCTTACCAAATATGTTTTTTGTCATACTACAGCAAAAACAGCCGTTTGCAAGCGTTGCAGGTGTAAAGTAGCATTTTTACTCTCCAGGGAGTAAAAACCAGTTTTAGTCCCTAGGGAGTAAAAATCAGCTGTTTTAAACAGTTATAAATTTCGTTTGTGGCAATCGTATCAATCGAAACTTTTTATCTATTTATTTATAAGGTAGGGTTTTAGCCTATTGTTGTCAATTGCTCGACATATCGATGGTATGTATCACAATCGTAATAGATGAAATAATTGACTCACTAACTAAACAGCTGCTTATTTGCATTAGCAGATTTGTATACAAGCTAGAAGTCGTTTTGAAGGGTTATCTTTACATAACAACTATTTCGTTTTCTAGCTTTGTTTTTGATAATTAATTATGCAAAATGACAAAAAATATAGTTCATCACAGGGGCGAAAAGTGACTTTTTAACAAAAGAGTCACTTTAGGCCCTAGTGTTGAAATATACTATTTTGAAAGTCAATTGTTGTATTAAATGAGTTTTAAATGTGTCTCAGAGTAAGGTTAAAAATGGTAATGTTTAAATATAAAAAATATTAGCAATTCAGTTATGTTAATTCTTTTTTTACACGCAAAAACACATTAATGAATGACAGATACATTCGTATGTATGTGTAATTGATAAAATAATAACATTTCCATTGGATGATTTTAAGTTCAAGTTTCCAGTAATGGTAAAAAAAACCTATATTTCAAGCCTCTTACGCTTACATGCTTATTCCACGATACGAAAAGTATGTTGTTTTGCATTAATTGTTCATCAAAATTCCTAATCACAAACATTCCTTGTATCTAATATTCCCAAATATCCAAGAATCAAGTAAATAGGCTTCGATTGAACCAGGCGTTGCACAGATCCATTCAATGTAATATTTTAGTCCACATTTTTCTATTCAGTCCTTACATCTTATACAAAATATTACCATCCAAGTTGAGTAGTATTCCACCGTGTCTGTCTAGACTGCCGACGCTAGAATTAAGAGCACCAATTACCCAGCTACCACTCTAACTGTTTTATGAGGAGCGTGACGTAATATTTTAAATTAATTATCTCACAATTATCCACCGGGAGCTTTTGTCTCCTTACTTTTATAATCTTTGTTTCCTCTTTCTCTACAAATGAAATATTGCCTCTTTTTCATCAAACTTTCAGTTAGAAGCGTGTTTTCCTCGTCGCCGTTTGGAAGAAATACCTTTAGTATTTTATAATGCATTCATACATCATAGTGTAAAGCTAGATTATTAGTTGTACTTATTTGAGCAATGGAAACCCTATTAATCCAAACCTACCTAACCTAACTTTAGGTTCATTAAATGTTGCTGCATTATAGAAAATCCTCTATTACACCCAAAAAGGGGAGCGAGCTGGTCTAGTGGTTAGTGCGCGGGACTCAGGTTCCTGGGGTCCCGGGTTCAAATCCAGCCAAATAACCAATGTAATTTATCTAAGTGATAATTCCTTAACCCTTAGGTCTAGCCTGAAGTAATGTGAAAACAATTCTGGTCTCGTACCTAGTATCCTAGGAAAAAAATAACACCCAAAAGACTAAATGCAACCAACATTAAAAAGAATCTAATAAGTAATTTTATTTAAAATGGCATTGTGTACTCTTCTGATTGTGGTGTTGTTTTCAGTGTTTTGCCTAAGTAAGCATACTTGTTCGCTTATTGGGCCTGGTGCTGACGATCACCATTTACCATCTTTTTAATGTATTTACCGACTTGTGAGTTGACAGTAAATGAAAATATACGATACACTAGTGTTATTAAATGTATATTTATTTACTTGTATAGAATATCTAAAATAGATTTTAATGTAAAATTGTTGTGCCAATGATTCACTTTTACCCCATTGCCATTAACGTGAAATCGCTTGTCCATTAGTGTATTGGGGCTAAGATGTAACGATTTGCGTTTAACCGATGTTCATCCAATCGTTAAAATTGTTTCTTTTGTTGCTGGCTGACAACTGTTTACTCATTAATACGTAATTCCAATAATCTTTACCTCAGTCGCTGAGTTAAAATTGGTCAGTGGTTTTTGTTTGTATATTCTGAATCGTCATTATCTTGTCAAATAAAGTATCCTTTTCCTACTTTTTTAGTTTTTAGAAAACATATAAATCAAGTCGTGGTGTTTGATTCACTTTCAAATGTGATTTAAGCTCTTTAGGTTGCCTAACTTATTTACTCAAAATCCAAGTAGCATTTAACGATCATAAACAATAACTGGATTCTAAGCCAGCATATAAGGTTCAGTTATATTTCATATGCTTTAGGAAGGCGTTAAGATACTTTCTATCTATCATTCCTGCAAAAATTAACTAAAATTTATTTTTGGATATTTTGTAATATTATTGATGTATATCCCACGTCATACAATCCTCTCAAACTAAAAATTCTCGTTTTCTTATAACTGTTGAGTATTACATCTTTAATGGCTTAATCATAATACACCCTGAGAATAGTTTAGTTCCAATCACCTCACTGTTTATAACGTCCTATTTAACCACGGCTTATAATTTTACGCCGAAAGCCCGCCGCGTGCCGATAGCCCGATAATCACGGGCCGTGGCGCTAGCGTGAGCCCAACCTCTAGATGGGCTAAGGGCTAAACTGGGCTTGTTGCTGACCCATTACCATCTTTATACAACTTTCCAAAGTAACGACTTCCTTAGCATGAACCTTTACTGAAGGGTATTAAGTTATTACCGCACGCAGTCTATCCCCGTGATAATTCTGGGTGGAATGACTGTGGTGGCGCTTACAAGTTTCATTTAAATTGATATTTATTTTTTATTGTACGGGGGAATAACTGATATTGACTAATTACTTAATTGCAAAATTTTGTGTATTCAGACAACATTGTATTGATGTATTTAGGTAAATGTGTGTTAGATTGTTTTACCATGAAAGATAAATCAATGAAACAATTTAGCAAAAATGTTTGGACACTAAGATTACTTAAAAAAGTATTCCCATTTTTTTCCTATGAGTTCAGACATTCTATTTCTTACATTCTATCAAGTTTGCACTTTCAAATAGATAATATGACAAACTAAAAAACTGTTCCACTACTGAAATTATTTATTATTTGACTTGGTTATGCCATGTACGTATAATGGCTTAATTTCTTCAATTTCTCTCTTTTGATGAATTACGTTTCATTTTACTGTTGTTTTTCAATTATATATTGATTTATAGATATTTTTATTAACATTTTTATCTCGGCTATGATTTATTTCATAATTGTGAAATTTGTAAATAGTATTTCTTTATATTTTTGTTATTAATTTATTTTAGGGACCATTAGTCCTTTTTATAACCTCATGTGCAAACATTCTCAGACTTTTTTGGTAATATACGGTTACGAAATAAAGTATCAATATGAACGAGGAATACCAATAATTATTTTTAGAAATTTAACCTCCAAATCATTGTATCAACAAACATTACAGAATATACAGGGTGTTTTTTTAAAAACTTGCATCTTTATTTATGTAAAAACCGCAATAGATATAAATATGCAGTTTGCGGGAATCATCTATTGACGTAGGGGGACCAATTGTTTTGAATTCAACGTTACATTCACATTCCCCCCCTTTCCCCCCTGCCCCCAACTTAATTTTTTTAAATAGCAAGGTACCCCTTGTGACATATCAAATAAAAGAGCATGAAAAAAGAAAATGTTTGATGAAAAAAATTGAAAATCGGTTCATAAATTTGTGAGATATTCCCCCCCTTACCCCCCCCGGAACTTAATTTTTTTTTAATAGCAAAGTACCCCTTGTGACATATCAAATGAAAGAGCATAAAAAAAGAAAAATTTTGGTGAAATTTATTTTTCATTTCATATGTCACAAGGGCGGGTATCTTGCTATTAAAAAACAAGTTATGGGTAGGGGAAAAGGGGGGTGATTATCTCACAAATTCATGAGCCGATTTTAATTTTTTTTTCACCAAAAATTTTCTTTTTTCATGCTCTTTCATTTGATATGTCACAAGGGGTACTTTGCTATTAAAAAAAAATAAGTTCCGGGGGGGTGAGGGGGGGAATATCTCACAAATTTATGAACCGATTTTCAATTTTTTTTCATCAAACATTTTCTTTTTTTATGCTCTTTTATTTGATATGTCACAAGGGGTACCTTGCTATTTAAAAAAATTAAGTTGGGGGCAGGGGGGGAAAGGGGGGGAATGTGAATGTAACGTTGAATTCAAAACAATTGGTCCCCCTACGTCAATAGATGATTCCCGCAAACTGCATATTTCTATCTATTGCGGTTTTTACATAAATAAAGATGCAAGTTTTAAAAAAAACACCCTGATTTAAATTTTCAGTAGGTTTTACCAAACTTTTTAGCCACACCAATATTGATTAACAATTTCGATCAATAAGTCCAGGTCTACAACTTAGATCACCCTTCCGAGGCAGTCGTCGCCATGGCTAAGCCGCAAGGGCTGGGAGTGATAATTAATTCAACGACGGACTGCTGACTAGCTCGGACCGCAAAGGGGAGCTATTTTAAATTTACAAGTTCAAAAGTATTAAATTATAAAAATTTTTATATTTTATAATTTTTTTATTTTTAAAAATATGTATTATGCATGCCACAGGGTTTTTAGTATTTCATTTTAAATGAGCTCTTATATCTAAAGTAAACTGTTTTATTTTTATTTTCATATGAGTTTTAACTTATTTTATTTGTTCATTTTAGTAAGTAAGCGTATTTGTTACGTGCATATTAACGAGATCTAATACGTAGCAAACATATTTGCAGTAGCTAACAATGTATTTGATTGTTATTTATAAGATTTCACCATCATATGTATTTATTCTTCATTACTTTCTTAAATCACACAAAACGCAAAGCCAGGTCTAATTGCTTACAATGTACAAAATTGAATATGAAAGTACATAGAGGTTCATGAATAAGTTAGCTTTCAATGCAGTTCTTCACATTTCATTATCCAATATTGTAGGCCTGGTGTAAATAGACTGATACGGTGATGTCTTGTAATCCAGCTACTAGGTTCACGAATTGTGGATATTTATAGAAATGCACTGTGGATGCGATATTCCCTGGTGTGGATTAACATCCGCACTAGTGAGTACTACGACTATCCGCAGTACTATCCTAAGTCAAAAATGTGGTTCGGATTCCACTATAAACTGTAGGTCCCTTAGTTGCCAGCTTATGTCGGCCTTAGTCACTAACAAGACTTCAAGATCACATCACTCATCCTACACTCCATTCATACTTGGCTTAAAATACCTACTTTGTATGGTCGCCATTTCAATGAAAAGTATTAAATTGTGCCTCAATAACGATCATTACACAGTTGTTAAACGATCGTTTCTACAGGTCAGAAGATACATGTGTTCATCGTAATTCCCTGCGATTGCCATTGAGGCTGTTTATCACGAAAACCTCAGACAGTGTGAAATATCTGGGTCATTAGTACCCCATTATTGGGCTGCCTCTTAGCTGAATGGAGTTTCTAAGAGGAATTCTCCTCTTCTTGTTGGTTAACCTTTAATTTGTGTTGTTTTATCGGTGTATGGGGTTTTATACCTCTAATGAATTTTTCTGGGTCAAAATAAATGGTAATGTAATAGAACTCAATGGTTTTTAGCCGTTTAGCGATTTCCTTTGTTATTTTGTTTACAATTTTTCTTTTGCATCCATATATTTCGTTTCTCAGCCAGGAATTTGTTTTATAGCAATGGGTACATATTTATACCTTTTACTAAAATTACAGGAATTAAACATCAGAAAGCAATAAGTGTAATTTTGAACAGCTGAGAACTGAGTTATGTATACAGTATAAGGATGGAAAGTATTTTTCTCAATCTATTATATACCATAATGCATGAAATGTTGGTTGTAGTTGGGTTTCAATGTATTGAAATGTCCGGAAAACTAGCCTTATGATACAAGAGGCTTTTATTTTCCTAGCTCTGCATACTTACTTTTATTAAATTACATAAGTAACAAAAAGTTAACAAACTAGACACGATAAATACTTATACCACTTATTATGTCCTTCATCATAACAAAACTTGTATTTCACCCACTAATGCAGTATTTACAAAGTCTGTTTTCATTGTCATAACTTTCTCCCGTAAATGATGTATAAAGACATAAAAAACTTTATTGATCTTCATAAAGACCATAAGCTCGTCTTATCGAGGCGTCCTGTAAATGTTTATGGTAATGTAAGGATTTATTCCAATGATTTCGAAAGGGCATCTTGTTTTAGAGAGGAAGACATAAATATCCTCCGAAAAGCGGAATTACCTCTCTATAAAGTTTGCGAGATGCAGATAAGACATCCGGAACAGCTCCTGGCTCTTAATTGAAGTATAAATACTAAAGATGGGGAAAATCGAACGAGGAGACAGTGTTTTACTTGCAAAATTATAAGGATTAAATTCCATAAGATCATTATTACATTTTTAGAAAATATTCAACAAAATATTTATTTTGTCAGTTGCTCCTCTAAAATTTTAAAATTAAAATACTTCGTGAGAGTATCATTTTTCTTGTCATGACTCTTAGTTTGTAAAACAAGTTAAAATACTGCGCACTAAGAGTAATATATTTTTAATTAAAAATTCCAAGGTAAAATTAGAAGTAAACATTTAATAGAAAACATTGTTTTATTAGCTTTTAATCTCCCGTACGTAGATTTCTTGAAAAAAAAAACTCTCAGGTACTATTTGTTTTACTTCACTAACGTTACCAGATTAATATTTTTAAGGGTAAACGGTTAGCAGAAGAGTGTTTATAGATGATTAAACTGGTTTATATTTAGTGATAGATGAGGAAATATTTAATTTTCTAAATATTTTACAAAGGTTTACAAACATGGACTTGTCTAAAATAGCGATTGGCCACTTTCGATCGGATACGTCAATTAAAAGATTTCCCTCCTGGTCTGTAATTACGTGATTATGAGCAGCGCTTGTATTCACAAATAAAACCTGATACTTGATCGGGCAGTTTGGAATGCGCCGGAGGCAAAGTCCTTGACTTTGACTTTATGATACAAATCAGTCCAGTAGTCTTCAAAATTTAGATCACTTGGAGCATTTTAAAATCAATATTGTCGGAATATTTTTTTATGTCAGCACATAAATTAAACGTAAAATATCTAGAGATATTTTGCGTTCTTATGCCTTTAGTTCAAACGTTCTCTGACAAAATTTTCAATAAAACATTTAACTGAGTTATACTACAAAAGCAAATTATTCAAAATTATATTTTTCATAAGTAATGGAAAAATACACATTATTTAAATAATTATGTTTAATGTAGTTCAATAGTATACTGGTAACAAAATCCAATAAATTTCAGATAAGAAACAACTATATTCACCCTTATTAATAAATACATACTGTAAGAAAATATTAGCGGGGTCAGTGTAAAAGCGTTTCTTCCACAATAGCGAAGAAGCAAAGTTTTCACAGGTGTAAAGTTTGGTCGCTCTTCATGTAGACTTGGCGAAACAAAGCGAAGCAATTTCCTAGTTCTCTTCACTAGTTTAACAACTAACAGGGTTCAGAATTATGTTTCGCTTGTGAAAATCCTGTTAGCGTGTATATTAATTTGAAAACTTAAGTTGACTGTAGGGTTGTATTTAATCCTCATGGATAAACGGTTCAATATATCTTTTTGACTGGCAGTGAGCAAGTATGATGGTTAAGTTCTTGACTTCGGCCTCTAATGTCCCGGTTTCAAATCTCGTCAATGGCAAATGACGTTTAGATATAGATGGCTTGTGTTACTGCGACCCGCAAGGCCCAAGAGCCTAGTATCGTAGGATATGATGGTAGTAAAAGAAGAATATACACTTTCAAACAAATATCTTATTGATATAGTAAATAACTCCAGTACTTCCTAAGAAGGCAGATTTACATCATACATGTGTTACAACGCAACAACATCCACTCACATTTATGCACATTGCACGTCCTCATCCAGTCAAGTGATCCGTCCTTGACAACAATGCGACAATGGTGACACTATAATTGAAACTGAACATCTCTTGACAAATGCCACTTCTGCATATTATACTGCATGGTTATGGTGTAATTACAATTGACTAATACATAATACACAATAGCCTGTGGTTTCTGCTATTAATAATCTGTTAAACTGGTTTTGGTTTTGTACAATTCTAAGAAAACTTAGTAACTGTATACAGTTCTAGTCTGGAACTGTTTTACACGTTACTTTAGGCTAGGCCTAGAGGGTTGCGGCATTATCACATAGATAAAATCCATTGGTGATTGGCGGGATTTGAACCCGGGACCTCGAGCTCCAAAAACCCTGTCTCTACCACTATACTAGCTCACTCCCACAAGTAAAATAAATAAATAACTGGTGACAGAGTATAATTTTTATTTAAACATTTCAATGTAGTATTATTTTTATTAATTAATTACAGTACGTAAAAGGCTTTAGTTGCCTAATTAATTCTAATTCCTGTTGTAAGGAATTAATAAAAATTACCACGTGTTTTATTTCAGGGATTATCTGTAAACTTTCATTCAATTTGTGTAGTATTTATATTGCCTAAATATCTCAATTTGCCTAATTTAGACATTTTTATTGACAGATATATTGTTCGAAAGCAATCTATAAACACATACATGTTTACAAATTTACTTATTTTTATCCTTTAATACAACGAATTACCAGAATTACCATCAAGTATTGGTAATATTTTAGAAAAAATTGTTAATTGTTTTACGTACCGTACTGACGATTTATCAAAATATGTTTAATTTTTTATTTTTGACCACTGTTTGCTACATGTGGCAACACTTATGTAAAATTGTACAATTATAGACTACTCCCTTATATAATTTCACGTATCAGTATCTACATTCAAGCAAAACAAGTTGATATGATCACGCACCATCGCTTCCGCTCCCAATCCACAGTTAACCAAATAGCAACCGAAATAACGAAATAGCAGGGTCCACCCGTAAACTCACCGAAATCGGATTCAACAAATACGTGTAACAATTGTCATTCCTCTGAGTACCGGATTAGGCACGTCTCGCCCTCACTACTCCTCGGTTCTCGGTTCCCGGTACTCGGTTCCCAGTGGCACCACGTCGCCACACTCTTATTAACTCCGAATTCCAGCTTAATACTCGTGCCGATTCATTGGAGGTTTCACGTCATTATGAGAGCTCTATAATTTAGTCTCGGCGCTACAACACCACTATAAATCCCATGATTGCGCGGCAAAAAACGCAGTTTCCTCATCAAAATATTGATAGGGCCAACATTTCGTAAAAAACCCGGTACTGATTAAAGAGTCCAGATCGGATCTCGCATAAACTAGTCTTTGATTGCCAAAATCCGACTATTATTTGTTCTCGCCTTTCAACACAGTATGATGCACGGCGGTTTTTACATGGGCATTTACCGCGGTGTAAAAACTTGCGGTTTTTGAGTACTTTTTGCCTGAATGTTTATAGGCTGTTGTAACGGCTTGTGGCTGCCATTGTTGGCTGTTATTGTCCCGACTGGTGTAACGCTGATTTACACACACTCTAAAATGTTTATGAACCCCTATTTTGCTGTTTCTATTATCGGCTGGGAAATACTACTGTAACAGAAGCTATTTATCGTATTTGTTGAGTACCGATTGTTCGATTGTCTTAACTGCTTTGGAGTGTTTAAAATACAACATACAGTATATTTAGCACATGTTTTTTACGTTATAATATACCCAAGACTTATCGTCTTGAAGCCATCCCATTTTTTATACTCAGTGTACAGCTGTTTCGGCTTCATAAAGCCATCTTCAGCACATTCAAACAGCTGTACACTGAGTACAAAAACTGGATTGCTTCAAAACGGCAAGTCTTATGTATTATAACATTTATAAAGCAAATCCTGTTCAGCCAACCACAAAGTATGTTTTTTTATATTAAAAATAATGTGGCTGCTACCTAGTATAAGATATAGGAAGAATATGTTTATGTCCAACATGCCTAAAAGAGTATATATTTGAAAGGTACCCATAAAACTGTTGACAGATTCGTTTATTGTTCAGAAGTTAAATTTAATTTTTTAGATGATTTTGACCTGATTATATATCTTCAAAATAAGGTACTTTTAGCCTATAAATTCCCTCATCATGTTTACGGAAGAATGTAACATAACTTCTGATACAACTTTGAAAACACCATGTTCATCTGCTTTTATATTAAAGTTTTTAAAGATTTTCATTTATTTGAAGCCGTTTCAAATACTACACAGGCAAGTTTTTAATTCACAAGAAATTTCCTGCCCAAAAATGATTAAACCTCAATAAAAAAAAATCGATAACTAATTCAAGTATTTGATTACATTTTTTATATTTCATCGCAATCAAAAATTGGATTCTAAAGCTATACAGTTATAAAGACCCTGCTATTTCATTGAGAATATGTTCTCACTGTGTCTATTATGAAGGTTAAATTACTCACACTGATTCCTCGGCTAGACGTATAAACGTATAATTGAGGACGTTTTTGTGAGAAAATCCAATTAAGCTTCATGATATGTTGCAACTTCACTTGGACGTGTTATATCGTCTAGTCACTTGCAGTTATCGTGTGAGATGCATTTTAAGTCACTTTTCATTAAAAGGTTTTCTGGCGTACCATTTTAGATTAAAAACGTATAAATAGTCAATAGATGTTGAAATACAAAATTAGAATATTTGCATCTATAGAAAATTTACGATTGTTTAATTATCATGTAGATGGTATACGTAGTATATAGAATTTTGCATGGTGTAATAATACATTATTTTTTTGGGACTCGTATACATCTGTAGTTTTGTTTTACTATAAAGTGAAAAAGTCAAAATATTTTTTTCTGTTGTTTTTTAAACATTTGACATAAGCGATATTTGCTCTACTTAGAAATAGTTTGGTTAAAAATCTATTTTCACTAAGTGTATGCCCAAATGCAATTCAAGGAGGAAATGAAAAGTTTTTTATTTGATTTGTTTTAAGCCCCGAATCACATGATTAACATAACTTATAAATATAATTAATTGGATGAAGGTTAAACTCCTGGAAAATATGGACGCAACAATAATTAAAAAGGCTATACACATTCCAACCCTGCTTAAAAATGCGTCTACTTTCAATCACGTTTAAAATGTTGACCACATCCCCTATATCCGATTGGAAATTCGAAAACATCCCTAGATTAATACAACAAGCGGACTATTAGTGGTTGCAAATTAGTCCATTAAACATGTAAATTCAGTGAGCCATTAAAAGGAGCATTAGGGTTGGGGTGAGAGATGACTAGGGTGTGTTAAACCTATCAGAGGCAAAAGTTATCAATAATCTTTACCCTACAATAGACATATCGAAAATTGACGTTATGAGCAAATGCTTGTTAGTCGCATGATTATGTTTTTTTATTGATTTCAATTAGTATTAAAAAGATTATATACATTATTTACTTACCTAACAAAACAAATTAAAGATTTTACAAATCATTGTAGTCACACATTTTTTTTGTTGAGTGTTGATTGTGTGACTAATCCTCTTTGGCAAGTACAACCTAATTTTTACCCCAGCTTATTTTAACACAGACATTGACAAGCAAAAGTATACATCTACTCATGGTGTTGGCATTTTTACTCCGATTATTACCATCTTTTACCATACCTTCAATTAAAAACTCATATTCATAAAAGAAAACACCCCATTAAAAACAAATCTTTGAACGAAAATGCCTTTCAAAGATTTAAGTCACAAAGATGGAGCATTATAATCATTAGCGATAAAAGCTTAAAGATTCGTCTGTGAAATAAAATACAAGATGAAACCCTTCTACCGCTTGTATTCAAACAGTTTATTTTCATGTCGGAAAATTATAAAAAGACATTTGTAAAGGACGATTTCAAAGGCTCGCTATCTGGTTGAACGGCAGTTGCGAAATCAACGATTACCATCTGAAAGTCAGGTTATTATGGATCAACCCTCCTCCATCCCGCCCTTAAAATGATTAATGCATAATAGAGTTGACAACCGAAAATAAACCTAAATGGCTTCCATAAGTTATGACTAAAAATGCGATTTCCATCTGCGAGTTTGGATTAGGTTTTCGGGTTTTTCCTGCGTGTAAAACTTTTATGTGGTCAATACAACTATTGGTTTTTACAGTTTAGTGTATACGTTATTACATGAAAATAAACTGGTTTGATTAGTTCTTACACTATTACACTCTACTTCGCACTTAAAACTACCCTCTCACTCATTTCGATTACATAAACAATATTCACAAATAATTGTATGTGACCTAACTCTGTTCGGGCTTTAGCTCTACATTTGATAGTAAAAAAATTAAACTATTAGTTTTAGACATAAATAGTAAAAATATTTATTTGAATTTTCTTTTCCAGGTACAGTGGACTGAGAGATACCATATTGTGTTCTAAGACGTAAGTAAAAATAATTACACCAGTTTAAAATTTTGAAATAAATATTAATTTTATCTATAAGTATAAAAGAGGATGTTTGTATATATATTTGTTTGTTTGTTTGGCAGTGATAAACTCAGACACCGCTGAACCGATTGCCACGAAACTTGGTACATACGTGTAGAATGTCATGTAATAGGTTTATACACCATAAAATTTTTAAATAAATATTAATTTTATTAATTTTAAAATAATTTATTTGTATTTTCAAACAATTGAAAATTACAGTTTAGTGCATAAACAAAATATTTTTATTGGGTCAATAATATGTTTTAAAACTAATATTTTTGACAATATTCAACTATTTAATTTTGTAACGCTATGCAACGTAGTTCACTAACTTGTACACGTTTATATTCCAACTGACTCCTTCCTGGTTCCTAATTGTTGCCTAAAGGTTCACTTCCTTGTTCATGACTTCTTGTAATAAAGTCTATTAAGTCCTGTAAATGCAATGAATGGAAGGGAGCAATAGCACACCATCACATAGTCTCCATTTAGTTAAATGAAATCATTTCATCTTTATGACATCTTTATGACAATTTATTTTCAATTTTTAGTTCATTCCCTAAGCGTGATGTGTAGCTAATGAAGTTCTTTTTTGTTTCTACACTATAATTCACTCGGGTATCCAAGGATATCCAACTATAATCCCCCACACTCGGGTTTATCCGAGGATACTAATACGCTAGCCCCTGGACCACTTTTGTTTATCCTACCCCGGCTAAGCCCAAGTTATTATTCTTATCTGTGCCTTTCGCTCTTATGTATTTTCCGCCGCCCTGAACAATGTCTTTCCCATTTTCATCCCATCAGATAAAATAACTGAGGTAGTTCTTTATTTCATCCTCTTCGCTAAACTTTATGATAAAGAAATAAACAATTTTGCAGTTAGAATCATTATGAAAAGTTTTATCTGTGCTTTTTTGGAATATCGTTAACAATGCTTCCTACTAATGGAAGTGGTGAGAACAAGGGTATTATAAGTGTCAATTTGTTTTAAATATTTCTTTGGGTATGTTAGTTATTTTTCACGTATGTCTTTTCATGCAAGATTTAAGTGCGCATAGGTTTTTTTGTAATATTTGGTTTTATTTTTCCTTACCGAGTTTCGAATCTTGGAGTGGTTTTGAGATTATTTACATGAGTAACCATGATTTGGTGCTCACCTAAAAGGTGTGGCTTTTTGATAGTTTGACAACAGCCCTAGCTGTACTTAAATATCGCGGTTTTATTAATGATCCTGACCAAACTAACAACTAGTTTTAGCCAACAACTAAACTTCACATTCTCATTCCAATCTACACTTTTCTGTATTGCAAAACGCTACATCTAGTATGACAGTTATTGGACATATTGTAGTTGGAACCTTTGTGCAAAGTTTCTCTACACATTTATTTTCTGGAACAAATTACATAGAACAATAACCCAACTTGCTCCTCGCTACAATGCGTGACGAAAGCAGTTTTTCATTAGTTAGGAGTGCGTGTTTGACTATTCTGTTCTTACTCACCTCAAGTCGTAAATTCTAAGAACCGCCCTTACCTCCGCGCTCTCTCAGAAGGCAGTGAATGCGAAAACATAGACTTTAAATAATGAAAGTTTTTAGTACTTAAAGAAATTGTTCATCAAACTACAATTGGAGATTTTTCAATTTTTGTTAAAAGTTGTAACATGAACCACAGAAAGTAATACACTTAAAAATATTAAAACTTAAACATGTGCTGATGTTTTATTCCATTTTCATGTCACCACAGATTTTCAAAATTTTTGTAAAGTTATAACATGAACCCCAGAAAGTAATAAGTAATTATAAATATTAAAACTTAAATAGGTGGTGATTTTTTATTCTATTTTAATGTCACCATAAACACCGATATATAGAATTAATGGCGTTATCATGGGGGAAACCCATAAGAAATTCTAACATTAATTTGTTAAATTCCATAATTATTTGAATCGCAAGTATATTTCAAAAAAAGATAAGTAAAGCTAACAAAGTCTAATGACCTTACGACCCCAATATAAAATATGGTTAAAAAACTATGATTGTAAGTCGCCATATGGGCAACATCTGGCCAAGCTAATATTACAGCACAGATATTTGACGACATGACGTATCTTCCCAACATGTACAAACCGTTGTCCATAAATATCATTAAATATATATTAATTCTTGTTCAAATTAGAATTGAGAATAATCTAATTCCTTGTCATATAAGTACAACTATGTTATTCAATCTCCATTTAATTTAGCACTTCCTCAAATAGAGGGAGTATTATTTCTTAAATATACTTAGCCTAAGGATATACACACAATGACAGAAAAAATACTCTTGGGAAGGAATTACACGACAAGCATAAAGAAGGCAAATTGTTACCCGAGATTCAACGGAGGGTTCTATAAGTGGGGATCGAACGGGGTTGCCCCGGATGGGGTAAATGTTGTTTGGGGGTTGCACGACCCCAAAAGTCTCTTCTTTCGTCGCCCCTGGGATAATAATCATTCCCTCGCAACTTGAATACCGAAAAAGTACTTGCTTGTGATTGGAACATCGTAAAATAGGGGTTTCTCGTATTACTTTCCAAACATTCGCCTTCAAACTGTAAATATACACGGGGGTTTATTGAGGTTTTGTATTGTTATGGATTCTGAAAGATGGATGAGTAATGTTAGGGTAGTATATAGAATGGTTAGGGTTGTTTTCGATATAGAAGCAGTTGATTTTACTTAAACATGTATTTTACAGGAAATAAATATTTGTGAATAAACCATTTAAAAAAATATGTCCCCATGTACATATGTTTCTTAAATAGACAAAATAAAGTGCTACAGTAGTTCATAAAATGTTTTTTAACAGTTTTCTAAAAAAAAGTGTTTTAAAATTACAGAATCCAGTAGATGTTACTGTAGATTATATTTAGGTGGACGTTGACGGCTTCTTCAACCAGTATTCAACTACTTTCGTGGTGTATTTGCTAAAAATAACTATCCAAATTACCTTAGAAAAACACAATTATATAGTTACTAAAATGTGACACACTATAATTATTAACTTACAACATAAACATGTTAAAACACCGTGAAATTAAATGCAAACACCTCATGCAAAGTGCGATTACTGTGTTTCAAACACCCAGCTATAAGCTGTTGTTAAATCGTTGTTTGCTGTATTGTGTGGGTCGGGCAGTTGTAATTAGTAACCATACCCAAGCCTGGTATAAAACCAAGCTGTGAATGAAGCGTTGGTCGCCCTGCCACGAATTAACAGCTGTTTATTGTCCTTTCATCTTATAATTCAGAGCTTTGCGAGTTATTTTCATTATTTTTTAGGATAAGTATAAAATGCATATAGGCCTACTCTTTTTACATATTATTTTGTGAATTTATTTTCACAAACTGCTTTTCCTTAATAACGAATTCCACCATCGAAGAGAACTTTTAGGTAGGTTAGGTTAGGTTAGGTTAGGTTGGGTTGGGTTAGGTTAGGTTAGGTTGGGTTAGGTTAGGTTAGGTTGGGTTAGGTTAGGTTAGGTTAGGTTAGGTTAGGGTAGGTTGGGTTAGATTAGGTAAGGTTAGGTTAGGGTAGGTTAGGGTAGGGTAGGTTGGGTTAGGTTAGGTTAGGGTAGGTTGGGTTAGGTTAGGTTGGGTTGGGTTAGGTTAGGTTGGGTTGGGTTAGGTTAGGTAAAATTCCTAGGGTTGAATAACAACGATAAAATACGTAACAAACGGAACTAAATTTTTCCTGTTCAATATAAGAATCAAACATCGAAATTAATTTACACTGTTTCATATCAGAACAAATCATACTGAATCAATTTGTACTCTTTATTGCAATAAGTTAGGTCTCGTGACGTCAAATTTACTACTGTTCAGATTAACACGCAGACTTGTGAGATTGCAATCTTAATGAATGGGGAAACCGGAACAACGTCATTCATGTGTTTGAGAAAGCTGTAAAGTCCAAATAGTTTTATTACGCTGCAATATAAAGTGTACGTCTTATGAAAGGATAATATTTTTACATCATAA
The DNA here is from genome assembly GCF_028750875.1 of Macrosteles quadrilineatus. Classification (NCBI taxonomy): domain Eukaryota; kingdom Metazoa; phylum Arthropoda; class Insecta; order Hemiptera; family Cicadellidae; genus Macrosteles; species Macrosteles quadrilineatus. Next base: position 12,890,219 of record NW_026542601.1, on the reverse strand, counting down.
ATTCGTTAGAATATGGTAAGTTTTTAATTTTAATTATTTACCTACCCAGTATTTTTCTAACTCTATATAAATGTAAAACAGAAAAAGAAGAAAATTTATAAAATAACTTCTTGATCAGCATTGTACGTGTTATTAAATTTACGGAAAGTAAATAAAAGATACGTCTTATAAGACTTAGAACATATATTTACGCTTATACTGTTACTCACAAGACGGTAAATATACAAAAAAGATAGTAAGTGGTGATCGATTTCGATTGGACACTCCAATCATCATCAGACCCAATAGGCGAATGACCAGTATAAGCGTAAATATATGTTTTAAGTGTTATAGGACGTCTCTTTTTATTTACTTTCCGTAAATTTATAAAACCAAGAAATTAAAGAATTTTTTTTTAAATTCCTCTACTTAAGCCACCAAAGAGGAAATGCCAATCAGGATTCAAGTTCAATGTAGTCACAAATAATATGAATTTCGTAAAGATTTCTGTACTCTTTATGAACTGTTTTTCGTTACAAACATATTTTGGTGAAAAAACTCACTTAACAAAGTATCGAAAAGTAAATTTCTTTGATGATAAGTTTCTTACAACTACTTCAAAAACGTAAAGTTATAAAAAAAAATTAAATTACACACTATAGTTTACCGAATCATTAAATTACCCCAAGATATACAACACGTTATGCGTAAGAAATGACACTTTAGCAAATCAACGCTAACAACATTAGCACAAAACGCCTTCTAACCTAAAATAATAAATCTTGGTGAGGATATTTGTGAGGCAGAGATGAAGGATTGGAGCCACTTTTCCTCAGCGCGTGCTGAGTGTAATATCTCATCAGTGCAGAGTGCGTGCTGGCCATTCTCTTATTACTACTTGGGATTTCACAAACCACGCCTTGCACCCTTATAAGCTGCGTCGGTTTGTAGTTAATGTGGTTATGACGTTGTGCATCCATTTGATGAATACAAATCTTGATGAAACTTAGGATTGAATTAAAATGAATGTATAATAGCTCACTAAAGAATTATATTGGCTTAAAGGCGTTTCCAGTTTTTTTTCTGCAGTACGGTATTACATTCAGATCAAACGTTTGAAGTGGACGATTCGTCTTATAGGGAAGACCTGTTGACCTGATGATGTTGATAAGACAGTGATGGTAATCTACTGTACCGACATAGACACTACTGCCTCCTGCTGTTGTTATAAACGACAATTGTTTACTAGTACATTTTCCATGACATGTTTTAGATGAACTGTTGAATTTGATATGACAGCAAGTTAGTGATGGTAATCTACTGCACCGACAATGCACTACTACTTCCTACTGGTGTTATAAACTACAATTGTTGCACTACATTTCCCTGCAATATTACATGGTGTTTTAGATGAACTGTTGTAGTTTATATGACAGCAAGTTAGTGATGGTAATCTACTGCGCCGACATATGCACTACTACTGTGTTATAAACTACAATTGTTTAGTGGTGCGTTTCCCTGCAATATGACATGGTGTTTTATATGAACTGTTGATATTGATATGACAGCAAGTTAGTGATGGTAATCTACTGCACCGACATAGGCACTACTATCTCCTGCTGTTGTTATAAACGACAATTGTTTACTAGTACATTTTCCATGACATGTTTTAGATGAACTGTTGAATTTGATATGACAGCAAGCTAGTGATGGTAAACATCTACACTGACATATACACTACTGCCTCCTACTGGTGTAATAAACTACAATCGTTGCACTAGTACATTACCCTGCAGTATGACATGGTGTTTTAAATGAACTGTTGATATTGATATGACAGCAAGTTAGTGATGGTAATCTACTGCACCGACAATGCACTACTACCTCCTACTGGAGTTATAAACGACAATTGTTTACTAGTACATTTCCCTGCAGTATGACATGGGGTTTTAGATGAACTGTTGATATTGATATGACAGCAAGTTAGTGATGGCAAACTTCTACACTGACAAATGCACTACTGCCTCCTACTGGTGTTATAAACTACAATTGTATTTTCCTGAAGTATGACATGGTGTTTTAGATGAACTGTTGACGTTTATATGACAGCAAGTTACTGATGGTAATCTACTGCACCGACATAGGCACTACTACCTCCTGCTGATGTCATACACTACAATTGTTGTACTATAGTACATTTCCCTGCAGTATGACATGGTGTTTTGGTTGAACTATTGAAGTTGATGTGACAGTTGTATGAAGGTAGTGATTGTAATATACTGCACCGACATAGACACTACTACTGGTGTTATAAACTTCACTGCTCCATCAATATTGATATTTGCTATATATAATATATTACTTAAGCTATATATATTTGCTATATTGATAATATAGACAGTTTTAAATTTTCTTTACTATATATTTTTGGTTAGCACACAGCATTCAATTTTCCGTAAATCACACCTTTTCTGAGAAGTTCATGACGTTTTGAACAGTAAACATTCATAAAATTATGCTCAAGATCCTTCGATTGAAAAAATTATAATACTTTTTGATTTGCAAACCCAAAAAAACATACTACTTAAAAGCATATTTCATGAAAATATCCCTTAATTTCAGGGAGATAAATGAACGCCACTAACCATAGCACGGGCAGATTATCAGGCATGTTCAAATTATAGGGTGTTTCACACTGTATAATTATAAATAATAGTTTTTAGAACCCCTGGAATATATAATTAGGTTTCTCAGGAGGCCTCTATTAAATATTGACTTAAATGTAGCGTGACCTAATCTTTGAAATTGAACACTTCAGCGGAATTGTAATGCGGAATTAATTACAATTCCTACTTGGAATTGTAATTAATTCCGCATTACACCCTACTGCATAATTCCCTACTGGGTTACCTGGAATACTGACCTAGCATCAGATAATTTATTTTATTTTAGACTTCAATCCTTGTGGCTAGAAATGTTTCATCATCATAAAAGTTACAAAGTTCATAGAAATTTGCTTGATCTATCAGAATCTTTAACTGTTAATTATAATTCCATACAAAATATAAAATCTATTTAACTAATTATGATTTTATAATTTAATAAAACACATTTGTGGATGTTGGATGTAAATTACGTTTATAGCCTACTTTATAGATTTTTCATTTCATATTTTTATCTAGACTTTTGTACTCTTGTCGCATTTTCCGATCACCTATTGTTTAAAGCTTTTATAGCGAAAAAACTGCTCATTATTCAAGGTTTTATAAAACTAATTAGCGTAACCACCCATTATCCAAAGTTTCCCAGAACCCGGCAAAGGGTGTTGTTCCTTCAAAGTTTTAATCGTTACCTTAAGCAAGTCTATAGAAACTTGTTATTGAATTGCTCGGTATAGTCAATATTTCAAGCTTGGTTATTGATTTTCATTAGCACATTTTTAAACTTGTATGTTTTAGAGCATTTTGTTTTCTGTTTTTTTTTTTTTTTTTTTAATAGCCAGTACGAGAAGTATCTATTAAAACTTTTTTTGTAGTATAAGGACTAACTATTTCCATATATTTTTTCCCATGTGCTATATTTACTATTTTCCCCCAATTAAAAACTAATGAATGTGATATACTTGTGACTATAATTTGGGAAATGTTTACAAACTGCTAACATAATATTATCTGGAATTAAATAATTAACTCTTCAAACACAAAATTAATATTTTAAATAGTGCTCAGCGTGACTGTTTAAGCTGTAACCATACGTTTTAGTTGTCAAATGAAACAAAATAATTTACCAATTAAGTCAATTAAACTAATACTACCTTTCAAAAAGAATTATATATCTTCTGCAACACGATATATTTTATCGAGAGAAGGTTTATAAAAACTTGACTTAAGGGAGATTTACGTCTGTAAGATGAAGAAGGTAAATTGATATCTGAGATTTCTCGGTTTCCTTGGAGGGATTTCTAGCCAGAACCACTGGTCCAGTGGCACAGGGGGAAGGGGAGTTAGAGATGAAGTGAATGTAGCAGGGCTTGACTCCCAATCCCCCAACTTTCCCCATCTTTGCTCTCAATAGAAAACACAGTATTTGTGCCCAGTCCACTATTGTTACGGCTGGAAACATGTTGTCACTTATTAAAACCTTACATGCAATTGTTTTGTCCCCAGAAAGCCTTTGGATGTTTCATATTTAAAAAATATGTTATGTTCTATAAAGTTGATTTATCAGTGGTTACGAGGTAAACTTTTGAAACCAATTTAATTAAATAAAGATAAATAATGACTGCATTCATATTTTAAGCCTTTTTTGGTTTCTTTGCCCTTACAATACAAACATTGCTTTGGTTACGATTTTTTGAAATCTTCAAGTATAGGAATATTTGGTACTTTCCTGTTAAAGGGAACATTCATTATTATCGATGATTTTTTCGATATATCGATATTTTTTATTACCGATCCATTACATATTGACAACTGATCTTGTTTAGGCCAAAATAGTCTATTATATTGGATTAGGAAATTAAACTGTTCTAAGCTAACCTAACATAACCAACCAAACTTGCTGTACTATTTAAAATTGCTTTTGATAACAGAAAAGGCAAGTTAAACATGGAATGTTACACAGCAAGTTTGGTTAGTTATGTTAGGTAATTTTTTTAGAACAGTTTCATTCCATTATTGTTTGTTGATACTGAACAATATTTATCGTAGTTGTCAGCTGATATGTTTCAATTTGTTAATATCGATATATCGAGAAAAAAAATCATCGATAATAATGAATGTTCAGGAAAGTACCGAATAGGTAGTTGAAAATTTTATACTTTTTAAAGAATCTCATAGACGTGTTCTGTAGGTTTAAGAAACTGTTAAACACCATTAGTTTTTTTTTAGGAATGCTCCGAACCTTAATCATCTTACTACAATGTAATTTTTGTAAGGTAGCCTAATTAATTCATAGCCCAATGGAATAAAATACATGATCTGAGTTGAGGATCAAACCCGTTTGGTATCGAACCATCCACCTTCAGATTTGAAGGCTAGCACTTTAAATATTCGTCTGCTCAGATAAATTATTAGCTGGTGAATAAATGCAAAAAATGAGTAACTAAACTTATGTGGTTTATCCAAAGGAATCTTTATGTTCGGTAGGTTAGGCATGCAACTGTTGTTGGGAACTGTTCGGTTCGGGGTTACCACAGCCAAACACAGAACTATACCAATGTTGTATCTGTTGCTGAACTAACACCAACTTGGTCGCTCTGCAACTAATAAACAACAACCATTTAACCATACTTCAGCCCAACTTTGTCCAGGTGGTGTACGTATTTAATGGTATTTTGTTTTATCATTGATTTAGTTTCAGTATTTCTTCTTGATATCTTATTTGTTTTTTTTTTGTTATATTGGTAACCAACATAATAGTAATTAGTATTTTCTTCATCCTTATCATTTTCCTCAAACTTATAATGCAGCAAACAAATTCAAATTTATTTTTAAAATTTAAATCCTACTACACATTGTAGTCTGCTGTAGAACAAAGAATAATATGACATGAAATTTTACAAGTTAGTTTAAAACTATTGATGATAATTGTTATATAGGTGGTTTCTTATAATTTTAATAGAACATTTTATGGCCGTTGAAGATATTAAATATAGCACTTGATTTTCAAAATTTAATTTCTTCCAAAATTTCTCGACTTGTTTAGGAATTGTTCCTCTTGATCCAATGAGTAGTCCATATACTTAAAATTTTGATATTTTTCCAAATAATAGGGGATAGTTTTCTTATAAATATTTACTTTTTCTTCATGGACTTCCTTTGGTTGATTTTCATTTGTCTCCAAACGAACAGTTGGGTCTATAATAAGACAGAAATCTTTCCCCTTGTCTATAACAATGATGTCACTCCGCCTCACAGAGCCCTCTTCTTCTATAGCTGTGACCTCTTCATAGACCTCGTAACTCTTCTTTCTATATATGGAAATAACTATACTTCGACTTGTTATTTCGTTTAAATAAGTACCACTTAGTTCACTAGTAGCTTAGATAATTATTTCATAAGTTACTATTTTGCAGGGTATATTATTAACAATCAGTTAGTTTCTGAAAAACTTTAATAGAATAGGCTCTTACAAGGATTTTAAGTTTTTTTTTTACATGTACACGTAATGAACACTCTGTATATTATTTGCAGCTACGGTCTTTACACAAATATCTGAAAAAATGCATCGGGTTAACAATTGCACAATTTGTACCATTTCCAATTACGAGATTCAAAATATCATCTTCAATTATAATATATTTTATTCTAATAGGGAAAACTCCAAACCTTTTATAATTGGACTCTCCAAGCATTAAACTTAGTTGTTTACTGGAGGAAAAACATTAAATCGTTTGTCTAAAAGCTAATTTTTTTACAATTTAAATCCTTAAAATAGATTTTCGAGATATTACTCCACAGGCTGTCCGGGACAAGTCGGTGATATTATTCTTCTCTCCGTCGCTTGTGTATTTTCCGCCGTCATGCACAATATCTCCTTCCATTCTTACCCAGCAGGGTAAAATAATTGAAGCAACTCCCAGCAAGCTTGGTCGGTCGTAAGTCGGATGAAAACTCGTTATGATTTTGTAAATTTCCTTAAATCGACTTGTTATGGATTTATATTTGAAATGAGTTTAAGAATTTAATGAGTTTGAAATCATAGAAATTAAATAGCCTAGAAAGAGAAAGCTTTTTACAATATGTTTTTAACATGATTTTGAATGGTTTGTTTCTATTAAGGATTGTATCATACTCTAAGAAATGTCTAGCTCCTTTAATTAGAGACATTCTTAACAGGTTTTTGAAAATCTTATAATACAATTGTAAGATTATCTATTTATATTTAAAAACTCTACAGCATGAATTTATATGGAGCACAAACTAACCATATCAACTACTTTCAATCAAGTTTAATACCTTACTTTTTACTTTTAGGAGTGGGAGGTTTTTTATCTTATTACCTGGATAATAAAATGCATGGACCTCCACTTTTGCGATTTAGATGTTCTCTCGGCCCTGTGCTAAATATACATCTTGGAAAAAAGTGTATTTACATTACTGACAAAAGATTATATTCCACAGAAAGTTTTACTTCTCTTTGGTTAAAACGTAGTGTTCAAATGCCCATTTTCCCCAACTGGTGTATCTTATAACCACCAACTAAAAAATCGTAAAGAAATCATTTTTGTGCTGAAGACCAAAATAAGTTTAAAACCTCACAATATACGATTTCCCACTGTTTGTAGGGTTATTTAGACCTAAATACTTCCCCTCCCATTTACCACCCTCCTCAAGTTGGTTTAGAGTGTGGATGCACTAAAGTATTTACTGATCACACCACCTCTGTAGCCAACGGTGCAACGTGGTGACGTCATAACTACGTTTGCTGAATCGGTTTATCCAACCCTCATAATGACGTCCCCAATAACGCCTACTTGTTTATAATTCTTACCTCGTACAGCTATATTGCTATAATACCTAAATGTAATATTGCTTGTTTTATTACTATCAGTTCTTATATATTCACATATAGGGACGTGCTATGGTTGTACAGGTAATACCACGTAAAATAGCTTTCATCAACATACAATAATAATTGTAGAACAAAATATTTGAAGACAAAGTATTTGCTAAGTACATATGGCTTTTCGGACAACATTTTTGTAAATTAAAACTGCTCTTCTATCGTTTTTACAAGTATCTTTTGTTGTACCCAAGGTTCGATATGATACATTCGGTAATTTTTGTTCTTTGAGATATCATCATTCACTTTGACATATGTGTGGAAGATATCGATCTAAAGGAATGAATTTAGGTATGGCTGGGGGAAATGATGATTAAAGTTATTCTTGGTTATAGGACCTCAAACGAAATTTTTGTTCTTAAATCTACCAAAGAATTCACCGAAAAATATTTATTCCCTTTAAACCTTAAACTTCTAATAGGATTGAGTTTAAATGCTATGTAATTTGATGCTAGAAAAAGAAATTATAACTATTTTATCCTAGTCTTTTACGTGACTACTAAACAATGAGTTAAAATCCACACACAACCCACTCAGTAGGCGAAGCACAACATTGTAATTAACCATTTAAGTAACGTAATTATCGCAGTTACGTTTTACCAACGATATTACCATACAATCATCTTTGGACAATGCAAATGCGACCTACGGAGCGAGATACAAGACATTTGATAATTGGCGATTTCCTGCCTTGCCATTGGTCGATTTACGCTCACTGTCGGATGAGTTATTCCCTGTTCTACAATTCATGCTTGGTACCCTTCACTGATTTACATCCCTGAATATATTTCCTTAATAGACTTGCTACGGGGAAGCAGTCACTTCGTGGCTTGCCTTTTTCAGGTAATTTGTTGCGTTTACTTTTAATTTTTTATCTCGGTTTGATAGTGTAACTGAAAAAATTATAAATTTCACTTTAATGTATCGTGTTGCGATAAACCAGTTTATTTAATAACCAGACTGATGAGTAAATTAATTTTAAGAACGTAAAATAGAAATATTTAAATATTGTGTTTTGAGATTTTGGTTACTTACAAAATTAGCAATCTTCTGATTTATTGTTAAATATAACTCATTTACGTTACAATATCAACTTTGAATGGCATGCATTAACGCACGTATGTCAGAAAACGTTTTTATTTGACCTTTTATAGAGTTAGGTTACAAATTAGCGGCTTAGAAAGTCGTCAATACATCATTTTGATATTGTAATTCTTAGAAGGGCATTGAACCATAGGAAAGGGAAAAAACCAATGTATGCATATTTTATTTATTTAAATACCGTTCGTAAGGATAGAGAAACATTATTGTATTTTAATATGATTCGAAACTCCTATAAAATTACGAACTCTTGATTCATGGTCTAATAATTTACAGCTGGAAAGTACTACCGGTCAACATAGATTAATTTAATTTCTATAAAGTATACCTAAACTCAAAATATATTCAAAAAATAAACCATCTCATCACAAACATTGAATGTACTGTAAAGTCTTCTATCTTATAGCAATTCTATATTTTTGTGTAGTTAAAATTTTCCACTTAAACCTATTGAGGAAATTTAAAGAAAACCCCACAGGAATCAGGTAAATAAAATTGTCAACAAAATTTACCCAATATTGTCCAAATCTATATATTTAATTTCCAACTCTAAAAAACGTAGCATACCATTACGGGATAAGCAGTTCTGATGAAGGGACAGTTTCCTACACATAACGTTTCCCCACCCTGATAACACTTCCCTCCCCCCAGCCATCGTACCTCTATTCCTCTGACTGACTTGATTTTTTATCTTTCCGCTTTGCCCCTCCATGCGAAATGATTGGATCACTGTGGTGTTGTCGCCAACTTATCTCTAAAGGAAATGTATTTGTAATTGGAACGAAGATTGATGTTTTTTGCGAAACTTTTGATGAGTTTTGCGATCATTTGTCAATCGTGAGTAGTTTTGATGGAACGTTATGAAACACCCTTTTATATTTATGTGTCGTTCAAATAATAAATTAAAACTTAATAAAATGTTAGGACCGTGTTAAGAAATGTATTTGGAATTTTCCTTATGTATATGTGGAACCCTCGATAACAAGTCACCCTTGATAACAAGAGTCATTTTCAAATCCCCTTGAAATTTCGATAAGGATTCAACCTCGATAAAGAGTCAACCTGTATAACAAGTCTTATTTTCTAATCACTATAAGAGTCTTGTTATCAAGGTTCTACTGTATATGACATTGATGGAGCAGTTGGTACTTTATTTGTTAAAAAACGAGGAAAAGTTATGTAAAAGTTTATATTTTAATTTAATGGTCCCCATTCAGTCAACACCATAATTTTTGATGCTCTAACATATATTTTAGTATTGGGCCTACATAGTTTAATGTATGCTATTACCTAAACATTTAGCCGATCAAAACCTGTAATTCAACAAAATTCTAATTAACATTGTTCAATTGCTTTATTTCAGATAGTTAATTTATTTCAGGGTCTTCATAAGTACCAATAATTTTATTTCATACAAAGTTTTTAATCATGAAATAATTATCTCTAAAAGTAGAAAGATTTAAAGTGTAAACATTCTAAACTGACACAAATTTTAAGGTCATATACAAAAGGTTTATTCTAGTAAAATTTGAATGTGCAATGTTTTCGCTCGTGCGACATAACATAAGCGTTTATTTAATTATAAAGGACTGTATGAATATGACTACAATGCATTGTTCCCATTCAACACTACACCCTAGCCAGTCTTCTGGATCTCTAAATGAAGCTATTATTTTAGTCGTGACATAAAAACCAGGAGTTTTTGTTTGACGGTTTGTTTATATGTCACTTTGCCTTATTCGTTTATACCATTAGGCGTTCTTGCTCAATTTAAACCCACCCACCACGTAAGTTGTATGCCTCACTTTTAAACTGTTATTTAATGTGTCTTTGTAATAGTGTTTGCGTCATTGCTTCCAGTCCGGTTGGGAAATTGAGATATTTATTGAGCAGAGTTTGCAAGAAATATTTTTATCTTGCAGATTTTTTGTCTGGAAGATCGTTTGTAGATCGACTCGATGAAAAAAGTTGTTTATCGCAAAATTAAGCAAGTTAATAATTTTCAAAATCAATTAATCCTTGTCATACTATACAACTTTTAACATATTTCAGATAGGTCCGATTTAAGCAACTTAAATCGATGCTATCTTTAAGCTGTACAAGAATTAACATCAATCGAAGTATTTTTTTGTCTGAACTCCGTAAAACATGAAAAAATACAAAATTGAAAACACATACAGAAATTACTCGAAAACACGAACTTCTTACTTTAAGTCACCTGACCGGACGCGAACCCGGTCTAGACTCACATCATAAACAGTTAATTTATTGAACATTGTTGTATTTTTATTATTGAAAAATCATATTATACTTCCACTTAATCTCACAACATTTTCACTTACAAAGAAGTAACTTTGGCTACTTTAAACACTGTTAACTTGATTTAGCTGCTTCGCCTTAAAAACAACACGTAACACGCAGCTCCTACAAAAAAAAAAAAAAAAAAAAAAAAAAAAAACACAGCTGATCGGTTATTGAAAGATATTGATTCACGCCACAGCGTAAAACTGGAAAGTTTGTTTTAAACTGACAAGAGATGTAACATAATACCGGGTGTAATCTTTCCCCTTGGGCTTACTTCTTATCTTTCCCTTCCTGGAAACTTTGAGAAGGCAGTGCTTTCCGACTTAGATAAATAAACATTAAAACGGACATAGTCAAAGTGGTTTGAGTTGACAAGTTTTCCTTTTTGAAAAGCTCGTATTTCTGTGTAATCTTTGTTTGATGTTGTGTTACAGAAACTTGAAAGGGTTGCGATACGTATTTCCTTATACAATTTAACTTAAATCCGAAAACAACTTTTTGCACTACTTTGTGAATATTGGCATAGTAAAATTCAATACGATTAAATAACCCACAAGCGAACCGTATTATTTCTTGATTTAATCCTTTTATGCCCCTAAGTTCTTGTAAATGACGTGGTATAGTTTTCTTACATTAATTAAGTAGGACAGGCAATCCCGTATTTCTTCCTTAGCAATTCCTGGTAGTAATATTCCGAATCAATCTGCAAGGACGCTTGCAGGACAGTAATATCCCGCGATCAGAAGAGACGCTTGCAGGACAGTAATATTCCGAATCAATCCGAAGAGACGCTTGCAGGACAGTAATATTCCGAATCAGTCCGGAGGAACGCTTGCAGGGCAGTAATATCCCGAACCAATCCGATGGGACGCTGGCAGGACAGTAATATCTCGAATCAATCCGAAGGGACGCTTGCAGGACAGTAATATCCCGAACCAATCCGATGGGACGCTGGTAGGACAGTAATATCCCGAACCAATCCGATGGGACGCTTGCAGGACAGTAATATCCCGAATCAATCCGAAGGGACGCTTGCAGGACAGCAATATCCCGAATCAATCCGAAGAGACGCTTGCAGGACAGTTATATCCCGAATCAATCCTAAGAGACGCTTGCAGGACAGTAATATCCCGAATCAATCCGAAGGGACGCTTGCAGGACAGCAATATCCCGAATCAATCCGAAGAGACGCTTGCAGGACAGTTATATCCCGAATCAATCCTAAGAGACGCTTGCAGGACAGTAATATCCCGAATCAATCCGAAGGGACGCTTGCAGGACAGCAATATCCCGAATCAATCCGAAGAGACGCTTGCAGGACAGTAATATCCCGAATCAATCCGAAGGGACGCTGGTAGGACTTACAATAAACATGGATATTGCCCACGTCATAATATATCTAGGGGTGTAGCCAATGTGGTCGTATCCCTCCCCACATCGTAAAAGATAATAAAGTCATAAACTCACGTTAGTTAATGGTTATATCCACAGCGGTCCCATGCGTTCTGTTGTGAATTTAAAATGTGATGCTATAATTCTTACTGTGAACATTTACCAATACGTAATCGCTCAGTTTATAAAAAAAATTATAAGTAAAACTTTTTTCTTTCGCCAAGTAATTCAATTTGAGCATAACACACGCACTAGATGCGTCAGACGCATTTCTGTCTGTAATACTAAAGCTTCTATGGAAAGCTTGGTGTTTCTTGGAAACTGACTCGTATGAATCCACTTTCCTCGATTGAGGTTTTATTAAGCCCAACACTTCTCGCAAGAGTCTTATAATGGGATTGGAATATCTTGTGTTGTGACGTATAATGTACGTATCTTCTCCTCTGTCCGTCTTGGTGAACATTTTGGTATAAATGGATTCCTTGAATCTTAGTATGTCAAAAGATTAAGAGAATAAATAATAGATTTGATATTTTTTCATTAAAAAAACTGAAATGATTAGTTTATCTGAACGGAAAAGATTATGAAAAATTACCAAGAAATATTATAATCTGTATTGCTTGGGTGTTAAAAAGTTAACTTTGTCATTAAAGAGATTATTTTAGTCATTTTTCTCATTTTAAGGGTTTACAATTGGTAGGCCTATGTACTTCAGAGTTAACCTGAAATAGGAAAAGACACGTCGTTACTTTCCGTAAAAAGGGATATACCGTTTAATTGTTTTAACTACCTATTGATAAGGTTTCTTATAATCAATAGCTATTCGAAAAAAAACCAAATAATAGACTTATACTACCGATAAAAATACCATTGATACATACACAAATTAAGGCCTTTACCTTTACTAAATGCATATTAAAAGCCCTTTTTTTCAATTAATAAGAAGGGCCTAAGAATTTTTTTTTTCTTAAATAAAAATGACCATATATTTGTTTAATTTATAACTAGTTATATACAGTTATAATAATAGAAGGTGACAAAAGTGACTTTACATACCACTGAGGGATCATCCATGTTATGAGCCTTAAAGTAGGCAAACTTTATTCAAAATCTTTAAAAAAAATTTTACATTTTACATGACGTTTTACTTTATAACATTGACTATTGAATTCTCTGTATAGTTGTATTGTCTTATACAACTAAACATAAAGCCTTAAGAAACTGTTGTAAATTGAATAATATTATAATTATTTTTCACTATGGAAAATAGTTTTACTTAGCACACCTAAGTAAACTTATCAACCTACACATATGCATATTAAATGTAGTTAGCCGGCCCATTGGCCCAACCCAAAACACAACTCACACACAACACTCAACACACACACGCACACAACACACAACTCGACGCGTAAGTTCTCGTTTGTGCAGAATGATTGTTGATTGTCTCACTAATCCGTTTCGTATTCCCTTCACAATGTAGTAAATCCTCTTGGCTCCAAAACTGACATTGCCCCATGTGATTTATCCTCTCACCATAAACCCTCCATTTGAAATTTCAAATCCTGCCTTTAACCATTTGTATGTGTTAATACTCGCATGGCAAATGGAAATATTTAACATGGCTTGTCATGTATACTTAGTATCGCAATAATATATTTTATTGCATTAAACTATGTTTGGTGAAAAAATAAACTTGTTTAATTGGAATACGTTACAGAAGATATTCAGTGTGAACTATTCCTAATATTCTGATAGTGTATTTGGTTTATTGTAGGGGTTTAGACTGCCATCTTGAACCAGAGATAAATAGATTATAACTGCAGTCACTACTCTCTAGCTTAACAGCTAAACATTAGTGAAAAGCTTGCCCTCATAAAATGTTTGGTTGGACTTGTCGAATAACCCCATCTTATTGGATCGAATTCGACAGCTATCCAACCAACAAATCATAAATGCCAACATAACAACACAAAAAAACAGCAAAAACAGTGGCGACTTTTTTAAACACAGGGTGGTGACTCAAGTTATCTACTCATATCTATGTCTTGAACCCGACCTAATCAGTATAAACCACAACATTCGACCCTTATGATTGATTACCAACCATAACACTGGATAAAATATGTTTATATGGTATGATTTTTTACACACTTTATATACTTAATTTTTATTGGTCAATGTCGTTATAACATCCAAAACCTCATTCAATTATTTATGTTTAAATATATGAATACTAAACAAACACTGACTGATCAAAATTCAACCTCAGAAGAATAAAACGTCGATCCGCAAGACACGTAAACTTTACGATTTCCTTCGCTTAGTAAATAAGTTATGTAAAAATGAAATTGTTTCTTTGCCAAGGTCTAAGAGATTTCTCGGGCAAGCGAGGCATGTTAAATAAGAAGCGGGACCGCGGTCTCGTATATTCAAATTATGGTAATCCAAACATTAGCCTGGCCAGGTTTACAGCTATATTATCTTTTACGTTGCCTTATTCATGAAATAAAGCCCTCCAAATTATATCACAGAGACAGTTTATCTTTAGCTTCTATCTTTATATGTTGTTCACTGGTTTCGCCATATTTGGTCCAGAGGCTCTTGAGCTGTTTGAATTTGTAAAGTTATTGAGTATGTGGTGTTTTAATACACTAATTTATGTGAGGTTCTGCTTCGTTTTTCATTTCAAGAATAAATTAGTACGATATTTGAGTTTTACATTACGAGAAGCTAAGAAGATATTCAATAGAGTTTTACAATAGATAGAAAAGAACACAATTGAAAGATATACATTAAAAAGCTTTACAATAAACAACGACAAAGAGTGACAACAATTGATAAAGATTTTATAAATTAATAACATGGATTATAAATACTTAAAAAACAGTAACAGTGATAAATTCTTTAGACAAAATAAAAACTTAAATTGACGGAATATATAATGATTGGCACTTCCTCTCACTGAATATGTGGCCCTATAGAGGCACCACAAAAAGCACAAAGTTTAAAGCTGGATCTGGTCAGCAGCCCACGTTAACACTAATCTCCTAAAGAGTGGCAAGGAAGTCCTGAAAAACTCAAGTTAGACTGCATTCCCCAGACGATGCAAACGAGGGACTGTGCTATGGTAAGCGTAGGCAGTTGAATGGTGATGCTTGGCTAAAGGTTGAGATCTCCGGGTGGAGACTGGGACATGGAATTTTGAAGTCAATCAGTTGAAGTAGTTCAGGACTGCCCACCAGACCATTGATGATCTTGAAGAGCAGTAAAATATTGCCGTGTACAAATAAATAAATAAATAAAAATATCAGCTAAAACCGGAATGCTATTACTGTATGCCTTGGTTATTATTTCTACGTATATTGGATGAGATGAATTTTTATCTACCTGTTTATACATTACAGATGCAAAATTATCAATAATTAGATAAAAGATTCTACTTAAATCAAATGAAACAATGTCAGTGTGGATGTAATTATCTATGTATGTATTAATGTATACGTCACATGAATTATTGATATATATTGTCGGTAAAAGAATGATTGACAGCTTACGTATCAAATATAAAGTAAGTTACAAAAAGAAACAACATTTGAATATTTAATATTTTAAATAAGTTGCAACTAATATACAATGTAAAACTTTTAGGTCAATGCAATGTTAAAAAGTGTCGTTTGATCGTCAAATAATAATATTCAAACAACCTGGTTCTTTTTTTTTTTTTTTTTTAGCTACATTAAATTACTATTCACTCCAAAGAAACAATCTGTAATATGTTGTACTGTATATTAAAATTCAATATTCAATGTAATTTACAAACTTTAATAATTATTTTTCTTCTAAGAATTATTCTTATCTTGCTGTTTTTTTTTATTTTTTCATAAGATGAGCCATACTAAATGTTTAAGGCCAAATAAAGTTTGCCCAAAGTAAGGACTGGTTGCCATACACATTATGGTAATACAGTCGTTAACTTGTACCATTTACCGCTCTATTGCTGGTTAGTGGCTGTTTTACTTCTATTTGCGTTTATGCTATGTCGTATTAAAAATAAAATATATTTTTGAATCTCCTGGACAGCCACGACATATGTTATTAATAAATAATTTATTTGTATTCCCTGTAGCTTTTCACACTATCTTCTAGTTTTTTATTACAATTATTTATTTTCAAGCTTTAATCATATTTGTTCGAATACTGTGTTAATGGTCAAAGATATGAATATAATAATTTACGCCCTCTTTGGTAAATGTCTTTTCATCACTCTGTATTTGAAAATAGCCCGTTTCCTTACAGCTGAGATCTTCGAAAATCTTAAATTTCCATACACCAAAACAAATAATGATCAGCTGACTTTTCCTGACATAAACATTACTTTCGCTACACAAACAATACTTTGCCTGACAACAAAGTTACAATCAGCTGAATTTTACACTACAATTATTTGTACAGCCGTATTGTGTTTAAATTAGAAAAAATGAATAGATTACGAATTATCAGATTATTTTAAGTTTGATGTAGTAGTTTTTATTCATCATGATAAAAAGTATCGTTAAATACTCGTCACGAAAGTCGCATTTCGGGACGAGATACTGTTTTTAGTAGTGAAATATACTATTCTACTGTATGTAAAATACTATGTGAAATCAATTTAAAATTCAAAAAATTCCCCTCATAAATAACTATTATATGTGTGTTTCACCCGAAGTTTTACACATTGTATACTAATTTAATTTAATTTTTCAGGTACAAATACGCCTTCTGAGTGCCTAAATACTTACGTAAGTAGTCTAGGTATACGATAATATGTAAGAATTTAAGCAGATACGTAAAATAAAACTCTGCATCTATATACAAAGTTTGATCAGGTATGACTGCAAAGTGTACTATAACGTTACAACGTTCGATACATGTATGATTGTAACGTGGTACACGATTAGTTACAACCACCGATACACCAATACCATTCCGAGGTTCAATTTTCAATCGTCCCCCGCCTCTGCATATTTTATACCGTTCGCGTATTTTAATTAAAGCCCACCCGGTTCACCAGTTACTGTTGGATTTGGTAGATTTTAATCAAGGTTTTTAGTTTAAATTTTGCTAGCGAGATTCAATCTCCCTCAATAGTTAATGCTTTGAACAAAAGTCGAGCTACTGGAAATCGTGATACTTTTAATAAAGGTTTTCAATAAAAGTGAATAGTAATAATACTTGTAGTTTTTTCGTAACTAACGCAATATTAGCATTAAAAGAAATTTAGTTAATTTTTTCCAAATCACCAGCAATTTAACTCAATTTTGTATCCGTTGGTGTTACCTTTACCAAAACTACTTTATGATTCCTTAGGTTGAATGAAGTTTGATGAAATCACGGTATTCAATATCTAAAACGCTCCATGCTAGGAAGGATTTCGTCTAAAATTCCGTCAACTTAAGCTGTAGTAGACAAGAAATTAAAATCTAAAATATTGTACTTCTTTTAAATTTTACATTCTACATTTAATATAATCCGACGGATCTGATAGCTTACTATACATTTTCACCATAACCTTGGCATCCTTTTGGTTTTCGATTCCGTTGCTTGTGTCATCCCCTTCTATTTAAAGGTGTTTTTATCATGTAACCCAGTCGACCCCAGTGACCACAAGCTCCGTTGTTCATTGACCGAGTAACTCGACCCTGGAGCAGGGGCTGCGCAATCGTAAAAAGATCCCCTGAAGGCCTGAAGGAGCAGATGGTGGAAATCCTATCCGATCCTTGAGTCAGACCACAGGCTTCTGGCCATGTGGTCCTGGACAAACTGGATGTCAACTTTCAGCTACACGTCAGACGAGGGTTATCCATTACATTGGTCACCAAATTGGTCACGAAAACTTTAGAATTTTGTAATGTTGAGCCTTCGGACTGATCAGGATTGAAATTAAGTTTGACTAAATATTTAAAGTTTGTTGTGACGATGAAGACATTCGGGATCTGTCTCTACGTTTGTCCCAATAACTTTTTGTCTTAGGACTCTAGTTTTGATTATCCTATATCTAGGCCCCAAAACAAGTAATTGATGTTTTCAAACTTTTCAGAGTCTACGCTAGTGGCATTTTTAAGAACAATACACAAACGACTCTCTTAACATCCAAATCAGGCTAAAACTCTAAAGCAGTAACGTATATGCTGGGAACATCCTGTCCTTTCACATCGAAGAAGGCTTTTCTTTTTTAGGCTTTTAGACAAAAAAATAGAAAAGTGAAGTGAAATAGAATACTCCAAAATACCGGTACTTCAAAGTATGGTTGCAAGCAATTGGCCCAGAAACAAGTGGTTATTAGAGTGTTTGAGCTTATTCAGTATTTTAGGGTTTCATGGAACATTGCCAACGGATAAACACCATGAATCCCAGTGACTGTCTTTTGGTTATTTTATTTAGTGAAAATTCTCCAAATTCTCTAAGAAATTATTCAATTACCAAGTATTACCTGTAGCCAACAACATACATATATTGTTCCATTGCCTTACCCTGCTAAATTTAATAATGTCATCGTATTCCGTGATTTACTATGTTAGGCATATTTTTACCATTACTCTCTCTATCAAGATGTATTTTTCAACACACACTTCACACACAACAAAGTCTACAGGAGCAAATATAAAACGAACAAGCGGCTCGGTGGACGAGAAGTGATTGTTTAACTTTATTACCGAGCATCTCCTCTGGCTATCTCGGCTCAATTTTACCGGCTCAACAAACTTCTTGTGATCAAACGCCAACAGTTTTGACTTTAAAACGACTGGTTTTGTGGCTTATTGGACACTCTTGTTCCAACAGCCTCCGTTTTGATCGCTGATTCCGAAGAATTTATTATATCGGTTTGCTTTATCAATTTTCGAAGTTGAATTCGCGTCATTAGTGTTTGGAAGTTGTTTTGAGTTTGTTCACCTTGTTGTACTTTATTCAGATGTTAATACTGAAATCTTATATTTTCTTGTATATTAATTTTTGTGTACGTTGTTTTACGCAGCACACTAAATAATTGACACTATGCTTCAGAAAGTGTATTCACTGTTCTTAAAGAAGGTATGGGTGAATCCAATATGAAAAAATAGTATATCATACGAAATTCTACGTTTTATTGGTGTCCTACACGATGGGACAAGATATAGCAAAGGTGCTTATCACCTTATAGAAGTGATTTATACTTGATTGTAATGCAAATTCTGAATCCTCAGTGATATTGTAGTATTTTTGCTTATTTTTATAGCTACGCTCTCACTCACCGAGTTACCTAGGTCCAAGTACTCACCTTCATAATATTGACGTAAGAAGCCTTTTTTCACAATGCATTTTTAAAATCTTCAAAAGTATTAATTGATTAAACATCTTATAAATATTTCATAGTGCAAAGTAATATTGTTTGAAAGTTTTCTGTTACCAACTTCAGGCATTCAGGGGAGCGAGCTAGTCTACTGGTTAGAGTGCGGGACTCTGGTTCCTGGGGTCCCGGGTTCAAACCCCGCCAAATCACCAATGGATTTTATTTAAGTGATATTGCCGTAACCCCTAGGTCTAGACTGAAGTAATGTGAAAACAATTCCGGGCTCCTGCCAAGGGCAAAAGGCATATTTGTAGGCCAGAATGAGGGCTACAAAATTATTTCATAACTACCTATATCTTATCAACGAGCGACACACGAGTCCGCCTACAAGACCTATTATCATATGATCAGAAGCGTGAATGCAGCGCATAAATGTTAAGTTATCCCCTAACATGGCCACCGCGGCGTTTGCGTGTTTGTTGCTTGAATTAGCCGAACAAACACCTGCTACAAACAAACCGCCATATCACATTTGTGTAACATTCGATATGACGCCTCCAGTTTGTTTTTATTTCAATCAAATTTTGTTGAAAGCTGAAAGTGTTTCATTTGTCAACTTTTAGTCGAAGTTGTATATTAAGGTTTAATGTATCAAATGATTCTTTCTGTGTAGTTTTTTAATTTAAATCAATCTCCATTTAAACAATGCTAATACTTCTTTTACGTTGTTGAAAACAACACGTTTCTCTGTTATTATTTTTCCAATCTTAACAAATAAGGTATCATTGAAAACTACATAGAATTTACAAACTTTTTTGTCTCTTGCAATTTCTTTGTAAAGTTAACGGTTTTCGTGAAATTTGGCATCAAATATTTTAAATGGCCGCCATTTTGAAACGGTTAATGATTTTTTAGTATAATTTCTAACAATAAAAGGTCTTAATAAGATTAACATTTTTGCAAAATATCAAAGATGTATCTCAAACCGTTTAGGATTTATTAGTGTTTATGTAAAAAAAACACATAAATGCCGACAGTCGGTAAACTAGACACAACAGACCCATGTTCCTATGGTGAAATGTGTTTGTCTTTACCTAAGGAATAACGCTATGTACAAGTGTCCAGAGAGTTACGGGACACCCTGTATTACAAAAAAACCATACGAAAGACTGATTTACAACATAATCGGCCGTCTTGCTCAAATGACTTAAGGAACTTACAATATCTTCCTTGACTTAAAGTCTTTATTGGAATTACATAAACACACTTTATCACCAAACCTTCAAACGTAACCGATTCCTAAATCAAGGTAATGTCGAAGTTATTTTGAAACAAAATCAAATATTTGCTTTAACGAAATAAAATCAAGAAACGTTGACTCAAAAGGGGGAGTTTACAGAAGAATCGGCGAGGGAAAAGCGTAAAATAACACAAGTTTGAAAGAGATGGAAGGGATAACAACGTTAATACTGAGAAGTTGGCGCAAGTTGTTGTATTGAAGAGAATAACCACAAAACTCGAGCCATCAGAGCCGACACTATTGTTCACTCTATATTGTTAGTGTATGATGGCTGTTGGATATCAGTTATAAGTTATTTACAGCAAATAGCTAAGTTTCGAGAATGTTTCGGTGGATTTTTCTGGCGCTTTTAATTTCTATTTCTAAGTTCGTGTATGTCTTTGTCTTGAAAATATTTTCGTCTACAACAAAATGAACCATAGTTTATAGCTAATCTTTTTTGGCAATTATTAGCCTTACTGCGCTATTAGTAACTTATATTTAAGTATTCCATTATAAAATATATCCGCAGTCCTGGCTATTAAATGTTCTCAATATGTTTTGTACAATATAGTTATCAAAACTTAGCATTTACTTTAGATTTGCTTTTAATTTACAAGCCATGTGTTTAAATTGAAAGTAAGTAAATTCTCCTTATTGTTATTCTTCCTATGGGGAGAAAAATAGGCCTGATTTTTGGCTCAAATAACCTTTAAGGAATATAAAGGTTACCTTTAAGGAATATAATATAGCCTAACAGTACGTATTTTATTAAATTAGAGGTCGTCCAGTGGTCGAAAGCTCGACCAAAAATATGTAATTTACAGACTTCTCTAGTTTCACCATATGCTGTAAATAAAACATATTTAAATAACGTGATTGCAATTTCTTCAATTTGTTTAGATTTTCTGTTTATATTGGGTTTATTTCGTCACCAGCATAGCAACCTATAAGGTCCATGTTAGTTTTTTTTTTTTATTCATTTGTTGTGCTTATTTTTTAGCCTTTTTAAGAGTAAAGGGGTTTTGCACATCTCCAGTAAAATATCTTTCGAACAGTATACGTATTAAAAAAATTCTTGCATGTTGATATATAGATAATGTACTCAATGTATCTATGATATTTCTTCAGTTTACATAATTTCTCAATTCTTTACAGCTATTTGTTACATGATAGATATATTTGCTAGAATATATTGTTTATCCACAACAGTTCGTCTTCTCAAAACTCAAAATTTAAACTTCAAAGTTATCTCAAGACATGTGTCAACTCAACTACAGTTTTGAGTCATCCTAGCCACATTTAAGGACCCTAATACACCAGTCGGGAAGCCAGTAGGACAGGATGTGATATATCGGAAAACGTTTGACATAAATCTGCTGCTTTGTCATATTACACACTCCCAGCTACGCGCTTATGTCGGTCTATTTGCCTCCATTGTGTCTCGTAGAGGTTGAATGACTTGAAAGGCAGGGTTATTGCCACATGCATTGCCAACATTGGCTTTGTATGTATGCAAATAGCAGTATTGTCGGGCTGTTAGTTTAATTTCTATGTACAGTAAGGTAACTGTACGTTTTCCGGAGGTGTGCTTGTTGATTGGAAGGGTATTGTGTGAGTAGGAATTTTGAAATCGTGTCCCATAGGCTAATGTTTTTACGTAATTGGTTAGTTGTAAAATTACACTTACTGCTTTAAAGGTTTTCACCAAGACTATTTATTTTATCATTTTGCAGGATAAGCTACCGTATCTAAATTTAGTTATTGGTGAATGATTGATCATTTTAACTAATTTTTGTAGCAATTAAAAACTAATTGCAATTAAAATAATTGCAATTAAAATAATTGCAATTTACTAGTTGGTGCAAGATATTTTAGAATTGGTCTTGGTACAGGAACAACTTCAAACATAATTTTAAATTTAATTTTGCATATTGATATAAAATCTTTTCTACCAGCCATGTATGTATGTAGAAAACACTGGCTTCATCTTTTCCCCCAAAAGTGAGATTTTTGGAGTCTCTCATATTTCACTTTTGAAACATTTTCATCACAGTCTCTCTTAAGAAATTGTTCTTAAGAGAGACTGGTATAATGATAAATCTTTTTTCGCAACAATAACTAAAACCTATGTATGTAGAAAATATTTTCTTTATTTTGTCCAAAAACATATAGTTCCAAAAGTGAGCTTTGTAGAGTCTCTCACAGTTTTGAAACTATATTTTTTATCATAGCCTTTTTTAAAACCATTATAAATATTTTTTTCGCAACATTAACTAAAAACAGGCTAGTGTTTACTCAAAAAATGAAACCTGAAACATTTATTACCCTTCAAACCTCAATGACGGAGTCGCGACATCAAGCGATAGAATCACTATTTCCATAACAGGCGCAAAGTCACTTGTCAAATGGTATGTTAATGAAAGGGGTACGCCTAATAGCACGAGCCTTTCGCACGCACACTCACCCACACGCACACACACACACACAACCCACGCTCCCATTACCATTGCCACAGCCTTGCATGAATCAGATGTAATGTACCAGAATTACAGAGGCAAAAAAACTTGGACAATCTTTACGAGCTCGCATTAATTAGTTGGTTAAACCTCGAAGTGTTTTCCGATTCAAAACATAACTCGTGGACAATTCTCCCTCTCAAGTATTCTGTGGTTACAATTGCTGGGTAAATCGGAGTTTGAAACTACGGAGGGTAGCAACTTACTTTTGAGTATTGGAATTATTTAAATAACATATTTTATGTACTCTTTTGGTGGGAAAAAACTTTAAAACTAACAGATTACTGCATTTGTTTTAAATAATATATTCGTCTTTACTGGGTGTCTTAGTTGATCTATTTAACATTCAGTGACAAAGTACAATGTTTTTTGCATACACCTGAAAACGGTTCCTAAGAAGCATACAGGTAGATGTTAAAATATACCTACTTTTATTTTAATCTATAATATTAGAATGATATATTTTCAGTAATTGCTAGTCCATTTGCGCAACCTATTCTGAGATACAGGTAAATTCTGATACATAGTTAGCTAGTTTTCATGTAGCACTTTAACAAAATTGGCTGTTACCATGTTAAAACACTTTTATTGTTTTATCCTTCATTTTTTTATATTTACTGTACCATTTAGTCAAATTATTATCCACAAAATATCGTAATGAATTGCAAAGAATAGCTCTTAGATACAAAATAACCCCTTCTTACATTCTAACGTTCTAATATAACGTTCTATGTTTCACCGTTTTGTCACATATAATCACAAAATATTCAAACCAGCAAATCCGTGTTATTTTATATCGGAAACGTGTTACAAAATATGGATCAAGCGCGATGTGGCACGTTAAATATGTTAATTTTATAGAGCTTCTCGTATTGGAATCCGATATGAGTCGTGACCCGAGGTGTAGAAACAAAATTAATGTTTTCTGCGTTGGCGGTATTGTATCGTGTTGTACTCATCCCGCGTGGATTTTGTCACCCGCCGAAATAACGTCCACAAATATATCCACATGCTTTCACCATTCTTATAGCAAAATTGTATTGAGTTATCGGTTCCTTAATACTATTACATCAATATGTGGTTTTTGTTTGTTTCTGTTTTTAGAAGAATATATTTGTCTGTGTTGTTGTTCTGTTTTACTTTTTTTTATCTTCTTATACATTTCAATGTCGCAAATATTTTAGCGAAATTAAGAAGGTGGCTTTACTGCATTTTATTTACACTAAAATATTGAGTAGAACGCTCAAAAACCTAAAAAAACTAAAATTATACAACAGTGGCACCTATCAATATTTGTACAGAATTTTTTTTCACTATTAGCAAATGTTTAATGTGTTTTTCAAGTTTGTAGTTACTTTGTTTGACTTTTGTAACTGTTGGTAAAGTATTTCAAATATTTATAAAGAAATTAAAAATATGGATAAAGGAATAAAGAGTTTTATAGCATGCACCAATTTAAACACATATACTTGTCCGGAGTAAAAAAT
This sequence comes from Macrosteles quadrilineatus, assembly GCF_028750875.1. Taxonomy (NCBI): domain Eukaryota; kingdom Metazoa; phylum Arthropoda; class Insecta; order Hemiptera; family Cicadellidae; genus Macrosteles; species Macrosteles quadrilineatus. Next base: position 12,865,280 of record NW_026542601.1, on the reverse strand, counting down.
TAATGTCTACATTGTGAATTACGAAAAATGAAATAAATCACCGAACATGCAAATCCAAGGAAATCAATGTATATTTAACGAAATAATTATATACTGTACTTTAATTGCCTAATCCTACAGATTTGTGTATATTTAGACGAAATTAACTCTTGTCAAAATGATATAACCTGCCTTAATCATCATAAGCAAGCATGAAACAACTACGAACAAGCCTAACAAACTGTCCCTAATTCTCCACCTTCATATTGCACATTGTACATGCCATTTTTGATATCCCCATGTATAAAACATGGCATGTATCAGAGCTATGAATAATGTATCGTCCTGTAATCCTGGAGCTGGACTCTTCTCCCGGAAAATGCTTGTTATCTATGCATTTCAAGGCATCACAAAACCAAATTGGTCGCTCGGGTCGGCCAGTTTGTACTAATTAGTTTATTGTCCGGGATTGTGCCTCCAACCTCAATAACAGTCATTCAGGAGCGGGTTTATGCAATTATTCAGCTGTTCGGGGACGCAAACGACAATTGTAAATAATATAGGAGGTTATATTTCATTACTGTGCTCCTGTTTTTTTCGTTTTGAGTTGCATATAACTGGATAGTGTTAGTGTAGGCCTATAACTCTGCGGTAACATAAAGTTAATGAAATGGCGTGAGTTAAATTTCTTGTGACATTTTTTTTTTCAAAATATATTGTTGAATGGTCTGTCTGAGGTTTTTATTTGCTTATATCTTGTTAAATGCTATATCGTGTGCTACACAAGTAAACGGGTTTACCCAGATATCAAAAATTTCAAAGAATCAATTCAATACAATGTATTAATTTAAAAAAGTTTTTTCCAGCGTTGTAAAAATATTAAATACTTATAAATTCAACGTGGCTGAATTAAACAGGAGGTACTAATGTTGTAATTTTTCTTATCAGGTCGTTTTAATTTTCTTTGATTTGCAAACTTGTATACCACACCTAGTTTGAACTATGAATACCTTTATATCCCGAAAATTGTATAAAAAACAGCATTATATATATGTAAACTTTATTACCTCAACTAACAGAACATATTCATCCTCGTATTTCAAACTTAGGTGATTAAACCGTCAATCTTGGACAATTTAATCCTCTAAGTAAGCCATTTGCATGGGTTGAAGCTGTTCAAACAATTACCACTAAGTCTCGGTTTTTAAATAAACACCCACATCGTCATCGGACCAGCTGGCCTCTACCTTATGAGGCATAATGAACCAATTTCAATTCACCCATAAATTGTAATTCGCCACGAATACCAACATAAAAATAAATAATCAATGTATAAAGGCACTTCAGTATTGTAGAGCCAATAATTCATTTTGCAATAACTGTAATGAATAAAGTGTGTTCGAAACCAGCGTTCTCTATTGGATGCTTGATTATTCAACTTTTAATCACCTCGACCTCTCAATAAGATGAAACGGTTTCTCCTTTTTAATTAACAACTGGATTAAGGTTTCTTCCTTATTTTAATTACATGCGTTTTTGTAAACAAAATTAATTGTACAACATAACAAATAAAATACTACTAGAACATGACCAACAAAAATATTGAAAGATTTTAATTAAAATAAACGTAATAAATAGTGAGCTACTACATATCCAGTCAATATGATAGCCTTGATTACAGTCTATATATCCAATTAAAGTTAGTCATTCAGTTGGAGACTAATTAATGTCAACTTAGTCTCAGACTTGGACTAGTCTATTAGCAACCTACGTCAACATCACATCACTCTGTTGGACAACTTATCCATGTAGAATCAGTCAGTGGAGTGAATAAAACTAGTATATTCTCATTAGTATTTTCTAACTAGTTTTAGCTAATTCTCAAAACTAGGTGAATAAGAATTTGCTAAAACTAGTTAGAATATACTTGGGTCTTTTGGCAAATACTAGTATATTCTAACAGGTTAGAGTAAACTAGGCCTAGAAAATACTAAACAAAATACAAACTTTCAATTCTGAACATATCACCCGCCTTGGTGCCCTTTGTTTTCACACACTACACAGGAATACCAGTACCTCAGTCTAGCTTTATCTGTCTGCAAGTGAATATTACCCTCCATGTACTAACGTTGATCGGGCATTGCTGGTAAAAATCGTTAAAAAATAGTTATATATTGTCTTGGATAAATACAAAATGCAAACAAAAACTAAAGCCTTGTCCTTATTAACAAACAAGTTTTGCAATGTATTAGGAAAGGTTATTACTAGCACAAGTGAAAAAAACTCATAAATAATAATAAAACTGTTTGAAAAAGAAGACGGATATGAAAGCTACGGGAAACAAAGCCATCAAGCCGAAAGACTGGGAAAATGAATTTCTAGATATGAATCAGGAAGGAAAGACGTGTTTAGTAAAGTTACCGGTTCCATTTCAGTGGGAATTAAGAGACACGCACAAAATGAAGGAGACCCACTCTAAGGACCTTCTGTTTCCTTCACTGGTGAATTGGAGGGGCTCAAAGAAAAATGTTAAATGAGGAAAACAAAAGAAAAACTAATATAAAACAGATGAAACCAAAGATCACTTGCGTAACTTCAACGTTTAGTACTGCTACAGCAGTTTCAAAAATTCACTTGTTGTAAAATCTATGTTTTCACTAGTAAAACGCATAAGCTGCTTTACATAATATGTAAAGTAAACTAAATAGAAAAACGCACTGTGATAGCCGTGAGTTAGATGTAGATCTACATCTAACTCACGGCTATCACAGTGCGTTTTTCTATCATAAACATAGCCAAGACTGAATGAAAACCCTACTTTGGCCTCCGTCACTAGAAAGCTAGCCTGCCTACCCCTAGCTTAAAAATCTTTAAGAATATACTAACCTTGGCTAGTAAAAACTAGCGTTTATTCACCCACAAAGGTTAGAATATTCTAGTCATTTGGTGATCTTAGAATTTACTAGGGGTAGTATATTCTGACTATTTTTATTCACCTAGAACTTAGAATATACTTGAAATCAGCTTAGTTTAAGCAAATACTAGTTTTTATTCACACCACCCAGGATTTAATACCTTTTACATTATTAACACACATTATGGTACCCAGAGACCTAAAATGTCTGTTCTAAATTCCCTAAAATGTAGTAAATGTATTTAAAACCAATACCATTAGAGTATTAATATCGAAAGTAGTTTGGTAAATGTATACGTTTCATGAGGAAAAGACGGTTGAGAAAATGACTAGCATAACTAAAAAATGCAGGTATTCAAATGTTTTATTTCTCTCTCTAGCTGTTATGCCTTTCAAAATCGAAAGCTCGGTTATTGTATTGGAACGGTTGGTCGGGATGATTGTATTTTTATATAGGTTCAACATCTTTTTAAGCCTTGCCCAATCAAAATAAGCTCGGATTCTGCCTATTAATTCAATTCAGGGTTATTGAAACCAGTACTGTCCGGGCTTACTACGGTAGGAATTCATTTTAAACTGTGGTGCTTTTATACATAAAGTAGAAAAATATAGGGATTCGATATGTTTTTTAATTACAATTTGTTTACAAATGATATCCATATTTAGTTTGTGACTTAATTGGTTTATCTGAATAACAAAAAAGGTTTGCATTATGTTGATGCTGTTTTACCGCTAAACCTGTTTTTTATAATGTATCGAGTTATCTTTGTTTTGGTGGGAAGTGTAAAAATCTACATTTAAACTCCAGAAAATCTGGAAGAAGCTAAGTAATTCGTCAAAAATGTTTTTACAAAACATTTTTAACTACAACTACATTCAAACACATTTTGAATGAGAGTAAAAAACTTTGCAATAACGTACAACAGTTCTCATATACAAATAGACCATTTTTCACTTGCCTGGTTACAAACAAATAATCAATTACGCTTATCACGGCCTAGGCGTGTATTAACACAAGGTACAATCACGGACAATTGTGTGCATGTAGTCCCACGGTGTAATTTTCTACTCTTGCATGCAACCTTTCCAATTTCGGAATGCATTGCGCTCAGCTGAAGGTAAGGTTGTATGTTGTACTTAATCAAATTACTAGGAACTGTAGCTTCGTGGAATTTAACAAGTTTTCCTGATAGTATATTTTTACCAGGGTATTTATGTAAATTGACACAACAATAATAGACATTCAAGCTTCGAACGGTTTGGTAGCTGTGTTATTCTATTTTAAAACACTTTTGTAGCGTAAATGGGTGTTTTGAAAAGAGTAAAATAACATAGAACCGTAATATGCAGCTTCTGAATTTAGCTTCAGAACAAATTTAACAAATTAATGAGTACATCTGCACTTAATTTTTTCTATATTGGTCGTGGATGAATTGCGCCAAAGAGTTCGTTGATTGCGCCAAGCCCAAGCCAGGTAGGGGTGAGTTGCCGAAGGAAATGTCCTTGTTTACGTGTCATCCTAACCTATCCTAACATAACTTAACCTAACCTAACCTATACTAACCTAACCTATACTAACCTAACCTAACCTACTCAATTATAGTCAAAGAGGGCCGCCACTTGGCTTATTTAAGGGACGTATCAGGGTGCTCCCTGGGAGTAGTTGGCGCAATCCAGGAATACCCGACTGCCTGACTCAGGTCAATTGGTGCAATTAATATCCGCCCTCTGTATACCACCGTGTACGCTTTTCATAAATTATAATGAGTTAAGTTATGCTAGGCTTGAAATGGTAATTTGTAATGACTATCATATCCCAAAAAAGCATGCAAAATGGAATTCAATTCAGTTGCAGTTACAGATAAGGAATTTATTTACCATAAATCACTCTCTAATAAATAAAATTGACTTTACAACAACTAGACATGTTTTGCCCAAAAATGAAAACATTTTACACCGTAAACCACAAGACACATGTATTATATCAGTATGTATAAAACATGTATCCGAGTCATGAATAATGTATTGGTGGGTAATCCATCCTGAACCCTTTAGCTGGAAAATATACTTGTTACCTATGCATAGAGGTTTGCTAAATAAGCAAATATGGTAAATATTTCAGAGAATATTAATAACTAGTTTGTAAGATAATCTGGTAGAGGAATCAGGGTAAAGTAATCATGTGACTTTTAACGATCGTTTAAGTTCAATCCATAAAATAATAACTTAAAAGTCAATTTTTAAACAAGTTTTGTACTTAAATATTTATGTATCAAGTCATGAAAATACATGATTTTAAGGTAGTTCATGCAAAATAAAATACAACTCGTTTGATTTGTATTCTATTCTGATTACCATGATAATTATAGGGCTGCACTAAATGTCTTGCGTAATAAATGTATTTAACTTTAAAAAAAATTAATGTTCATAAATGGACTACTGTATTTAAAGTACACTGTTTTCTATAAAAAGTTTAAATTTTTAAATAGTTACATTTTTATAATAAATAAATACAAAAATTTAAATCTGTTAAAAACTTTTAAAAATTAAAATTTTACATAAACAATGTTAAGTGTTCAACAATGATGTTCAGATCAACGAAAGCTCACAGAAACTTGAGTTGTAACTACCACAGCGGGAAGTTAGCAAAGTCATATACACCGACTTATGACTTCTACCAGACAAGTAACTTAGCTCGGCGTCGTGGCTCGGCGCGCGTCTACTTGAGAGGCAGGCGTTAATCCTGTATTAAAGTGCTCCTCACTTCTGAGTATTACAGGATATCAGGTTTACATGAGTCTTTTGTTAAGTAAATTTTCCTTGTATTGTAAAACATGTCTCAATTATACTTTTGTAAAACGGGGTTTTAAATTATTTTTACATAAATGTACTTCTGTATTAAGATGGAAATAATATAATTTGAAATAGTTAGAAAATAGTCTATGTTTTTTGTACAGCTTATACTTAAGCAAGTCGTTTGTCATTTAACTATTTTATTGGCTATAGCTCTGTATGTTTTAAAAAACAATCCAATTCACTCATTTAAAATTTAAATCTAAAAATACAACACTTTGCAAATATAAAATACTAGCTAGCAGAGTACCCCTACTTCGTACGGGGTTGGCGTATATGTATAAAATGCTTATTGCAGTTATACTCATGCTTTGCGTTTACTACAATACATCTAACATAGTCATAATGTTCTACCACTGTATCTAAACAATATGAAAAAGTAAATTAACAAACATTCGCACAATACCGCAAATTATTAATCAAATAAAAAACGTATACGTAACTGTAAACAATACTACTTTGACAAGCAATTAGTTTAAATTGGTAAATAAAAAATAAGCCCTTCATAATCAAAAAGAGAACCAGCCTAATCCATACAAAAGCATTCAAGAAATCTCACTTTTTACAACCACCTTTTCAGACGAAACGCTTTGAAAATGTTCATTTAAGGTGAGAATCTTAAAATGTAACTTTTGCAGTAACATCGAAGAACACAACGATATTGCTTAGATCAGTCCTTTGAAACGACTGGAGCAGTTAAAATTAAACAGCCCATCAAAAAGAAATTGGGAGCAATAAAGACTCTTTTACAGAAGACATCCTGTTTGTACCAATCACCTTGGTATTTCTTCCCTCGGACTTTTTAAGCTACTTTTACAATTAATAAAAGATGTAATAGAAATTGTATTACCAAAGTAAACCACTATTTACCCTACATTAGTATTTTACATGTGTTTCTACGTCATTTGACACGATGATATTTGCTCTTAAATAATAGTTTTTGTAATAATGTGTAATTTTTTTCAGACACAACTAACAATTGTACAACCATGACTGGTTGGTTTTAATAAATCACCCCAACTAATCAGCTGATCTACCAGCTGATTAACACGTGCATTGCCGTGAACATTGCGACTCGAACATTTTTCATGTCGGAAAGTATGTAATTATCGCACTTACAGTGCATGCAACACCTTTCTGTGGAATATAAGTACTTGAGTTTACCCGTAATAGTTAGTTCCGTTGCCTGGTAACGGAACAAATTTAAATTAAAAAATATTTAATCTTTGGAATATTTTGAGTTTTATAATTTTAAAAATTGGAACATTCCGTAGTATGATGTTCCCAGTACATTTTGTTGTTTTAAGTACTTCTTTAACACTATTTTCTAAAAAATATCAATTCCCATTCAATATTCACACCTATTAAATATTTATTTTTTGTAACCTCAGATTCCAATCGAGCCCTCATTGAGCTATCAATTAATGCTATTCAATTTGACTAAAAGGTAATCGTTGGCAAACAGCCCAGAGTTTGAATCATTCCCTTCCAAAAAACCTCATACATGACAAAAACCTGTAGATATACACAAAATATATACATTATTTTAGTTTAAGTTTTGTGAAAGCTAATTGCACTGTTACGTTTGGGAATACAGAATGCATCGACGAAGCAAGTTTTAACAAAGTAATCAAAATGTTTCAGAGGCAGTAAGTGCAGCCAAGTGTCGACATGTGTTTGATATGTCCATGTATAAAAGATGATACGAGTCTTAGATTTGAATAATGTATTAAGTTAAATAACACACCACTGCACAGCTTGCTGTAGGTAGCCGGTGCTAAATCAGTGTCTTATGACGTTTGATTGTTCGACTCTTAGCTGATCACAATGTTGTATCACTTTTGGTAATTATTGAAAAGCTATATATTGAGGGCTATATAATGTTACTAGCTGGCCCGACAGACGTCGTCCTGTCCGAATGTGGTTTTATGTCAAATGCTTGTTCATTTTCAAGATCCTGGTTGATGTTCGTTCGCTACGCTCACTCACCTTTAGGTTGGAGCTCGTTCGCTGCGCTCACTTGCCGTCAGGTTAGCTCGTTCGCTACGCTAACTCGCCTCCAGGTTGAAGTTCGTTCGCTACGCTCACTCACCTTTTGGTTACAAATTAGCTGTTGTCATGAGTAGAAAAAAAAAATCGTGCTGCACCCTGTTGGTAAAACTTATTAACTTTTTAATGCTATTGAACATCACAGAATCAAATTGCTTAGCTGTTCCAGCTGTTAAGATTCTTTAATTCCATTTAAATATGAGTACTCATAAGGTTAACATGGGAAACTCCAGAGCGACTGGGGCGGAGCCCTTTTGACGGATCTGCACCAAACCTCACACAAACCATCCTTGAATAATGCTTAATAATGCCTGAAAGTTTAATTACAATCTGTCGAGTGGTTTCGGAGTCCATAAAGGACAAACAAACAAAAAAACATACATACAAACAAACATACATTTGATTTTATATATATAGGTATAACTTTTAGAAATGTAAGGTTACTTATTCACATCATGCAAATAATGTTACAGATAAATTTTACCAACCATGATTCATTTAGTGTTGAAACATGGTAAAATGTTCGCTTGTATTTTGGAATTGATAAAAGTAAATGTTACGGATTGAATATCAAACATGAGAAGTTCTGTTACATTGCTCCAAGTCGGAGCGAAACAAGATATTGCTTTGTTCGGTCCCCCGCATGGGGAATGGAGGAGTCAGTTAAAATTAAACAGGCCTTCAAAACATCTCTGGAAAAATTTCGCGATTTTCCGAGCGAGTTTAGTCAGATTTCAAACATTTTTAGAACAGTATTATCTATCTTATCATCCTTGGCCACAGGATACAGCCCGGGACGATTTCTCTTTCCTTTAGGCTAGATCTTAAGGGTCGTGATATTTTATTAGTGACGAAGAGGATTTGAACACGGGACCTCAGTCGCTCTGCTTCAAGCCCAGTGTGCTCTCAGATTTTTGCTGTACTAAGGAGGATTAGTTAAAAATTGATTTCTTTTCATTATGAACAAGTTACCTGTTCAATGTTACTACCCTATATACCTCTAGGTAATTTTATCTTTACAAATATAGCTAATGAAAAATTTTACATAGATTGTTTGATAAAATAATTAACATTTAATATAAACGATGCATACTCAAAACTGTTGAATTAATCAAGTCTTAAAAGCAGTCTTGAGATCGGAAATTCGTTCTTTCATATTTATTGAAGCGCGTAATCGTCCTTTGTTAAAAGTTTTTTACGTTCCCAGATTTTTGTGGCTGTTTATTCAACACCATGGGAATTTATTTCTCACGATAAATACATGTTAAAATGAAGGAAAACATTAATCCTTCTATAAAGTGTTTTGGTCATTACGTAATTGGATAAGGAGGAATTTAGGACCATAATAAAACATAATGTGTCGTACACTAATTAATTAAAAGTGGCAATCGTGACAGTAAAAGAATACCATATCCATATATAAAACCCAAAATACCCACGAACCTTTGAGAAAACTACAAGTCACACTCCTATAAACCATATACTTAAAATTTTCGCCATGACGAGAAACCTTGGGCAAAACTATCCGTTATTTCATAAATTACCCTTTAAGGCCGTAATTCCTTTCTAAAGGGAACTTTCTATATACCGAATGTTAAAAATACCTCAGCTGTACTTATTTGTTTGTAATTCTTTTAATTTATTACCTTACTAGCTGTACCCGCGGGCTTTGCCCCGTTTAATTTCATATGTGAGCTCGTTCGCATGGCTCAATCACGTCCTGGTTGAAGTTCGTTCGCTATGCTCACTCACCTTTAGGTTGGAGCTCGTTCGCTGCGCTCACACGTCCTGGTTGAAGTTCGTTCGCTACGCTCACTCACCTTTACGGTTGGAGCTCGTTCGCTGCGCTCACTTGCCTTCAGGTTAGCTCGTTCGCTACGCTAACTCGCCTCCGGGTTGAAGTTCGTTCGCTACGCTCACTCACTTTTGGTTTAAAATTAGCTGTTGTAAAATATAAAAGAAAATAATAGTGCTGCACTCTGTTGGTAATCCTTGTAACTTTAATGCTATTTAACATCATAGAACAGAACCAACTTGTTTAATTGAAACAGCTGTTAAGAGTCATTAATTCCATTTAAATATGAGTACTCATTAGGTTAACATGGGAAACTCCGGAGCCACTGGGGCGGAGCCCGAGAGTCCGATCAGAATAAAAACCACTTAGTTTTCCTATTTAATGCCTAAAGAATCAGTGTACCAAATTTCAGGTAAGTGGGAAGTGGGAGAATTAGTGATGAGTGAGTGAGTGAGTCAGTCAGTCAGTCAGTGAGGGCTTTGCCTTTTATATATATATAGATTAAAATCAGGTGTGATTATTTGTTTGTATTGCTGTACGGTATTTTGTTTTGTTTATTTCAAACCATTCCAATAAAATTGTATGATTAAACTTATGCTGTACAATTTTGTCCAGGCCAAACCTCTGCTTTTATAATGACAGCTCTTTACTTTAAGCATACATTTGAAACAAACCAATCAGCTATTGTAATCAAAAGCAATTTCAGAACAGGCCTAAACATCAAGTTTTTCAATAATACGTTTCTGGTGAGCAACCGCAGCCTTCCATTTATTGAACTTTTAATCACCGACACGGCCCTTGATAAAAATTACTTCTAGAAACAAGTTTCGGCCGGACTTAACTAATTGGTGAATTAAACTTCCTAATTAAACTGACAACGGTTCATTACGACTTTCGCGAGAAAAGTAGGGCTTTGGAATGTCTGAGAACATTATGAGGGAGAAATTTACGTTTTGGGGAAAAGTTTTCAACTTATGTTTTAGGGTCTTGTGACAGTTTTTTTTAGCAACATTGAAATGTGACCACTCTTTTTCGAATGCTAAAATAATTTTTGTTTAATAATGCTGTAAAATGTATTTATTTTATGTTAACATGCTCATTGTGTGATTTACGTATTTAATGGTAAAATTATTTTACTTAAAAGCAGGACTACAATAAAAAGTATATAATGTTAAATTACCAACAGGTAGGTAGGTTTAGTTTGAAGTGATCTCCACGAACAGATTTAACGTATAATTTTGTTGATTTTAGGATTGTTTAGTTTTCTAATCAAAGCATAAACTACTAATTTGCCTCTTTAAGAAAATTAAACAACCAACGAACTTAAACATAACCAAATCACAACAATGCCAAGGATAAATTATTTAAATTATTGTTAAATGAATCTTTTTTATAGTGAAAACAACAAAGTAGCCTTACTAATCGTGTTTGGACTTTAATCGCTTTAGTTTTTAATTACATTGCAGAGAAAAACTAAAAAAGTCGCCCTCCAGCGGATCACTCTTGGATCCCGTGATTGCATTTTAATCTGAGTTTAACATGTTTTTAAGCTGTATTCAATCAAGTCAGACTAGTATTACAGGACTGCGTTGATGGTGGTTTTAGCGTTGTTCAGCCCATTGAAAAGAATATCAAAAGAACCGAAATGAGCCCGTTGCGTAAATGAAATAACTGTCATTAAAGTTTGATAATGGAGTTTCGTGAAACGATTGGATAAGTTAAATTTAAAATGGAATAAAACAGAAGTTCATTCAGTTGGTAATAGAGTAGTGATTGTAATGATACATCGTGTGGTTTTCAACATAATTAATCATGTTTAGGAAGTTTGGGACTAAAATAAGTATCAAGTTTGAATTCAAATAAAACTTGTGGTATAAACATCATGTTTTGTTATAAGGAGAAACCCCAAGTAAAGTTAAATTAACTGATCTATGAAAAGTTTTAGAAATACCAAATGAACAAGTTCCTTTCCATGAATACATTTTATTTAGTTTTTCTTTCTTGTTAAAACGTACGTTCAAACTCATTCTGAATTTTAAAAGCTAACAACGTAAACTACACTTCTGTACAAAAATTCACATCAATAAATTAACTCAACACGGCATTGTTCTGTATATATAACATCGTTCATGTAAAACATTTCCAGCACAATAGGATGTTTAAGCTGCAAGCATTTATTTTCATGGTAATTTAATAAAGTATTGAAATGTATGCCAACCGAAATTGAAAAAGAAGCCACTCGGAGCGGTGTGTATTCAAATAAGGGATAAATGAACTCGTCGCAGTCGGCTCAGAACCTTGGTCTTAAACGTAGCTTAGTTTATTTATTAACTAAAATGCCTTTGAATATTTTGGCATAATAAAATACATTTTGTCTCAAACTGAGTGGAAAATCGCAAACATGTTTTGCAAGATTGTAGTACAATAAAATTTTCTATTTTTGCGTTTCGTAAATTATTTTTCATGGTAATGCTTTTGATATGTGTAGGACAAGATTCTTTCTTTTGAAAGAAACCGAGTGAGTCTTTAACGAAACTTCAAATCAAAGTAACAACGTAAGACTAAAACCAGCAGGTTTTATGAAGACCAAACGATTGATCAGTAAGTTCGGGGTAGAGAACATAAAATTAAATAGGCTATTGGCAAGAAATTGGGAGCAATGAAAAGAGCTGTTTGCAAGAACAATCCGCTTACAGACATCACCCTTGCTAACTCTAACTACGTTGACTTATAGCCTTTCATTTGGTGATTCTGACAAAGATTTTGTGGTGTGCGTGGTAAGCGCTTTATCGTAAGAACCTTGCAATCATGTCTGTTTCTTTTTAAAATATTGTTCATCCTATTTTATTACTTACTGAAATAAGCTTCAAACTCAGCTTTTATTTGGATTAAACTAATTAGAAAAACTAGTGGGTATTCGAACAATTTTATGTCTCCAAAATATTTTTGTCATAATTTTCAAACCTTTTCCTTTTTTATGATTAAGTTTAGACATTTCTAAATTTACATTATTTAGAGGTATGTAGGCTATGTAAGATCAAACCAACTTGAGTTCCTCCTGAAATGAAGTGATGGAGGAGTATGTTTCAGACAATTTCAGCAGGTCTACATTATTGATCTGTGGAATAAAGAGGGTTTAGACAATGCAAAACTCTGCCTTAAAAAAATTTAGAAACGTGTAAGGTTTAGACAACTCTACCCTATACCACGTGAGGGAGGTGTGAAGTTCAGACAGCTCTACCCTATACAAAGTGAGGGAGGTGTAAGGTTTAGACAACTCTACCCTATACAAAGTGAGGGTGGTGTAAGGTTTAGACAACTCTACCCTATACAAAGTGAGGGAGTTGTAAGGTTTAGACAACTCTACCCTATACAAAGTGAGGGAGGTGTAAGATTTAGACAACTCTACCCTATACAAAGTGAGGGAGGTGTAAGGTTTAGACAACTCTACCCTATACAAAGTGAGGGAGCTGTAAGGTTTAGACAACTCTACCTTATACAAAGTGAGGGAGGTGTAAGGTTTAGACAACTCTACCCTATACAAAGTGAGGGAGGTGTAAGGTTTAGTCAACTCTACCCTATACAAAGTGAGGGAGGTGTAAGGTTTAGTCAACTCTACCCTATACAAAGTGAGGGAGGTGTAAGGTTTAGACAACTCTACCCTATACAAAGTGAGGGAGGTGTAAGGTTTAGACTACTCTACCCTATACAAAGTGAGGGAGGTGTAAGGTTTAGACAACTCTACCCTATACAAAGTGAGGGAGGTGTAAGGTTTAGACAACTCTACCCTATACAAAGTGAGGGAGGTGTATGTTTAGACAACTCTACCCTATACAAAGTGAGGGAGGAGTAAGGTTTAGTCAACTCTACTCTATACAAAGTGAGGGAGGTGTAAGGTTTAGACAACTCTACCCTATACAAAGTGAGGGAGGTGTATGTTTAGACAACTCTACCCTATACAAAGTGAGGGAGGAGTAAGGTTTAGTCAACTCTACTCTATACAAAGTGAAGTAGATGCAGGCTTAGACAACTCTACCCTATACAAAGTGAGGGAGGAGTAAGGTTTAGTCAACTCTACTCTATACAAAGTGAAGTAGATGCAGGTTTAGACAACTCTACCCTATACAAAGTGAGGGAGGTGTACGGTTTAGACAACTCTACCCTATACAAAGTGAGGGAGGTGTAAGGTTTAGACAACTCCAACTCCACCCTCGCATCACTAACTCCACATGTCTGTTCGTCTCACCGTACATCTCGGATTGTCGGAGACGTTTTGCAAATCTCTGTATTTCCTGTTTCAAGATCCATCTTTATACTCCGTTGCTGCTTTTCTTCAAATACATATATTCATGGCTCCTCGGAAAGAAACATTGTGTCTTTAGTTTTTATAACCATATTTGAATAATATAAATACTGCGGTTTCCTTTCGTCTTACAATGTTTAACTTTCCCAATCTATTCGTGTAGATGCAACTTATGTTTCAGCGTTTTTATACAGTGTCATTATTGTTATTATTTCCTTGTAGGTATATTTGTATTGAACTAGTGTCTTAGTGTCTGCTTTATTCCACCTATAAAAGGCGTATGTGTTTTTTTTTTTTTTTATTATTTTACGTTGCCCTTATTAAACATTTTAATGGAGAACCTATATTTAATTGATCTTTTCACGACGATGGATAGCATTAACAATACCAATGGTAATTAATGTATCTGCGAATTCATTCAAAATTCGTTTTCCATGAGAAAATGCATATGCGACGATGTAACCTTGTAAACCATGCATCCGACCACTTTGAGCTTTCAGACATTCTTTGTATCGAAACGTTATTTTTCTTAGTGGCCTGTGTTAATAAACCAAACGATACGTGCACATAAAAGTTTCTCGTCTCTAAATGACTTTGGTTTTTTATCGAATTTATGTTTACACAAGTTTGAATCATGTATCTTTTGAGGTAGCTTTTTCGATGTCGTATCGCTGTGATAGCGTCCTTTAGATTCGTCTCTGACTGTGGCCTACCAATAAGATTTACACAAGTAGAAAATAAGACTGATAGGTCAATCTGAATCACTGTTCGAGACGCCAGTGGTTTGTACGTCCTGCGCCAACCGGTTTCTTTGTCCCCCTGTAAGTGCATCCTGCTCAATGATGAGGAACTGGGGCCTGTAGCGCTAAAGTGTATCATCGACTGCGCTGCGCGGCTGCGGCGGTCTCTGTACCGTTATATCCTGCGCTGGCATGCGGTCCACCCACAGATCCTGCGCTGGATACCAGGGCGGGCCAGGATTGCTACGGTTACCTTGAAACATTGCAATCTGAAACGGAAGAGTGGCCAAACATATGTAGAAGACTTTTAATGAGTATATGAAGTTTATCCTTTAATAGTTGAAATGCTCTCTGAATGTCGTAGGTTGCTTTGAAAAATTGCAATCTGGAACGGGAGAGTGCCCAAAGATAGGCTCAAGAATTTCAATGAATATATAAACTATATCCTTTCTTAGTTGGAATGCATTTGGGATATCGTATACGATTGCCTTTCGCAATCTAGTGTATGTAAAAAAGTGTGACAAATATATAAATTTATTATATTAGTGTTTAATTTATAAAGCATGTAAAACATGAACGAAGTTGTTATAGGAAGCCCTTAGTCACTGTAGTTACCGTAGCTAATACAAACGCCAATAAATGTTTGAATACAGTTACTATGACGATGAAACAATCCCTTAAAGGTTTGGCGTACAACTACTGAATATGATTAAAATTGTAGCATAAAAATGGTTTAAATCACACTTTTCTTATGAAATTGACCTTTATAACCTTTTCTAGTAATCGTTTTGCTCTAATTTACCAGTTGAACTTAGTTTATATAAAATATAATTATGTTCGCATGACGTGAAATAAAATTAATACAACAATTTGTCCAAAATTTCCAAATAATTTTCATGGACACCAAATAAATGAGAAAATAATTCGATTGGTTGGATAAATTACGATTACAACCGTGATTCCGTTAAATGTACATTTCCGGTTTCATGTTGTGGGCCAGATGGTTCTGATAGTGGTTCAGTGCTACCAACCGTATGATTACGTTGTGCACCTCAATGTTTGTTGGCAGGACTGTTTAGTTCTGCATATATTATCCCGAGTATTGAGGCCAACATAATTGAACGAAAACATTGTTTTACTCTCAGACAAATAATGAGGTAAATTATTTGATCAGTTTGTGCCATTCATGAATTGTTTCCCTCTAGTTTAGAGTATGAAGTGGATATTATTTAAATATTGAGAGCTTTTCCTGTTGCTATTAATTAATTAAATTAAATTAAACTATTCATTTTTTTCTCGAAAGGATGGGTACATAATGAAGTGTTTTTACACTGGTATATTTTAACACACGTAATTTAAAATGTGTTTCATACATGTAACGTATCTTCCATGCATTTTAATCCAAGATTGGTTGGATAAATAATCTCTTTTGGTAACAGATGAACCTCAAAAGTAAAAAAATACATGTAATCAAACATTATAAAAATAAAACTTAAATTACATTATTGTACGTACAACACAGGCATTTTTATTATTAAAAAACTTTGCAAGAATAAATTTTTAACGTTTAGTGTTATTGAACTAGTTTAAGTCAAGCCGTTTGTCCAATTAATTTTTACGTGAATGGTCGATTTAACACAAAACAAAAAAAAAACATAAGGGAAATACAAACTCCTTAGTTGTCTGTCATACTGTTTTAAATATCTGCTAATTTGGTTGGGTTCCGATCCCGGAAATGACGCACAAAGGGTAGTTTTGGCTGAATGTTCGCACAACACGATCTGATAATGTATATGTGCCAGCGAAGATCGATATGATAGAACAATGCCACTTGGGCCACTTGATTCATCATTTGTGTTGGGAAGGACGCCCTGCAGATTGTAGGTTACCCTTGCATTTTGGGATAAGGAGTATTCACATTTGTTTCGTAAAGAATTTCGACGAATTGTACATAGTACCAGAAATAATATTTTTTTTTATTTAATCTTGACAACTCTAAAAACAAAAAATTATAAATAAATGTAAAAAGTTACACCCCCTAATTTCGAAGGAAATTAAAAACCTAAGTTTTCTTTTGTCTTTGGTGTAATTTGAACCCACAGTCTTAACAATTACCCGGAGATAAATCGTATCTATTGCTTTTATATGAAATATATAGATTTAAAATTAAAATGTTAACACTATTAGGGCATTTGAGTGCTCGGTTTACGTTTAACTACGAGAAAAAGCTAAGTAGATCAAAATTGTGAATTAGTTGGTTAATATGAGCGTGCAAAATTGACCAAATAATCTTAAATTGCTTTTTACGTGATCCTCAACAGTTTAGTAGTTATAAATAATTTTCACATTTTTTCTTATTGAGCTATGCTTACAGTCTGGTGGTCTTAAGTATTGCAGAATCTTAAAATCTACCGTAACGAGTGATTTGTTGATTGAATCGCCAATTAAAGATTTTCAGCCCAAGATATTACTACTGGACCAATTTGATCACTTGAAAATATATTTTACGTATAACTTATTATTTAGCAAAAAGGTTGTTATTACCTGAGGAGACCTTTTTTCCCAAGACCTCTTCAATACGCGTCGCGCAGAACGAGAACCGAATGAATTGCTCGTTAAAGCCGATTGGCTGTCGGCTTGATGAATTAGGGAATCAACTGCTAGTGTCAAAGTTAATTAATCGACGCGTTTCGTGGAGGCAACATCAACTGTAACTTACATAAGGTCTAATTGTCCACGGCGTCTGGCTGAAGTTGGTCTGTTGATTACCGCCATTTGCATTTATTATAACTTCGCCAGCCAGTTATCAGAATCTGCATTCACCTGACTGCTGGAGGATTTAGGGAAAGGGGTTTTAGGCGAATCAGTTAAAATCTTTTTTGTTTAAGATTAAAAATTTGACTTAAGTAAAAAAAAATTAAATATACACAAAGTTGGATTTTTGTGACATAGCTCTCCGAGTGCTCTAGCTAAACATGTTTATGTCACAAATTTACTGTAAAATTATATATTTCATGTTCTTACCGTTGACTGATTTTAGATGATCCTATTTTCCTTCTTATAGGTTGGTGGCCTCTTTTATCTTCATTTTACCATCCACATGAGTTTTAGAGGCATGTTTGGGGAATATATCAAACAAAGCTGGAAAGGGATAATAAGGAAGAAAGAAATAACTTGATAAATATTTAGTGGCGTCACCGGGACTCGAACGTACAAAATCGCAGCTTTGGTTTTTATAAGTAAATTTCATAAATAAAAATTTAAATAAGTAAATAAAAAATGTTTTTATTTTCGAGAGACTTTCGGTACAAAACTGTTTTAGTCCATAAAAGACTCACCAATAACAATAACACTAATAAACCACGATTTAGTTGAGAAAACCGAGTCATACTTAGGTTTACTGTACGTTTACTTAGGTTTACTGTAAGTTTACTTAGGTTTACTGTAAGTTTACTTAGGTTTACTGTAAGTTTACTTAGGTTTACTGTAAGTTTACTTAGGTTTACTGTAAGTTTACTTAGGTTTACTGTAAGTTTACTTAGGTTTACTGTAAGTTTACTTAGGTTTACTGTAAGTTTACTTAGGTTTACTGTAAGTTTACTTAGGTTTACTGTAAGTTTACTTAGGTTTACTGTAAGTTTACTTAGGTTTACTGTAAGTTTACTTAGGTTTACTGTAAGTTTACTTAGGTTTACTGTAAGTTTACTTAGGTTTACTGTAAGTTTACTTAGGTTTACTGTAAGTTTACTTAGGTTTACTGTAAGTTTACTTAGGTTTACTGTAAGTTTACTTAGGTTTACTGTAAGTTTACTTAGGTTTACTGTAAGTTTACTTAGGTTTACTGTAAGTTTACTTAGGTTTACTGTAAGTTTACTTAGGTTTACTGTAAGTTTACTTAGGTTTACTGTAAGTTTACTTAGGTTTACTGTAAGTTTACTTAGGTTTACTGTAAGTTTACTTAGGTTTACTGTAAGTTTACTTAGGTTTACTGTAAGTTTACTTAGGTTTACTGTAAGTTTACTTAGGTTTACTGTAAGTTTACTGTAAGTTTACTTAGGTTTACTGTAAGTTTACTTAGGTTTACTGTAAGTTTACTTAGGTTTACTGTAAGTTTACTTAGGTTTACTGTAAGTTTACTTAGGTTTACTGTAAGTTTACTTAGGTTTACTGTAAGTTTACTTAGGTTTACTGTAAGTTTACTTAGGTTTACTGTAAGTTTACTTAGGTTTACTGTAAGTTTACTTAGGTTTACTGTAAGTTTACCTAGGTTTACTGTAAGTTTACTTAGGTTTACTGTAAGTTAAAAAATCCCATCCCTTACACAATTAATTACTCAATAACTTCTCTTTAATTACCCCACACATTCTCCTTGTATAATCACAACCCTTTGCAACCCTGCCACATCTCAAAACGAATAACTCAATCCCAAACAAATTCAATCACAACCTTTTCAATAATAAACTCAGAATGTATCCCTTCGGAAACAGTAAACATGCCAAGTTACCTCGCCGCTTCAGTCGTAAACCAAGGAGAGATTTGATTAAAACAAGATAAAAGTGAAAGAGCACACGTGGGATGCTGATTTGATGTACAATAAAAAGACGCGACATTTCCGAACAACGTTATTGGTGGTGTGGCGTAGCGGTGTGGCATTTGACGCCACCTGCCACACTCCACACAATGGGCCAATGTCGCAATTATTGTTACGGTTCGAACCTTTTTGCATATTTACCTTCTTTTTGTCTCAAAAAATTCGAGATTTGAAAAAAACCAAGGGATATAATTACTGGTATGTTCTAAATTGGTGTAGCTTCGATTGGACAATGAATAGAGTAATTAAATTTAGTTTTATATTGGATTAATTACATTGAACCTTGTTCTGTGATTGCACGGGGTTATATAAATCTGTTGAGCTCATTAGTTGGAGATAATGTATTACATGTTAAATTACTAATGGATTAACATTACCTAGTATTTACTGAGTACGATATTTAATTAATGTAGAGGTACATAATTAGGTTCAAAAATATTCAATATCCTCACGGTTATCAACTTGACCATGTATGTACAATCACTTCTTTGGAATTTTCTTACTGACACCACAAAATCACAAAACATTTACTTGGTAAAGACCTTTGACCATCAAGTTCAAATTTTTGTCCGACCGGGAATTTATTGCACCAACTGACCTGAGTCAGAGTTGGGTCTTCCTGAATTGCGCCAACTACTTCAGGGTGCCACCCGATGCGTTTCTTAACTGATCCAAGTGGTAACCCTCTTTGACTGTATCATTGAGTAGGTACGGTTAGGTTAGGTTAGGTTATGTTATGTTAGGTTAGGTTTGGTTAGGATAGGATAGGATAGGTTATGTGAGGTAAGGTTAGCTTATATGTTAGGTTAGCTTAGGAAAGGATAGTTTATGTTAAGGTTGATGACAATAGGTTAGGTTAGGTTAGGACAGGATAGGTTACGAGGACACGTAAACCTAACCAAACACACCTACTTGGCTTAGGCTTGGCGCAACTAAGGAACTCGTTGGCGCATTTGCACGACCATGTCCATGTTGAAGGCCACAGGTTGAAGGATGTAGGGTGAAGGATACGTGTGGTCAAGTCTGGACATGCATCTATCGTGTGAACCTACGAGTGTGACACCCACAACACAATCACTCGATGCTGATGCACTCTAACTGATGCTGATCACGAACTGCAGCACAAACACGCTGCCGTGATCTCGTCAACTGCGAGTTGTTTAACATTTCTGACATTGTAAAGAAGTTTCCAAAAAAACATACGTGTTCTTTGGTCCGATATTGATGCAAGAAAGTTGAATAATTCTTATGTAAATCCGTCTAAAATATAAAAAAAACTTTCAATTTGAGTCATTTACTGAAGGCATAAAACAGTGTACAGGGATAGCTTACGTTATTACAATTTTTACAATTTCAGGTAAGAGGAAATGTGCCATATTTAGAAAAAATGTTTTATATAGTTTATTCGTGAAAACGATGGAACTAATACTGCTAGATTTCAATGTTATGCTTCATTGAATACGTTCATAACAGAGGAATTAATTGTAATTCACTAAATTCATGTTTGTGAGTGTTCGGAGTGTACAAAGTAATACAGTGTAAAATCTAAATGTATTACGTTATGAATAAAGCTACCAGTTATTGCTAACACGAATCGATGCTTTTATTATCCTTCTTAGTTATCAACTATAACCTCTAACTTTTAAAAGCCCTACTGTCTCTTAGCATATTTTCAACCTACAAAACTGTAGTATTTGACGTTTTTAATGAAAATCTAAAACAACACGAACTAACTAATATTGATCAATTTCGTGCATTTACTTCAATCTCACTGAAATATATTTCATTATTAATAAAAATATGTATTAATATTTATTTTGTAGATGACACAAAATTTTCTCCAGACTATGTAACAATAAAATGCATAATTTTACCGTAAGAACTACCCGCACTCCAGTTCCAGTTCTAATTGACCATACCGGAACGACAAACATAAAAATTTATAACGTGGCAGAAAACTAGTTGGAAAAACTCGTTCCGCAACTCATAATCATCTTGTGTGGTCTGACTAAGGCAATAGACCCGTGTTATTGCTACTAGGACTGCTGTACTTACCAATTACATACAAGTCTCGTACTCAAGGCAAAGTACACATTACAGCTTCCGCATTGGCGCTACGGCTACAGCATTGCGTAGAGTATTTACCTGCATATTGCACAGTGTACTATTAGTAACAATAATGTCTCTTTCAAGGTGTCAGGGTCGTTCGGTTATTCTAGTAATAAATTTTACAACTTTGTAAGTATGGTCGTTATTTGTGAAGCAATAAGTGTTTAACTGTTTGTTATCTTTGTGGAAAGGTGAGTTTGTGTGGAATGCTGTAAGCGGAATGCTAGAATTACTGTTCACAGTTGTTAGTTTTTGTACCAGATATTTTTTAAAGCATTACGACGTAATTTCTAGGTATCGTATTTATTTTTAAGAGTTTATATTCTTTGTTTGTAAAACACATTCCACCTTATCAAAATCAAAGTTCGAAACAAAGATTCATGAAGAAAGCCTTGTAAGCTAGTAAATGCCAAGAGATTTGGAATCGGCCCAAGATTGTGGCATATTCGTCGTTAGTGATTTATCGTTCCGAGATATATGGGCGTTCACCTTAAACAAGCCTAACCTTATCTCATCTTTTATGTACAATTCTCTATCTTAAGAAAATAAGGTATATATTTCGTCCCTTTTATTCGTAAATGCTATACATTACACAACATCATACTATTATCTTGATAAACAAAATTCTTTACTCGTTGTTTAGGAAAGTGCTTTTTTAACTTTCCTTGGATCAGTACTAAAACGTTTACTGCATTTAAAACTATTTAAAAATTGTATACGTTGTGTATATATGAAGTTCGTATGCAAAACCACGTAATCTTGCACGTGTCAAGAGGTCAACAAAAGAACAAACTGTCGAAGAAGATTAGGTATTCGGTTTGGACGAGGATGTAAGTAATTGAGAAACGTGAGGGACCACCAGAGTACGAGCGAAGGTTCCCAGAACCGCAAACACGCTAGTCCTAGCCTCAGGCTGGACACCACTAGAAGACACCCTCTACCAGCTAGTCACTTCTCCCAAGTAACCTGTGCAATACTAGTCACCTAGTCCTAGCCTCAGGCTGGACACCACTGGAGACACCCTCTACCAGCTAGTCACTTCTCCCAAGTAACCTGTGCAATACTAGTCACCTAGTCCTAGCCTCAGGCTGGACACCACTAGAAGACACCCTCTACCAGCTAGTCACTTCTCCCAAGTAACCTGTGCAATACTAGTCACCTAGTCCTAGCCTCAGGCTGGACACCACTGGAGACACCCTCTACCAGCTGAGGTACCTCTCATGTATTAAACAATGTTCCAGGTGGCTATGAGACTAGTGAAGAGAAATCTACATGCCCACCCACTTGAAGTGTTAACGCAGTTAATTCACTATCCAAGAAAATTATCATTCAGTTTTAGACATCACTGAAAGAATCAAATCACACCTGTCAAACAAGACAATACAAACAAGAACCGCTTTTAAAAGATGCCAAAATGAACTCCAAACTGGAAACCCTCAGAGATGCTAGTAACCCATCACTTCAGTTTAAATTGACTGAGCAAAGCAAATCCAATCACTCCCCAAATACAATAAGGTAATCCATTTGAGAAATAAAATTTAGCATGACCAATGACCATGGCTCCAAATAAGGCTAGTAAAAGCTCTGCTGAGGTTTTATAAAAAAATTTTGGGCAGAAATGATTTATTCCATGCTCACTATAGGAAGCATTTTCCATCAGCAAAACAAAGTTGAGTAACTGATGATGAATGAGTAAACACGTATAGGAATTAATAGTCAAAGCAATGTAGGCCCTAGTTAGCTCTTTCTTAACTGGAGATTCCCTTCCACGGTAAGGGCTAGATAAAACTTTACTCCATCCCTCCGAGTCACAGAGGAAAATCTAGCCACATCTATTGTTTTAACTATTTTACCCTTTTACGAAAACTCTGAAAAACCAACTATACCTCTTCACTGAGCCACAAAGTTATGATGTCCTTTCCTTTCCGTTCTACGATGTTCTACACCAACAGTAAAACAACCCTATGCTCTCAAAGACATAAACAATACATCGAAGCGAGCGACACACGCCGAAACGCCGTAATAGTAAGACACGTCACTTGTTTAAATATGCAAAGTCAAAGACCTCTAGGCGTACAACGAAGACAGAAAGTAAAAACGATACCTCCCTGTAAGAAAATTACAACAGTATCCAACAGTACAATTTACTACGTGAAATTACGTCTTAATCAGAATATTATCCACCTGAAGCGATGCTTATTTGTAATTCAACCGCACTTTTATGTGCTATTTACCCCGCCTATAACTTACCACCGTGTATAGTTGAGACATAAATGATGTAAGGGTTAATTATTCACCCCTAATCTAGGTCTGGGATGTTAAGGATGAGACAAGGGCTGAATTTGGGCGGTTGCGCTCCACAAAGCCGCTCCCGGGGCTGTTTACATTAGAGCTAATTTAAAGTAAATTGAGTCTCAACCTAATTTTCATAAACGCTCACCTCTGGGTTTGACTGGGATTATTTTCGTAATAAGAGACGCTACTGCTGCATGCAAAATGCGGGGATACCTGCGAAAACATTTGTGTCGAATTGAATTGAATTGGCTAGCTAGATTCAATATGGTCTGTTGAAATGTAGACTGGAGTGAGACCACTTATGAGAATATTAAATTTAGTCTGGAGTGAGAAGTTTTTAGTAGATCCACTTATATGTTTTACTGATAATATATACAAAACTTTACTATACTTTAACTTAGTGCAATGAAAGGGTTTGAATTACATCTTTATATGCAGGACATGTGCTAAACTGAACAGCTGTATTTTCTATTTTGCATTGATTACTAGTATCAAATAGTCAATGCTAGTACTAACAATGGGGAGAGCATATTATTTACAAGCTTATTTTGAATTGACCATTAACATACTTGTTTATTAAATGGCTACTTGGAAGCAAAACTTATCGAATTTATGACAAAAAATACCACTGTT
This sequence comes from Macrosteles quadrilineatus, assembly GCF_028750875.1. Taxonomy (NCBI): domain Eukaryota; kingdom Metazoa; phylum Arthropoda; class Insecta; order Hemiptera; family Cicadellidae; genus Macrosteles; species Macrosteles quadrilineatus. Next base: position 12,841,019 of record NW_026542601.1, on the reverse strand, counting down.
TTTAAATACCCCGCAAGTTTTGTCATTGGTTTTTACTTTTCTATTGATATCTCTCCTTATTGAGCATATCCTAAACACATCCAAGTTTTGTAAAATTTATGAATCATGGACGTGGCTCTAGGTAAAATATCAACTCATGTAATGTGTCAACCATAGTCATGATAGATCATGACTCTTAATTTAACTTATATTTTTAAATGAACAGGGTAATTGTTATCTAATATGAAAAAGTTAGTTAACTTTTTTGGCTTCTTTGTCCTTACAGTATGACGAAAACCTATTCTACACAGTTTCCAACAATTCTAATATACAATATAAAAATTTTATTAGCGTCAATCCAAATTAACATGAACATATTCATCCTTTTCGACGAAACATTCCCCACTCGCACCGACGTTTTACAAAACACTCCACAAACATACCACCGGTGGATGAAAACGAATCGACGTTCATATCCAAACATGAATGATGTCAGAGTGCATGTCTTCTGTGTGCGTATGCAAATCGATTGGCCAACACACACACGCACACAGGTTTACTACGGAGATATGGATTGGCGAGTGACCTGCGCGGAGTGGTGACCGTGTTTAGGAGTACTCCGCAACTCCGCAGCGCGTTGTCAATAGAGGCTAGGTAAACAGTCGCACGGAGGCTATGAATAGCATTAGCATAATATGACATTGGCTGATCATCAACACATGTTCAACATGCCACTTGTGCGCCTATATGTATATTAATGTATGCTAATATGTCAATATCTTGTACCCCGGTGTTCAATTATTGCCGAATAAGGTGGTAATGTTTGACGGAGTGCGTAAATCCATTAAAATGTTTCCTTGTAATTGTGTATTTTGTATTGTTTGTAAACGCTAAAAACTGGTGGACTAAACATTATTTAATGCTGTTAGGTTGATAACATAAAGGTGCTTACGTTATTGGAACAATAGTTTTAATTTTTTTTCCTTCCTCCCTCTACATTTTCTTACCACACTCACAGCATGAATGGATTAGGTAAACGAACATCAATCTCAATAAGCAGTATTTCATTCTACACATAATTTTGATTAATTTCTCACAACTATTTTATATAACACGTATCAATTTCTTGTACATGATTTGTATTTCCTAATTTGCCACTATGAAATCGTAACCCCTCATTTTTTACCACACCCATAGTTGTGTATTTTAAACAAGATGTGTATATAATGGGGTTATGAACTATGTCGCCTTGGTAATGACCATCGATTATAACTGTTTGTTATATATCGATGACACTAACTAATACCTATCCTTTTCTTAAGCTAGAACTAATTATTGACATGAAAGAACAGCTGGTCTCAGTTCAAAACCATAACAAAGCAGAAGCAGTATCGAACCGAGAATATTCAGACTTTAATGCTTCAGTCACTCAGATGTTTTCATTTTACATAATATGCATCGCTATATTTTATCATAAAAAACATTAAATATAGACTGTCAGCCTTGCTGTGGTTACAATGATTACCATAGGTTCTGGCGCACACCGTTGGGAGCGCCGTGTAGTTACGTAGCGCGTATGCCGTAACTACATGGCACTCCTGGTGGTGTGCGCCAGAACCTATGGTAACCACAGCACGGCTGACGGTCTATATTTAATTCTTTTTGTCTATGATTCTATTCACCTGAATAATATATTTCAAGCTGAGTTTTTAACAAACACAAATGTTTGACAATTAAACCCAAAGCACTTGACCCACATTAGGAACCAGCCCAAACAAAGACCAAGTCACTGCAAGCATTACGTATTGTTTTGAGTTACAAGATAACCTGGGTTAGTTACATGCATTACAAGCTGCAGGTAAGACCCTGGCTGCTTTGTGCCGTAATGGCAGGGAACAAAGCAGCCGGGGAACAAAGATTCATCTTACTAATGGCGACTCTGCAGCATTGTTGTTCTAAAGCACTGCCGACTCTTGACGTACGCTATTGAGTTGTATCCGTTTTATTGTAGGTAAAAGAGAATGGTAAATTGCCCTAAAGTATGCTCTTGAAATGTTCTGGTTTGTACGGTAAAGCTGTTCTAGGGCGAGTTAATGTAAAATATAAAAAGTGTTATTAACATTTTGTGAACAATGTTGGCTTGATGATAGCATAGCAAATATACTTAACAATACATAGAAACACAAACATTATATTTTCCTGTAACAACGGTTGTATCTGTTTACAAGTAAATTAATAAATATACACATATTTGTCCTCAACATTTTTGTTTATGAAATTTATGCACGTATGATTTCTACGTAATGCATAAACAATAATCCCAGGTTAAGCCTTGAAAGACGACAGTTTGTTTAGGATCGTCCGTGTTCCAATAACCCAAGATCCACACAGGTAATCCAATGTCAAAACCCTGAGGCAAAATATGTACTTCAAAACATTTTTAGAACTAAACGGTAAATAACGCAGTTTACTTTTACTTTAATTTTTTATTTTTACTTTTACTTTAGATAGTTTGGTATTTTTTATCGTTTAGTGATGGAATAGTTATCAACTAATTAATAACCATCATCGAACAAAAAACATATTAACCTTTTTGGAACTATACACAATTCACCACACAATTTTTGTAAGTATAACAATTTACTATTGAAAAGGGAAACAGTCACTTTTTTAACTAGGACCTCTCATTGATTCATATTAAGGCAAAAACTGTTTAATTTATTGGTTAGTTATTTCATCACTATATAATTTGATTTTACATACATTTTGTTTGATTTCGTTAATTGTTCCCAACCCAACAGTAGTTTTTCAAACTTTCTTGCTAAGCTTAATGCTGAAAGTTGCAAATATTCTTTTTTATTTTTATCGAAGTCATTGGAATTTTTACGTTTTTTTGTATGATAATGTTAAGGCCCTCTCATTACTAACATTTTGACAGTTTGTGAAGCAGCATCACAAATCGATATATCGACCATCATTAATCGATATATCGAAAACCATTACCGATAAATCGATCATCATTAACCGATATTTCAATCCTCATTAATTGATTTATTGATAATTATTAACCGACATATCGATCATAATTAACCGACATTTCGATCATCGTTAATCAATATATTTATGATAAATTATTGGTCCAGAATTGACCTCGCTTGGAATCGAACCAGCGACCTCAAGATTTGAAGGATGCATTCTTCTATTGACGACTGTGACCTGATGACGTCTCACGGTTGACACTCGCTGGTATGAAACTGTTTATTTTTCTCTCTGCCAATCAGATGTCACTACTGTCGCATCCACAGTTTGGAGACGCCATATTTTATTCACTGACAATTCTGACAGCGTCAAGTGGAGATACATTTATTGGAATTCCGATATGAATTGAAAATGTATTAAATAATGCGACTGAAATTACCTCGCTCGTTGAAAATCGTTGCAGTTGAGGATAATTGATTTTTATACAGCTTTTACTGGTAAAATGTTTAAATCATCTTTGTTAACTTGTATAATATTAAAAGTGATAGTGCTAGATTACGTGTAGAATTGTCTTAACGTTATTTCATTGGATATGTATAAATATTACATTGAGATCATTAAGTAATTTCTATTTTCTTTCGTTGAATACAAATGCAACACGAAAGGAAAACCCCATTTAGCCTATTAACTTCAAAATCGGTAATTCTGAGCAATTACTTGGTCAACCCCAATTTTTTTCATACTTTACTACGGTCATCAGGATGTTCTTATAAAACAAGAAACATATAATTTAAGCCCCGCAAGGCCATCGTACAGGTTGCAGAATGATAAGAACTTTCAAATTCCAAGCGATAACAGTGGCTTGCAGGAGTCGCGCGGAAGGCCAGTTGGCCAGGAGACTCGGATGTCGGATGAGGACGAAGAACCCGGCGATTACTGAGGTAATTTCTATTTGTATATAACATATATTAACTTTCCCTGGCTGAATAATGTTTTTTTTTTAGTTTCACATACATCTCTAAAGCCAGTTGCGACAGTACCGTTATGTATGGTTAGGTTAGGTTAGGTAAGGTTAGGTTAATTCATAACCTAACTTAACCTAACCTAACCTAACTTAACCTTGCGGGGCTTAAATTATATGTTTATTGTTTTCTAAGAACATCCTGATGACCGTAGTAAAGTATGAATAAAACTGGGGTTGACCAAGTAATTGCTCAGAATTACCTCAAAATCTTTTTGGCTGAAGACAGCCTAGTTCTAGAACTGTTTCAGTGGTCCTCCTATCTAATGAAGTGCCACAATCATGTTGTGTTAGGTGAAATTCTAACCATAGCTTATTTATGTATGAGTTCAAATTAAGTCTTAAAGCCTAAAAAATATTTGTATTTATTGTTAGCATATTTTAATACAAATCTAATTTGCGAATATTGCAATAAAAATATTACCTGCGAATTATCCCTTACCCCATACCTCATACACTTTTTTATCATTACCAACCTCACCAACCAAAAATAAATTTTTACTTTTCTGATATATATATATATACATATATATATATATACATATATATATATATATATATATATATACTTGTATATATATATACTTGTATATATATTTGTATATATATATATATATAAGAATCTTACTGCGCCAACCTACCACACTAACCGACGAATTTTCAACTATTTCAATTTCTCGATTTGTAGTGATGAAATAGATGTAAATTTCCATTATGGGTCTATAGGGAGAGATAGGGCGCCGTTTGCGGGCCCTGGCTCGTAATGTAGTGATAACAATTCCCCAGTCGGCGGGGAGCAGCGCGGCTGCATGAATCATACCCACTCGCACTACTTTGTTCACGATGAGAAACACTTTCGTGTTTTATCTCCTCATTTTCTCAAGATTACTATTCTGAACCATTTCAACTCCTGCTCTAATATAAAAACAGTCGATGTCCATTTTTATTTATGATTGGTGACTGGGTTGAAATATCATAGTCGGAGAGTTAAATGTTGATAATGTAATTGTGAAAAATGTAAGCCTGAAAGGGTTATTTGCTAAGTGATGAATATTATTTTTTATTAATTGTTATTTTATTTGCATTGCATAGCTTGTATTGTTTACAACAGACTTGATCTTGTAAAGCAACACACTTTCAAAAGATATCTTTGGGATTTCACCTTAGATTATGACCTCATTGTTTTTAATAAATAATGGAAAACACGTAAATGAGAACAAATCATACAAATAAAAAGTTGTGTATATTAAGTTAGTGTTGGACGAAGCTTGACTAACCTATTTCAATTTTACACCAAAACCTTAGACAAATAAAAACTGATAAAGTTCTATATCAGCGAGAGTTGTAAAAACACTAAGTTATCGATGTTTTTGTTTTTGCAGACCGAGATTATTTCGCTGTCACTCAAGAGGTGAGTAGATAATTTATGTTTATTAAAATAAGAATTAACGTTGAAATTAATTTCCTGAATAATTAACAATGTATAATACCAGTTCGATATTCCAAAAATTCCAGTAATTTGCCTATATAATTTTGAAATTTCATAATATTAACTGCAATAATGTTACGATTCGTGTAAAGTGTGAAATCGGGAACGATGTGAGTAAATGAATATATATTACATAAAATTTGAATTTACAATTTGAATTTACAGCGTTATAAATTATTTATCCTTTGCCATCGGATTTCCCAGCTCACTTTTCATTGATAAGGTGAAACGTTTTCATAGCCTGGCAGTTTATTGTTTTACTTGTCTGCATTTTAGAGGCCATAAATATATTTTGCACGCTATTTTTGAAGCTGCAAAACAGTAAAATGTCTCTTTCAAGGAATGTAAAAAAAAACTAGTTTTATTTAGTTTAAAGTTAATCGTTTCACTCGAAAAATTACTTCTATTGAACCTTACTGGTCACAAACCAATATATATTTTATTTAATAATATTAATTTACTTTGTATCTTATAGATTGACAAAGGTAAACTAACGAAACTTAATAAATATGGATAATTTCTACTATATTATGCATGCACAAATTAAAACTACCAGTGCTTTTACAAGTAGAACATAATATTTGCACTACGCACTATTTTACAAACAAAAAGTATACAAAACTCAAACTTCCTTCAACATTTGAAACGTGTTTCTTATAATAATAGCTCTCACCTATCAAAGATGAATAATTTATTTCTTCAGAATAGCCTGCGTTAATATAAGTAACTGTGAAGTATTTGTCAGCATTTGGTAGCATCACGTCATTTCATTTGTCATCATTTTGCAGCTCCGGTGCAATTTCCGTTGCTAAACACTCTTGTATTCGCTACATTTTTACCGTCTCACGAACTATTTATTGAAATATTCTTACAACACATCTTCGTTTACAATGTGATGGTTTCTTCAAATACTACTTTTATAAATATTTTTTGTAATTGTTAACTTTTACAGGGTGCAAGTGACGAGACTTATATAATATACTATAAAACGTTACATTATTCATAATATTTTTTATGAAACAGTTTTAATCCTCTTAAGAGAAGAAAACACTTAAATATGTGATTCATTTTGAATTATCTCTGCTTCTCAATTTTTAACGTGCAATGTAATACCCTTTTTACAATTTTAGTTATTTACACGTATTACTTACCTCATACTGTATAGTTATCTACAGTTCGTCCTACATTTAATTTGAGTTACAATACTTGATAATTGTCATTAAAACACACTACGAACATTATAATGTGAAAGTTAATTATAAAAACAGATGCTTCAAACATCTTAAATTGGTATATAAAATTGGTATTTTTTCTATGAATGTAAAAAAAATTATTGAAATTACAGACTTTTTCATATTAAAATTTTGTTATTGGTTGTCTAGCTCTAAATAAAACCACATCATAATAGATTTACATCTCAACATTTCAAAATTTTTAATCAAAAGTTTAATCAATTTAATCAATTTCGAACTAAAAGTTGAAATCCACATGTTGACATCCCCCAGTTACCCAGTTTGACTGATTGATTCCCAATACTACCCTTGAGCTGGTCCCAGTACAATGTGGGCCCCGACAGAGGCACTTATAAAACCATTAACCCTGCTTGTTTATTCCACCCACGGAGCCCCCCCTCCACCCCCCCCCCCAAGGTTGATTAGGAAATCTTCTAATACCTGAGTGTATTCAGGAACACAAGGTCTTGAATGAAAAAACTCCTCAATCTGGTTTCAAGCTACTTAAAGCTAATATTTTTTTGATCACGACTTTTGATACTAAAAAATCTCCACATTGTACAGCTTTTTAAAAGATATTAGCGATAAAACTTAATTTTACAGATATGAAATTGAGGGCTAAAACATAAAATTAGTGTTATAAAGCAGTTAGATTTTTTTATTTAGATGACCTATTGTCACATTATTTTTTTATTTCGTGTTTTTGTGCCGTTGGGATATTTGTAAACATTTTTGTATGGCCCAAACTAACGTCGACCTTTTTTAGATATAATCATTATTTGGTAGCCTAATGGCATCTGAGTCATAAAACTATTTCGCTTAAACTTGAACCAGCAACCTTTTAATTTGAACTATAACCACTAAATAACTCTTATAACTATTTAAATATACATTTTAGTTTTCGATTTCATTAATTTTTTACCAAAGCAATTTTGTTTGCTGAAATATATTTTTTTTAATATCCACTTATGATTTCAAATTACTTATATACACCAACGATTAATTATGACTTGAACATTTACAAGCTAGTGTTAATTTCAAAACCCAAACCGTGTATACCTGTTTACAAAGCAGGCGAGGGCAAAGGCTAAACACAAGAAGCCATAGGAATGCGAGACTGGCAAACAGAATTAGGCGAATTTGATAACCCTGGGGAAGTCATATCCTCCCGCCTTGCTAAAGTAAAGAAACCACGCTTGTTCTATGTAAAACGTAATATACTTGTGAGCTTAAACAAGCAAAATACATGCGAAAATATTTGGAAAGTATCTTTTCAGTTTTCTTACAAAATTTAGAAGTGTTATAAAATATCATTATGTAAATAAGTAAGTAAATTTATTATTGAAATACTTATTTAAAAAATAATAAGTTTCCAATAATTAGGTTGGGTTTTTTTATTTTGTAACACACATACCTAAAAAAATGTTAACCAATACTTTAAACAAAAATGTCTCTATTTATTAGAGCGGTAAAAATCGTAGTTGTTGAATAAAAAAGTTAGTTAATGTTTTCTGAAAATCTTCCTATATAAAGATATGCATGAAATTTTAATACGTGGTACCTATATATTCGTTAAACCATTAGTAAATTAAGTTTTTCAATTGAAAAATTTAATTTTAAGCTTTGTCGTCTACCAAAAAAATTGTTTTCCAATGAATATTTTAAACCTTTTTTAACATATGATGAACGAAATCATAAAAGTTATGTCAGTGAATGGAAAATTACTTAAAAACTATGCCTCAAGAACACCTTATAGAAACAAACATTTCAATTCAATAGCTTTAAAAAACCACACTAAGGCAGATTATTTCTAACTGAATTAAATAAAGTTGCACGAAAAGAGGTGTTTTGATCCTTTGCTCACACGCGTTACGGATCACTAGGGATGATTCCAGGAAATTCAGGACATGTCGCGACAGCTGTGGACTTTACCGATCGCAAATCACCCCTTAGTGCGGTACAGGATCTTTTCTCCCTTTGGCCTTTCAACTCATACATCGTACTGAACTCGGTCGACGGATGTCGTTTTTATTTTTGAGCTACTACCTGCAAAGAATGTCTTTTTGTCAAATCCTAAGGATTTGTAAACATAATGCGTTGTATTTAACTTGACTCCCACTGTTAATCTGAATTATGTGTTTGTACATGCCTGCCATAATGTCCAAATATAACACATAAATTTACAACAAAATTGCACATAATTTTTCTTGCACACACATCTCGATGTATTTTGAAATTATATTTGCTATCAGCAACTATACTATACAATGTGTTCCATGCACTGGTGTCATTATCTTACTAGTAAAAAAAATTGTACACTAGCAAACCACTTCTTCGGTGAAGAAAACGTTGTCTTTGAAACAAAGTAAGCTTTTTGTTTACCTTTAGAATTTTTTTTAAAAGGTCTTTTAATTCAAATACTAGAGTTTTTCCAGTTTTCTTAGTGTATTAATACTAAATGATTATTTAACAACATCAACTGAGTTGAGCTGGACTTTATATCATTTTTCATTGTTTAGTAGGATAAATTCAATGCATTAAGTGAACAAGTCTCGCCATTTCCCCAACTCTTAACGGTAAAATATGTGACTAGTTTTTCCACCCTCTTTAAGTCGTCCTGGTACACCCTCCCCTCGGGAATTCCTCCTGGGGGATCGGAAGGACTGACATAAGATTAAACTGACTGAACTTCGTTACTCTCCCCTTCTGAAGTAGTCTTTGATGACAAACGCGTGCTGCTATGTCAAAACTTGATCTAACTTGTGACTAAAGTTTGTGTTCCGGAAAACGCAAATGAACTCTTATTGCTTCCCAAATGTCTTTAATTGTTGGATGAGAAAGAGAAGATAAGAGTTGGAAAGTTTCGTAGGAAATGTTTAAGCTTAGACTTGGTTTATATGTTTGGTTAGAAATCGTAAGTAGAGTTAGCTTTTGTAATACAGAATATCTGATTGCATTTAGTAAGTTTGAATATGTTTCGGTATATTTATCATAGAGTATTTGTTTTCTAGTCTAATTATACGCCTAAAACTTATCTTTATAACACTATTTTTGATACCTTTATGAGAAGTTATTTACCATGGGGTTTATTCATTGACTAAATTCAATTTTGTAAAATTTATTTTGGTGGCATGCGTATTTATGCTCTAATTGTTGCAACGAAGGTTTTCATAGGTGGTCAAATGTTCAATTTGTTAAACATTACACAAAAACCGACTATTTAGTTTTTGAGTAAACAACTGACTGGTTTATCAGTAATATTCCTCTCGTACTTGTTTGGATCCAAAAAACTATACCCTGAATTACTATCACTTATCTATCAATATATTACACATAATTTAGGCAACAATCTACTTATTACTAATCTTGAAATTAAAATCAGCAGATTTTTTAGATAGATGATCTGTTTAGAGTTGAAACTTGCTCTTAACAGCAGGTAGGTTTGGTCGAAATAGCGATTGGAATGATGGAGCGAACTAGCTCTCAGCTGTGCGAGTGAAATGAACACAGTCAAAGCCGTGGTTATCCGACTCACCGATAATGGCTGAAACTGCCAATGCTGTCAATACATCTCCATTCGGAAATAAACAACTTTTTATTACAACTGTTGGTATTTTAAACTAAAGATTTTATAGGTAAAAGTCGATGTTAATAAACTATTTCTAGACTCATTTTCAAAATCTCATTTATTAGACTATTGGCAACAGATTTGTTTAGACTATAATAAATTCAAAGGTTACATAATAATATTGTAAGGCACGATTTTGTATTGTATAGAAAATAAAAGTCAATTATGTGTTTATACATTGCATATGGGTTTTGTCTTGTTTCGTAGATGAAATTCACAACCGTTTGTAATCACTGCCACATTAGTTTAGGAAACGTTGGCCCATATCGAGACGACTTATCTTTCAAATGACTTGTTATGTCAACATAACAATTAGATGTCTGCAGTAATTGTTAATTAAGAAGTCCTGCAGTTTTTTTTAACTTTTTACCAAGAATAATAAGTAGGGTTTTTTGGTAGGAAAATAGATATAAATATATAAATCATTTAGTTAAATGCATTTTTTAGAATTTTCGTATGCTGTAATAATTACTGACCACAGTTTGGTGTGTTCCATGGAAAAGGCATAACAATACGAATAGCTTTACAATCAAACACGTAAATAATACAGGGTATTAATAATTTGTAACCATTCATTTAACTATTATCTACAAAGTTTTTTCTAAAACACGGTGAGATAAAGTTTAAAATCGATAGTGTACCGTGTGAGTACAATATATTCACCTGATAACCTTTACTTTAAGGTTTTGAGGGTGCAAAACATTGTTTACCCTCGTCGCATCAGCCAAACTAAACAGGGATCACTTAGGGAGGTTTTCCCAGGTACAAAACTAAACAGAGATCACTATGGGAGTTTTTTCCAGGTACATAACTAAACAGGGATCACTAAGAGAGATTTCCCAGGTACAAAACTAAACAGGGATCACTAAGGGAGACTTTCCCAGGTACATAACTAAACAGGGATCACTATGGGAGGTTTTCCCAGGTACAAAACTAAACAGGGATCACTAAGGGAGATTTTCCCAGGTAAACTCGTCACGAGAGCCCAAGGATTGCAAATCAACCCCAAAACGGGCACTCCACCTCCCCTCCCCCCACGACTGTTTGCCCTACATTCCTGGTTCCAAGACTCGTAAACCCCTTGTTACTCTCAGTACGCTGTCAGTAATTTCTTCACTTGTTTATTTTGTTTTGTGCTCATGTTTAACGTGTTTTCTTCTCTCAAGAGGTTTAAATGTGTTTTGAAGCTAATTTTATGCATAATTTAAAGTTTTCACAAGTGTAATGTTTGTATCACGTTCCAAAAATATTTAATGGATTGTTCTTCAGGTTTTTATGAGTTTTTACGGAACTGGAGCAAATATAATTTCAGCTGAATCATTACCTTAACTGGGTCAGTCCTTATTGGTGTTGATAAGTTCCGTAGGTTCATAATCCACATAATAAAATCTCTAAGAGATATAATAAAAAGCATAACTTATGTTGTGTTGCATTTATCGTGAAATTAGTTCTCACCTAACTTGAAACAAATTCGTCGAAAATCTCTCTAATCGATTGAAGTTTTACCTAAATTTATATTATTTATTCTGCCATTCAATTTAGATTCTGAAGTGGACACCTAGGAGTATTAATGTTTAATCCTCTTAGCCTATTTTTCCGAAGCCTTTTTTTTCTATTTTCTTAAGCCTATTTTTAGTAAAATTCACAGTTCGGAAGAGTTGATCCTCTTGCAAAGCGTTATACTGACGAAATTGTACTGCCAATGCTTTGATAAATTCGTGTTACATAATAGGTAGTGGCTTTTTATTAAAGGAAATATTTTTATCTTAGTCTAATGAAAGATTTAGTGGTTTCGACCTAACTATGTTCATTTTAATTCTTAAACTTGTCACAACTTCAACACGGTAATGGTCTAGTTTAATCAATAGTCTAAGATGTCTTGAAATATTTTTTAGCTATTCAATGCTAAAATACAATAAATTTAGTCATCAAACGATGAAATACTTTTAGGCTCTCAACCGATTTGTGCCAAACCGATTCCACAGTTTGTACACCGATCACGCACATCGTCAAATATTTCTCTGACAGTTCATGCACAACTTGTCTAAGTCCAAAGCAACATGTTCGATCACAGATACAGGTGAGATCACGGTTTTATTGTGCCCGCTAAGCCGGAAACACACTGCGTCGACGAAAAAGATTTATCGTTTCACCTCTCACAGGTATATTCCTTCATTTTTTTAATACTGGATTGATAAATCGAATAAAATATGTGAGATGTATTTTTCTTTAGTTTGTGGATGTATATACTTGGATATTGTCTGGGATCTAATTTTGTATATTGCGTTGCTAATTGATTTCTTCATCCTGTTTAGACGAAAATGTATGTTATTAATACTAGCTGTTACCCACGGGCTTCACCCTGTTTTACTTCATAAGTATTAATAAAACTATTGATTAGTTGTTAAGCTGAAATAAACAAAACAGAATATAGTAATACAAACAATCACACCTAAATTTAATAAGGTAATAAATTGAAAGAATAACAAAAAAATACAGCTGATGTATTTTTAACATTAGGTATATGGAAAGTTCCCTTTGGACAGGATCTACTTTTAAAGGCAATTTATGAAATAATGGATAGTATTGCGCAAGATTTCTCGTCATGACGAACATTTCAAGTATGGTTTATGGGGGTGTGAATTTTAGTTTTCACAAAAGTTCATGGGTACTTTGGGATTTATATATGGATGCACTCCTGAATACTCCCTCAGAAAAGTGATTTTTACAAAAATTACGTAAATAGTTAAGCAAGTAGCCTAGGTTTGTGTTTGGGAATGGAAGATTTATTTGAATATTACTTGTTTGAAACGTAAGTTTTTATAGTTAATTTGTAAAATAAGTTTCGGTAAATTGTGTCTCGATGAGTCAAAAATTGTGTATATTGCAGTGGTATCCTCCTAAAGTTCACAATGACTTTATGAAAGGTTAGAAACTAAATAACCCAATTGATACTTACTATATCAATCGTTTTTTACAACGAGATAATGTTCAAGCAACTATTTTTATCTAACCTACTGAGCGAGGAGGTGAAAAACCCCGAACTTCACTGCTCCACTATTTCTAATGGTCAGCTACAATGAAAACAAACGATGGAACCCGCCTGCAGAGACACATCTATTCGTTAGCTATGGAGGCTCTGTAGGAATCCACTGCTATTGAACATTCCTTCCACAACTTCCATTCCCGGCATTGTTCCTTGCTTATTAGCTACTTTCTTCCAGCATTGTTTCAAAACTGCGGGAGTCCAAGGATTAGTCTTGATCTGGTGTATCTTTGATGAAAATTGAAGGTAGATTAACCATTGATGTAACATGCAACGTTGTTAAGGATTACTGTTGTTAAGAGTTGTTTCGAAAATTTTAAGGGCAATCTAAGTAAATTCTTACTATAACGTATGAACAAGGGAAATCTTCGTTTTGTAGGTGGAAATTATATGTTTATAAATTATACACTGACATCTAAATATTTTTATAAACATATTTCCAATCATAAGTATAACGTATATTATAAGTACCATACGAAGATCTGAAATTTTTCAAAGTTAGCTAACTAAACAAATAATTCCATTTGATAAACAATATTAATTGTATAACGAGTTGCATTCAGCAAAACGGAACTAAAATTGAAATATTTCTTAACAAGTTTTCATGAGTTTTAAATATTATAACATAGAAGAAAGTATGTACCCAATCGTGAATAAACGGACAAAGTAACAAATGTGTGCTTTACTACAGAATAGAACCGATACCGGGGAAGATTATGCATAAAGTGTAGCATGTTTATTGCGTGGTTTAATTAAATTTGTTGACAAACTAAGAGATCCATTGAAGTAGTTAAACAAGTTTACCAACTTTCATCAAAGGGGGTTTGAACGCAAACTAGATTAAATTTTACTTCATTATTTTCCTCGGTAGTACGTGCTTGGCTCATATTTTGTCTTTGGATAGAGTTCAGTGAGGTTAAACACCTGTTCAGAAAAAATCTTCCATTCTCTTATTTAAAGATAAAAAAATATAGACAAAAAAATATATAAGGTTAATTTAAGTTATTTAAAGTTTTGGTAGAAAATAAATTTTACTGTTATAATTTTAACTCACTTGGCCTATATCAGTGGGTACTTTTATGCCTAAGTATTACTACTGTATTATTTTTAAACTGTTTACTTACCAACATATAAAGAATCATAATTAACTTAAATCGCATTGCAAAAAGTAAAATACTGTATAAACTTCAATCTTAAATGATAACATAAATACCTACCACACAAATACCTGGTAGCGTTTTTAAGATATACTGTAGATATTAAGAACAGCAATTTAATATTCTGTTGAAATAATATTTGCAACAAATAATGCTGTATGTTTACGTGTCATTTTAACCGCAATTTCAACTGAAACTCGTTTAATATTACTGACGAAGGTTACTTGCCTTAGTACATAACCCAAATTATTTGGGCCAGATTAAGCCAATTATTATTTTCAAATAATAAACATTATGTTTTAGAGAGCGTGCTCATAAAGTGTACCACAGTCTTGAATACCATTTTTGTTTATTGCATAAAAGGTAATAGTTTACAAAAGGTTGTCTTAAGTTGTCTTTGTTTAAGAAATCTGCATTGACAGAAATCAGTACTTTATATCAACACTTCAACGTTCTCTCTCGGTGACTACGTTTATTTTTATTCTAAAACATGGAATTTTCCATGATAAAGGAATGTCTATCTATAGGAGAAGGTAATGGAGGGTATCCAAGACATCCTAGCAAGTATCCAAGACAGTTAGCAACGGCACGCGCCATCATGTATCATGTCTATGGATCCGTCTCAACTTGACAATACCTCATTGTTGTTCTGTTATTGTTGTCTTCCCTCGCCACGTGCCGCCGCGCCGTCTTCTTTTATCTCTGTTATTGTTTTTGTTTTGTTTTATTTCTTTGTACCATCGGTTGCCCCCATATCGAGCTATGTTGAATTATTGTAAAATTGTCTTGGAATTCTTATTGCAGTATTGAGTATTTTCTTCTTTTATTTTTATTAACTGTTTTAAATATATTTTTTTAAATTTTTGTTGTATTTTTTTAACGGAATTTTGGTTTTTAAAGTAAACTAACAGACATACATAATCCACTGATTAGTGATGGTAACTTCGTAAGGAACTTAATTATCTCATTTCCAATATCCTTATAATTGATAACTATACAGTGACATTGTAAAATGTATAGCGCAGTGGTACAAGTAAATTAATACTAGATGTATTTGGGGTTTTCCAAAGCCAAGGCTAAAAAATGAAGTCACCAATACAAATCGCATCAATTTTCAGCAAACGAATTGTGAAA
Source organism: Macrosteles quadrilineatus (assembly GCF_028750875.1). Taxonomy (NCBI): domain Eukaryota; kingdom Metazoa; phylum Arthropoda; class Insecta; order Hemiptera; family Cicadellidae; genus Macrosteles; species Macrosteles quadrilineatus. The sequence goes on along the minus strand of NW_026542601.1, from coordinate 12,825,354 downwards.
TAAGTACGCCTTAAAAGTTCCTTATCCCGAAAATGATCGAATCAATCTTAGTCATTCGTTTAAAAGCCTGATAGCCTGAGGTTTAACCCGTTTATCCAAAGTTGACTAAGAAGGATGACAGACCTAAGCTCCAGACTTAGACCTCGCCACATTTTTTACTAAGGAAAGAATAGGATTGGTTGTATGTGGTAAAGTACACATACAGATTACCGATTCGTAATTTATTTTGAAATGAAAAATGTCTTATTTATTCAGGCAAAGTTAGTTCCACATAATTTTCTTACACTTATCCTAACAAGACTTTAGACTGTGATTTTTAGTTTAGTAATGAAGTAGAATTCTCGTTCGTCAAACTACACTTTTATAAAGCGAGGGAATTTGAATAAACAAATTCATCAAATTAGCATCCAACCCATATTCAGTAATATATTCATTTTCTTATTCTGACAGTGACACACATAATGTATTAGACAAATAAATCTAGACTGACGTGTATACGTTTCGTGCGACCCAACTTACAACTTCGGCAAAGAACATTCTGACGATCACGTGAGGCAATTTACATAATTTGTCAACTTTAATTGAAGAAATTACTGTGAAATACTTATACATGTAACACTTTGAACATTTTTTAAATTTACAGAACTATAATATATTTAGGTTAGACCTGAAGTTAAGCTTTAAAAAATTAATAGTGTTGTAATTTTTAAGTTAATCAAAACTCATTCTGTATAACATTTAAAATTACGTCAAGTGAACGTAGACTAAATATGAGACAATAGGAAAAGCTGAACACTCCAATGTACAAATGAATGTAGAAAACAGCTAACAACCCAATAACGACGAAAACGACAAATTTACAACTATTTTCACAGATAATTGCCCTAATAGTTCCACGCTGTTAGTGTTAACAGTCTGGACATTATTGTAAATGTCACACCGTTAAAGGTAAATGTCTGCTAAATGTCCTGTACGAATTGTTTGTTGCTGCAATAGTACAGAAATGTATGTAATCAACGTAAACACTTATTACAATATCGGACCAATGTAAAGTAAATGTGCATGTATTCGTCGCCAATCTATAATTAATTTCTTAATTCAAAGTTCTAACAATTATCTTCTATTTTGCATAACGAAAAAAATCCTGAAAATTGCCAAAGACGTGTATGTTTACAAAAAAAAACATTTGAAAACACACCATATTAATAGAGAAACCTAATCATAAAATACCAATTTTTTCATTTTTTTGGTACTTTCTTCTGCTAAAAACAATAAGTTCAGACACCCACTCAAACATTTTGTTCTTGTGGTGAGACGAAGTTGTTGACTGTTTCTTTTGATTAATTTACCATAACAAGAACAAATACATTTTTAAAATATCAAACAAATATGATTTGGGCGTGATGATTTTAATTGTGCTCATTTTAGATATTACTATTCAACCATTATGTGCTTCGTTGCAATGAAAACACATTACTCCAAAGACTGTGTTGCTTCAAAAACTCTATTTTTCACCTAAATAGCTGTTATCATATGTAATTCCTTCACCCTTGTAAGGGCTGTACAGTTTGAGTAAGGAATAAAACAGCACTGGTCTCCCAGCCCAAGGGACATAGAGTGGTTTACACAGCCATAACAACCGTGGTAAACTTAGTGTTTAGTGTGGCTTTGTCGCAGTCCAACATGCGAACTTTTATATAAACAGTATTTAATTTTGTTGTGTGGCTTTTATATGATGCAAATGGATATCAGTGAACATTAAGACCTAATAAAGTAAAATTTAAGATCTTTTATATAAGACTCTATGAGGTCAAATTGGTCAACGCAACTCGTTCATTCAATCTAAGATATCAATTTTTGTTTTCAATAATGCACCATTTTGTCGTTCTCTTTGTTGAAATATATTGAGACCTTCCTAAACATGATTATAGTTAGATATCAAACTTACTGCAGTAGATTTTCTCTAAAGTAATAAATAACATACTATAATAGGTTCCTGGTTATTCCTATTTATGAATACATTTGTAGGCGATATTATTCAATTGCTCATTGAACGAATTATATAACTTGCAACCGATTTCCCTTAAATGTTTGAACACATTTTTATTAGTGATGTATTATTTTCTCTTATAATTCAATTTGAAATATGTTTTATTGATTTGCTAGCTACACAGTAGCACGAATTTAAATTTTTCATACAATAATAGTACTGTAAGTGTATAATGTTGTATAGCGATTAGCATTGTATAACGCTGGCTTCTCAGTAAGTAGCTGGAGTGGTGTGTAGTGGTGTACCATAATCAATATTAACATCTACCAATTATTGCCGAAGTGATTAACAACACAGGATGTACGCAGCATACTGAGCAAAGCATAACCTTAGAGCAGTGCGATTTATTGTATATTATATCACAGAATAAAAAGTCGACATTCTTGAATTATGTTAAATATGTAATACATGGTTTATAAGTTTGTCACAAGCTAAATACTAAGCCATTTTCATGTTCATAATTATAAAAATTACCAATTACCAGGAACGTAAAGTACAACATCCTTCGACGAAACCTATGTAAACCAGTTTGAGGAAAACGTTGGTGCATGTAAATATTGAACCGATTTCCATTTTGTTAAGTTACGTTAAACCAATAGTGCAGAATATGACAAAAATCTTCTAAATGTACCACAAATTTCAGCGATTTATTTAAATGCAATTGTTAACCATTGTTTATGTGCAGTTAAAATTACAAAAATATAAATGTTGAGTGAGCTCATTAAAAAGATGTGATCGGCTTTCAGTACGACGATTTCCTCTACATATTTATGAGTAATTTTAAATTTAAAATTCCAATAACATTACAGTTATTCAAACTAAATTCATAGCTTTCTTATAAATTATGCATATGACCTTTATTTACTAAAGGTAAGTAGCTTCTACGAGCTCCATTACGGTACAATAAATGTTCTGCATCTACCACATTAGGGTTAGGCAACCAAAGGAATTGTATTTTGAGAGAGTGGATTCATTCGTCGGAATAAAGCGATGTAGTTGACGAGATTAAGACCTTCATCTGAAATATCCTGTTACAAAGAGACGCTACAAATCTGTTTATTTAAATCAATTTTATATTACGATTCCTGTAACAGCCTTATTTACCTTTTAGCCGAGCTTCTTCGGACAGATTAACTAGGTATGTGCCTCGCAGTCGGATTATAACCTGAGACCGTCATATAAGATCGTATTGTGATATTTGGTTTTGGAGTTTTTAGAATTATGGTTTTGGATATTGATCAAATCTGTACATATAAGTGTATGTTTAATACACAAATGTATGTGGTCATAGTTTAGTGGTTTATTAAACTATTAACTTTAATTTGGTAGAGTTTTCCCTGGTCCTATCTCGGAATATAGGGACCAAAACGCCCTCGACAAAACGTAGTAGAGTCATCAGGATTTCAAAAGAAAATAATTGACACCTTCGTGTCAATTTTTGGTTCATTTTTGGTAATGTTTTGGCTCAAATAGGTTTTTTTCTAAGATTTCAAATAAGAAAATATTTTGTGTTGAATTTGTTTATTATTTATTAATATTTATGAGTCCTTCGCGGTATTTCATTTTGAACATTCAGTTAAATATCATGTTCTTCATAATCAAATATGACAATCTACCTACGCTTCGTTAAATTTGCACTCTTTCAAACAAAACGTCCATACCAGTATCTAGAACGAAATTTTTTACTTTTAAAAATCCATACAAGGAACTGACTGGGTAGAATATCATGTCATATAATGTAGAGGCTGTCACAAGCTAAGGATGTTATAGCGTGTGCACTTCTCATGTTGAGGCAAAGCAGCTAACTAGCGCTGCTAAACAGCTTGTCAGTTCGCTACTTTAAACATGTATATCTAACTTGTGTTGCAGAACCTGAGTAAAATTGTCTTATATAACACTACATTTGCTGAAACCTATTGCGTTCTCGAGGATTTTGAAAAAAATCGGTTACAAAAAAAACAATACGATATCGCACCATGGTGGAATTGAATAAATAGTTTTGAATTGGAAAACCGAATAGAAATTCAATTGAGTTCAGAAAAAATTTGCATGGGTGGGTAATGAAGAATTTTAAAACATAAAAGGATGGAATATAAAATCATCCAAACACAAAGTACAAAATAACGGACATAGGATGTTTAGATATGGATTTACGAACATGACTGTGTAGTTGTAATGTGTAGTTGATGAGATTGTACGGCACCAAGTGCTATAGCTCCCCCCTCCACAGCGACTGTCGTCTGCGCATCACTACTGCGCAGTTCCCCCCACCACCTCGTCTAGCGGCTTAACAATCACAAGAGCAAAGCAGCGGTCAAAAAACCTAGCCTAGAGCTCAGTGGAAGTGGATCAAAAATGGAAGTGGATATATTTGTTTTCAATGTATAGATTGTAATGCAATCATAATTTCTACTAATGCACTATACACCTTTTTTGTGTCTTCACTCTTATTAAAGTAAATAAATCCAGCAAAAATTAGAGCAAAAAATCCTCAAAAACGGGCTGTTTATTTTTTCACAGAACTTAGCTCATGAACCTAAATAAATACAAATAGGCAGCCGTTTCCCTTAAAATGTGGATGTGTTCCAGAAAAGTGTGATAGACATGTACTACTATCGTTGTCAAGTTGTTTCTTTAGTCTTTGAGTGTCTGTCACTATAGACTGTTCATCTGGGCTGTGTTTATCATAAAAAATAAACTTTATGAAATAAGTCCCATAGTAACCGCAGTGCTATGGTTAATCCCCAGCAATTTTTATGTTCATAATTATAAACATTACCAATTACCAGGAATGTAAAGTAAAACATCCTTCGACGAAACTCATGTAAACCATTTCGAGGAAAACGAACTAGCGATGTCTGACTCTTCTACTCACAAGCTATGCTATTATTAAGTAACCAAGTTCTTTAAAATGTCGAGTAAATGTAAATATCTATTATTCAAAAGGTTTCTCTGAAATAACATCCGTCCCCTTTTTGTGGTTTTAAAGAAGTGGTTTTACGCAGTATATTTTCCTTGCATATTCCCTCACATTGCGCGTTGAAAACAAGACTTTTCCACTATGTATCGCAGGCAATAGATTGCACTGCGACAGTGATATCGGGTCGTTTTATGTGTTAGGGGATGAGACTCAAGTCTAGGGGATGAACAGACGAAATGAAACTCAGCCACTTTAATCTGTTAGAGGGAGACTCTCCCCCGGCACCGCATCAAGACCCGGTGGGGAAGATTTGGCTCTTCACATTATTCTTCCTTAGCTGTAAATACATCTCTGCTCGTGCGGGCTGACAACGTTTCTACACTAAGCTAATTCCATGTGTTTTCACTACATTCGTTTTCCTTTTAGTGGTCTTGTAAATTTAATCTGCACGTCCCATTTTTTTCCTCAAGCAATATTTGTTGTCACGTGGCATTTATCAAGATATTACGTATTGATAGTATATTTTAACGTTTGATTTTTATTCTTTTTATACTATATAGATATTATTATGTTTGCAAATTAGTAGCTTAAATTATATAAACTAATATAAATGACCAAATTTTGTTTTGCATTTTACAATTTAAAATGTGTAGCAAAAAGGAATGAATACGATTTAAAAATACTTGTGTCAATAAAAAACTGTATTTTCATTAATCTCAGTTGCTTCCGCATAACTGTTTTTAGATAGTAATTAAATATACAACAATGGGTGATGCTATTTATTCATAATGTTTTTGACAGCGCCATCAACAAACAAAACTAATATCACTGAATATTACCCCTTGACCAAAATTTAATAAGCAATGTGTCATAATTTAAAACGATAGGTTAATTCTAATATTTAAATCATGTGCCGATGAACTGGTCTAAATATGAACAATATCTACTATCATTAAAATTCCATTTTAATTTAATATGCTTATAGATACCAATAAATATTCATTAAAACGATAGGTTACAGTAGTTCTAATATTTAGATCAAGTGCAGATGAACTGGTCTAAATATGAACAATATCTGCTTTCTTTAAAATTCTATTTTAATTTTAATGTGCTTATGGATACTAAAAAATATTCATTAGTTAGATAACACACATTTACCTATTTTATTCAAAAACTGTGCATACGTACTTCCAATGACTTCACTATAATAAGTAATACTTTACAGTAACTTATATTTTACATTACCTAAAACCACATTTATGTCCTGTTACCCCAAATACACCAAATTGTACACTAGCAAACCACTTTTGTAAATTAGATGGTTTACTTCGGTGAAGAAAACGTTGTCTTTGAAACAAAGTAAGTTTTTTGTCTACCTTTAGACATTTTTAAAAGGTCTTTTAATTCAAATACTTGAGTTTTTCCAGTTTTTCTTAGTGTATTAATACTAAATGATTATTTAACAACATTAACTATGTTCAGCTTTACTTTATATTATTTTTTAATCTGTTTCCTAGGATAAATTCAATGCAATAAGTGAACAAGTCTCGTCACTTCCCCAACTCTTAACGGTAAAATATGTGACTAGTTTTTCCACCCTCCTTAAGTTGTCCTGGTACACCCTCCCCACGGGAATTCCTCCAGGGGGATCGGAAGGACTGACATAAGATTAAACTGACTGAACTTCGTTACTCTCCCCTTCTGAAGTAGTCTTTGATGACAAACGCGTGTTGCTATGTCAAAACTTGATCTAACTTGTGACTAAAGTTTGTGTTCCGGAAAACGCAAATGAACTCTTATTGCTTCCCAAATGTCTTTAATTGTTGGATGGGAAGGGAAGATAAGAGATTCGTTGAAAATGTTTAAGTAAAGATTTTGTAATACAGAATGTCTGCATGTTGTAAGTTTGAATATGTTATGGTATATTTATCATATAGTATTTGTTTACTGATCAAATTATACGCATATACAAGTAACTTTATATTTTTTACAGTCTTTCTGGTCATGATATGTTATTTATCACGAGGTTTATTTATTGTTTAAATTCATTGTTAAATTTTATTTTGGTGACGTACGTATTTATGTTCTAATTGTTGAAACGAATGTTTTCATAGGTGGTCGAATGTTCAATTTGTTCAACATTACACAAAGACCGACTATTTTGTTTTTGAGTATACAATCGACTGGTGTATCTATTTTTAATACTCCTCTAGTTCTTGCATGGATCCATAAAATAATCCGAATTACTATCACTCATTTATCGATATATTACACATAATTTAGGCAACAATCTACTTATTACTAGTCTTGAAATTCAAATCACAACAATTAAAATTATATAAGACTTGTTATCAATGTTGTCTTCTTATCGAAGTTTAGAGGTTTGCAATAACATGTGATTAGGGCTAAAATAAATTCTCGGTGCTCTAAAAATGACACTTGTTATCAAGGGTGACTTGTTATCAATGGTCTTGTTATCGAGGTTCTACTGTATGATCACAGCCCTTTAACTTTATCAGCTTTGAGTTGAAACTTGCTCTACTAAACAGCAGGTAGGTTTGGTCAAAATAGCGATTGGAATGATGGAGCGAACTAGCTCCCAGCTGTGTGAGTGAAATGAACACAGTCAAAGCCGTGGTTATCCGGCCCACCGATAATGGCTGAAACTGCCAATGCTGTCAATACATCTCCATTCGGAAATAAACAACTTTTTATTAACACCGTTGGTATTTTAAACAAAAGATTTTATAGGTAAAAGTCTATGTTAATGAACTATTTCTAGACTCATTTTCAAAATATCATTTATTAGACTATTGGCAACAGATTTGTTTAGACTATAATAAATTCAAAGGTTACATAATAATATTGTAAATCACGATTTTGTATTGTATAGAACATAAAAGTCAATTATATGTTTATACAGTGCATATGGTTTTTGTCTTAGTTCGTAAATGAAATTCACAACAGTTTGTAATCACTGCCACATTAGTTTAGGAAACGTTGGCCCATATCGAGACGACTTATCTTTCAAATAACTTGTTATATGTCAACATAAAAATTAGATGTCTGCAGTAATTGTTGATTAAGAAGTCCCGCCGTTTTTTTTTTTTACTTTTTACCAAGATTAATTAATGGGGGTTTTCAGTAGGCAAATAGATATAAATACATAAATCATTTAGTTAAATGCATTTTTTTTAGAATTTTCGTATGCTGTAATACTTACTGACCACAGTCTGGGCTGTTCCATGGAAAAGGCATAACAATACGAATAGCTTTACAATCTAAATAATACAGGGTATTAATAATTTGTAACCGCTTATTTAATTTTCTCAACAAAGTTTTCCCCAAAACACAGTGAGATAAAGTTTAAAATCGATAGTGTATCGTGTGTGTACAACATATTCACCTGATAACCTTTACTTTAAGGTGGTGAGGGTGCAAAACATTGTTTACCCTTGTCGCATCAGCCAAACTAAACAGGGATCACTGAGATTTTCCCAGGTAAAAAACTAAACAGGGATCACTAAGGGAGATTTTCCCTGGTAAAAAACTAAACAGGGATCACTAAGATTTTCCCAGGTAAAAAACTAAACAGGGATCACTAAGATTTTCCCAGGTAAAAACTAAACAGGGATCACTAAGGGAGATTTTCCCAGGTACAAAACTAAACAGGGACCACTAAGGGAGATTTCCCCAGGTACAAAACTAAACAGGGATCACTAAGGGAGATTTTCCCAGGTACAAAACTAAACAGGGATCACTAAGGGAGATTTTCCCAGGTACAAAACTAAACAGGGATCACTAAGTGAGGTTTTACCAGGTACAAAACTAAACAGGGATCACTAAGGGAGGTTTTACCAGGTACAAAACTAAACAGGGATCACTAAGGGAGGTTTTACTAGGTACAAAACTAAACAGGGATCACTAAGGGAGATTTTCCCAGGTGCAAAACCAAACAGGGATCACTAAGGGAGGTTTTCCAAGGTACAAAACTAAACAGGTATCACTAAGGGAGATTTTCCCAGGTGCAAAACCAAACAGGGATCACTAAGGGAGGTTTTACAAGGTACAAAACTAATCAGGGAACACTAAGGGAGATTTTCTCAGGTACAAAACTAAACAGGGATCACTAAGGGAGGTTTTCCTATGTACAAAACTAAACAGGGATCACTAAGGGAGGTTTTCCAAGGTAGGAAACTAAACAGGGATCACTAAGGGATATTTTCCCAGGTACAAAACTAAACAGGGATCACTAAGGGAGATTTTCCCAGGTACAAAACTAAACAGGTATCACCAAGGGATATTTTTCCAGGTACAAAACTAAACAGGGATCACTAAGGGAGATGTTTCCAGGGACAAAACTAAACAGGGATCACTAAGGGAGATTTTGCCAGGTACAAAACTAAACAGGGATCACTAAGGGAGATTTTCCCAGGTACAAAACTAAACAGGGATCACTAAGGGAGATTTTCCCAGGTACAAAACTAAACAGGGATCACTAAGGGAGATTTTCCCAGGTACAAAACTAAACAGGGATCACTAAGGGAGATTTTCCCAGGTAAACTCGTCACGTGAGCCCAAGGATTGCAAATCAACCCCAAAACGGGCACTCCACCCCCCCCCCCTACTGTTTGCCCTACATTCCTGGTTCCAAGACTCGTAAACCCCTTGTTACTCTCAGTACGCTGTCAGTAATTTCTTCACTTGTTTATTTTGTTTTGTAATCATGTTTAACGTGTTTTCTTCTCTCGAGAGGATTGCAAGTGTTTTTTAGCTAATTTTATGCATAATGTAAAGTTTTAACAAGTGTAATGTTTGTATCACGTTCCAAAAATATTTAATGAATTGTTCTTCAAGTTTTTATGAGTTTTTACGGAACTGGAGCAAATATAATTTCAGCTGAATCATTACCTTAACTGGGTCAGTCCTTATTGGTGTTGATAAGTTCCGTAGGTTCATAATCAACATAATAAAATCTCTAAGAGATATAGTAAAAAGCATAACTTATGTTGAATTGCGTTTATCGTGAAATTAGTCCTCACCTAACTTGAAACAAATTCATCAAACATCACTATAATGGATTGCAGTTTTACCTAAATGTATTTGATTTATCCTGCCATTCAATTTAGATTCTGAAGTAGACACCTAGAATGATTTAATGTTTAATCCTCCTAACGCACCTCATAAGTATGATACGTGTAGCCTATTTTTAGTAAAATTCACAGTTTGGAGTTTATCCACTTGCAAAGCGTAATACTGACGAAATTATACTGTCAATACTTAGATAAATTCACGTTACATAATAGATGCTTTCGATTAAAGGAAATATTTTTAATCTCAGACTAATGAAAGATTTTGTATATTTGACCTAACTATGTCCATTTTCATTCTTAAACCCGTGTTACTTCAACACGGAAATGGTCTAGTTTAATCAATTGTCAAAGATGTCTCGCAATAGTTTTTTTAGTCCAATACTGAACAATAAATTTACTCATCAAAAGGTGTAATTCTTTTAGATTCTCAACCGATTTGTGCCAAACCGATTCCACAGTTTATACACCGATCACGCACATCGTCAAATATTTCTCTGACAGTTCATGCACAACTTGTCTAAGTCCAAAGCAACATGTTCGATCACAGATACAGGTGAGATCACGGTTTTATTGTACCCGCTAAGCCGGAAACACACTGCGTCGACGAAAAAGATTTATCGTTTCTCCTCTCACAGGTATATTCCTTCATTTTTTAAATACTGGGTTGATAAATCGAATAAAATATGTAAGATGTATTTTTCCTTAAGATTGTCGATTTATAAACTTGGGTATCGTCTGGGATTTAATTTTGTAAATTGCATTGCTAATTGATTTTTTCGTTCCGTTTTAAAACGAAAATGTTATTTATATTCACTCCTGAATACTCTCACAGAAAAGTGATTTTTACAACAAGTACGTTATTAGTTAAGCAAGTAGCCCAAAGTTGTGTTTGGGATTGAAAGGTTTATTTGAATGTTACTTGTTTGAAACGTAAGTTTTTATAGTTAATTTGTAAAATAAGTTTCGGTATATTGTGTTTCGAGTGAAAAATTGTGTATATTGCAGTGGTATCCTCCTTAAGTTCACTATGACTTTATGAAAGGTTAGAAACTAAATAACCTAATTGATACTACCTAATATCACTCGTCTTTTACAACAAGAAAATGTTCAACCAACTATTTTTATCCAACCTACTGAACGAGGAGGTGAAAAACTCCGAACTTCACTGCTCCACTATTTCTTATGGTCAGCGACAATGAAAACAAACGGTGGAACCCACCTAGAGAGACACATCTATTCGTTAGCTATGGAGGCTCTGTAGGAATCCACTGCTATTGAACATTCCTCCTCAAACAACTTCCATTCCCGGCATTGTTCCTTGCTTATTAGCTACTTTCTTCCAGCATTGTTTCAAAACTGCGGGAGTCCAAGGATTAGTCTTGATCTGGTGGATATTTTTTGAAGATTGAAGGTAGGATTAACCATTGTTGATAGAAACGTTGCAACGTTGTAGAGGATTACTGTTGTTAAGAGTTGTTTCGAATATTTTAAGGGAAATCCAAGTAAATTCTTACTATAACGTATGAACAAGAAAAATAATTTTTTTGTAGGTGCAGATCATCTGTTTATAAATAAGACGCTCGACGCTTAGGACACGCAGCACACTCGCGCGAACCATTTCAATGATTTCAATGTTTTCCGGCGTTCGAACAGTACGAGGTCTCCCACTAGGTTTGATTTTGAGTGCAGAAGCCGTGTTCTGGAAATTACTTACTTAACTTTGAATAGTTTTTCGGTTTGGGATTGCACCTTACAGCCAACGTTGGAATAAACACAAAATTGACGTTGAGTAGAAATGATTGACTAATTATTCTTCAAAAAATGTCTCTAAAACAAAGACACGATGTTGCTGTAACCATTGATGATTCATAGTAACTATACACTAAATGGCATCAAATAAAGATTAATTTGCCGCATCAATGAAGTCTCCAGCCTTTATAACAGCTGAGTAATAACATTTTAAAATTGTCCGTTTTTTTTTTTTTTTTTTTTTTTTTTTTTCTCTCATCCCGTAAATTGTTTGCTGACATAGAAATATTTGTATAAACATATTTCCAATTGTAAGTATAACGTTTATGAAAAGTGTAAAACTAAAATCTGGATTGTTCAAAGTTAGCTACCGGTAACTAAACAAATATTTCTATATGATAAGCAAAAATTATTAGTCTCACAACAAATTTTATAACGAGTTGCATGCAGTAAACTGAACTAAAACCTGAACTAAAGTTATTTTTTAACAAGTTTTCATGGATTTGAAATATAATAAACATAGAAGAAAGTAAGTGAATAAACAGACAAAGTAACAAATGTGTGCTTTACTACAGAATAGAACCGATACCGGGGAAGATTATGCATAAAGTGTAGCATGTTTATTGCGTAGTTTAATTAAATTTGTTGACAAACTAAGAGATCCATTGAAGTAGTTAAACAAGTTTACCAACTTTCATCAAAGGGGGTTTGAGCACAAACTAGATTAAATTTTACTTCATTATTTTCCTCGGTAGTACGTGCTTGGCTCATATTTTGTTTTTGGCTAGAGTTCAGAGAGGTTAAACACCTGTTCAGATATAAAAAAAATCTGCCACTCTCTTATTTAAATATGTTAAAAAATTATCGTTACTTTTATAATTCTCAGTTGGCCTTTCAGTGGATACTTTTATGCCTAAGTATTACTACTGTATTATTTTTAAACTGTTTAATTACCAACATAAAAAGAATCATAATTAACTTAAATCGCATCGCATTGCAAAAAGACAAATACAGTATAAGCTTCAATCTTAAATGATAACACAAATACCAAAGATAGCGATATTAAGATATACTGTAAATATTATGAATAGCAATTTCAAATTCTGTTGAAATAATCTTTGCAATAAATAATTGTTTATGTGTCATTTTAACCGCAATAATTTCAAATTAGGTACGTTTAATAACCAGTGACATATGTTACTTAACCTAGTGCATAACCAAAATTATTTGGACCAGATAAAGCCAATTATTATCCTCAAATAATAAACATTATGTTTTAGAGAGCGTGCTCACAAAGTGTACCACAGTCTTGAATACCATTTTTGTTTATTGCATAAAATATACTAGTTTGCAATAGATTGTCTTTTAAGTTTTCTTTGTTTAAGAAATCTGCATTGACAGAAATCAGTACTTTATTTCAACGCTTCAACGCTCTCTCGGTGACTACGTTCATTTTTATTCGAAAACTAGCTAAGAATTTTCCATGATAAAGGAATATCTAGGTCTATCTATAGGCGAAGGTTATAGAGAGAATCCAAGACAGTATCCAAGACAATATCCAAGACAGTATCCTAGCAAGTATCCAAGACAGTTAGCAGTGGCACGCGCCATCATGTATCATGTCTATGGATCCGTCTCAACTTGACAATACCCATTGTTGTTCTGTTATTGTTGTCTTCCCTCGCCACGTGCCGCCGCCGACTCTTCTTTTATCTCTGTTATTGTTTTTGTTTTGTTTTATTTCTTTGTACCATCGGTTACCCTTCAATAACCTACGATGTCGAACTATGTTGAATTATTGTAATACTTGGAATTCTTCCTGTATAGAGTATTTTCTTATTTTATTTTTATTTAATGTTTTAAATTTTTCGATGTAGTTTTAGGCAGAATGTTGGTTTTTAAAGCAAAATAACGGACACTTTGTAAATTAGTGATGTTAACTTCGTGAGTAAATGTCAGCTACTTAATTATCTCATTTCCAATACATCCTTATTATTGATAACCATACAGGGACATTATAGAATGTATAGCGAAGTGATACAAGTAAATTAATACGAGATGTATTTGGTTTTTTCCAAAGCCATGCCTAAGACATTAGGTCACCAATACAAATCGCATCAATTTTCAGCAAACGAATTGTGAAATAAGTACGCCTTTAAATTTCCTTATCCCGAAAATGATCGAATCAATCTTAGTCATTCGTTTAAAAGCCGTGATAGCCCGAGGTTTAACCCGTTTATCTAAAGTTGACAAAGAAGGATAACAGACCTAAGCTCCAGACTTAGACCTCGCCACATTTTTTACCAAGGAAAGAATAGGATATGGTGTATTTGGAAAAGTACACATACATCTACCGAAGCAAATAAAAAAATAAGCGCTTCGTAATTTATTTCGGAACTTTAGAAATGAAGTAGAATTTTTCGTCAACAAACTTGGATCCATAAAGCAAGGAAATTTGAATAAACAAATTCATCAAATTAGCATCCAACCCATATTCAGTAATGTATTCATTTTCTTATTCTGACAGTGACACACATAATGTATTAGACAAATAAATCTAGACTGACGTGTATACGTTTCGTGCGACCCAACTTACAACTTCGGCAAAGAACCTGACGATCACGTGATAAAATTTACATAATTTGTCAACTTTAATTGAAGAAATTACTGTGAAATACTTATACATGTATGACTTTGAACATTTTTTAAATTTACAGAACTCTGATCTATTAGGTTAGACCTGAAGTTAAGCTTTAAAAAAAAATATTGTGTTGTAATTTTTAAGTTAATCAAAACTCTTCTGTATTACAATTAAAAGTGCGTCAAGTGAACGTAAACTAAATATGAGACAATAGGAAAAGCTTAACACTCAAATGTACAAATGAATGTACAAAACAGCTAACAACCCAATAACGACGAAAGCGACAAATTTACAACTACTTTCACAGATAATTGCCTTAATAGTTCCACGCTGTTAGTGTTAACAGTCTGGACATTATTGTAAATGTCACACTGTTACAGGTAAATGTCTGCTAAATGTCCTGTACGAATTGTGTGTTGCTGCAATAGTACAGAAATGTATGTAATCAACGTAAACACTTATTACAATATAAGACTGATGTAAAGTAAATGTGCATGTACTCGTCGTCAATCTGAAATTAATTACTAAATGCAAAGTCCTAACAATTATCTTCTATTTTGCATTACGATAAAATCTTGAAAATCGTAAAAGACGTGTACGTTCACAAAAATAAACATGTGAAAACACTCCATATTAATATAAAAACCCAAACATTAAATAAACAATTTTGTAAAATTTTTTGCAATTTCTTCGGCTAAAAAACAATATAAAGTTCAGACACCCACTTAAACATTTTGTTCTTGTGGCGGGACGAACTTTTTTAATGTTTCTTTTGATGAATTTACCGATATAATAACAAATACCTATTTAAAATATCAAACAAATATGATTTAGGCGTGATGATTTTATAGTACCCATTTTAGATATTGCTTATCAACTATTATGTGCTTTGTTGCAAGGAAAACACATTACTCCAAAGACTGTGTTGCTTATAAAACTCTATTTTTCACCTCCATAGCTGTTTCCATATGTAGTTTCCTCACCCTAGTAAGGGCTGTACAGTTTGAGTAAGGAATAAAACAGCACTGGTCTCCCAGCCCAAGGGACATACAGTGGTTTACACAGCCATAACAACCGTGGTAAACTTAGTGTTTAACGTGGCTTTGTTGCAGTCCAACATGCGAACTTATATATAAATATTTCATTTTGTCGTGTGGCTTTTATAGGATGCAAATTGATATCAGTGAACATTAAGACCTAATAAAGTTTTGAAGTGCGTGATTTATACGAAACAAATTTCAGATCTTTGATATAAGACTCTATGAGGTAAATCAAATTGGTCATCGCAACTCATTCATTCTAAGAGATCAATTTGTGTTTTCATAAATGCACCACCTTGTCATTATCTTTGTTGAAATATATTGAGATCATTTATGTCACTACATTTTAGATTTTTTAGTGTGCTGCCAACTACTTTGTTTTCAGTTAAAGTGCCTGCCACAAACCGCCGTAGAAATATAGGACATTAAGAAATCTTTGTTCAAAAAAAGAAAAAAAAATGTAAATTATTTGTTTGTTAGCCTTATTGTATCAATTGGACCTCACCGACAAGTTTTATAAACTTGGTGAGGCCAGGCTGTTGTAATTTTCAGAATAAATATATTTGTATTTGTATTTGTATTTGTATCCTAAACATGATTAATATAGTTAGATATCAAACTTACTGCATCTATTTTCTCTAAAGTAATAAATAACATACTATAATAGGTTCCTGGTTCAATCGTATTTATAAATACATTTGAAAGAAATGTTATTCAATTGCTCATTGAACGAATTAAATAACTTGCAGCCGATTTCCCTTAAATGTTTGAACACATTTTTATTAGTGATGTATTATTTTCTCTCATAATTCAATTTGAAATATTTTTTTGATGTGCTAGGTACACAGTTGTATTTCAATATTACTTTTTCCAACACTTATAGTGGTGTAGGTGTATAATTTTGTATAGCGATTAACATTGTATAACAAGGCTTCCCAGTAAGTAGCTGGAGTGGTGTGTAGTGGTGTACCATAATCAATATTAACATCTACCAATTATTGTCGAAGTGATTAACAACCCAGGATGTATAAGCAGCATACTGATCGAAGCATAACCGTAAGAGCAGAACGATATATTGTATATATCACAGAATAAAAGATTGATATTCTTAAATATGTTAAATATGTAATACATGGTTTATAAGTTTGTCACAAGCTAAATACTAAGCCATTTTCATGTTCATTATTATAAACATTACCAATTACCAGGAACGTAAAGTACAACATCCTTCGACGAAACCCATGTAAATCAGTTCGAGGAAAACGTTGGTGAATGTAAATATTGACCCGATTTCCATTTTGTTGAGTTACGTTAAACCAATAGTGCAGAATATGACAACAATGTTCTAAATGTACCAAAAATTTCAGCGCTTTATTTCAATGCAATTGTTAACCAATGTTTATGTGCAGTTAAAATAGCAATTGAAATACAAATGTTGAATTATCTCGTTAGAAACGATTATATGATCGATTTTAAGTACGACGATTTCCTCTACATAATTATGAGTAATTTATAAAATCCCAAAACATTACAGTTATTTAAACTAAATTCACAGCTCTCTTATAAATTATGCATATGACCTTTATTTACTAAAGGTAAGTAGCTTCTACGACTCCATTACGGTACAATAAATGTTCTGCATCTACCACATTAGGGTTAGGCAACCAAAGGAATTGTATTTTAAGAGAGTGGATTCATTCGTCGGAATAAAGCGATGTAGTTGACGAGATTAAGACCTTCATCTGAAATATCCTGTTACAAAGGGACGCTACAAATCTGTTTATTTAAATGAATTTTATATTACGATTCCTGTAACAGCCTTATTTACCTTTATTAGCAAAGCTTTCGTGGACAGATTAACTAGGTATGTGCCTCGCAGTCGGATTATAACCTGGGACCGTCATATAAGATCGTGTTGTGATATTTTCGCGAAGTTTTGGAAGTTCGATGAACACTGTGTTGAATGTTTAATACACAAGTGTATGTGGTCATAGTTTAGTGGTTTTATAAACTATTAACTTTAATTTGGTAGAGTTTTCCCTGGTCCTATCCCGGAATATAGAGACTAAAACGCCGTCGACAAAACTTTAAGTAGTTGAGTCATCAGGATTTCAAAAGAAATAAATTGACACAATCGGTAGATGTTTTAGCTAAATTGGAAATTTTTTAATGTTACAGAAAAAAACAAATTTTGATAGTATATTCGTTCAACATTTATTATTTACGAGTCCTACGCTTTATTTTATTTTAAACATTCATTTGGAGTGTCATGTTCTTCATCATAATGTTTGACAATCTACCGATGCTTCTTCGTTAAATTTGCACTCTTTTGAATTTGGACTTAATACCATACCAAAACATCCAAACTAAAACATCCATACCAGTATCTAGTACGTCATTTTTACTTTAACAAATCCATACAAAGAACTGACTGGGTAGAATATCATGTCGTATAATGTAGAGGCTGTCACAAGCTAAGGATGTTATAGCGTGTGCACTTCTCATGTTGAGGCAAGGCAGCTAACTAGCGCTGCTAAACAGCTTGTCAGTTCGCTACTTGAAACATGTATATCTAACTTGTGTTGCAGAAACTGAGTAAAATTGTCCTATAGAACACTAAATTTGCTAAAAACTTGCGTTCTTGAGGCTTTTGAAAATAAATCGTTTCCCTCGAAATCAATACGGTATGTTGCCATGGGGGAATTGAATAAATAGTTTTTAATTTAGGAAACAGAATAGAAATTAAATTGAGTCGAGAAAAAAATTAGCATGGATGGGTAATAAAGAATTAAAAAAAATAAAAGGATGGAATATAAAATTATAAAAACACGAAGTACAAAATAACGGACATAGGATGTTTAGATATAGAAATGCGAATATGACTGTGTAGTTGAAGATGAGATTGTAAGGCCTGGTGCTATATAGCTCCCCCCTCCACAGCGACTGTCGTCTGCGCATCGCTACTGCACAGTTTCCCCCACCACCCGCGTCATATCGGAAGTTTTACAAGTTACAACCACAAGAGTAAAGCAGCGGTCACTAAACCTAGACTAGAGCTCAAAATGGAAGTGGATGTATTTGTTTTCAATGTATATATTGTAATGCAATTATAATATACTGAACTGGAATGCACTAATGCACTATATACGTTTTTGTGTCTTCACTCATATTACAGTCAATGTGCCAAAACAATCCTCAATAACGGTGTGTTTATTTTTTTACAGAACTTAGCTCATGAACCTAAATACAAATAGGTAGCTGTTTCCCTTAAATTTCGGATGTGTCCCAGCAAATTATTGTAGACATATTGTACTACCATCAATACCAAGTTGTTTCCTTAGACTTTGAGTGTCTGTCACTATAGACTGTTCATCTGGGCTAAGTGGTTATTATAAAAAATAAACCTTAGAAAATAAGTCCCATAGTAGCTGCAGTGCTGTGGCTAGTCTCGAACTAGCGATGCCTGACTCTTCTACTCACACGCTTTGTTATCACTGAGTAACTATGTTATACAGGGTGAATCTTCTAAGCTGTCCTAAACAGATTACAGACGAACGGCTTGACATACAGAGATGAAACAAAACTTTTCCCCACTAATTCATACCCAAGGAACAACGTAAAAATATTTTTACCATTTTTAAAATACAGGGTGTTCAAGAAACTGGGGGTCATGGGTTCGAATCTCAGAGTTTTCAAATGTAAACATATGTCATGTTATGCATCATTTTAAAGCTCTAGACTAGACAAACAATTCAGTGAAAACAGAACTCATTTATCTTTGTCCGTTTCAAAATGGCGGCCATTTTTATAGAAAATATTGATACTTACAGAATACCCTGTATCTTGAAAACCACTAAACTTATTTTCGTTCTGTTTGAAAATTCTTAATCCTCGTAGGTTCAGCTTTAATTTGATATACAACAAGTCAACATTTTAAAAACTTAATATTTTTTCTATGATTTTAATTTTTTTTTTTAGTTGGTAGCCTTGTAAATGAAAATTTTTAAATGGCAACATATGTAAAATTGTGTATTATTTTTAGGGTCTTGTAAAAACAAACAACTTTTGAATTTAAACCTACCGTCTATCTTTGGTCTCTTTCTAGTAATTAACCAAAAACCCCAATTGCCCATATAAAACCCATGTTAAACGCACAGTATCATAGGAATAGTGTATCTGCATTCACTAATCTTCAGTACTGCACGTTTAACATGGGTTTTATATGGGCAATTGGGGTTTTTGGTTAATTACTAGAAAACGAAAAATATTTTAAAAATGGTAAAAATATTTTTACGTTGTTCCTTGGGTATGAATTAGTGGGGAAAAGTTTTGTTTCATCTCTGTATGTCAAGCCGTTCGTCTGTAATCTGTTTAGGACAGCTTAGAAGACTCACCCTGTATAAAATGTTCTAACCTAATCTAACCTAACCTAACCTAACCTAACCTAACCTAACCTAACCTGCTATGCTATCACTGAGTAACCATGTTCTGTAAAATGTCGAGTAAATGTAAATTTCATTTATTCAAAAGGTTTCTCTGAAATAACATCCTTCCCCTTTTTGTGGTTTTAAAGAAGTGCTTTTACGCAGTATATTTTCCTTGCATATTCCCTCACATTGCACGTTGAAAACAAGACTTTTCCACTATGTATCTCAGGCAATAGATTGCACTGCGACAGTGATACGGCCCGTTTTATGTGTTAGGGGAGGAGACTCAAGTCTAGGGGATGAACAGACGAAATGAAACTCAGCCACTTTAATCTGTTAGAGGGAGACTCCCCCGGCACCGCATCAAGACCCGGTGGGGAAGATTTGGCTCTTCACATTATTCTTCCTTAGCTGTAAATACATCTCTGCTCGTGCGGGCTGACAACGGTTCTACACTAAGCTAATTCCATGTGTTTTCACTACATTCGTTTTCCTTTTATTGGTCTTGCAAATTTAATCTGCACGTCCCATTTTTTCTCAAGCAATATTTGTGGTCGTGGACTTTATAAGGATATTACGTATTGGTAGTATATTTTAACGTTTTATTTTCTACTTGTTATACTATATGGATATAATTATGTTTTCAAAATTAGTAGCTTAAATTATAAAACTAATATAAATAACCAAAAATTTTTTAACGTAACATTTTGCAATTTAAAATATGTAACAAAAAAGTATGCATACGGTTTAAAAATACTCGTGTTAATATAAAGCTGTATTTTCATTAATCTCAGTTGCTTCCCCTTTTTTTAGATAGTAATAACATATACAAAAATGCCTGATGCTATTTATTCATAATGTTTTTGACAACACCATCAACAAACAAAACTAATATCACTAAATATTTTCCCTTGACCAAAATTTAATAAGCAATGTGTCATAAAATAATTTAAAACGATAGGCTAATTCTAATATTTAAATCATGTGCCGATGAATTGGTCTACATATAAACGATATCTACTATCATTAAAATTCCATTTTAATTTAATATGCTTATAGGTACCAATAAATATTAATTAAAACGATAGGTTACAGTAGTTCTAATATTTAGATCAAGTGCAGATGAACTGGTCTAAATATGAACGATATCCACCATCATTAAAATTCTATTTTAATTTAATATGCTTATAGATACCGATAAATATTCATTAGTTAGATAACATATAATTATCTATTTTATTCAAAAACTGTGCATACGTACTTCCACTGACTTCACTAAGTAATACTTTACAATAACTTATATTTTACATTACCTTAAAACCACATTTATGTCCTGTTACCCCAAATACCTATTGACTGGCTTTATTGTTTCTAACAGACTGGACAACATGGATTGAGAAGGACAATAAATGACACTTCTTGTTAGGACCTTTGCGTTTCCCGTCAGACAATTCCTAGAACAAATTCTATGACGTTAGTGAAGGAATTTCATTTCACTAAACGTAATGTATAGAGTGCCCGATTCTAAGAAGGTATTATGAAAGAATTTTCATCTTATTACTTTGCATTATTAATTTGGTTGTTGTCTCTTGGAACTCTTAGAAATTAAATTACATTTAAGAATCTAACCAATTGTTTTGTACATTTTTTCTTCAGTCGCTTTTTAAGTATCTAAGAGCTTAGCTCCCGAAATTGTTGGGGGAATATGTTTAGGAAACGGGGCTTAAGTGTACAACATTCATATTCAAATCATATAAAGTACTGTAAAAAACACATCTTTTCTTGTTAAGCGTACATGCTGCAATTCACATACTGATTCATATAAGCTCCATATATTTAATCACTATATATTTAGCCTATGTACTTCAGAGACCTGTTTTTGACGTGTTCATTAACTTAATTTATACGTCCACGATAAGGTGTACTAAATCATACCATGTACTGTAGTATACGACCACCGGGACCAACCAGTGTTTTGTATTCGTCTATAGAAGAGTCAGTCATTGATTTAATACAGAGACGAGATCTCTGTTCCATCATACATGATATAACAATCCCTAAGTTTAATCTAAGCTACACAACCCTGCTGATTTCATATAAGATTCATATTAAAACTAAAAATATAATAATTTTTTTTACAAATACCTAAATAGTAATTGTAGCAGCAATTGCAATTTCCTAGAAAAATCTTTTCACTCACAAGTATTTGTAAAATTTCTTTTAAGTAAGAATGAGCACATAGTTTTTACGACAGCCATACGGTTTTTTCAACGTAAGACAGTCTCTGGAAACATGAATCTAACATAATAGAAAATTAAAACCTTTATTTACTTTTCATAGACTTATTACTACTTAATATTTATTAATCATGTTCTTCACAAATGCCTGATTATATTTCATAGATATAATTTAACATACACTATGACTAACATTTCATATGTTTCAGGGGGAAACCGAAACAGTAGCAGATAAAAATAAGGTAAGTGAAAATTAAATTCATTCTGAAACGTTTTAAATCTGGTACCCGTTTATGCCAAATTAATTCATACGAGTCAAAGAGTACACAGATGTCATTAATTTATAATTTTCCTAAAAATCCCCTTAGTAATTTTTCACTTTTCATTTAGAATTTTCTCAGTGGAAAATCAAAACGCAGCTGAAAAGGTAGAAGCCTTGGCGTTTCATCAGGGGACTGTGATGTGATTTCAGAGCGGCCATTGTAAATATTTAATTGCTAGCGTTGACCTTTCACAGATATGCGAACCCCGTGTGAGAATCTGTGTCATTCAACTTGTAATCAAATCAAACCGTCAGTGTCACAGTAGCACTAGCCACTCTGTCACTATAACGTGTTTTGTTTGTTACATTGTTTAATAAATTAGACCCAGTGAGATTTGTCTCCAATAAAAGTCACATATTTGTAAATGTGATTTTAAATTTGCAGTTCATTGAATCACGATGTAAGTATTAAGAGATGTAATGTATGGTTTGTTTCAAAAAGAAACTGGTATAGTTCAATATTCAAGGATTTATCAAACCCAGTAAAAACTAATTGATGGAATATACTTATTAATAATTGTAGACAAATTGTATCTTTTACTTTTAGTGTTGAAGCTTATTAAGCCGCTATAGGCTATGGTAACCGTGTAACGACATGATAACTCAAAATATTCGCCAAAAGAAAATGTTGTCACAGTATTCCATGTTTCCCCCAGATTTTCGTATAGTCCTAATTGTAGACAATGTACATTATATATTTCATTTTTAATTTAAAGGCTCCTAAAGCAACCGTTGACTATCGCAATACGATACATGTATACATTTACTTACATAAAAATATAAATATATTTACACAAATACGATAAACATTACAAACATTAGCTGAGAGTACATTTTGATGCAGTCTTCTATGTAAGGCATATCTCAGTTTTCAGCGTGTCTCATACTTTTCCCCATAAGCCCAATTTTTTCTTCAATTTCTAACTATTACAATACACACTTAAATAAATAGCCGATTTCCTTTGCTAAAATTTTTAGCATCAATATATCGTACGAGGAAGATGTTTTGCCCAATTTGAAGCCTCATGCCTCTACTCTACTACAACCTTCCCCCTTTGTGACTTTTCCCCTTTCGCAAGTCAAGATGTATTCATTATACATCATGGCAAATGTGTGTGGAGTGTAGCCAAGAGGGGGAGCGACCGTAGACGGAGTCTACTCGTCTGGGTAAAGGCGCGCCAAAAATTATAGTCAATGGTAAAATTATCAATCCAGTACAAGAGTACTAGTAGGTCTTAACTTGATTAATTGTTGTTTCAATGTTAATAGTAAATATAAATACCACCAATGACAAGGCCTGCCATCTTAAAAACAACGACCAATCTTTCAGTATTGTTCAAAACTCAATAGTTTTCACAAAGTAGTTTGAGAACAAATTCAACAACATAATTACTTAATGAGTCAATGTGGTTCAGAATGAACTAACCGATTGCATTGGTTTTCCAACTAATTGTTTCTAAATAACATAAGTTAGATGGTGTGATAAAAGAGAGCATGTTTTGTAAATCACCATTAAAAGTTTTACATTATTTTAGTTGATTACATTCTTGAAATCTTTATACAAAAACTTGAACATTTGAACATTTAAGATATTCACACATTGAGCTTCAGATTTCATTTTTCGTAAATGTGTATGTTGTTTCTTTCGTAAATTGGTAATACAAAGACATAAGATTTACGGCATCAAGTTGCGAAACCATCAGAAGGATATTGACGTTTTCCACAACGAATCTAACCAAAGTTTTGATTATTATTATATAATAATAACGTATTGAGAATTTTTACTTAATTTAAATAAAAAAGCTGAAATAAAATAAACTAATTCCAACAGCAACTATAGAATAAAAAAAAGTTAGAAGTATTAGTAAAAAAAACATTGTTATCTAACATAATAAACCAAATTTCAAATTTCCCTTTATCCTATTAAATTCTTCGCTGACACCATCCCCAGTTTTCAATTATCTGCAGTAGCTATTTCGGATTGCAGTTTAGTAATTTACATGTACAACAAGGTCGTCTGTAGCACGTAGCACATTTGTCGCTGACGATACCACCTACAAGACCATCTACAGAGGAGGAATTCACAAATTAACCACCATTTCCACCTCCCAACACGCGCCGGGTATTTTTCACACGAACAATTTACATTGTATTCGTTAGTTTTATCGTCGAACGAACTGCTCCTGTGTTTTATTTGATTTCCTGTGAATTTTCCATTAGAGTAGCTTCGGTTATGAAGTTGTGAAATATGTCCTTGCACATTCCAAAATATAAATACAATTTGTGTAGACCTTTTGCGTGTTATCGGTTCGTAGCTAGAATTAGGCTAGTCGCACAATTATTTTTGTATATAGTACCTTTTATAATGTTCTATAAAATATACAGATGAAAAATGTTCTTCTTGACAAAACGATTTGAATATTTATCAGTACTAAATTAATGCAAGTTTGTACGGAGTAATTTAATATTTAAACGATGCCTTGGAAAAATATTGATCAATAATATAATATTGACCGGAATAATAATATAATATTATATATAAGGATATAAATAATATAATATTAATAGATTTTCTAATGTAGAAAACCATGACATTATGCCTTTAAATCTGTTCATTGTGAATGTATTCAGAGTTTGGACAAAAATTCAATTTCAAGATGGGTTAGCCTCTGGATCGAAAATTGCAATAGAAAATGGTTTAAGTTACCTTATGCGTCAAACGATCCTTGATGTAGTAAATTAAAATTGAAATGCTTCAAATAAGACACATAATTGAATAATGAAAGTAATACACATTTTTAACTTTAATTCTTAACAATTAGTGGTACAATTATTTCATTTAATGAATTGATTTTTAATAGAAGTAGAGTATAGTTTGAAAGATTGCTGCTTGAATCCAATTCGTAATCAGATTATTTTTATAAATAAATTATGTATCGAGCGTGTTCTTCACTATAGGCCTAATATTTAACTATATTCCCTCCCACACTATATTTAAACAAAAATCTTTTCATATATCAAAATAATTACACAATCCATGTTGATAATTCTACAATACTTCTTTAAGATACGATTTAGCCTACAAAAGTGTAAATAACCGATCTAGCAACGTGAGCTTGGAAACATTCAAAGTGTAACTCTGTCTTCACTCAAAGGACTTGCAAAAGATTGGATAAAACAGTCGTCACGCTTACAAAACATTGTTTTGAACTCTCTTTATTGTGTTGAAACAAAGGCTCCATCAATATTGAGCGAGTTAAAGTATTCTCACGGAGCTGATAGTGTGTAAAAAAACATTCTATACTTGAGACATGCATTCTTCCATATAAGTATGTAATTCTTGGAATCGATAATTCTGGAATTGTTTGCGATTTATCAAAATATTCAATCTTTACAAT
This sequence comes from Macrosteles quadrilineatus, assembly GCF_028750875.1. Taxonomy (NCBI): domain Eukaryota; kingdom Metazoa; phylum Arthropoda; class Insecta; order Hemiptera; family Cicadellidae; genus Macrosteles; species Macrosteles quadrilineatus. Next base: position 12,799,477 of record NW_026542601.1, on the reverse strand, counting down.
ATAAATCACATATCGCCGTATGGTTAGTTGTAAAATTAATAAATCAGTATGTTTTGGTTGAAAGTTAGAAAGCAATAAAGTTCAACCAGAAAAAACTAAATTGAACTATTTTGCTGTGTGTTTTTATTCATTTAGTTGTAGTAGAAAATTATTCCAACTGTTATATTCACTAATTTATGCCAAAATGTTGTGTAATACCTCAAGAATTTGACTTGGACCTTAAGTATATGTCATTTTAATGTCTTATTCTCAAAAAACAGATGTTTTTTACAGTTTTTTCTCGTCCAACTAGATGTAATATTTTATAGATTCATACCTAACTTTGTTTGTTTTATTGATTTTGGAACTAGGAAATATTTGTTGACCGTTTCATATATTTTTACTACTACCAAAGTCTACATAATACTTATTCTCTAAACCTATATGAAATAATAGCAATGTTTACCTTAAACTATAGATTAAAGGAGTAGACATAGGTCTACTCTTATGTATATGAACCAACAAGCAATATAGAAACGTCATTTCGCACTATGCGATCAATTCTAGATCAAAACTTTGGACATGACCATTGACGAGAATGAGAAAAGGAAAAGGATTCAGAAGAGTCGGATCCATACAGGCTGATGTGTCAGTTGATGGCAGTTTTATTTAGAAAAATCAAAGTTTCTCCTCCAGGCCTGGGCATGATGGCTCACACGTGGGGCAAATGCCTTGACAATAAAACATACAAAACTGGAATGTCATCAGATATCCCTTCGAAATATCCGTTGACCCAAGGAAAGTTGGATCTCGTAGCCTTTCTCATTCCCGTGTTCAATATGCCCAGACTACTTAGCATAGCTTTGTTAACATTTTCGAACCTCACTGTAGAAAATATTTTCATCTTATGTAAAATGTAAAAAAAGAATGCAAAGAATTTCATTTTAGTACAACAGTTAAGTTAATTTTTAACGTTGCTTAATTATTATCAGGTTTTTAGAACCATCGTCTATAAATATTTGCTCTCTGTGCACTCACTCAATCTTGTATAACTAGCAGAAAAGTGGGTTAACTAAAAACATAACCAATTCTTTATTTACTTTCCTATCCGATCATTACTTAAATAGAGAAAAATACAATGGAAAATCTCTGAAATGTGAACGTTTGGATGGTGCTAAAATAAATAAACATACATAGCTTATAAAAGTACAAAAAATACATGCTTTTTACTTTGTTGACTGCTAAAAATAAAACGTGCAGCTTATCTTTTGAACCGCTTAAATTACATAATAGATAAACACCGTTCTCAATATTACTATTAAATTTAACAAAGCCAACTCCATTACTTTGGAACATATCAATTCAATAATGCCTTACTTTCCTTCAACACAAAAAGAACGCTTAAAAAATCGCAAATTTATTTTTATATCAAATATGTACATATTCACTGAGTCTCAGAGTCGAAAACATGTCCAAACTGAATCAAAGGTTTATGGTTAGATAAGATAATTTCACATAAATTCAAAATATAAATCACCATGCCATTATTCCATATGGAGACTGACCGGTATAGTGACCCTGGTCTAACATCGGTTATTAATCTCCGTGTGGTTGATGCAGTTCCGTCCCAATACCACAGTTTATCTGGTAAATGGAGCTGACCATAGAACATTCATTAACCTGTCATGCTCCAATCCAGTTTAATCCATGTCCACCCCCAAACAAGAATTTCACATAATGAGTTTAAAGTTAAAAGTAATTAAAATTGGATTTTACTGTTTATATTGGAAATTTGAATTTTAAAAATGGAAAAGTGATGAATTTGAGAGTTTAAATTTAGATGAATATGATAAGATACTTAAAGGATGGCATTCTAGAAGTTTCAAGAATAAGAGTTCACTGGTTGCAAGTTAGGCGAATCGTTTTCAAATCTAGCATTTAATAGTTGCAACTCAAAGGGCGTGAAAATTTCATATCAGATTAATTTGAGGTTGATATTTATTCTCGTCGTTAAAATTGAATAATGTAAATAATGTTGATAGAATTATTAAAATTGTGACAGAAAAAGTAGGTCGTGATATAAAAATAATGAGCATATTTAACCTTTACAAATATTTAGGTAGCAAATTTTTCTTAGTGAGCCAAACAAAAATTAAGTTAAAAATTAATTTTCTGATGAAATTGTACGAAAGAGCACCAATCAGCTTAAGTTTAAAGACGAAATACTTAAGTAAATCACCTTAATTCCAACGAAATTTAATAAGGGCATAATCACTCAGGATCCCTTGTAAATCGCTTTTGACAAATTGCTTTTTTGTTCAAGTTCAATTCCGTGGCCGTTGCCTTTGTGATTTGTTGATTAACTAGCAGAAAAGTATTGTTGTAATAAACATATGTTACTATTTTACATCCTTTTTTTAATTATTATAATCAAATTTAGATCAATCATTGTATAATCTAGTCAGGTTAACATATAATTTTCTTCTGGTTTAGGTTCAATAGTTGTTATTGTATCACTTAATGTTATCAATTGGCGATTTTATCGATCATTAGATCAATTTCCTTAGTTTAGACCGTTTGCTTCCCAAAAAAGATTCCCCTTGCTTAAACTTACACAAGATTTTAAAAACTAGTATTATCTACTTCAAGCCTCTTTTAGATACCTATAAAACTATTACCCATTTTTTCAGTAACATTAAACTCTGATTAACCATGTAAAGAAAAACAAAATTTGTTAATATTTACTGTTGATTGTTCAAGAGGAAATTTTTAATTCGAAAGAGAACCTGCATGGGTGCCTTTAATTGGTCATCAGTGTGGTGTGAGCACAATGGGGTTGTTTTGGGTTGGGGGATGTTTGGGGGGGAACATGCGTCCATCGCCACAACACCACACAATGATTCTCCATTGTCAATCTGTCAGCCCGGCACATTATAGCAATCCATGAAGATGGATAATGGCGGAACAATACCTAGCATCCATTAAATCCAAAATTGGTTACGTTCCCAGCGTGCCAAGCCACGTTTATACAATCAACTTGGTTAGAAAATTTATAAATTGATATTTTGCCTATTTTGTTAGCAAATACTCTTTAAGCAGTTCCAAAACAAGATTTGTGTTTGATTTTTGTGAATTTGTAAGATACCAATGTCTGTACCTACTCATGATTGTTAAACAATGAAAAATATTTTTATGATTTTTAGGAGTTCATACTGTATATTAGGATTTATATATTTTTACAGATTAAACTGTTAAATTTTCAAACTGTTAAACTTTAAATTTCTCTTAACTTCAAACATATATAATTTTTAACTTCAAACCTAACCTAACCTAACCTAACTTAACCTAACTTAACATAACTTAACCTAACCTAACTTCAAACATAAATATTATTTAAGGGTACACCGGACTGTGCGGTCAAAAATCATCCTAAGAGAATTGATATTAATGAATAAATAAGCATTGATCATGATCTACTTAACCGGTTTCCAATAAATCCTAGAGAAACCCAAATCTGAGCCTAAATGGTTCAACGTGTATCGGATTACTTGAGAAGTGGAGAAGATCTAAGCCTCTTGGACGACCAGAGGTGTTCCATTTTAAAAGCTCCACTGTTATTTCCCCGTTAATCGGATTTCAACCTGTTCAGATTGTTCAGATTGTTGGACAAGTCTGTGGATTATATTGCACCGGAGAAAACTCTAACTTTAGGTGAAAATCTAAAACATTGTGGCAGATTGTATTGAAGGCAATTTTACTTTGATGGCGAAGTTGGTACTTGCCTTCTCGCCATTGGATCTGACATGTTTCAAACTTCGCTACAATTATAACTCGAGCACTTCTACAAAGTGCTCTGTTAATTGTTTTGGGAATTTCGATACTTTTCGACCAATTGTATTAGTTTGATTGAAAAAGACGTTGAGTGGTATATGTTACATATTGTTTGAGATTGCACAGATTGTAGTTGTGTAGTGGATGTTTTGCACTATGTTTTATAGCTAGAGGACTAGGTATCGTGTTTCATTTGATACCCGCATGAGGCTTTTATTATCGTATGAATCAACACTGATTGCAATCAAAACCACATAAGTGAAGGAATTACTTCACATTTAAGTGTCTAATAACATTTAAGCATCAATGCCTATGGGTCTTCTTAAATATTGTTGGGCTTAACATGGTGTTGATAGCGTACTATATGACAATATACTCGTTCTACTCGTATTGTGCTGATTTAGCATATTCATGTATTATCACACTCTATTTATACCATGATGATGTATGTCTAGCATACATCGCTAATTGATAGAAAGAGTCAATGTTTATTAAGTAGACAACAAGCAGATCCATAAAAAAATTTTTAATTGAGTATTATACAATGCCATTTTGCATCGGTTTTGTGTTTTACCATGTAGCCGATGATATTCGGACGCTAGTGCAGTCAAGTAAAGAAGCGTGTTTAGTTGTGCTCGACTGAGGAAGATGAAATGCTATTACAGTAGGCCTACGTATCAAAATACTACGACATTTTAAGTTTCTACTCGTCACTATACATATTATATACCATAGACAAATATAATTAAACTTTGACCAACAACAGTGCTGTGGTTAGCACAAGTTCTGGCGTCCACCGCTAGGAGTGCCGTGTTTAAGGCGCACGAACTACCTAAATACACGACACTCCTAGCGATGGACGCCAGAACATGCTAACCGCAACACTGTGTTGGTCTATATTTAATTCTATTTGTCTATAGTACCACCTAATCAACATCGTTTCTCAAAAACAATCACCACTCAATCCCAGAGTTTGATTCTGTTTACTCCAATAAATTGGCCTTGGTTGTTTGCAACTGTGTTAATACTCGCGGCGAAATGTTTGAAGTACAATTATCCTGAAACAGTCGGTAAACTGTTGGTCTTAATCAACGGAACTGCTTCGGAACTTGCAAGTTGAACTGAGATGGAGTCGCTGAAACAAATCGATAGGATTAGTGCTGCAATTGCTTCATTATCAACTTTCTGGATTAATTTGTGAGTTGTCGATGACGTTATTTGTCAATATAGATGCAAACCGTGTATATATATTTTTGGACTTGCCTTTGAGGAGGATTCCCCCAGATTCCCCATACATGAAACTTTTACCGTAGTCTACAAGATTACACATGGGTGGTTATGAATCATTGATACAATTTAAAAGTATGCTATTGTCAACACACTGTGTTTCATTTTGCCTCGTTTTAATGGACTTAGTAGTAGTGAATAGGAAATTTTTTGAATTTCAGTTCTAAATATTTATTATGTTTGAATGGAGATATCCGAGCAGTACCAATTACACGGTGACACGAATTAATCAGTTTTGTACATAATACTTATCATGTTGCTCCAAAAGCAAATCCCAAACTAAATAACCCTTCACCTAATGTATAAAAATGCACTTTAAAGATCCATAAAAGTTACTATTTACTATACAAAATTTAAGGAACTTTAGTCACAGTCAGTCTTTAAGACATTGAGCGTTTATTCTGTATTCGAATCACTAAAAAATATGAGAAACTATTATTCCCAAAAATTTTCACCGTGCGTACAGTATATACACTATGCATATATATGATGATTTTAAGTTTTTGTATCTCGCAAGAATTTACAAGATTGTGCGTCAAGTGCATCACTTACTCTACAACATCTAGAGCTCTGGAGATATCCAGTTTCCAGGCCTCGTCGCCGTCGCCCCATACCTCAGGTTATGCGGGCAGGACAAGTGGTTTCTCCACATTAATCCGCCAAACTCGTATTATTTATGCGTCCCCCGTCACGTGACCGTTAACAAGGTCGACCAACCCAGCATTTATGGGGTTTGGCATCTCTAGCTCGGAGAGATAACAACTATTTTATTGCTACAGTTTTATACCACAAGATAACACTAAGTGGATGTATCTCTCAAGAGTTGACAAGATTTTGCTTTTAATCGCTTTATAGAGATGTGTTTTAAGTAAACTGAAGTCGAATGGCTGTTTTGAGAAAACTAATTTTGTCAAGTATTTGTGAACTTGTAAGAAATTCTGTTGCGAAAATGTCAGTTGTCAGTTTCTTTTTCGGATTCGGAGAAGTGTCAAACGTTGAAGTTTTTTAAATAGGAAAGTTGGTATAAAACTTTTATGTTACATTAAACTTAATTATCTTTTACACAACTTAGCTTAAGAAGGTATTAATTTTGGAGTGATGGCACTTTCTTTGTTAAGAAATTATTATCGCATAGAGAATCGTTTCGTTTTTGAATGACGTCGGTATTAGAAATATGTTAATTTTCAGATTCTATTCAAGTTACCACTTTAAATTTATTTTAAAATTTGTCGCATGCAACTTCGTATATAAAACAAGAATAACTTGGTGTTTCTCAATGTTAAATTTATTTGATGATCTAAAAAAATAAGTATATTTCTGCTAACAAAAAAATATGTATGTTTTTCCCAGTGATGGAAAGCTACAGAAAACTATACCGAGGTAACGTGTTGTATGTAATACGAATCTCACCTCAAGGGGGGGATGACTCGCCATAAAGGGAGCTCCTCTCTCTACGGGAAATTGGAACGACTGCGGAAAAGCGTTTTCCCACTCGGATATACGAATACATTTATTCCGCACCTTTTATTATGTATCTGTGTCTCCTTCGACATTTTGGTTTTTCTTCTTGTTCCTTGCATCATAAACAAACTTGACTTATTTTCAACATGATGAAGTAAATATGCAGTTACATAAATTATTCATGAGAAATTTGAGGTGTTTTGGAGTATCAAAGTAATTTGTGAAACATTTTGTAAACATAACGTTATAATTGGTAGTATATTTTTGTCACATCAAAGATGATAATTTATTATTTTAATATACTAATTTACCGTTGAAATTAATTAACAGTAAAGTATTTTTAAGTTTCAGGGTAAAATCTGTTTGAAGAAAGAAATTATAACTTAAGAAATTAATTAAAAAATGTTAAGGTACAAAAATCTTTAAAACCAAATCACAAGCTATAACTGTACAAACTTTATTCAAATATTATTTACTTATTCAGTTAGCAGACGTTTAGCAGCAAAAGGCACTTGTAATTCTGAAAGGTTGAGGGGAAGGGAATGCCTTGGATACAAACGAACGTTCCTTGTTCAAATATTTGGACAGGTATGTTCATTAGTATTAATGGCCGGAGTCCGCTTCTACTATTGAATCCACTCAGTCGACAGGTTTCACTCTAATGCAATTACTCAATTGATAAGACTGAGTCGTTTGACCGTTCTTATTTTTTCCCTCTAAATTCCTTTTAAATGTATATGTATAGTTTTGATGTCTCCTTTAAAATTGTTCATCTGTATACAAATATCTTGTGGCTTTTTGAGTAGTATTTTTTTCTGGACCTTTTCCGTTAATTCAATGCCATTTTGTTTGTAGAGCAGTAGACTATTAGCAATAGAAGTGGTAGAGAATTAAACTTTGGTTAGGTTAAATTAGGTTAGGCTAGGATAGGTTAGTACAGAGTTTAGTATATTAGAAAACCCTAACGTATCCACATTCCACTGGTGGTAGTGAATTAACGGAAAAGGACCTTTTTCTTAAATAAATAAAAGAAGGTCCTTCTAGCACGGGGTACATGCTTGTCCCAGTGTAATTACATTAAAACCATGTGTGACTACGAAATTTGAATCCAAGAACAAAAATCTTGTGCCCCAACCACTAGACAGAGCTTTAAACTAATTATCTTTATTAATAAACTTATGGTATGTTTAGGCATAGTTATCAAATTAAAGTGTATTACAATTAAGTAATTAATGAATAACTTATTCAGTCTCAAGATTTTAAGAATACTACAACAAATAGTTAAACACGTTTTGCCATGTTTGTGAAATGAGTGTGTTCAATAGTTCAATAGTTTATTTTAATTACGAGTATTTTCAATAGTTTGATTTATTGAACGTTTTATAATTTATTGGTACTCGTACTAAGGATTTCTATTCAAATCAAACATTCGTGATTACAAATTGATAAAAATTCGTTGTTTGTGTATCGTTAGCACTACCAGTCTTTTTTAAACCAAATGTAACATTTTGCAAGGCTTTCATTAGCAGATTACAATTTAGGAAAACATTTATTTTTTCTGACTGAATATTATTTGACTGAAGTACCACTATTACTCTAAAATTGTTACAAGACCAACTAAATTGCTCGATCTTATACAGTAAAGTAGATGGTTTACAGTAAAGTGCTTTATGTAAACCAGACCAGACACACAACAAATGTTATATTACATTTGACTCGTAGTTCCAAGCAAATCTCCGTAAGAACATCACATACTTCATGTCTGTTTATTAGAGTGAATATGAAACGTTGGATATTATGAAAATAAAGCAAGCAGTTACATAACATTGCCAATTCAATAAGAAGATTACTGCAGACAGAGCTTTGTTCAGTGTATTCCATTATTCAAACATTTCATAGAATGTTTCTGTTCTTAATTCTTTATGAAGATCTTTTGCAATTTCGTTCTGAAGTAGTGCTCTTGCAGGTAAACAGAAGTTTTTCATTGCATATATTTAGCAATATTTTACATTTGATTCAGTTTAAAATGTGTGTAACTGAGTAACTCTTATGAATTATTTTATTTTAGCTATTTACTGGAAATAAGTAAAGATACTATTACCAATCATGAGGATAAATATTTCAATTATGATAAAAATAAATTTACGAACGAAAAATAAAAGTTTTGTTACTTTTTGCATCCCTTGCTGTCGATTTCTACAAATCTGCATGTAGAGTTTCCTGTATACCGTACATAGGTAATTTTATGTTTTTCTCATACTTAATTTGTTACTAGGAAATAAAGAACAACATGGCTCTAAACAGAAAATTAAACAAAATTAACACAAATTATAATAAGATATATATTATATCTTTGAGGATGATAAGGAAAATGTATTTAGGAAGAGGAGAGGGAAGGGAAGGAAACATGAGGAAAGACAGAGACTGTAGTTGTCGTGGGAACCGAAGCGACATCTACACCTCTACTTGCCAATGTGATTGACATCTCGGCTCATTGACTCTACAGGCTGTCTACAAAATGATGACAAAACCTGGTTAGAGCTCAGCGAACCTCCATCTACTGGGAAACTCATTTGCCCGTAAACACCTTAGTTTTTCGAATGTATGTAAACCTATAAGTGATTTCAGCCTTTTGCATATGATTTTTTCCTAGGACGCTAGGCACGAGCCTGGGATTGTTTTTCACATTACTTCAGGCTAGACCTAGGGGTTGCGGCACTATCACTTAGATAAAACCCATTGGTAATTTGGCGGGATTTGAACCCAGGACCTCTTGGACCGAAGTCCCGCGCTCTAACCACTACACCTGCTCGCTCCCTTTTATCGTTTTACATATGATACAGACAATAAAAGTCTATGTTAATTATAGGTATATTAATGATGCTTTCTTAAGTATTAACAAGACCAGGTTTTAGACTGATCCCTCTACGTTAATCGTTACTAATTCCAAAGACGTAGACACGTAAACAATAATCGTTTTGCTACAATATCTAACTCTTGTTCATCGTTTGAGGTTTCAAATGTATAAATTACTACTCACCCCTGTTAAATAATCATGTACCTTTTAATTCCTTATCACCTTCAAATTCGCAGTTAAATACATGTTCATTGTATCTTCCTTACACAGTATTTATTTCCTCGCTATATTAATTAAAAGCTTAAACATATTTGAATATTTTCTCACTAAGCATACAAATGCAGGTTTTAGTTGTAAGCTAAAGAAAAACGATATTTATTGACAATAATACAACCATAAATTCCAACTTGCATTTACGTTTTACATAAACATTTGTCAACTAAACCTTGCGTGTAAATGCTATTTCACTGCCTTTTAAATCTTGAAATGAAAAAAGCAGAAGACATACAGCAGTGGTTTTCATGGCCTGCTTTATCGCAACCTAGTGATATACTGCTAATGGCTGTTTATGTATCTGTCCAATTTATTGTGGTGTCCAAGCCGTTATTTGAATTTATTTGCATATTACCATCGATTCGGTTGATATCTGAAAGATTGGGACAATGACTGGAATATAAAAGTTCATGTTTTACCAAATAAGTGATAAGTAGAAACTTAATGGGTAGAGACTGAATATGCAAGTGTTGGTAGTGCTTAGTTTTATGAATATCAAATTTGCATTAGGCTTAACATGAAACAGTTATTTTCTTAATGTAAATAGGATAACGGTCGTTTTACAGAATTTCGATTTGCATTAACTTGTTTTTATAGTTATTTAGAAGGAATACAATCTATCATTACATTGCCAACTTTGACAAAGTAGCTTTTATTTTCGTAAAGCACAAAAACTAAAACAATAGTACTGCAACCTCATAGAGTAACGAAAGCAATTGTACTCTACTACATAGAGTAAGACAGATGAGTAGAGCTGATGTGACCTGGTGGTCTCATCAACTTGCGTCATTTTATTGATCTCTACTCCAACCTCATAGAGTAAGACAGATGAGTAGAGCTGATGTGACCTGGTGGTCTCATCAACTTGCGTCATTTTATTGATCTCTACTCCAACCTCATAGAGTAACAATAACAATAGTACTACATTACACAGAGTAAGACAGTTGAGTAGAGTTGGAGCGACCTGGTGGTTACTCGCGTCATTTTATCGATCTCTACTCCAACCTCATAGAGTAACAATAACAATAGTACTACACTACACAGAGTAAGACAGTTGAGTAGAGTTGGTGCGACCTGGTGGTTACACGCGTCATTTTATCGATCTTCACTCCAACTTTCAAAGTTACTCTCCAACCTACACAGCAGTTTGCTTGCTTTGTACACTGTGTACTCGTCTGTCTGTAACAGGCTGACATTTTTCACACGTCAAATATTTACCTGAAGAGGCGAAATAGTGCAAACGCTTCCAAGTATTTTGTCATAGAAGTTTTATAAACATTTTAAGCACCACTTCGTTTGCTTAGTCTGTAAAAGCTGTCGGGTTTCACTGCAAATAGGTTCACATGAGTGTGTTTACAAGTGGTTCATGTTGCAATACGACTCTTTCGATGGCATGTGAAACTAAGCATTTAAGACATTTGAAGAAATTACTGGTCCATCGAAGAAAATAGAAATAAGTTTTAATTGTTACTAAATATTTTTATAATTTGTCTACAATTGAAACATGTTAACAATTCTTATTTAACTGAACGGTAGATTGATGTTGTCTACTCCACACTTTGATTTATTTAAAACGTTGTACACACATATGTTCGAAAAAGAACTGTGCTATTGAAACTCATGTACATGTCCTATTTAGGGCTTCTGTCAAGTTATGAAGTGACTGATGAATAATTAAAGACGTCAATGCTGGCTGTAATGATTGTAAAACTAAGAAAAACTTATAAATTAAAACTAGAAGCCAATTACTCTCGTGTGTGTGAAGTGACAAGACTTCTCGCCATCTTCAATTTACACAAGATAATTGCCAGCTTGGAGTTATATCTCCTTTTGAGGAAATTTGCAAAGATGTTCGCAATGGTCAGTTTGCCAGAGCGTGGGACGATCTATCGCTTCATACTTGTCCACGGCCCTGATCAGAATCATAATCAGCGCCCCACGGGTCTGGTTTTTCGTATAAACCCTCTTCCATATATGAGAAAGCTCCTGTCCACTCGAAACCTGTTCTACAGAAAAAATCATTTCCATTCAATTGTAAAGCAGCCATTCACAAAACTGTACCGCATCCAAGGCGGATATATCTTCCAAGCTTTGTTGGTCTGTGAGCGAAATGTTTTAGTGATTTATTATTAGGGACTTTTTGCCGCTTCCGCTCTTGAGCTTTGAATTTTTATGAAAAAGTGATGCATGGCCTTTTCTTCCACATCTGTGTCGCTGTCGCTGCGTTACAGATTGGATTTTTTGCGTTCGGTTCAACGCCGCCATCGAAATTGTTGTTTCGTTAGCTCTATGTGGACCAAGTAACATTATCCGATGGTTTGAAATTGTAGACTTGATATATAAGAACACAAAATATAACTGTACAAGCAGAATTTTGTAAATTAGTTGTCATGGTTCAATTTATTTTTATTGTATACAGTATTGTGTGGTTGCCGAATTAAAATCAAACAAAGGAGACATTATATGGCCCTACGTTATATGGTTACGACTTATGGTTTGTTTTATAATTAGCCTCAAAAATATTATTCTGCTTCTAAAGACGCAGTGAAAGGAGGAAAATCATGGTGGGAAATTATTGGCACATTTTCATCGTAATATTATGTTGCTTTAAAAGGTCATATTATACTTTAATTTGATAAATTCCTTAATCCTGGAATGTTTCAGGGCAAGACATAGTAAAAATGTAACAAAATGAATTAAACACTGTCCTAATAGTTGGCGATAATACGGAGTTGTGGCGGGAGTATATTGTTTTATCTACGATTTTTCGTATGCAATGTCATCTGAAACATACAGTTATTTTTTACAGATATTTTATAGACATTGCCATTATCTTTGCTTGTTAGTCGTAGTGTCAGGTGGACCCTATAGCTTATGTCGCAAACAGAACTATCTTTCTCCACCTAACCGTCTTGTTTGTGTCATATATTGTACTAGGTTACACACAGGTATACAATACACACTGTGATCATCCTTGCTTGTTAGTCGTAGTGTCAGGTGGACCCTATAGCTTATGTCACAAACAGAACTATCTCTCTCCACCTAACCGTCTTGTTTGTGTCATATATTGTACTAGGTTACACATAGGTATATAATACACACTGTGATCATCCTTGCTTGTTAGTCGTAGTGTCAGGTGGACCCTATTGCTTATGTCACAAACAGAACTATCTTTCTCCACCAAACCGTCTTGTTTGTGTCGTCGTTTATTTCACTTTACCCGGGATTCTAGTTTATGGTACAATTTATTGCAGATATAAACTACTCGGATTTACTCTGTGCTCGCGTCGTTTGTAACACCGTTATGAAGACACATTTTGACATTTGGGTGATTTTCGGTGAAATATATACTTGCGTGGCATGTGAACGCGTTGCTTCCATGTAGTATTTGATGGATATTTTATTTTACTTTCGTAAGCAAAAATTGCTTTATTTTATTTATTTGGTCTTGTTTTGAGATAAATATTTTTTTTTATTTTATTCACTTCTTAATAATTATTAGAGATGACAAATTCCACTGTATTTTACATAAAACCGGTTTTTTGGTGATAAACTTTAGATGACAGTTTTTCTTTCTATTAAAAGTTCGATGTTTTCTTCCTTACGAAACCGTCCCATAAGTCATGTTAAAAGTTAGTGTAGACTTCTTAGCAATTTTTTTACCGTACTTTAACAAACACAATTTATTTCCATCATCAAACATAGAACACGAGTTAAAGATCCTTAAGACGTTAATTTCCATAAAAAATTCTCAAACTTCCTGAATAAGAATTTTAGAAGTAAAAAATCATTTTAACCATAACTTGTCCTATTCACCTGTGGCATAAACATATAAGAAATGCCGAGACCCAGGTGAAAGCTAAGTGGTATCAGACACATTGGGAGCCTGTTACATGGCTGTTAGAGCCTAACAATGTGGAAATATCGTGAAACAGACCCCAATATATTGTAGCATTGCTCCTCACACCGTCTCGCCATATAACGCATGGCGCTGACTTCATCGAGCGTGTATAATATTATATATATATATATATATATATATATAATATATAGTAATTTAGTGTTGAAAGCTATTTTTAATTTGGTTTGTATAAAAATAGTTGGGATTTCTCGGTGAAAGTTTTCTTAATACGTGAATGTTGAGGTGAACTTTTTCTATAGTCTTCCTGGATGCTAAAAAATGTATGAGGGGTTGTATTCTAATTTTCTTTAGGAAACTATAAACAATATATAAAAGGGTATGAGAATTATATTAACATATCTAAACAATATAGGTTATATATTTACCAAAGCATAACTTATACCTATTAAAGTGAATTTCTCGTAACTTCTTAAACCCCTTTTTTGTCCTTGAACGCTAGATACGAGCCCAAAATTGTTTTTCAAATTACTTTATGCTAGACCTAGGGGTTACGGCATCATCACTTGGATAAAATCCGTTGGTGATTTGGTGGGATTCGAACCCGGGAGCCCAGGAACCGGAGTCCCGCGCTCTAACCAGCTCGCTCCCCAAACACCTAGACACCATAGATATTAATATGACTAATATTGATATTAATATGCCTACGGAAGTTTTTTTAAGCTTTTGTTAAAAAATAACTCATTAAATATGTTGAAATTTTTTTGTATATAGCCTACATAAATTACATATTGTCCTAAATAGAAACACGATCTGTAACAATTATCATAAAGCTCTCATTCCTGCGTGTGGGAATGTGTACATGACTCACGTATCGCGGGGGGTTACGTGTACGTGCGTGTGTATGTGAGTATGACTACGTGTGTGTGTGTTTGTGTGTGCGTTTGTTTTCCCACCCGATTACGCACACAGAGGTACGCTGCAAGGCGGGCTGATCATGTTGACTTTTGATGTTAATCTTCTCTGTAAATATCCTCTAATCAAGTGCGCCTCTTTTCGCCTCTGCTTTTTCGTATCTTTGAAATCGTCCCTTTACACTGGCTTGTAAACGAAGCATCGAGTTACATAACTCAGTTTGATCGGTTGATAGCTTTTTATTAAATTTGTCTTTTACTCTTTAAGATATTTTATTCACAAGTGGTGTTATTTGTTTTAATTTTCTGACAATATTCATATTGCTTGATTAGCGAATGTCTACTTGACTTGCGTTTTGATGTAATCCAACTCGTAGTAAGATAAAGTATATCATTTACGTAACTTCAGACGAATTTGTATTTCGTAGTCATATTGTTGAAACTCAAGGAATTGAAGAGCAACCACAGATAGTTCGAATTATTTCTTGGATATAACTCTTGTACATAAACAAGCTTTTCACCATGGTAAAAACTAAAAAAAAGAAATAAATAGATATTCTTTTAAAAACGACGTATATCCTACTGTACCTATTTTTTGAATTGTAAAAAATTATTCTTTATTTTGAGTATAAAACAAACAAATTGTACATTTTGGTTATTTAATGAGTCAAATGATTTTCTTACGTTTTTAACAAAAATAAGAATTGTGCAGGAAGTAACTCAGACATGTTATAGCTGAACGAATTTTGTAAAGATGAACTAAGACCTTATCTGATTGGTCCAATTCCACCAATCAGATTAAGCTTTCAGATTGGTATAAAAGACAATGTTTGCATGTTAGATCCCTCTTTTGGTAAACATTTATTGTACAGAGTGAAGTTGTTCAATAAAGTTAAAGTTTTTAAAGTCCTTTAGTGTGATTTGGCCCAGGAATACTGTACGATAACTGATTTTATCTAAATGTTAGTTCATCTAGTAGGTCTGTCAAAAAGAACAATGTTTAATCTTTGGTTATATTTGAAACTATTAAATTTTGCTTGTATTTAGGGCACATAATTGTTCGTAACAAAATGCAAATGCATGATGATAGAGAATTTGAAGTAAATTATTTCCAATCATAAAACGTATTTTTCTAAATTAGTTGTAATGAAGCTATAATTC
Organism: Macrosteles quadrilineatus; assembly: GCF_028750875.1. Classification (NCBI taxonomy): domain Eukaryota; kingdom Metazoa; phylum Arthropoda; class Insecta; order Hemiptera; family Cicadellidae; genus Macrosteles; species Macrosteles quadrilineatus. Next base: position 12,783,855 of record NW_026542601.1, on the reverse strand, counting down.
AGAATAGCGAAAATAAATTGATTAGCAGTTTCGTTACACTAAATAGATTTATTTTACGCATTTTATAAAACATACCTTGGTAAAAAAATTTATTTTCTACATGCAAATATCTTTTATTTACACAAAATCCCATTATAAATCCTCTTAAATCCCTCTACCTTTATTAAGCTTTTCATGAAATACTTTTCATCTTGACGACAAATTACACTGCAAATAATAATTGTAGAGCGGAAGAAAGTAACAAGGGGAGTCTAAAGGAAAATTGCGTCTGTAAATATTAAAAGATACTGCAAATAGCTTTCGAGGCATTTATTTGGCCAAGTACATTGTACAGGGGCTACGTCTATATAACCCTCTAGGGTGCCGTATTGTCATTATACAATGTATATACATGCACCACTTATGGCCCAGTATTATTGCCTGCAATAACAACCATAACGTAGCTTACAAACTCCGTACCAGTGTTATATGTATTACGTACTAGTCGGATTTGATTGTTATTTTAATTTTGTTCAACGCTGGATAAAGAAAAGGAGAGGATTTTTTATCAAGGACTAATAGTTAATATATCGAGAGATTTGGATTGACTTTTGCATCCACTTTTCTAATATTTTAATTTTGATTTGCATACATTACAATGTTGTTGAAATTGGAAACACTCATCGTCGGTGTGAAAAACACTCTATTGACTGTATTATTAAAAGGACTAAATAACCATAGTGTGGCACAAAAAATGTTGCGCTATTAATTAATTTAATTACCATCAAAACAGTATAACTATCAGAACAGTATACTGCCCTAATGTTAAAGAGCATTTTGTAGCCTTCTATAAGAAAAAGACATAACTTAATATTTCCATAGTGTTCAATTTTTAACAATGTTTAATGCAACTTATGTACACCAGTAAATAAATATACCACACTGAATGCAAGCAAAATATCACTTTATAAATACAATAAAAAAAACTCAACTTTTGACTAGTTAATCTCATATAAATCTTAAAATTAACAATTACAATTAGCATAGAGTAAAAATTGCTTTTTAACCACACTAAATGTAAACTAGATGCATGTTGTTTACCAGTAAACACAGTATATTTTCACAGTTATATAAACTAACAAACATGGCCACATACAACAGATATCCTTGAGGTATAACTGGAATAGGAAAAGAGATATTTGAATAAATCTTTTATCCTTGTTCTTTTGATCTTGATATATTTTATTTTTCTCGCGTAAAGAGACATTTTTCCATTCAATTTGGAACTCCTTTTGTACTTACCTTTAAGCTTAATACAACACTATATGTGATTCCAAAAACAAAGGTTTACCATTATAATACTTTATTGTGTCCAAAACATAGAAATTTTGTTGAACCAATAATTAGGTTCACAAAACTTGTCACTGTGAATAAAACCCTTTGTCAATAATCATAGTTACATCAATTCAGCATAAATATGAATATTCACGACGCATTACACTTATTATTCACTGCACTAGATTTACTCATCCATTACATTATACACAATCACCTTGATAATCGATGTCATAGTAAAATGATTACTTTGAATGCAGCAAACCTACGTACTCGTTTGGATCATAACCGTCCACATGCGATAACACACCCATTGGTCACAACAGGTTGACAAACTCATTAGTTTACTCAATCTTTTAATAAGTTCACCGTTTTATTTCTAGCTTAAGTTCAATAAGAATCGTTGATACTACTTCAAATGCAGTCGTGACGCATTCAAGAGAAAAGTCTTTTAGCAAAATATTAATCCCACAGATCATTTCAGTAAGTTGAATATGTATCCTATAGATCCTTTTCAGTAAAAAAATACGATCTCTTGTATTCTTAATTTGTATAGCTTTTTTGAACTAGATATTTTTTCGAGCCCGGGATTGTTTTTCACATTACTCCAGGCTACCTAGGGGTTGCGGCGTTATCACTTAGATAAAATCCATTGATGATTTGGCGGGTTTTGAACCAGGAACCTCAGGATAAAAGTCCCTTGCTCTAACCACAACACCAGCTCGCTCCCCTATTTGATCTATTGGTAAGGGCCAAGTTAAAGATCAGTTGGCAAAAAAGTACAAAACATTTTAACTAAACTACTTAAAAACTTCTCCACCTCTTAAATGTTAATATGAATGAAATACAGTTAAGATATTAGCTCTACACGCAACTCACTCATGTATTGGCATTCCACTGATGAAAATATGTCTAAATATATATATATATATATATATATATATATAATGAATAGGCCCTATATTCGATCTTTATATATATATATATATATTATATATACTATTTATATTATATATACTATATATTATATATACTATATATATCATATATACTATTTATATTATATATACTATACATATATTATATATACAATATATATAAAGATCGACGTATAAAGATAGAAAACATACAAAATTCCTTCACAAACAAACTGAAGCACACTGAACATCTTGGGAATGATTCATTCACCTACCTCTAGATTGCACCACCGATGAGTTCTCCAGATCAAACGCCTGAGACGCATCAAAGGCCGTCCAGGGGATGATCATGTTGACTCCGGCGTCGGTAATCTCGGGGGTAAATATGCTCTAATCACCCCATTCATTTCCTCCGCTCGCCACGTGTTCACGTTCCCCGTACAAACCGCTTTCCGCCCAATAACTCACCCTCGTGAAAACAACGTAATTGGAGGAACTACCTTTGTTTACAACCCTCATACCTCGGACTAATCATTTTGCGGAATACCGTGCTTGGGGGAGTTGAATCGTGGAAAAAGTTAGAAGTATTTGGTGAAATTTGTGTGATACAACTTGTTATTTTAGGTTTGAATATTTTCATGTAAATATTACTTGGTTTGGATATAATCTGTTTAGTAACATAGTTTAGCAATCTTCAAGAAGAACTGGTAATATTGGAATGAATATAAATTTGAAATAAAAACTTTACCAAATATTTTCAATTTTTTTTTATTTCATGAGGCCTTTTGACAGCTATTCTGGCATCTTCAGACACATCACAAAAAATGTTCGCATAGCTGGCGAAAGGCCTCGTGAGATTTAAAAAATTGAAAATATTGGTGAAGTTTTTATTTCAAACTTGTATAGTTTAGCAGGTTTTAACAAGGTTTTTGAGTTTTAGTGGTTTTCCTAGGGAAGCCATTGCCATGTCTCATGGTAAGACTTAGACCCGGATCCGTTTTACTTATTTGTTTTCATGTCCTCAGAAGCCAATATCACCATCTGTTCCAAATTCATATACTTATATGAATATGTAAAGGACACTCGTACATATATATATATATATATTATGTGTGTACTTAAGCACGATAAGTCAAGTAAAAACTATCCCATTTTCATTTAACTTGGGACAAACGCGTAAGCCTTCTTATAGTTGAATAAGATCACGAACCAGCGCGATGGGACTATGGTAACGGGGTTTTACGGGGAAAATTTAATTTTGCCCAATTTTTAAACTCAAAACAATAAATTTACTGTTTCTTACCCGATTAAATTTATTTCGTTGGCATTTAAATATTTCCTAACGTTGTATTCTAGCCTAGGGAAAATGGCCTAGGGGTAATGGCATTATCACTTAGATAAACTCTATTGGTGATTTGGTGGGATTTGAACTCGGGACCCCAGCAACCGGGGTCCTGCGCTCCAACCAGGGGTCTTTGGGGACCAGCTCGCTCCCCAAGATAGAACATTGCATACTCTTCGTCCTAAGCAAAGGATGAGAGAAATCCTAAACATTATAATAATAATCATTTTTACGTTTTATCCCAAAAAGTTTACATAAATAACCTACAAAGTGTTTCAATGCCACAGCTCGATATCCTTGACTTGTGCTTATCTCCTTAAAAGCCGTAAAGGTATATTTGCTGGCTGATATCATGTCAGCGTTCTGACAAGGCGTGTATTCCACCTTCACATTGTATTGACAGTTCTTTGTGGCTGTCGGGGCAGCTTTCTTTGATGTATTATATTCAGACATCAGCGTGTTGCCTCGCTTGCCTTCCAAGCATAATGTTGTTACAAAACGTGTGTGAGGAAAATGTGTTTTAAAATAGTCATTGTATGTAATATTTTTAAATGTGTTTAAGAATTGAGAGGTATTATTATTAGACGAATTTGTTTGAAATGATAAGGAAAAATTACATGATTACGCTTTGAAACGTATTAAGTTTACTATTGATAAATATAAAGTCTTGTACATTTTTTCATCGCTAAAATTTTTATTTCTATTATTTGAACACAAATAACCCCACCGCAGCAAACCTGCATACTAAGCGAATCTCCATTTGCCTATTTTGGATTTACACTAAAATGTCTCCGTAAAAATATCACATTCAATCCCTATTTTACTAGGATTAGTTTAACGAGTACTCTAGGTTTGCTGCAACAGGGAGGGTTAAAAAGTGTTTTTTTATGTTAATAGCTTAGTATAAAATAAATGCATTTTCCAAATGTGATCAAAATATGCTCATAAACAAGCAAACAACAACAGTTTACTTATTCTCCATAAGAAATGAATTTGAACGGTTGGTGTTATTGGCGTCTAGGGACCTAAAAACGAAAAAGTAAATCGGTCCCGGGTCCAGGTCTTAGCATGAGTACTATAGTAATAGCTTCATCCCTATATGGTAAATTCGCCAGAAAGAAACATTAGTGTTAGACTAAAAATTAATAATGGGTAACAAATAATTTTAATATTTAAAGAAAGATACCCAGAACCTTTATCAATATGTAGTTAAAAGCAAATACGTCACTAAGTGTAAGATAAACCTCTTACTACAGTATAAAGTAAATTATTTATCTCACAGATCACTTTAAAAGTCTGAAAATGTGTATCTTAATGATGCTTTAGTAAAAAATAAGGCGTCTTGAATTCTTCTTTCGCACAGCTTATTCAAACAATATAAATATTGGTAAAGTAAAGTAAAGGTTCAGTTGGTGAAAAAGTACAACACATATTAATTAAACTACTTAAAACCTACTTTACCAACACATACTCAACATACTCACGTACTCGTGGTTTATACTTCACCACGGCGAACTTACACATCCTTTTTTCCCTGAACCTCGTTTGCATTTAGCATTCTCTAGCTGAGGCGCTGCAGTTGGAACCATGCAATTCCACTAAGATACTTATTTGCACTTGTCATTTTGCACCCTCAGATGCATATTGCGTTTCATATAACCACAAAAACACCTCATGCATGTGCCAAACTCATCTACGAATGTCCGCCATAATGATGGTGGCCCAAAACAGATTTCGAATTGTTTTTCGACGAAGTGGATTTCTAGTTGTAAACACCGGTTGGACCCCATTACTGCGAATTACAAGATATAAACTGATGTGAAGCGGCAAACGAGACTGACCGCACTCTGACCGCAGCGGTAGCTTGCGAACGTGAGCGATTCTTGACTCCTCTAATCGACCCACAACTTGACCATGGGCAAACACCTATTTTACAAACATTCGCTTCCCATACTAAACGGCATTAGAATGCTCGTTTACTGGCTATTCATCAATAGTTTGCAAAGATGAAATAGATTGGAGATATGAGATCCTAAATAAATCGATGTTATTTGAAGACTCGGCTATAACCTAAATTTCTAGTGATGGGCTTCAGTGATTTTAGATACTTGAGATGCAAATTATGATTTAATATAGTATTTCAGTTATATGCCGAAATAGCCTCTAGTTTAAAATATTTTCAAATTGTATGCCTTTTGCATCGGGATACGTCCTCAATAACAATACTTATAGGCTAAAGCTGTATGCCACCACTTCTTCTGGGTACTTGTAGAACTGTTGTTGTGGCTAAGTATAATTTATGACTCATAACTCTAATTGATGAATATAATACTATTTTTTTGTATGATATATCTCATAAACATGCTATTTACTGACTAAGACCTCCGACGAATAATCTATGTCAATATGAACAAAAATACAATCTCAAATCAAAGGTTTCATTCGCTCTCAGTCTTAAAATATACGAATCTCCCAACAAAAGTACAACTTATCATTCCATCTTTCATCATGAAATAAAGATTGTTTCCAAGCAGAAGAAAATCTTTCAGTGTTCTCAAACGATCAAACATTCACAATAAAGAGATGTATTCATAAGTAATAATAGTCGGTTCCCAGTTCTCGCTTTCCTTCGGGCACACCCCGCGGCGATATACAAATGTTACCCGCAATATCGCCGCATTCTTCCACACTGATATTGCGATATTGCAAAGACAATATCAGTGTTAGAATTCTGGCAAGTTTGGTTTTCAATAACGTTATAACAAAAGTATTGGGTTATCGGGAATATCAAATATTTAGTTTAGGGTTGATATTTTTCAATATCGGATACCTAGAAAATGGTTGGAGGAATGCTACTCATAACATTACATTAATTTATTTCTCACGTAGTATTTTTGAGACTCTTTAATTACGGAAAGTAAATAAAAGAAACGTCTTATAACACTTAAATCATATATTTACGCTTAAACTGTTACTCACAAGACGGTAAATATACAAAACAGATGGTAAGTGGTGATCGATTTCGATTGGACACTCCAATCATCATCAGACCCAATAGGCGAATGACAAGAATCTTAATGGCATCCCTACTTATACCCTATTGGCTACCGGAAGCACCGGCCAATACATTTTATAAGTACAACTAGAATCAAAATGTAGCCTATTTGATTCCTCTTTAATTGACAAAATGTGTTCTTAAACGGTTTTTATATCCGATCAATACGTTTTGTCTTAGTTTCGAAGTAGTCTCAGTGAGCAACATATATTTAACGGTCCTCAACTTTTTACGACGTGTAAGGTAAAATTAGCATTTCATTATAAAAGTACAGCAGTTACATACTCAGGTCCTAAAATCTGAGTCAGGAAGAAATTGTCCGTTAATGTCTGTATCATGCTATGTTTTAGATATTTTATAGAAAATATAGGTGAATCATTTATAGATTGTACCACAGTCTAAAAAGGAAATTGTCTCTTGGTTTATATAAAGTGAGATAATCTATGTAACTAATAGATTTTAGGCATACTAAGTCATCTCTTTACTTGTGTAAAAATTGGCGTGTTTGACGACATCAGTTATCAAAACCAGAGCACTCTGGTTTCTGTGTGAGGCTCAATTACCTATTTATATTATTCTGACACTAGCTACAAAATTTAACACGGCAGTGGAATTTTTTTCTTCTATTTTTTTCCAAGGATCAATTTTCATCTCGATATTGTTTTTTGAAACTTGCTAGGAACTACGAAATAACCCCAATGATTTAAAACAGCATTGTACAACTACTAAATATTCAATGCAAGTACAAAGTACAAATACAGATACTGTAATACAAACATTTCATATCACGTATCATGACGGGCTAATGTGACTCCGAAGACATGTGACTTGGTGTCATGTTCCCCATAAATATATAACAGCCTCGCCTCCAGCCGCGCGTGCCTGCCCAATATAACTGCTGAATATTCTTCTTGTAGCGAGTTACGACTTTCTGATACGTCGCTGAGCTCCTCTAATTTAAACGTTGCCCGCTAATATATCTTGTAAACTGCGAGATAGGGGAAGAGGGCTACATGCAAAACAATTTCTGTGTGCACGCGATCCCAGATACTGCGGTCACGCCAGGTAATTTGACTGCACTGCATGCCGGGAAATGGGAGAAAACTTGTCGCCCCTTGGAAAATCTAGTGTCGTATACACTATATGTTGGGAAATGGGAGACAACTTGTCGCCTCTTGGAAAATCTAGTGTCGTATACACTGCATGACGGGAAATGGGAGACAACTTGTCGCCTCTTGGAAAATCTAGTGTCGTATACACTGCATGCCGGGAAATGGGAGAAAACTTGTCGCCTCTTGGAAAATCTAGTGGCGTATACACTGCATGCTGGGAAATGGGAGAAAACGTGTCGCCTTTTGGAAAACCTAGTGTCGTATGCACTGCATGCCGGGAAATGGGAGAAAACTTGTCGCCTCTTGGAAAATCTAGTGTCGTATACACTCCATGCCAGGTAATGGGAGAAAACTTGTCGCCTCTTGGAAAATCTAGTGTCGTATACACTGCATGCCGGGAAATGGGAGAAAACTTGTCGCCTCTTGGAAAATATAGTGTATACACTGCATGCCGGCAAATGGGAGAAAACTTTTGCCTGAGTCTTGGAAAAATCCAGTGTCGTCTGCGAACAATACTTGAAAAATCACATAAGAACGAATCGCGTGGTTTTACTGCAATGCATGCCGGGAAATGGGAGAAAACTTGTCACCTGGGGCTTCGTACTGTCGACTATGTACTTTTGAAAATTAAGGCATGTATCATGTCCCAAAAAATTAAGGCTTAATCATATTCTAATCTTATTCTATTTAAATACTTATCGTTGCCAAACAGCACTTCGAATTAAAATCCATGGAAAACCCAGTTATTTATTTCGACTAAATTTGGTAACGCAAAAAAAAGTTAGCTGAACATTTTATATTATTTTTTTATTGTTGTCTTAAATGTGAAACAAAATTATATACTCAGCGAGTGTTTACAAAAACGTTTACAAACACAAACGATCAAAACTAGTGTAGAATATTTGTGACCAATACATCTCTTCAAGGAAATTGGTTACTAAATTTTCATAAAGTCTATTCTAATCCCTGTCGCAAACTCAACTGTAAGCCATAGGGTCCGTTCATTAGGAAGACTCAACATGGCTTAGGCATCCGGACCCATGCATCTAATTCCTGCAACTTGGTTAATGTGGGCCTAAAGCGCTTAGGGGCAGCAAATATATAGTCTAAATAAACTGTGGCAAGTTGCAAAGGGAGGTAAGCTCATTATAGTGTTCATCTGCCTAACAAACGTCTCAGAGCTTTTGAGGTTACTTAAGACCCTCTCCGACCCGCTGTATGTCGAATCTCATTTTTGTGCATAGATCCAGCTTAGGGAACTTAGTTTAAACTCTGGTTGTGCAGTGGTTTCTATAATGATGTTTTATCAGCTTGAAACTATTTTTAACTGTTGTCGGTTTCTGTAAAAGTAAGTTTTGTGTTTCCTTTTGAACTACTAATTACCAAGTGTTTTTTTTTTTGTACCCGTTCTTGGATGTGAAAACACTATTTACTAAATCGTTTCGCGTGTTTCAAGTCCAGAAGTATAATCATACAACCGAAGGGCGGATACTTCTAATGACCAGAAGCGTGGTCGAATCGCTCAATCCGAACTACCGGGTGTGGCATTACGTTTCCATCCTTAATATCACACACAAACGGACGTTCCGATCGAAATCTAGCTTCGAAACAGTCGAATGACCTATGAAATCTGTAATGTTTGTAAGGTGTAATCCCCACCCGAGTAATCACTTAATAAGGGATGTTTTCTCACGAACTAGTTGTGATAGAGTGACCGAAGCAGGCTCACGGTAGCGCACAAAAACCTGCACGATATCATTAAAGTGGTGCGCCTCAGCGCGTTCATCGCTCCATTGACGGAGCCGCTCCAAAGAACGGCTTCAATTAAACGCTACAATCGAGTCTCCCAAGACCAAGTTCTCGATTAAAGATCGTCTGTTGAATTCGTAAAAGTAAAGTTTTCTTCGATTTGAATCACTTCAAAGCTTTTCGCCAGAGAGTGGATCGATTGACTAGCGCAGCACCTTATGCCCTACTTTCACCTTGCATTGTAATTACAGATATGTGTAATGGAACCGGATCTGTCTAGCCTTGACTAGTAGATCATTTGGCGCCTAATAGGTCCGGGGACAGGTGGCTTTGCTCTTACAAAACCTTGCCTTTAGTACCTGTGGTTTAATTGCAAAACTGGATAACTCTCTAAGTTTTCTCTTCGCCTCAGCTGAGTCAAATGAGGCGATCAAATATTAGCATACTTGTATTGCGACTTGACAAGTTTGGGCATGAAGTGGTCAATTTAAGTGTTGTTTTACTGGTTGACTATAAAATACTCAATTTGCTTATTACCCCCAATAAGCTTAAGTTTTAGAACTATCTACCTTACATAATGAAAATTTCTCCAAAGTGTTTTACGTGCTATCATGTATTTAATTGTTTAATATATTGTTCATATGTTCAGTGTATGGACGTTTGAATAACCGATCTTAATGTGAAAGTTTTATTATGAAATAAATTACCACTTTCAATAAAACAACCAATATTCCACTCATTTTGTAATGCATTGGTATTACTATTTTCACTCTACATATATCATTTAATTTTAACTTTAACAGGTATTATATCTATATACTGTTAAATTATCTGCGAATGTGTGTTGAAATTCAACATGTAACTGTACGAAAAAAAATACTTTGGAGCTGTTTGGTTCTGATACGTGTCATACAAAATTACAGTTAAACATTCATTCACGTATGTAAATGTCCTCGAGTTAAGTTATGTTGTACTAAATAGATTTTTACCTCTCAGAAATATCCCGGTGCAAAGCTTGACGTTTTAATAATGCATTTTGCTCGAAGTGCCTGCGTGTCCTTTGAATGGGTATTCCTTCGTTAAGTGTAGTCTTGTATCTTTTGCTTCAGTTGAAAAGCAGTTAGAAAAGTACTTTTGTCAAAAGTCAGTCAGAAGTTTCCTTTTGAATAAGTAAATCCGAGACATTTCAGTAAGTAGAAAACCATTTCTCTGCTCAGCGCTGTTATTTGTCGTATCTGTTTTGATTCCATGTCTTGAATAGGAGAGCAATTCAATTTCATAACAAAACTAATAAATTAATTGTTTCAACTTTAAACAGTCATTATTTAATGTGTTAAAATTGGTTAATGTAGTCAGACTAGGTATATATGACATTACTTCAATAATCAAAGCTACCTTAAGAACACAGCAATATTATAACCAAACTAGTTATAACTAGTACACAACATGCTATTAATAAATTTTACAACCAACATTTATCCGTCAGAAAATAAAACGTATACAAATTTAGTGTAGAATTTCGAGTAGTAGCTAACCAGTTTTACCCAGTCCTGTGGATTAACTACAGTTCCAGAGTTAACACATTACAAAAGGTTTTGGCAGTTTTGAACATATCTCAGAAACATATAGAGGATAAAATCAGGAAAGTTCCGGCGGAAGAGCTGTAACTCATTAGGTATTCTACAACGTGAAGTAAAGTCGGCCCTAACGAGGGACGTGGACGGCTGGAAGCGGTTTAGGGGACTGGGATAATGGAAATGTACCAACTTGGTAATGAGAACAGGTGACAAAGTTTGCGCAAACACGGTGCAGTATGTAAGTGTTGGGGGGGGGGGGGGTGCATGTACTCTTCCTCACACTCTTATACTATTCCTCTTTCTCTCCCGGTGCAGTATGTCAGTGTTGGGGGGGGGGGGTACATATACTCTTCCTCACACTCTTATACTATTCCTCTTTCTCTCCTGGTGCAGTATGTAAGTGTGGAGGGGGTGCGTACATATACTCTTCCTCACACTCTTATACTATTCCTCTTTCTCTCCCGGTGCAGTATGTAAGTGTGAGGAGAGGGGGGGTGCATATACTCTTCCTCACACTCTTATACTATTCCTCTTCTCCCGGTGCAGTATGTAAGTGTGGGGAGGGGGGTGTATGTACTCTTCCTCACACTCTTATACTATTCCTCTTTCTCTCCCGGTGCAGTATGTAAGTTTGGGGAGGGGGGCGTACATATACTCTTCCTCACACTCTTATACTAGTCCTCTTTCTCTCCCGGTGCAGTATGTAAGTGTGGGGAGGGGGTGCGTACATATACTCTTCCTCGCACTCTTATACTATTCCTCTTTCTCTCCCGGTGCAGTATGTAAGTGTAGGGGGGGAGGGGTGCGTACATTTACTCTTCCTCACACTCTTATACTATTCGTCTTTCTCTCCCGGTGCAGTATGTAAGTGTAGGGGGGGGAGTGCGTACATATACTCTTCCTCACACTCTTATACTAGTCCTCTTTCTCTCCCGGTGCAGTATGTAAGTGTGGGGAGGGGGTGCGTACATATACTCTTCCTCGCACTCTTATACTATTCCTCTTTCTTTCCTGGTGCAGTATGTAAGTGTGGGAAGGGAGGGGTGCGTACATATACTCTTCCTCACACTCTTATACTATTCCTCTTTCTTTCCCGGTGCAGTATGTAAGTATGGGGAGGGAGGGGTGCGTACATTTACTCTTCCTCACACTCTTATACTATTCCTCTTTCTCTCCCGGTGCAGTATGTAAGTGTGGGGGGGTGCGTACATATACTATTCTTCACACACTTATACTACTCCTCTTTCTCTCGCGGTGCAGTATGTAAGTGTGGGGAGGGGGTGCGTACATACTCTTCCTCACACTCTTATACTATTCCTCTTTCCCTCCCGGTGCAGTTTGTAAGTGTTGGGAGGGGGTGCGTACATATACTCTTCCTCACACTCTTATACTATCCCTCTTTCCCTCCCGGTGCAGTATGTAAGTGTTGGGGGAGGCGTACATATACTCTTCCTCACACTCTTATACTATTCCTCTTTCGCTCCTGGTGCAATATGTAAGTGTGGTGAGGGGAGGTGCGTACATATACTATTCCACACACTCTTATACTATTCCTCTTTCTCTCCCGGTACAATATGTAAGTGTGGGGAGGGGGGTGCGTACATATACTCTTCCCACACTCTTATACTATTCCTCTTTCTCTCCCGGTGCAATATGTAAGTGTGGTGAGGGGGGTGCGTACATATACTCTTCCCACACTCTTATACTATTCCTCTTTCTCTCCCGGTGCAATATGTAAGTGTGGGGAGGGGGGTGCGTACATATACTCTTCCCACACTCTTATACTATTCCTCTTTCTCTCCCGGTGCAATATGTAAGTGTGGGGAGGGGGGTGCGTACATATACTCTTCCCCACACTCTTATACTATTCCTCTTTCTCTCCCGGTGCAGTATGTAAGTGTGGTGAGGGGAGGTGCGTACATATACTCTTCCTCACACTCTTATGCTATTCCTCTTTCTCTCCCGGTGCAGTATGTAAGTGTGCGAGGGGACATATACTCTTACGTACTCTCATGTAAAGCATACATATACTCTTCCAAGAAATTACTCTTGCGAGAATTACTTTTCTAAGATTTTGATGGCAAGTAATCAAAGTTACTATTGTTAAACTAGTTATAATAATTCAAGATAATATACACTATTTTATACTTGTACCTTTACTTGCAATTATTTTTTAGAACATGCCCCCTACAGAAGAAACGTTGCTACATGAAAACTTCTGGCTGACTGCATTTCCGATGTAAATTAACAGCCTATTGTTTTAACATTAAAGTGCAAGTCATTATTCAAACTTCTGCTCCCTCTTCCTTTCAAATCCTTTATCTTACGAAAGAAAGGAAGAGTGTTATTCAAAATTTATATTGTTTGGTAAGCTTTGCGTAGGAAGTTTTCTATTGTTTTCACTCAAAAACACCATGTTTGTGAACAGGTGTATCTGTAAAATCTGTTTTCTGAATTAATCCAGTTCGTCTATTGTATCTAGTAGTTCATGTACAATATACAAGAAGGTAACATTGTGGAAGCATTGTATAACAACTTTAGATTAATATCAATTGGTATTTATTTGTCTGATCAATTTATTGAAACTAAGAAAAACCTGACTATGGTTTGGTTGGTTGTATTATTATTGTTTTTTCAACGTAGCCTATTCAGCGCACAAAATATCCGGACAATAGTTTTCACAATACTTTATTTGAAGTAAATAAGAGTTTAAATTTCAGTAACCTTGTGTTTTAATCATGTAATTGCACAGTATTGTGATACAATTGGCTTACCAGTGTCATTGGAAATTAGTTTTTTTTTTCCGTAACTATCCAATATCCTCAATAAATAGGCGTAAATGATTCAGTAGTTGACTAAACAATGTGACAACGTAGCTTATTCTACAATAGTGATATGTTCAATTCATCTAGCAAATTTGTATTGTTCCAGGTAAGAGTGAGCCAGCGTCTATTCCAGCGTAGGTGAGTAAGCCAGTTTTCGCTCCACTCGACTAATTGAAGCTCTAATTTTCCGCCCCCGAGTTAACCATCGATTCTCCTCGGCCAATCACTCACGTACAAACAGCGAGGCCAGCAACACCGCGGCTTAATTTGAATCAGGGAATGTCCCGGGTGGAGGGGGGCTCCAATTTGACGAGAATCCGGACCGGTCCCTTCTCCACACTCCGGTCCGACGGGTTCTGAGCCCCCGGGCGTCGTCGAGCGTCGAACTCGACCCGTTCCAGATGAGCTAAAACAAAAACAAGCGGAAAGACAGAAAAAGCGGTCGACGCTTACACTCTATACTGCAATTAGCGGATCCGCGGGAAGTCGGTTTGTTTTTGTTCCGATTGGACTCGGGGACTTTTGGAATAACCGTAATTTACCGCAATCATAACCATAAATCTCGTTTGCATGTCGCTTGCCACTTCGACGACGGATCTGCGAGGGTCGCGCGTGCGCGGTCACAGATAAGATGAATCGTTCCACAATGTCGTGTTTCTTTTCGGATTATCGTGTGAACTGTGTTTTTGTTCTGGTGACATTATTGAATCGCTACGAGTTACTTACCGATGCTATCGATATCGTATTGTTTTGGTCCTACAACAGGTCCTGACATAACGGAGACGGAGACAGTTTGATTATTTTTTACCCTAGTGACCAGAAAAATTTATTTTTGTTTTCATTTGCTCTATATAACTTAGTCGACTGTTTACTTTAGTTTTTAGAAGACAATTAAAACAAAGACGGAGGGAACACACGGACGCAATATAAAATAAACGTTGCATTTCTCTTTCACGAAAAGCGAAAGTAAATATGAAATGTTTACAATACCATACCAACTGTTATTTTCTATAATACCGCAACATCACTATATAAGAGGCTGCTACAGTAGCGATGTATGGTGGAAGAAGCCCTGAGCCCCAGGCTCCTGCACCTGTGTCATCGCCTTGCAGCGTATTTGCAATATTTAAACCCGTTATTTATTCATTCACTGTTGTATTTCACCGTCTTTCATACAGTTCTCTTCTCTTTTCAAACTTTACCGTGTTCTTATGGTTTATTACGAGGAATATATTTATATCTCGGACTTGAAATGTTCGTATATTGTAGCACTGAGTAACGAGTTAGTGTTCCCCTAGTTATTCTATGTTCCTTACTTGCTGGAAAGTTTTAGAATTTCAGTGTGAATTGTTTCACGTACATAGTGAGCGTTTTTAATTCTACGTCAACAGATTCACTTAAATACATGATAGGCTAATTGGTTTTAGGATCAGATTTAAACATTTAAATTCCTGTTAAGCACAGTCCAAATTTACATTTTTAAAGTTCAAAACCGCAATACTTGCTATATCATAAGATTATGAGATAAACTCTTGTTATTAGGGCGAATTGCTATTGAGTGTTGTTATTTAGGTTCTGCTGTACTCAAACTCAAATCTTGAGTCTGACACCAACCGAATATTTGTTCAAAATTGTGTATAACAATAATATTACCTATACAAATGTAAGAGCAAAGCATACGCCTTCAGGCTCGAACTTCTACATTTTCGACCTCATGGACATAACAGTACCCCAAACAAGAATACCCAGCATGCTCTGCTAATCTACCTCCAAAGTTTTAGATAACCCCCAAACAAGAATACCCAGCTCTGCTAATCTACCTCAGTTTTTACCCGGGGCCCCGTTTACCGTCTAATGATAACCACATCTTAATGATAATGTGTCGTCATTATTATATCTGTTAACCCGGCGGCAATTATCCGCTCGTCAGCGGTCATTAGACTAGAAACCACACAGCGGATAAACGGTTTGTCATCGGATAAACGGTCGATACGTCTACGTTGCGGATAAAGAACACTGAGGCGAGCGTGTGAAGACGAATATTGAATACAGGCACATCCGGCGTTCGGATAATACCGGAGTAATGAGACAAAAAACAGAAGCCGGTCTGTGATGGCGGCTGTAATTATATTAGACTGGACCTGCACCGGAGACTGAGGTTGTAGAGCTGCTACCTGCCTAGCCACTCCACAGAGCTGCTCAATCACTACTGCAAATAGCCTTGTGTTGTGTGCCTTGCGGGAGTGGATTGCTCAGATGCTTTCTCATTATTGTGATATCTTGACTTTAGCCTTAGTTCGACCGATTTTTCATTATTTTGTGGTAAAGGAAAGGGTCCAATCATTTAAAATGCAATGTATTAGTTACAACATGTTTCTAACCGTACTTCTATAATAACCTCGTACGTGTATAACCTTCCATTTGTGTACTACAACAATTTAGAACACATTTCTTTGAGCGACTAACTTACTGAATAGCTTAGTTTGTTTTATGAAATTACGTACAAAACGATATTGCTTCATTACACACTTTGAACTGCGTAAAAAGATGGATGAATCGCAGTTTTTATGCGGGGGACTTACCATTGTAAAAAATATAATGAACCCATTGTGTCAACCCCAGTTCATTAAACTTTATAACCATATTAAGTCGCATCCCTAATCCCTTTGCGTTAGGCGATTCCGTCCCCTTTTGAAAACCTGTTTATACGAGATTGGACTAAGCCAGGGGTGTTTAATCCAGACATCCCATTCTCTTAGGCAATAAAAAAATAACATTCTCCCATAGATTATGCAATTAGAAACAGTGTTCTACGTTTAGAAAGTAGGACTAACAGTTATGTAAAAATGTAAAAGTAAAAAGCTATATCATATTCTTCTTGAATAATACTAAATCCATGGTAACAATAAGCGAGGAGAATCAAAAAATTGGTTACGAATTACGAAATTTTCGGCCAAAAGTAACCAATTAAATATTTCTAACTAGCAAAGTACCCGTCCTTCGTACGGGATTGAAGTATAAGTATAACCACAGACAATGGAGTATATTGTCTGTGGTATAACATTCTTAGTGCATATATAATTGTGTTTTACGTTTGCAATGGTGGAGGTCACGAATTTAGAAAATTGTGTTCTTTAAATTAACGGCATGCTGTAGTAAAACACATCTACAATAGCCGTAATGTCCTACCACTGCACCTAAACAAAAGAAGAAAGTAAACCATCAATCATTCGCACAATATCACAAATTATTTGTGTATCAATAAGCTACAGTGTATGCCATACAATTGACAATGAGTATGTCCTCATCAATAGTCAAAGCAAAGTACAGTCACATACATTGTCAAACAATAACGATACAATATGTGCAGTAGTGTATCAATGCCATACAATAGACAACGCGTATGTCCTCATCAATAGTCAAAGCAAAGTGTACAGTCACATACACTGTCAAACAATAACGATACAATATGTGCAGTAGTGTATCAATGCCATACAATAGACAACGCGTATGTCCTCATCAATAGTCAAAGCAAACTGTACAGTCACATACATTGTCAAACAATAACGATACAATATGTGCGTAGTGTATCAATGCCATACAATAGACAACGCGTATGTCCTCATGGACGGCAAAAGGAAAGTGCAAACTCACACATTCTCTTTGTTCGATTGTTCTTGTATAATAACTCACTTGACTCGCTCGGAATGCGAATATTACAGCTTCTGTGAGTCAACTTCGCTATTATTGTATTCAAAGTTTTCGTCTTACGAACTTTGGACGTATGTTCGTATTTATTAAAAAAATAGTGATCTCTTGACGTTGTTAATGGAAAATTGGTGAATTCTAGAACTACTATTTCACCTAAATACATAGAATAATATTAGGAATATTAGTAATGAGTTTGTCAAAATTTTAAGACAAATCTTTATTCATAACTTGTCAAATTTGCATCGCGTTACGTTACATAAAATTAATTTGTATTTTCCTTCAACATTATATAAACCATTACTATCAAAACTTATGTTAAAGTGTGCTCAGTAACTTAATAACTAACTTGCAACGTTCAACCAACATTTTGAAAGATAATAAACCATTTTAGTGGAACTAACATTTTACACAATGAAAACAAGCGCGCGGGAGGATGTTTACGAAGTTTATAGAGATTTAAGCAGTAATAATATTGAAGCGCCAGCTTTGAAGTCTTTATGTCCTCTATATTTATTGTAGACGAAACTCGTAGAGAAATTTAATTGAATGCCGTTTCTTTGATACTTGGAATATTAAATGATGATATTTTACTTCAAAGTTGAATACATTAAATTCTGACTGAAACTTAAAAGCTAAATAGTTTGACGTTTTTACGGATATTTAAATCTTATGAACATTCATACTTATAAAATTTTTTTTTTTATAATAATAGAGTAAAATTATATGTATAAATTCATCATAAAAGGTTTAATTAATTGAATGAACACTGTACAAATTTATCCCTAAAAGGGTTTCTTCCACAACTATGGAATTAGCTGTATGTGCTATTAACAGCTGTGTCTAAGGAATATGTCGGCCTTAGTCACTAACAAGACTACAAGATCGCGCCACTCATCCTACACTCATCTCCATTCATACTTGGCTTAAAATACTTACTTTGTATGGTCGCCATTTCATCGAAAAGTATAAAGTATGATAACAATAAATGGATTGTTTTATAAACAATTTTATGAGATAATTCTCGGTTATGTTTGTGAACACTTCAAAGTAAATCAATTAATTTACCAAGCTTATGATGAAGCATTGCAACTAAGAGGAGAGTGCGGAGAATTCACTCTATACTGTATTTTAAAATATATAAAAATATAAATGTATCTGACGAATTTACTTATAAGTGGATATCATAGTGAAATGGATTTTATGTTCAAACTAACAATGTCAAGTTTTTTTCTAATCTAATATTTCGCCCTGTTACAAATTATTACTCTTGTATGATTCTGTGTCTTGCATAACTCACTGCACCTGCTTGGATCCGTAAACCAGCTCCCGCCTGGATATGAAGACACAAATCAACTCAGACTAAATAACCCGGCCTAACATACGTTCAATTTCCAGTGGAAGTCCCGCTCCGTCACAGCTTCTTGTAACGGTGATTTTGTTAATCCAACCGTTTCTCTCAGGTAATAGTTTCGCGTCCTGTCGTTGCAGCAAATCACATTACACATCCTACTGGATATTGCCTTCTGCTAATTTCCGAGCCTGCATTAAAATATCGTTAGATTTCATCCCGGAAGATTACCTGTCGCAAAAGAAAATTTACGACCGATTTCAAACTACGCAATGTAGAATATTTATCATTTTGCAATTCCGTTTGGCGTAGCTTACAATTTTTATTGACAGGCATTTTTATAAATGTTTCTTTTGACTTTACAGGTTTTTTTGCTGGCAGAGCAGTTGAAACATAACTAATAACAGCTTGAATCTTGAATTTGTTGCTGAAATGTTCTAAATAATACAAAGCTTAGTTGATTAGTGAACAATTGAACAACCGATTGGTTTCGGTTTTCTTTGTTCACTATTACTATTATTCACAGAATTACAGGTTTGAAAATAGTTTCAATTTTCGATGGTAGGAAAGGGAACGAGAACAAAAATTATAATGTCTTTTAACTTTAAACGCTGTTGTAGAGCTTTGCATCGTTGCAGTTTTTTTTATATAGACTTGTAGGCTTGTTGTAAACTAGGTTTTGGTTATATTGACTAGTATGTGAACTCTGTATGGTCTTTGTGCATTTGTTAAGCCGAAGTTGATCGACGAATGTTATTAATTTTACTTTACGTACTTAAATTGGACAGTAATAAATGTTTGGGTCAAAATAATTATTTATCGATAAAAATTCCACAAACAAAATACGCCAACAAAGGGATCCTGATAACAAAATAAACCCGACAACTTATTCATCAAATTTTGTTAACCACACATTTTTTAAACACCAACTTTTTGCTAAGACCTAAAAATGATTCAACGATAACGCGAGTTTGGAACAAGTAAACCAAGTTTTTGAACCATAAGTCAAAGGAAAGGTATATAATTAGTACAGTGTAATGAACCTCTTGAGCCGTAATAAATTGCCAAGATGTTCTCGAACATCAAAAGAGGCAAAGTTTGTATTAAAACTGCTTAAATTGGTATGAACTCGGCCTGGCAAAGTTTGTTGTTGCAGGGAGTGACTTGTGCTGCTATATTGATAGGGACCGCCTGCGTTTAATAAGCTAGTTATAGATAACATTCCGTAAGTTATGGGTCAATTTGTCCGGAGATATATCGGTTTTGATCGGAAAATCGTGGATATAATTGAGTTTTATCCGATGCGATGATTTATTTTCTGCTAATATTGATATCAGGGGTTTACTTTATGAGTTTGAAATTGGGTATTTTAATTAGAAAATGTAGGATATTATGGGTTAAAGTTTAAATTGTTTTTAAACTAACTACGACACAAATTGATTGGTTTTTTGTCCTCAAAGACATTTAAAAGAACGTTATAGAAATTCCAGCCTTATTTGTTTATGATAAATATAATTGTATTCTTTTATGTTAGCATACAAACCTTATCTCAAATCGTGTATACTGCTGTATAAAATACATATTGTAAAAATCTTGATGATACAAAATTATAAATAAGCACTCACGTAAAAAAGTCCCAATTGATAAAAAGAACAAATATTAGGTTTCATCCAGCTTTTAACAGATTTTAAACAAGGAAGACGGATATTTACTTTATCAAATGAAGTTTTTAATTAAACACTTATAGCATTTTTATTTATTTGTGTACATAAAATGAATAAAGATTTTTACCCAAAATAAATATTATGCACCTACATCATTACAGTACAAAATACCAAAACAAACATAATCGTTACATATCCCAGTAAGCTTACCACTGGGAGGTGGAGTTAGTAAGGGTAATATTTTGGTAAACAAAGTGAGAAGGCTAGTCTACAAATATGCCATGTTACGGTGCGTGGTTGGATATTAGAAAGAGCCTGCATTACCAGACTACTATCCGCCATCATGGCTGTACTGCGGGACACATAAACACACTACTGAAGGGGCGGCGGGCGTCCTTTCTTGGTTCACCTTTATTTCCTAGATTATTTTCGTACTAAGCATTATTAGGGGATGTTTTCTTCTAGGGTGAGAGTTGGATTTTCTTTCTTTCTGAGTTTTTCTCTTTTTGGGAAACATGTTTATTTTTACAGCATTAAGGTTGTCTTAGCTTCTTTTGGTTTGTACCATTTAAGTTGGGGGAATGGTCACCTTTTAAATGAGCAGTATTTTGTTAATTGAATACGTTTGAAAATAATATAAAGAAATAAAACATACATTGGATTTACCTGGTTAAGCAGGCTACTCTATAAGTATTACTTCAAAACTGTATAAAATATTTGTGTTTATTAATAACATGTCAAGAAGTAAATTAAGGTAAAATAACATCATTAATTATAATTTATCGTAAGATAGCAGAGACATATGGATGTGATGGTTCAAATACTTGGGATATTTCCAAAAATTATTCTCAAATCTCAAATTAGTTGTTTATGCTACAAGTCAAACTATTAGTACAAATGGATGAATAAATTAATGATTTTATTTCCTTTACAAACTTACAATTAAAAACAATCTTATCATTGGAAATATAACTGACCACTTTATCAAGTAGTGTGGTCAGTAGATAAAATTTGAACAATCTAAAAAAAAACATTAAACCAGCCTCGCTCAAAATAAAAAATGACACCTGCTCTCTGTGATGTTTGAGTATCCGTTCCTTAATAAGGCTAAATAGTTAAACTAAAAAATCAAAGAAAAAATGCTATAATTTAAATTTGTATAAGAAAATTCCATTTAGATGAGGCATTTTCATGGACATCATACATCAACTTAATAAGATAAAAAAACAAGACATTAAATAAGTCTAACAGAAACTAATGTTTATGAAGTTTAATTACGCAGCTAAAGCATTCATTATTCGTGTTTTGGAAACAGTGTGTTCCCAAGTAAATGAAGTTGCTAGTGTGAAGTGTACAGGCCAGTCTCGGGTGTCTAGTTCAGGGCTTCGACGTTTACTGTTTCAGCTCTCACACTTACAAGGGTTAATTCGCCACACAGGCTTACGTCAGCCGCTCAAGTTACACCTCCTCCCTCCAAATTTCCTCTCCACCACGTCTAAATACGTCTAACGTCTACCAACTGACATGAAACCTAGAGGAATGCAAATAGATTGAGTGTAATCGACGAATAACATGACTTTTATAGTGGGAACTGTCTTATACAGAAAGTATGACAAACATTACTTAAACGCACAAAATAAAGGACTGGATACTCAAACGAGTAAAATAAAATGTGGTTATCCAGACGTGTAAAATAAAACATAGTTACCCAGATGAATAAATCAAAAGTAGTTACCCAAACGTGTAAAATAAAACATAGCTACACAGACGTGAAAAAAAAGTAGTTACCCCGACGTGTAAAAAACCATGGATACTCAGACGAGTAAAATAAAATATGGTTATCCAAAGGTGTAAAATAAAAGGTAGTTACACCGAGGTGTAAAATAAAATGTGGTTATCCAGACGTATAAAATAAAACGTGGATACTCAGACGTAAAAAATAAAATGTGGTTATCCAGAGGTGTAAAATAAAACATGGATACTCAGACGTGTAAAATAAAACATGGATACTCAGCAAGTAAAATAAAAAGTGGTTATCCTGACGTGTAAAATAAAACATAGTTACCCTGACGTGTAAAATTTAACGTAGTTACCCAGACGTGTAAAATAAAACTTGGATACTCACAGACGTGTAAAATAAAATGTGGTTATCCAGACGTGTAAAATAAAACATAGTTACCCAAACGTGTAAAATTAAACGTAGTTTCCCAGACGTGTAAAATGAAACGCAGTTAACCTGACGTGTAAAATAAAACATAGTTAACCAGACGTGTAAAACAAAACATGGAAACTCACAGACGTGTAAAATAAAATGTGGTTATCCAGACGTGTAAAATAAAACATAGTTACGTCCATTTCTTTTTTGTCAAGTAAACTTGTTCGTGTAATGCACCTAGAACTAGGAAATTGTTTTACTGGACCAAGAACTGTATATATTTTACAATGTTGTATGTATACGCATAGAATACAGATTAATGTCCTCTCTTAATATTTTGTGATATAAGATTTATTTTTAACTAGTTTTAGTTATTTAAACCTGTAACAATCTGATAATTTTAGCACCAATAATTTACTAAGGAATTTATTTAATTTTCTTAAGCAGCTTGATAGAATTTTGTCTTTATTAAGTTTTAAGTTAGTCTCTTTCGTATTATTAACTTAATTAGACATTTTCATGAATATTTATATCATAGTAATTATTATTAAGAAGCTGGTTAACTAATTTATGTTTGTAGGGTGTTTACTTATGTACCGGCATTAGCTGGCAAATCAGTTGTATGGAATTTGTTTTCATAATTTTTAAAGTAACTCATAATTTCTCCGATGGATGATCTGAAACATTTTAATTTAGAAAATACTAAGCGTAATAATTTGAAAGACTGAAAAATTAGTCCCGCAATACACTATCCCCAATATGTCCGGAATGAAATACAATCCGAATACTTGGAACAATGGAAGAGTGGTAATTGAAAAACATTAATCATCGAAACACAACCACAGTGAAATACAGAGGGTGTTTAACTGTAATTTAACCGCTTAAAGGGAGGAGAACAGATAGTAAGAGGTTGTCGACAAAGAGGGAGGGGGAGTTTCATTTGGCACAATTTATAGTGCGATATCTCACAAAGTTAGTTTGAACCTAATGTGAACAAAGCAAAGTTCTGGCGCGGCGTGAGACTTGTGGTGTTCAGTAATCGTCCGCTAGCGCTCGCTGCGCCCCTACCGTCTGGGGTTGAAACTAACACCACGTCAAACTTTAACAAGTTGATTCTAATTACCTCAGTCTGGCAATGGGTCAAGAGATCAATATTTTTCGTTAATTTTAATTAGGTGTGCATCAAAATTATTTTCTACGATATCCTTTTTTGCTAAGTATTTAGTCCCACTGCTCTCTGTATTTTGGTTTTGATTCTGTGCTAGAAAGTGAAATATGGAACTTTGTAGACAGTGGTAGGAATATGCTTTCCCCCCTGAGCCAAATAAATCATGGATAGCCATAATACTTACAAAAAATGTATTCAACTAATTCATTAACTAATTTGTAACACAGAGGGCAAGACAAATTTAAAAAATTATACGAAATATTTTTTGTTTGTTTTCATATACATTTTTTACCTCCCATTTAAATTAACTTCTTCGCAACTCGAGTTTACGCACAGGCCCGCCTATGTAGACTTTTTCCTTTGTTATAGAAGGTTTTTTTACACTTTTGTTCGATTTATTTCTACAGAGTATATCATTTTTGTTTTGTTTTCTAGATAGTAATATTTGCTGTATTATTAAAAAAAAACAATGTAAATATGTATATATAATTAATAGGAAATAAAATATTATTTAATTTCATTCATTTCAGAGACGGTATGTAGTGCATACAGAAGTTTAAAATATACATCATACAAATCTTGAAGACACTTACATACTCCTTCGATCATGAAACGTTAATGAGATTGGGGAAAGGGGGGTTTCTCAAAATGCTGAAAATGTCCCCCTTCACTTCTCTTAAATATTATATTTTTAACTAAACAAAGAATATTCAAATCATAAAGTATACTCTTGAACACACACTAAAAACACAAAGGAAAAATCAAAACCGTCTAAGTGTGTATTACGAGGATCAAGCTATTTCGACAGTGGATGTACAAGGGTCAAGCTAAGGGGGGGGGATATCGGACTCAGGGTTGTTCTTTCTGCACGGGTGCTTTGACGAGGTAACAGGACCCTGGAACCCTTTCAAAGTCTAATGAAGGGAAGAGGGGGGCTTCATCTTTGTAGAGCAAAGCGATACGTCCGGCCAGTCCGTTTGTACGATCAATGGTCCAAACTAGATTAGAATTTGGTTGTTTAGAGAATGTAAAAACAATTGTGACTCTCGTTAGGGATTTTATGTACATGTTTAAGCAAAAACTGTTTTGAGTGAGAAGCTATTAGCATAGATATTTTCATAGTTCGCGGGTAAAGATAGAAGGTTCTGACAATAATAGGTTTTTTTACATACCTCAGTCAAATAGTCCAAAAAAGTTTTTTGGACTATTTGACTGAGGTATATGTAAAAAACCTATTATTGTCTTAACAATATAGTCCAGGGGCCGAAAACATGAATTTTGATAGAAGGTTCTTCCATTAACATAAAGGTTCGTCTGTGAACACAAGGTTAAAATAACGCAACAGTAATGAATCATATACTGTATACAAGTACTGTATTTCTGTGCTTGTATTTGTTTGAACATTGCTTACATAAAAGTACCTACTTGCTTCATACAAGAAAAGTGGTAAATGAAAACAACAAGAAGAAATTTTATTAAAACATAAAGGCTAAACTTAATGTTACTAATTTCAGACGTTTGTGCAAACGTCTCGAAATGTCAGTATTCTAAGAAACATACTAAATAGACAGTTAACATGAAAATAAGGTTGTAATCGACCGCTACATCTACCCAGGTAGTGGAGTACAGTAACACTGGTAGTACAGTAATACTGTATACAAGTGTAGCAGTGTATAGCCAGTGGTTACAACGTTATATGACACTGGAGGCAATGCTAACAAGTCACACTCGCAATGAAACATTCACGGTTGTTATCGATCGCTACATCTACCCAGGTAGTGGAGTACAGTAACACTGGCACACTGAGAGATACACAATACTGTATACAAGTGTGTAGCAGTGTATAGCTAGTGGTTACAAAGTTATACGACACTGAAGGCAAAGCTAACAAGTCACACTCGCAATGAAACATTCACGGTTGTTATCGATCGCTACATCTACCCAGGTAGTGGAGTACAGTAACACTGGCACACTGAGAGATACACAATACTGTATACAAGTGTGTAGCAGTGTATAGCTAGTGGTTATAACGTTATATGACACTGGAGGCAAAGCTAACAAGTCACACTCGCAATGAAACATTCACGGTTGTTATCGAACGCTACATCCACCCAGGTAGTGGAGTATAGTAACACTGGCACACTGAGAGATACACACTACTGTATACAAGTGTGTAGCAGTGTATAGCCAGTGGGGACAACGTTATATGACATTGGAGGCAAAGCTAACAAGTCACACTCGCAATGAAACATTCACGGTTGTTATCCATCGCTACATCAACCCAGGTAGTGGAGTACAGTAACACGGGCACACTGAGAGATACACAATACTGTTGAACCATGCCCTCGCGCCTGCACCCAGACTAACGAAAAGGAAGCGTGATCCATGCGCAGGCCCGAGGAGCGGCTCACAAAACTTTACATAACAAAATGAGAACCATGGATGGAGGCTCAAGAACAACACGCCATTTGAGAGAAACGAGCTGTAATTAACCATTTAAAAAAAATAACACAACAATAACATCAACAACAATAATTAACAATAATACATGAATTAAATACTCTCAATTAAACTTTAAAAATTTTGATACCCGTTTACCCTACTAACTTACAATTATTTCATTAATCATTTTCAAATAGGCTAAATTTCAAAAATAAATCTTACTAGCTTTTATTTACCTTTCAAAAAAACTTTTAAATTAACAAATTACAACAATGATATATATAATGACTCTTATAATAAATTCATTTTATCTGGTAACTATAGAAACTTTAGGGGCCCCAAATTAGAATTCAATAGAATATTTAATAAAATTATAAAATTTAAAAAAAATCAACAAGTAGCCTAGGCTAAAGAATTTAAAATTTAAAAAGAAAAACAATTAATAAATCTCTGTGCACAAATTAACAAATAGGTAACGAAATCTCCAAGTCCAGGACGGTGGTTAGCAATAATTAATTAGGCCTAAAACTTGCGGAATTTGCGGTACTAGTTCATGTTTCTGGGCGAGCAGCACCGGAGGGGAAGCAGGCATGACGGAAGAGGGGGGCCAAGATCCAGGGGTGGCCAAGAGTTGTAATTCCCACTCCGCCAAGGCTGATGCAGACTACCGGTACTCCATGTTCCTCCTCACGGGCCCCATCAAGCGCGCTGGGCGCTCTTAATTTACTGCATAGTAGAGAATATCTTCACACAAGTAAGGAAAAGGCAAAAATACAACGTTAACATACTACAAAATTAAGATGAAAGACGATGCAAAATTTATGCCGATGCAGCGCTAACGAAAGTCTCGGAGCCTCTGAAACGTCGGCGGTGGGAGTAATAAGAACAAAACCCACAGCCTTGTTCGGGGTCGTGGAGTGAGAAACACTGAACTAGCCTACTATAAAAAAACACTTGAACCATTGATCATGAGTCGTGACATTCGCCCGGTGGAAATAGTCACGGCTCACTGTATACAAGTGTGTAGCAGTGTAAAGCTAGTGTTAACAACGTTATATGACACTGGAGGCAATGCTAACAAGTCACACTCGCAATGAAACATTCACGGTTGTTATCGATCGCTACATCTACCCAGGTAGTGGAGTACAGTAACACTGGCACACTGAGAGATACACAATACTGTATACAAGTGTGTAGCAGTGTATAGCTAGTGTTAACAACGTTATATGACACTGGAGGCAAAGCTAACAAGTCACACTCGCAATGAAACATTCACGGTTGTTATCGAACGCTACATCCACCCAGGTAGTGGAGTATAGTAACACTGGCACACTGAGAGATACACACTACTGTATACAAGTGTGTAGGAGTGTATAGCCAGTGGGGACAACGTTATATGACATTAGAGGCAAAGCTAACAAGTCACACTCGCAATGAAACATTCACGGTTGTTATCCATCGCTACATCTACCCAGGTAGTGGAGTACAGTAACACGGGCACACTGAGAGATACACAATACTGTATACAAGTGTGTAGCAGTGTATAGCTAGTGGTTATAACGTTATATGACACTGGAGGCAGAGCTAACAAGTCACACTCGCAATGAAACATTCACGGTTGTTATCGATCGCTACATCTACCCAGGTAGTGGAGTACAGTAACACTGGCACACTGAGAGATACACAATACTGTATAAAAGTGTGTAACAGTGTATAGCCAGTGGTTACAACGTTATATGACACTGGAGGCAAAGCTAACAAGTCACACTCGCAATGAAACATTCACGGTTGTTATCGATCGCTACATCCACCCAGGTAGTGGAGTATAGTAACACTGGCACACTGAGAGATACACAATACTGTATAAAAGTGTGTAACAGTGTATAGCTAGTGGTTACAACGTTATATGACACTGGAGGCAAAGCTAACAAGTCACACTCGCAATGAAACATTCACGGTTGTTATCGATCGCTACATCTACCCAGGTAGTGGAGTACAGTAACACTGGCACACTGAGAGATACACAATACTGTATACAAGTGTGTAGCAGTGTATAGCCAGTGGTTACAACGTTATATGACACTGGAGGCAAAGCTAACAAGTCACACTCGCAATGAAACATTCACGGTTGTTATCGATCGCTACATCTACCCAGGTAGTGGAGTACAGTAACACCGGCACACTGAGAGATACACAATACTGTATACAAGTGTGTAGCAGTGTATAGCTAGTGGTTACAACGTTATATGACACTGGAGGCAAAGCTAACAAGTCACACTCGCAATGAAACATTCACGGTTGTTATCGATCGCTACATCTACCCATGTAGTGGAGTACAGTAACACTGGCACACTGAGAGATACACAATACTGTATACAAGTGTGTAGCAGTGTATAGCTAGTGGTTACAACGTTATATGACACTGGAGGCAAAGCTAACAAGTCACACTCGCAATGAAACATTCACGGTTGTTATCGATCGCTACATCTACCCAGGTAGTGGAGTACAGTAACACTGGCACACTGAGAGATACACAATACTGTATAAAAGTGTGTAACAGTGTATAGCCAGTGGTTACAACGTTATATGACACTGGAGGCAAAGCTAACAAGTCACACTCGCAATGAAACATTCACGGTTGTTATCGATCGCTACATCTACCCAGGTAGTGGAGTACAGTAACACTGGCACACTGAGAGATACACAATACTGTATACAAGTGTGTAGCAGTGTATAGCCAGTGGTTACAACGTTATATGACACTGGAGGCAAAGCTAACAAGTCACACTCGCAATGAAACATTCACGGTTGTTATCGATCGCTACATCTACCCAGGTAGTGGAGTACAGTAACACCGGCACACTGAGAGATACACAATACTGTATACAAGTGTGTAGCAGTGTATAGCTAGTGGTTACAACGTTATATGACACTGGAGGCAAAGCTAACAAGTCACACTCGCAATGAAACATTCACGGTTGTTATCGATCGCTACATCTACCCAGGTAGTGGAGTACAGTAACACTGGCACTGGCACACTGAGAGATACAAAATACTACAGTATGCATGTGTTTATGAAGTAGTATTGTTAAATATCTTCATTTCTTTTACGAAACTTCCTATTGTAATTCTTTTATCAGGGCTATCAGTGTGTGCTACACTATAAATTTATATTATTTTGTTTTCCTCTCTTAAATAGTTGGTGTGACATATAGACGTTATCGAAGCTTGCTTGATTGTTATTTAGAAGTATTGAGACGTTTATCTCTTCACTTCCGTGGGGGAAATAGACTGTAGATGGAGAGAGGAGAGGACGCCCGGGGAGATGGCCCTACATACGTGCTCACGGTCTGATGCACGGCAGACGCATTACAATAGCTGATGTATCTGTCTGGCTGCAGTATTGCTAGCCCTCAGTCGGAAATAGACTGAATATACTCGCTTTAGCGTAGTATAGACCTATAGGCCTACTATATAGCGGAATTGCTTTGATTAATAAACTATTAACCTTTAATTTAGATTTATTCTAATCTTGTTTGGAAGTATAAATTTTTACAACAGGAATTTGTAAATACCATTCTTCAAAATTCTCCTTATTCTTATCTTTTTAGCATAAAAATTAAATGTGCCTAGCTATACGAAATAATATTTGACTGATTGGCTTACACAGAATGTTATGTTGTCTTAGTGGTGGATATAAATATAAACTAACATAAATCCGACCACAAACGAGGAACATGGAGGTCCGGGAAATGATAATACCTGGTGAGTCGGTGGCTCAATTGGTAGCGTCGCTGACTTCGGGCCCAAGGCAGTAGTGTCGTGGGTTCGGATCCTGGTCACTGCTACAAACTTTTATCAGTACAGTTCACCTTCGTACTGTACCGGCTCACCCCTTGCTTTGCTGGATACGTTCCACGCACAGATCTGTAGTCTATGTGGACGGGCAAATGCAAGGTTAAAAGAGGTCGCCAACCCCTTAAAAAAAAAATTTAAAAAAACTTATAGGCTATGTGATGCAACGATAAAACATAGCTCCTAGTTATTTAAAAACATTGTGGTTTTTTTTACCATTTACTTCATAATCCCACTGATAAATACATGGCTGGACCCACCTGAAAATGTATTAGATATGAATTAAAGTTAGTAAATGTATAAGCAAATTGTTCGAAACCTAAAAATACCTAGTGCATTAAGAAGTTTGTAAAATACAGTACACCTCGGAGAGTCATAATTTTGCGCGAACGCCACAAAGAAGGCCACATAAAGACACTCGGCTAGTACTCGAGTTGAGCTTCCCACTCTCCAATCTTCTTATCTTAGACAACACGCCAACCTTTCCACAAACATCCCCAACCCACATGTGGACCTCTGCTTACATTCTCGTCAAACTTAGCATTAATATATGTACATTCAAAATTACCAGGACAAATATATTCACAAGGCATCATTTAAATGGTAAAAAAGTCGCTGTAAAACTGCAATAGTTCTGAAGTATTTTCGACTTGTTCGAACATGCACAATGCAAAACATAAAACAGTACAAAATCCTTAAGATGAGTGGTGAAGCGAATCCGTGCTATGCTCATAATAATTGATAATTTTGAAGTGCCACTGTTGGGATCTCGATAGGAATGATCGGCACTTGAACTTTTACTGAGAAGGGGCTGATATTTTGACGTCTAGTGGGATCTGCAAGGCAACTCACTTAATACTGCGCAGAAATGGAATATAACCAACAGCGTCAAATGGTGTTGTTGAGTAAAATGTGTCTATGGTGAAATGGTGAACCTTTTTCAAAGAGCACTATATAATAATACAGGTACTAGTAGAAACAAGTATACACTGTGTTTAAAGTATTTGTTAACTAATACCACTTCATATTTAAAGAGATGCAGTCGTTTACCCTAAAAACTGCAAAATCATTACTTTCTTATATTTATTTAAACATACTATTACTAAAAGATTTACAGTGATGCTGTGTACTTCAAATTATGTCTGTATTATTTTTCGAAATGGCATCCCCTTAAAATAGTATCTTTACCACAAATAACTCAACAGCACTATCTATTACATTCACAAATAAATTCTTTATTGTAAAAATGTATAAAACGAATTGTATTGTTAGCAATTACACAAGCTATAAACGTACAATGCAGTTATCCAATACCGAAGACACCAGTTAATTCCCACTCATGTGCTCGAATGCACGTATTGTTTGCAGCAAAGATCAGGTTAAGTCTGTTAATTTGTAACGAAACCTTGTATTTGCCCTGCAACCTTGCTGTTAACGATATTGCTCTGTGTCTTTCTCACAATATTGTTGAATCAGTCTTGTAATCTGACCCTACAATTCTCTTAATTGATTAATTTCTACGTATACGTAAACATCAAAACAATAGGCCAAATGGAATCATTAAAGGTAACAATACTCAATATACAGTAGTTGCAAAAATAAATAAGCATTTTCAAGATGATTTGAACGCGTTCACAAACACGCCGAATAGAATCTAGGAACCAATTTTTTTATACTTGGTTAAGAGTTTGTACCTATTATGTATCACAGGCTTGGCTCAGAAATAAAAACAATTTAACATAGGTCTTATTAGTATTATTTGTCTACCGATTACGAAGCTATTGAAAGGGCCTAACAAAATACGTCGTCTACTGTTACTTAGATAGATTTTTAAGGACTGCAATTCATTGATACTGAAACAATTTCTAATATCTTTTCCAGGATTTTTAGATTTTTGTTTAAAAAAACTACAACTGCCTTCATTCTTTATAACGTGAGGAATTGGGAGAGTAAATTCTCATTTACAACCTTTCATTTCATTTCATTTTTTCATTTCAATATCTTTATTCAATAATTGTACATTGTACATTGAATAGTGTCAAATTCCTAACCTAGTAAATACAGTTATAAGCTAAAACTACAATTTATATAATACTAAGAAACTACCAATAAAATCAGGTTAATTGGGGAAACACCTCTTTATTTAATGGAGTAAGGAGCGATTTTTATGAGATAATTTTTTTAATTTGTTTTTAAATTTGATGTTGCCAATGGGTTTTAAATGATTTGGAAGAAACCGTAAGAACCTTCTTCCGGCACAGGTGGGCTTTTTATTTAAAAATAAAAGATGGTTGCGACTATTTTCTCTTAGGGCTTTTCCTCTTGTATTGTAGCATAATTGTGCGTTATCTAATATGCTTTCTTTTGCTATGAGAGCAGTTTCAAAAATGTATTGGGCAAACATAGTTAGTATTTTTAAAATTTTTGAAATGAATTTTAACACATTCATCATTTTTTAGTCCCATCATTGTTCTTAATGCCCTTTGCTGTAATTTTAAGATTCGATTAAAACCTGTTAAACTTAACTCAACCTGTTTAAACCTGTTTATATAAAACAAAGAAAGCTAGTGTTAATGAAACAATAATGGACAAACCCAATCTATTCTATTTTATTTTATTTTGCTTCCAACGGTCCAAACAAACTAATTTACAATTATTTTTTTATATAATGCTTACTCAATGTTCTTATAACTAAGGGTCAAGCCAAACATGCAAAGGGGCTTAAGAATCTACTTAATGAGAGAACTTGACATCAAGAACAACAACTAAAATCTGAGCAATGCTGACTAACAATGATAAATCTTTGATATAATTAACATTGAATAAAAATGTGTAGCCAACAAAGATAACAAAAATAACAACAACAACAACAAACAACAAACAACAAACAACAACTAACAGCATCAAATACATTAGCAACAATAATAAAATAACAATAATAATAACAACAGGAACGAATAATGACAATAACATATAACAAGAATAATACTGCAATAGAAAATCTAACTATAGAATTCTAGGATAGAATCTATTTTATATCCTAAAATACTAAACTTTCTCATAAAACACTTTATAAAAAACTCCACACAGATACTTGTTTTCGAACAATAAAACAACCAACACATGTATCATTGTGTTCCTCCTGTTTATGATTTGCTTATTAAAACCAGTTGGATTCAGTGTCAGCGGATGTTGGCTGTTGTTGACAATTAAACAGATATGTTGTAGCAGTGTGCAGTGCGCCCAATCAGTACTACTATTAGCTCAAACATCAGCTCCACTTCTCCCCATTCCCTTTGACACACAACACTGTTTGTCAACCATTTGATGCTAAATACTTCGACACAATGGCGAATAATTGGGATCGAAATGAATCACCGCGTTTCAAAGTTGAATGGCTGCAATTTGGATATTATGTTTGTGAAAATTATTCCTGGAGATAGCAATTACCTTGAAAGATTAATAAATTCCAGTAGATATTGAGAATTATTGTGTAAACTTTTGAGTAAGCACATTTCTGGGTTCCATTTGTTGTAGAAGTGGTGAATTTAACACGTGCGTTGAGGTTAACGCGTCGAAATTGTAAGATTTTGTCATAATGTTCGTAGTAATAAAAATATATAGTAAATATAATGTTTTTGTTGGCAACTGTAATTAAATAAAATACAACCTCTTGTTACCATTTCCTCCCTTAAAATAGTAATTCCTTTTAAACATTTTTTTATTTTTTTATAATCATTAAAGAGTGGGCAGTATGTGAATTGCCTGATGGAATTACGGTTATTTTTTATCATTACTGTTCATAGCAACTCAAGGTTACCGTCAGACTTCCCAATCTGTATATTTTTGATTATGTATATAAGATTAACTCGATTAACAGTTAATGATTATGTATACTGGTTAAATGTAATGATTTACATTTACCCAATTACACTGCATACAATTATTGACTTTTGCATATATAGCCAATGTTCTATTAAAAAAAAGAACGTTGTGGAATGAACTTATGAAAAATTGTCCTTCCTTAGTTTCTTCCTGCGATGGTTGATGTGACATAAAAGATGCTAGTTTACATTAATTTTGTCTTTTGAGCTATGTTTAGTAACTATTGTCTATTCAAACCAGTTATTTATATCAGCATACTATCTCGTTAGTGAAATTCCTTTCCACTTGCTAAAACTTGGAAATAGAATGTCAACCTCCCTTTACACAAAGAGTTTTTTCTCTTTCGCCAGAAGCAATATTTTTTCTTCAACCATAAATTCAACTTAAATTGTAAAACTTTCAGAACCTGCACAATCAGTTGCAGGTCTATGTCGCTGTAACGACCCTGGTATGACAGTGAGAAGCAGGCGATGGTGTATCGTGCCCGCTCCGCGACGCCGACGCCGGCTCGTTAACCTATTTCAGTCGTCCCTTGCACACGCGAACTCAAAACAAAGCAAATAGTTAGGCAGAAAACAACGCTCTAAACGACCTGACAATTTAAGTTGGCCGTAATGGCTGTCGGAGTTGTATTAAACTTGATAACGGCAGGAGAGTTTTTAGTGTTGAAATGGTTTGTTTCAGTGAATTAACTTTTTAGTTGAGTTTATGATTAGCTTAGTTTATCAAGGTTAAATTGAATTGAAATTGGGTTAAGTATAGAGCAATTCTATTCTACTTTTTGGTCCCACCTTCACATTAGCCCAGGCAAATTAGCCCAAAAAAGAGTTGTAGCTCAAAAATTGGGGGAAAGCTGGAAATCGTTTAATTCTGCTCTGGAGATCCTAAGTTAGTTAAAAATGAGTTTGCGACATATTCTAAAGTGAGCTAAGTGTATGGGAGGCAAAAAATAGGCCGATTTTGACGGCTTATAACTCACAAACAGTGCATCTCACAAAAATTTGTTTACATACCTTTCTAAAGAAAATCAAATTCCACTTCGAATAACGTTAAATCATTAACTTTTCTGCTACAACAGGTCGTCAAAGTTCAGTTATTTTAACATTCTCCTTGTCATCCTATTCTTGATGATTACATCAGCGTGTTCCTACAGATGGCAGTGTGTCTTTTAGTTTTCTGTTAAAATTACTGAACTTTGACGACCTGTTGTACCAGAACAACTGAACCGATTTTAATGATTTTAACGTCTCGACGCGGAATTCACTGAACTTTATAAAATTATGTAAGCACTTTTTTGTGGGATGATTGTGGGATTAAGTATAATTTGCCTGGGCTACATCCTATGACGTTAGGTTCTAGTCCGGAACTGTTACACATTAATTCAGGCTAGTACTAGAAGATAGCGGAATTATCACATGGTAATGTATTGGTGACTGGTAGGATTAGAACCTGGGACCTCGTGCTCCGATGCCTCAAGCTTTTACCATTAGACCACTATTGTAAAGAAACTCTAAACAGAAAACTCGCCTTTTTCGCCTTTGCAATGTTTACATCCCGCCAGGTAATGCTGTAATGCGAAAGGCTGGTGATCTGCTAATTATAAGAGCGTGTAAAGAGCGAGTTAAAGAGGCGGGGAGAGAGAAGGGTAATGGGATAACTGGATGATGTTACGCAAGGGATTCTAAACAAGACCGTGTGGAAATTAATACTGGACCTCCCCCCCCCCACAACATTACAACCATGCAAGATTGGACCAGCCACAAAGAAGGTTCAAAGTGTCCCGCAATTGTACCTTTTGTTCGACTCGGCCCGTGAAATTAACCTTTGTAAAAACAACACAATGCAGGAATATATTTCTTACCGGTTCATTACCATTTACCCCCGGTTTTCACTTTTACCTTTTTCTACTCGCAATTTTCTACTCGTTTCAAAAGGGGGATGAATTCGAAGTACTCTTGGAGCTAAGTTTTGGGGGATTGAATATAGACTGTAGTTGCATGCATGTTTACTCCATCAGTAATTATAGTTGCTTCAGAAATCGTTTCCTAAATCTTTAGGTGGAAAAATATAAAACGAAAAGGTTTTGTAAAAATAAATAATTTGAACGCTGACCACGAACAAATAATATTCTATTCCAATTATAGAACGCTCGACGCCTACATTTATAACTTCGTTTTAAGGAAATATAATTCTGTTGAAATAAATTACACTGTCCCTAAACCTGACGCAAAGTCCATTTCTGGAAATCATCAAGTGCTTTGTTCAACGGGGATACTCATGTCACAGGAATGTTTATATCAGGTCAACTTTGTAGATTCCAGTCTATTTGTGGATAAAACTGTAATGCCAAGTTGAAGTGTGGAGTGTTTCTGCTTTGGACAATGGACAACCTACGCAATTAAACTCCTACTGCGCATTTTCGTTTAAACTTTTCCTTCCTACGTGAGTTTATTTCACCGGTTTAAAGTTTCAGGTTTTTTTTAATTCAGTATTTTTGTAGGATAAGGATAGTTTAAATGGATTTGAAATTTATTAGGTGAATATCTAATACAAGTCTTGTAGATATATTTTGTAGATTGTTGTTAGATACGGTCAATGTTTAAAATAATTGTTTTTGAAACATTTAAAAAAATTTTTAGTTAAACGTATGTTTAAATTGAGCTTAACCGAACGTATACAGTTTGCAAAAGGATATTGTGGGTGTGTTTAAATTCTACGAAAAAAAAACCTCATACACACTTGTTAATTCTTCTAATCATTCCCATACTTGACTTGTTACCACACAAACCGTTCAGTGAACTAAAATATTTATAACAAATAAAATCTAAAAACTGAAGAAGGAAGTTTGCGACAACAATGAATGGTATCGGTACTAGTGCGTTATTCAAAGTCTACAATCAATCAAGATACTGCATAATTCAAGACAGAAGTGCAGAGGGGGCTATTGGCAGGGGGGCGGGGGGGGGGGCTCCAAGACAACCCAATCACCCCAATGTCAACACCATTATGCCTTAGTGTGGAGGGGGTTGCACGGAGCCGGGTACACCGATGTTTACAAAGAAGTCTGTTTCCATGGCGACCAGGGTAAGTAGGGTCACCATATCCCCAAGATGTTCACCCTCAGAGAGAAAGGAAATTTTGAAAATACTGTACTACAATTTGTGGTGAGAATACCTAAATTGTAAGCCACCTTATTAGAATTTGGGAAGAATAAGGGTACTTTTTAGTTAATAGTTTTCTTAAATATTGTTTAGAAAAAATACTATCACTATGATGCTCGAGTTTGTTTGATTTGATTCGCTATATAACACGCTGAAGCAATATATCTATGAATTCATATACAATGTATTTACAACTAGTGTATTGAGTTTATACGAATTACAACCATCATGGCTACTAAAATGACATTAATTATTTTTTTTTAAGTTCACATTCAAAATATTATATTTATCCTATTTTCAAAACTGACAACTATACGTTATCTGAAAGGTTTTTACCTGTATTAAATACATTTTTTCAAATGTTACGCTAAAAAATATAACGCTATTTTCCAGGGGATGAAGAAGTCTATGGGGAAATCAAAATAACAGTTTTATTCTGTTGCGTTAATTTATAATAACTTAAATCAGGTGGACTGTTTTATCTTTCACCCCGTGATAACAACATTTATGGAATGTCAAGGTGGTATGAAGACAAAACTACAAATTCCACAAAATTAGAATCTTTAGATCTAGTTCAAGCCAAGCTGTTCGCTGGCAAATCGATTCGTCTTCACAGGTATTGGTTGACTAAACAAATTAGTTCTATAGGTGAGGGATTTGGTCCGGTGTACTACAATAGTGGACTCGAATAGCTATTGTAGCTGAATAGCTGTGAATAGCTGTGAATAGCTGAATAGCTGTGAATAGCTACGTCTGAATAGATGGCTACGTGAAGAAGTGTCAATAGCAGGTGATCGACCGAGTTTGGTCAACAAATTATGATATCGATTCATGTATCTGGATTCGTTAATACTTCATTTTATATTTAACAGCTAACACGGCTACTTTATTAACATTATTTTGATAAGTTTCAGCTCTTGTTTTAGCCAAGGGGATGAATGGAGAAGTCGTCAGTAGTTAAGTTTTATTATTACACAAGTTGCTCTTTTCTTTGCGTTACCCACCTAGCTTTTTAGTTTGGTACCACGATTTTTAATTATTCATACAAATCTTTTAGAGTTTCTATATTTTTAACCCTTTTAAAATTCCAAGGGACTATCCTTTCTTGAATATTTGTGGCGAAACACAAAACCAAAAAATTTAACCTACCAAAACGTGAAAAATTATTAATACTGTAATAAAGAAAATTACCTAACCTTATTTAACCACGATAAACAATTCAAACAATATATTGTCAAATCTTGGTTATAAAGTTGAAAATGTAGCATATAACCACTGACTATAGTCAATATAAAACAGTTTTGCCCTTTTTTCTGTCGATTGTGATAGTTAATTATCATTTCAAAACTATTTATGAATTACATCTTAGAACACCATTTCGATGAAATCATATTCCGCAGCAACTAGATTACCTTACAACACAAACACTCAAGCAGGTCAAGCACTATATTTTACTTGTCCCTAGTTAGAAGAAAGTAAATACTTTGACCTCTTGTATTTACTGTGTAGGCTGTAAACACTAGGTAGAAAACCGTTGTGAGTTTTATACAAGCGTAATTATTAACTGTAAGTCTGTAATCAAAGGTTATTGCGTATACACACTATAATCTTGTTGTGGACCTCCATGCCTTCATATCCCTCGATCCTATTTCCCCCTTCCTACCCTGGTTGGATACACGCTGGTATTAATTTACATCTTTATTAAGCTCATATAAACTCGTAAGCTCGTTTGCTTCTGTGAATGTACCAGAGGTATTTAGTTCAACTCGTCAGGAATTACAAACTTGTCTTGGAGTTTATTCATTACGATATAAAATAGTTAAATTGTTTTTGGGGTTTAAATTTATGTTGGGTTGTTTTACTTTCATGATGAGTTTTTTGTGTAAACCCTTTCAAAAATTGTTGGTAATTAAACTTCAGTTGAACCGTCAAACAATATAAGGGGTTGAACAACCTTTATTTTGAGTACTGTATTTGCTTAATGATACTTATAAATTGTGACATTAAGTCTACAAAATGACCAACCATGACAGATGATCGCAATAATTATAAAATTGCTTTGAAAACAATTTGAATTTTGTAAAAGCTAGTTCCGTTATTGCACAGCAAGTTTAATTGTTATATTTAGCTTATAAATCTAAAAATAGCTTTTTATCGCGATACAGTTATTTTTTAACCAGTGATACCTATTCGGTGGTTAATAGTTTCTTTATAGCCTCAAAACAATATTTTAATTTGATGATTTAAAGCTGTCAACAAAACTTTGTATTGTGTTTTATGTTTTAGAAGTGGTTTGATTTTTATAACTATTTAAAAAATATTCTACGATGTCAAGACTTTCTGAAATGGCGACCCTACGAAAGTATGAATGGAGAAGAGTGTGGTACGATCTGTTAGTCCTTACATGTAGACTTAATCATTCAACAGGCCATTTAGTACAAATATTTCTGACACTAAAACACAGTGAAATATCGGTATTACTAGAGCGAAAAATGTTTACGACCAAAGCATAAGTTAGGAGAAGGGCTGCAACGAAGGGTACCTTGCCCGTTATTCATTTTCCCTGTCTGCTAAGGGAAATAGCGGCACTTCTTAATGTATGACCCTACAAGATCATTTGGCCCAGCTCGTACCTTCATCTTCTGGGGGAATTGCGGCTGACACACATAATACCCGTCTTTATACTTGTTTCAATGAGCGCCATGATTATTTTCTATTTCAGTCTTTTCGAAAAAAAGAGAATACTGCATGTTAAGTATGGAAATGCTGTATAAAATGCCTATGTTAACTATATACGGATGAGTTTTGAGATAGGGTTTATAAAATGCTCTACAATGATTAGTCTTTTGGTTATTACTCCAATTTATATCTCAAATAACGATTTACATAATAAACTTGCCTATATGTCCGAGAGGCAGTGGTTCGAAAATAATACAAAGATGAGGCACTGGTCCGACAGATTTTGCATGGTCAGGCACTGCTCCGAAAGGCAGTACTCAGAAAGGCAGTAGTCCGAAAATGATTTTCGAACCAGTGCCTTTCGGAGCACTACCTTTCGGACCACTGCATGGATCTCGCCTATATCACATGTATTACAATTACACTTAGTACTTTCCACAAGTTCTCCTGAACAATTAAACTATTTAAAAAGGAAAAGATTCTTAACTACCGGTTACTTAGGTCTTCTAATTAATTATTATATTATTTTGGAATTCACGATATACTAAAATTAATACAAAATTTTTTTATTACACTGTATGAAATTGCAGTTCATTGTATTTATTAGACGCAGTGTGTATATACATAAAATTAATGTGAAAGGTCATTCAATGTCGAATTGAATTTATAACCAATATTTACTATAAATTACTACACGAGTTCTGCAATAGACGTCAAACGCATCTGATGTGTTTGACTTTCCTGCATAAAACAGAGCGAAATATTTGCATTAATTTGCTTGTATTATTTATGTAAATGCAATCGCTGTTGTTGTCGTTTTTAATTAATCCGAATACGTTTATAG
Source organism: Macrosteles quadrilineatus (assembly GCF_028750875.1). NCBI lineage: Eukaryota > Metazoa > Arthropoda > Insecta > Hemiptera > Cicadellidae > Macrosteles > Macrosteles quadrilineatus. Next base: position 12,743,052 of record NW_026542601.1, on the reverse strand, counting down.
GATGAAAACACTGAGCTTTAGTCATAAAAACCTCTGTCAGTATTAATTTCGCTGTAATTAGCTGTTCGGAAGTTTCTTGTGTGTTTGTGATAGCTAATTTTATAAAACCCATTTAAATAGTCAGTGCTCCACTGTCAAGTGGTGATATTTATTTATTTAAATGCACTTTTTTTAAGTTGCTCATTGTTATAATGTCAAATTTTTGCCTGATTTATTTTTTACGTCGTAAAAATACATTCTACAGTAATTTTCAAAATATTTATCATCTGCGTGGTTTGTGTATTTTATTCTCATCTTTTTCTCAAATTATGGTTGAAGTGTGCAAAAACTGTCAACAAATAAAAAGTGCCAAAACGACTTTTTCAATAACATGATTCGTTTATTATATTATTCATTTACGTAATACCACATTCAAAGTATAATTGACAGCTCAGAAAGGTAACTAGTTTTTCCCAATTATTCTCAGTGTGAACAGTTACACAACTAATTTCCACACACACTGCTAAGATGCACTTTATTTATTTTTTTTTTCTTAAGAGGTTGGCGGCCTCTTTTAACCTTGCATTTGCCCGCCCACATAGACTACAGATCTGTGCGTGGAACGTATCCAGCAAAGCAAGGAGTGAGCCGGTACAGCACAAAGGTGAATTGTACTGATAAAAGTTAGTGGCGGTGTCCAGGATCCGAACCCACGACACTACTGCCTTGGGCCCGAAGTCCGCGACGCTACCGACTGAGCTACCGACTCACCAAAATTAACTTTAGCAATGTGTAGCGAGAAAGCATACTTACGTACGTCAAATAGCGGATGTTTTCCACATTTATCCTGATGCAAATGTTTGTTTTCAGAGTGTCGCTGAGGTGAAGCCCTCCCGCTGGCCATGCTGTGCTAACATTGGGTCTAGAGGTAAGCAAACGAGGTAAACAAACGCAAGTTGTATGTCTCAGTGTACAGCAGAGTTGTAAACAGAGTTATTCATCAACCCAACGCTTAGGGGAGTGCAGCTGCCCCCCGAGGTTGTGAGTCTGCTGTAAAACCCCTTATTTAATCATAGAAACTAGTTGTCTAAGTACACTAGTGTACAAAGTTGGTAGGTTAAGTATCTCAAAGTGGGTTAACACTCCCTAAGCAGTTTGGTAGTGTTCTACAAGCATTTTAATGTCCATGTACTCATTGTGTACGTTTGAATACGGTAACAAGACCCTTGTTTGGAAGGTTATCTTACAAAAAAAATTGCTTGGAGAAAATACACAGAAACATTTTAAGAAAATACTTATCCATTGTATATTTTCATGATATGACTAAAATGTACACTTTGTGAGTCCCCATGCTAAATTGTCACAGTAAATATTAAAATAGAACCATAGAATAAATCAGGATGGTCTACAAGTTTAGAGATAGTTATAGTGCATAAAGTAAACGTAACTCAGATTAAGTATGTATTTAAAGATTTAGTACATGTACTAGTTTCAGCCAACCACTCTAGGCTTTGGAATTATATTTATAATATTTTCTGTAACAACCAATACCTGTTTCTAATTCCCTATAGAACTTCAAAATTTATTTTAATTTCCATACCATTTCTGTGGTACATAGGGTGCTAGCACATCACAAAAAAATGTTCGGTAAACACTTGACCTTGATAACAAAACGTTCTATAATTTTTAGGCTCTCAATCACCCTATATTCTCTAAAAACTATGAACTATTTATATTTCGTATAACCCCTTTAAATTCAATTTATTTCGTAAACCCCAAGGCTTAAATCCCGCGATAATGTTATCTGTCTGGATTTGTTCACTAATACAAAAGAGACGAAAAGCCAGAACCCTCGTCATCTCAGTACGTGCAAATGCGTCTGAGGTTTCACCCCTTGCCATCCATCAAGCACTAGGGGTGGTAGGGGGTTGTGGGGGAATTGTCAGCCACAGGGGGGAGAGGTGATAAGCCTTATCAGTCGTCCACGCCATCTCCATCGACAACTGATAAGGTCTTGAGGATTTGTGGATCGCGATTACATTTTAATGTATGTATTGTAAAGACAAAGATAAAACAGTAGTCTCTAATCTGCGTTTTAAAGATTGATTTAAAGTCGGGTTACATTTTATTCGATGCTACATGCTACTTTTAAGACTCCATAAATGTATAGATTTATTTATTGCTGAGAATAGTTTCGTACTATACATGAATCAATAATAGTGATTGGTAGATAGATTTGTGACGTATTACCTATAGTTTACTTCTGCTGAAAAATGGAGCACTCAGTGTACGGAGGTTTTCGCAATAAAACTAATTTACTATTCCTAACCGTTATCGCAGGTTTTCCGCATTTTAATTCAACCTTTAGACTTGAATATATTCAACATTTTGCATATCAGGTCAACTGATCTTTGCACAACTGTTTAGAATACACAAAATTCGCAATGCAATTTTTAGTTCCACCGCAGTTTGAATATTAGTACTAGTTAGTGATTCTTTAAGAATATCCGTGTATTCTACATCGTTGTACATTAGTAAAGCTGATCATACATACATCACCTGATACAGGTAAACAAAAAACTATATCTCTGTTTTTACCTCGTTAACATTTCCCAGTAAACCATCATTTTACTAAATAAAAAATTAACAAGAAGACTATCAGAAACCGAAACATTTTATTCATGATTTACAATGTGTCAATACAAAACGGAGTCAAAAGATGGAATAAAAAATGCTTCTCGTTTGTAGCTGAGTTTTAAAAAAATATTTCGTGCTGGGGAAGCTAATTTTACCTTTAATTCTATCAGATCGGACTGAAGAGCTTAGCGTGGTTGCGAATAATATTGAATCAACTTGAGCGCAACAACCAACACTCGAACCTCTCTGTATTGGAACCTCATCTGATCTTTGTTTCTCTTCTGCTAAACCAAATACTGAAGCAATCTATGTTGTTTAGTGAGCTGTTACGGTTTTATTCCTTGTTTCATTCTTTAAGTTATTGTGTAATCTGTTACATAATTACTTACAGATTTTGTAGAATTACTCATAGCCACCTATGTTTATTTGTTCCAACGGACATCCCCATTTTACAACTATAGGCCTACAAATAAAATAGTACAAAACTCAAAACAACTTGCTATAATTTAAATAGTATTAAACGTGTACTTTTTGTTATCTTTTATTGCATTTCTAACCAAAATACCTTCAAAAGATAGGTTTCATCAAACGTTTAGCTACACAACAATTAATTACTTGAAATTTTTTAAAAAATACGTCAAATAACATTTTTAACACGGTTTTATTCTACACACACTTATATACAAGTATATTTACACTTATACTGTTTACTCACAATAAGGTAAATACAAAAGATGGTAGGTGGTGATCGATTTCGATTGGATACTCTGAAGATTGGAGTGTCAAATCGAAATCGATCACCACTGACCATCTTTTGTATTTACCGTCTTGTAAGTAAACAATATAAGTGTAAATATACTTAACAAGTGTTATTTAACGTATTTTTGTACTTTCAGGTAATTTAATAACACGTACGATGCTGATCAAGAAGTTATTCAACTAATTGTATTGCATACCGTCGAACATGTGATGATGAGTGATAGTAGTTTAGGTTTGTTGTTGACTTCAGTAAAGCTAATTGCAGTGGCAAATCAATATTACAACACTGACGAATTATGTTAAATAAATTTACATATATGCATTCATTTAATTTCAAGCGTCTCTCTGAATCTCTGATGCATCAAATGTACAGAACTGGATTCGTCAATAATACTGTACACTGTATGTAACTCATCACTCCTTATAATTTATGATGCTGCGTCAAACACAGCCCCTCGATAAAAAACAAAAACCCCATAACCATAATTTTCACACAACCCCTGCACATAAATATCGTTGGGACGGTGTGAGTTTCAACGCCCCTTGTAGGTGAGTTTTTGAGTTTGAGGGCGCCGAGAGGCCCCTGGGGCCGCCTCGTGCTTGTTTTTTGGAGGGTCCTTCCTCCCTCTCGTTACAAAGGTAGTCAAGGGCTGCTCCGCCCACGTTGACGAATTACTAGACTTTTCACTCCTTACTCCTACACCGCGTACAGTGTGACCGAAACTTACGTTGCAGATTTACAACTTTCCATCTTGTTCACACTGTGCATGTATAAAACATTGTAGGCGGTGTAGAGGAGTATATTGTCAAAGGGTAGCTACGTGATTTAATTATAAGTACTTAAATGACTCTAATGAATAAATAGTAGTCAATAAAACTATTGCAAAAGTATTTTCAAACAGTTAACTAATTAGCACTAGACCATCAGCATTATTAGTCAATTTAGGTTTACGATGAAAAGTGTATGTTATAAATGAGAATTCACTAGTTAAACACGTTGAACTAATAAATATAGTTGTGAAGTCACGAAAAACATTAAGCAGATAAACGTTTTTCGGATTAAAATGGTTTTAGGGAAGTAGTTCAATAAAGCATTAGTTAAAGTATACAAGACAATGCCTTGAGAAGTAATTATATCAGCCAATTAAATTTACAAGCAATGTATAACAACTTAATTTGCGCTAATCATGAATAATAATCCTCCCTAAACGATACTTTTTTGGCTCGATAGTTTCTCTCAATACAAATCAAAGCATTTTAATATTTGCACCAAATATCATAGAATTTCGTGGTGTTATGCCTTAAGCATTCGTCGAAAAACGCTCCCCAAAAACCGAAAAAATATCAACTAAAAGGAACTCTTATTATTCACTAAAAACAGAAAATTTTCCCAAAAATTATTTCGCACCGATTTCCACCTCTGATACGATTCAGCGAGTTTCGCTCCGCAAATAATAACCCTTGGGGGAATGCGTTTTTCAAATTGGCTGTCTTTCAATTTCTAATCTCCCCACGCACTTGTGCTCTTTATGAGAATGCACTCGAAGTAAGGGGAAATATTTCCAACACGAAGACTGCTAGTGAACGTGCCACAAACAATGCTGCTGTGCTTACAATAGCTTCTTGACGCCGTCTCCGGTCAGGTCCTTGAGGATCACCAGGATCGATGGAGTCTAAATAATTGGAGTTGCTGACTTAATGGCGGCAAAGGTGTGAAGATTGAAGGGTCACGTGACGTGTGAATGTGATTGAATGATTATTTGATGACTCATTTGGTGTCTAAAGTTCAAAGGGGTTTGGGATGTTAGAGGTTTGGAGTGCAACAGGAGTTGAAATTGATTAAGTTGCTAAGTAGTTTTTTTTAAGATGGTTTAGTATTTATAAGGTTAAGCTTTGGGATTTTCTGGTTCATTTGTGATGTTTGAAAATGTTGAACAATATTACTTTTTTGGAACATGAGGTAGAATGTTAGTCATCTATTGATTCAGTGTTGTCAGGTAATGAATCTGTAAGTTCTTGATTTAGAAAGTTACATCTTAGGTAACATCTGGAGTTGTTCTTGTATGCAGCATGGTAACGGCGATTTGGATTTTGGGTAACGTGATGTATTGCAACGTATCTTTTTAGTACCAAGTGTACCAGAATAAGGGTGTATTTGAAATTACAAAGATGCAAGAGACTTCTGATGTTAATTTAGAACTCAACAATTTCTATTAGTCTTTGAATTCAAATAAAACTTGACTTTAAAAGATCCTTATTTGAAGTGACTGTCGATGTTTGAGAATCATTTGCAGGAAAATAATTGTACAAACTGCATATTTATTGGCACTATCTCTTTTCCAAGCAAATAAACTGAAGTTACAGCGATGTTCTCCAATTTAAATTTTCTGCTGATTTACTGTAAAAAGAAACTTGTCTGAAATGATCTTTGGTTTTCAATGAACATTCTATTGACTTCAACTTCAAAGCTTGTAACGTGACAAATTGTTTCCTCGGCATCAAACGATTTCAGAGAATCTAGAGATGTTATTGAAGTGTCTTGGTTTGGAAAATAAAATCAACATCTTCAATAACTTGCTTTCAAATAGAGCTGTCTGCCTCAAATGGGTCTGTGTTGCACTTTTTTGTATCGTTAAATGTTTAGCAATTAGCTTTTTACCATTCCTTTGACGATCAGACGTATTCAAATCAAAGTTTTTCAGAAAACGAAGTTCAAACTTATGTTTGTTTGTACGTAAATTTATGTTTATCCTGTATCTATTATTAGGAAATAATATACCTTTCAAGAACCTTAAAAAATAACTACCCATAAATTTCAAATACTCTATTCAATTTAAAGAATAACTAATACTTTTAATTAATTTCATAAATCAAAACTTTGTGGTAATAAACGCCTATTTAAACTAGCAACATTTAATCAAACACTTAACCTTAAATATCCTATCACTGTCCCAATCTAGATGAACTTAGCAGACTGAGGTTCAAGTTTAAGACAGTAATTAAGTGGCTGCATTTAAACACTCAGAGCTGCCAACCGTCCGTCTAGACCAAACTAGAACTGGCGTTGATTCAATCTATTCGTCTCATTGAATGGGTTTGAATGTTTTTTTAGGAATGAACTAAAATATTCAAACTTACACGTCACAGGTGTTTGAGGAATCATTGACCTCTATTAGGTTTTTAACACTCGTACTTCATACATTCTCTTGATACTGTCATGTCTTAGGTCTAATAGTTTAATCAAAACACACTTGCATTTATGTAAAATTTTCTATAACCTGAGAGCGGAGAATTTGTGTATTCGTGAAAACCAGCAATACTCATCGTAACCTAGCTTATCCAAAAAAGAGCTAAAGTAACTAAATAAAAAAATGGACTGCGACAGTTGGTCTAGGTTTAATTGAGATGATGCGAAGTTCCTTTCCAAAGTAATAAAATAACTTTAAGATTCTCAAATTCTTTCTTTTTATGCAGTACTGTAGTTGTTACTTCTTGTATCTTTTGTTAGTACTTTTTATTGGTTCCTGCCTCTGTTGGTGGTTCAAACTACACATTGTTATCTTATAACTGGTCACAGCTTTCAAATGTGAATGAAAGGTCTAGTTCTATCTATAATAAAAGGCATAAGGCACTCCTTAAAAGCATAACAATTAGATTATGTAATATGATTACTCAGAAATTTGAGACAATTTGACACAATCAATTACAGTCTATAAAAACTTTTAAGGTAGTTCTAGGATCGCATATGCTTCACTTTTTTTCTAACTCCAATTACAATGTTCCTCAAATCTCACAGCCTAAGAATTTGTCCTTGAACTCCAGGTTTGTTCCAGAGGAAGGATGCTACTAAGATGGGTGGTCGCCCTGCTGGCTTGGGCCGGTAGAGGGTCGTCCCTGAGAGAGCAGAAGTTTGCCATGGAGCCGCAAGACCAGACAGCAGTGGTCGGAAGTAGAGTCACTCTACCCTGCAGAGTCATCAACAAGTCTGGGCTGCTGCAATGGACCAAGGATGGCTTTGGTCTTGGCACACATCGGAACCTCTCTGGCTTCGATAGGTACATGATGATCGGCAGTGACGAAGAAGGTTAGTTAATTGTTTATTTTTCATTATGATACTGAATTGTTTTTCACAAACAATTTTGAAAAGATCATTTACTTTTGGATTTAGTAGACATCCTATCCGTATGCTGCTGTAGCCAGCCTTTTATTTGAAAAGAGCACAGTTGAATGTGCCAAATTTGCTACGGTAGGAAATTCTGTTTACTCATAATGAAGAAAAATCTACATCTTTGGATTTTTATGATAAAGTATCTTTTTGTGCTTAAACCTTGTTGATGTGACTACTGAACTTTCTGCACAAATGAAACAGATCTTACTGTATTGATCAATAACTTATCTAAAGAAGGCTGCTCACTCCTACATCCTTTTTGTTTCATATTCGTGCCCTGTGTCCAAATCCTAATCAATTACTTGAGAATGTGTACACCCCACAAGTAATAACTTACTATACTTACTTACTTAGTAAGGTATATGTAAATTTTTACCTTTATCATCGTACAATTTTGAACACCAGCTTAGTTCAAATGAATGAATTATTGTGATCAGCTAAGAAATCTTTTACAACATGTCCTCTTCCTCCACCTTATCCTGTTTCCTATTGCAGGTGACTACTCCCTGGACATCTATCCTGCGATGCTGGATGATGACGCCAGCTACCAGTGCCAGGTGGGGACGGGACCCAACGGTGAGACGGCTGTCCGCTCCAGGATAGCTCATCTGTCAGTCCTCACTCCTCCAGAACCTCCCAGGATAGTCCAGACGGACTACCTCCTCACCACGGAGGACAGAGAGATAGAGCTGGAGTGTATCTCAGCGGCTGGCAAACCTGCAGCAGAGGTGAGTGATTCTATTGGTCAACAGTTCAAAAGCACTTTTTAAAGAATTTTAATAAAGTTTAGGGTTTGTGAAAGAAAGGTTAGAATTTGTTGAGTTCCTTGTGATGATGATAAATGGTTAAGATGAAGGTTCATCCAGTGAAAATTTTCCGTATGACTAATTGGCATTTCAATCCAAGTATGAGTCCCGAAGCATCAAGAATGATATATACATCATCCAAATGATGCACTTTGTGATTTTTTTCCAAATAAACATGATTTTTAAATATCAGTTTATATTAAGTCAAGTCCTATTTTATGACTCGAATTTGAATTTTTTTTAACCTTCGAGTATAGATTTAAATAAATACAGTGATTTTGCATTCAAACACTAGACCTACCACGTCTAATAAAAATGTGTGCTTGTATTTCAGATCACCTGGATCGATGGTCTGGGCAATGTTTTGACTGACGGCATTGAGTACATGGTGGAGGCGCTGCCTGACGGCCGAAGGTTCACAGCCAGGTCAATATTGAAGCTGACACCGAAGAAGGAACACCACAACACAACGTTCACATGTCAGGCGCAGAACACAGCAGATAGAACATACAGAAGTGCCAAGCTTAGGCTGGAAGTCAAATATGCTCCTAAGGTACAAATAAGATCTAGAACCTATCTAATTAATCACCTTGTCCTTTATGAGTGAGTACCAACTATCTTTTGCATCTTGCCGGATTTATCAGATCAAATTCACGAACTGCTAGATGATTCTGTTGGAATTAATGTTTTTCCCCACTTTTCCTGATCACAAAACGCACATTAATTTGTTTCATCAAGTCCAGATGCACTATGGAGAGACACAAGAATTTCTTAAGGTTTTTCCTTCCATTTCTGCGACTTCAGGGAACAAATTCCTAACATAAAAAAAGAAGCAGTAGAGAGCATACGCTTCCATCCGAAGGTGGTGGTTTACAGTTTAGTAATGGGTTTATGAAACTACAGTTATTTAAAACACACTTTGTATGTTTGCAAACTACTTCCATATATTGTTTGGCATTTTGTTTTGATATACAGTTTTCCAACTTACGTAATCTATTTTAAATCATTGTAATTTCTTCTATAGTAACTGCCAGAACCTGTTTTCACCAGTTCTAATAAAAAAAAAACTAATTAACATTATATTGCAAAAATGTAAATTCGTGGATTACTCCCATTTACCGTCTTTGCAAGACTTAAGCCTAGAATATTCAGAAATGGAATATTTATTTACTGTACCATGCAAAGAAAAGGAATTAACTCGACATGCAATGTCCCAATCCTTCTCTCTTTGCAATATGTATATTCACAGTGAGCTAGTTTCTCCATTTTTATTTTATAAGTATACAGCCTCTACTGTAATTGGCGAATGTAAATATTTTATTTTTGTTAAGGTTAAAAAATCTTAGTTTTCTGGCTTGGAAGAACCATTAAGTATGTGCAGATACCGGTACTTGCATGTATTTGAATTGAATTCAAAAAGGTATTCAGTTAAATTTAAGAAAATTCTGTCTTATGAGATGAGCAGCTCTAAGGGAATTTACACAAGTCTTGTATGAAAATTTGATAATAAAAGTAATTCTAATCATTCTTTTTCCTTTTTCTTCAGGTAACCGTGAGTGTGGTGGGAAGCATGACTCGGTTAGTCGAAGGTCAGGATGTGAGATTGTTATGTTCCGCTGACGCCAACCCTCCGAACGTCACCTATCGATGGTTCATCAATGACCAACTCGTGTTGGGAGACCCGACTACGGAGCTCGTGATGAGCAACATCTCACGCAAGAACCACGACTCCATAGTCAAGTGTGAGGTCCACAACGCTGTCGGAAAGAGCGAGGAATCTGAAGCCTTGGACATCAGCTGTAAGTTTGTTAAATGTTTATCTTACATTCAACAATATTATTTTGCAGTTTGTACATGTTTATGGGGAAAGGAGTGGGGTGTCACATTCTGCAGTTACTGGGGTACTATAATCATTTCTTCTTAATTCAATTTCTTCTAGTTTATTTTGTAAACAAATACACATTTTAAATTTGTATAGTACCCGGAATTGCTGCATGGAGAGAATTGTGGTGTAAACCATAAAAATTGTGTAGTATAAAAGGGAAATGGAGTAAGGACAATCAAAACATTCATAAATCCATATATTATTCCGGCTCCTTAAATGAAAAATCAATCACTGGAATGTTGTATTTTGCCTCTTTCATAGTAGTTCTGCGTTAAGGTTAAGATCACAATCAAATGCCAATAATCGAACACAGCCAAGTACATTAGCAACTCTCAAATGGTATGAAGATCCTGAAGATCTGTTAGAAGTGCTTTAACCACTACATTTAATGTAACGTCTTTGTCGAACATATTATAGACTGCTTTAGCAATTCCTTGTTGAAAATCCAATTGAAGTTCCAAGTCTCTAAGGTTTTATGCCTTTTTTCAACTGATGTAATACATGTTTATGGTATTTTTGTGTATATTCGTTATTAATAATCTTAGTGGATTTATTATTTTATTTGGTTGGTTAGTGCTAAACAACGGGATTTAAGTATTTGTGTGGCACTACCATAGCACATTCGTTGAGCCATTTTACACCCCTCAATAATTATCCTAGTACTACAATAAATCTTTTGTGTCATGACGCATAAGAACTCAAAGCGTAAACCGGCTATAAGCTTTTCTATTAAAATGCAACTGAACATCCCGCTATTGTATGAAACAATTATAGTCCGGAAATTCTTACCGGAGCAGTACAAAGGCCCAGACGGAGGTATTGTTGTGTCTGTTACTGAGACATCCACTGAAAGCTGATAGTCATTGCAGCCCTTTATACCCGATGAAGCCATTGGGGAAGAAATAGATCTGATAGCCACTTTGAGAGGAAGGTGAGGGTAAATGTTCGCTACAATGTGAGGCTTCATCTTGGATCGTTTACTTCTGCTGTTTTAGATTCCCTTTGTTTCTTAATAGTTAGTAAACACCGTTCAACTCCAGTTTTGTTGGCTCAATGGGCTCTTTCAATTGTTAATTTAGTTTTACTTATTGGCTTTAGCATAAAACTTAAGTTTTTGTCCTTTTTAAAATTATTGGAATTAAGATAAAGAAAGATATCATTGTAATCTGTTGAATTTATATGATAATGTTATATACTATTGTCTGGTCGTACTATCATGTTGTACTTTCACTTTGATTAAATGAACATATAAATTTTAATTAAACGTAAAAGGTCTTCAAATGTTTACTAGTTACAATGACATATTAATTTTTTCGAAATACATTTGGAAGAGGGAGTTTGAATTTAGCTGTCTATTAAAAAGTGTTTTAGCTGTGGGTCCTGTTATTCTTACTGGACTTCTCTGGTGATAATAACTTTCAGAAACTATTTTGTCCCTATAGACGACTGCCATGCAAAAGTTGTTAAGATAAATTACTTGGAATGATGTACACTCCTCTAATGAATTTACTTTGTTGGGAGATATAAAATAATAAACACCAATTAAATTTAAACCATAATATTTTTACAATAATGATACATAAGATTGTAAATGGTTGTAAGCAGAACAAAAGAAAATTCAAATCACACTTAAACGAAATTTTAAATAACATTCACCATTTGGGAGATGATGATTGGAGTTAAATATTTGTGATTTTCCTTACATTAATTTTACACCTAATTTTGCAAAACATAAATGTTTGATATAGCCTAATATCCGTCTAAGAAAAGTTCAAGGAAAGACTGTTGTTTAAAGGTTAAAAAGACATTAAACTCAGAAACTTGATTGCTTAAAAGTATTGTACTTGCAGATGGACCAAGATTTCGGACGAAACCTCGCAGTATGCAAGCAGACCTCGGGGCCTCGGTGACTCTTATATGTGATGTGGACGGAAATCCTCCTCCCGACATTGTTTGGATACACGAAGACTCTGACAGAGTAAGTATAATATTACTATTAATACGGTGGGTTTTGTAAAGTATATAGAATTTTCTATGCATTATCAGGGGTTGAAGCAGGTACAGAAGTACTACAGCACAGAATGAGGTTATTCACAATCACATTATGGACTTTATTTGTGTCTTGGAGGTATCTTTATTGATGTACACTTAACATGGAGAATTAAATCAGCATATTTACTGTCCATCTTGATTATACAAAATGAAAGAGATTAGTCTGAACTATATTGGTGTCTCTAAAGGAGTTTTCTTTTGAGGGGCTCTTAGCGTAAATCTGAACAATTATGTGCGGGATTCATAATCTGAACTGTAGATGTGTGCCCTACAAATATACACTTTTTCTCTCCTAATAAAAAAATATATTATGCAAAAATTATCAATGAAGTTTTCCAAAAAAACCAAAAGCTAACTCGGTTAAAATATGCAAAGTCATATGTGTAGTTAAAAGAGTGCCTACAACCATAAAGTAAATGAAATATTCTGTTGCTTTTCTTTTCTCTTCTTTCACCACTTGGTTTATGTTTTATTTTATTTCACTCCTTCTGCAATGCTGTCTTTCTAAGCAATTGTTGTTCTCCAACAGCGAGGCAATGTTTTAACATTTACGTGGGAACAGGTAGTGAGCACTTCCTCCAACCTCACAATCACGGTAACTCACGAGTCTGCTGGACGATACTTCTGTCGAGCGACAGTCCCTGGGTTTCCCGACATTGGTGCTGAAGCGACCATCTACATGAAGGGACCTCCCACCATCATCTCTCACCGGACCCAGTTTGGGATCCCTGGAGACAACGTCAGATTAGAGTGTTCTGCTTTTTCTATACCTACTCCGCAGAAAGTGGTTTGGAGTTTTAAAGGAGAAGATGTTGGATCCGACCAGGATTATTCGGTAAGATATAGTTTTCACCCAATAAAGTTCTTAAAATTGGTTTCAAACTTTCAGAAAAACTTACATTGCTAAAGAGTAATAACATACTAAGATATACTTTTTAAACTAAGTCACAGAGAAGGAAGGTAAAGTACAGAGGAAACATTCAATGGTACACTTCAATGGTGTCCGTGGTGTCTAGCACTAGTCGCTGGTGTCTAGGGCAAAGTCCAAAGTCCAACACCGTGCCCTCACCCTCATATACTACAACACTCACCCTGGAGGAAGTCCCTGTACTGAGTGTCATAATAATTTATTTTTTTGTGCTTGCCACTAAGGCTATTCCTTGCTCTTCACAAGTATATTTCTCACACAATATACTAGAACTGAAAGTGTGTGGTTGTCCTCTGTACCTTACTTCTCTGTGACAAAGTAAAGTAAATTGTGTAAGAACAGAAGGAAATGCAAATTTGAAGCAAGTGAACATTAGATTGAAAGTATATTTCTTTCTTTTTTAAGTCTTCTTGAGTACATAAAATTAATAAAACATTATAACACAAAAACAATGAAAAAAACAGATATTAAATTCTAAAAAAAAACACACTGATACATAAATGTTTTTCTTGTCCTGATGTTGTAAGAGTTTGCTTATTTTCTCCTAATTAATTCCAAACATAGAGACAGAGCAAAACAATTTTTGTGATCGAGTGTAACTTTTGACTCTTTAATATAAATTCCAGGTACTAGAGGACCCTCTGACGGAAGGTATCAAAAGCACCCTGATAATCCGAGAGTCAAGACTGGAGCATTTTGGAGTTTACAACTGTACAGTGTCCAACCCTTATGGCAGTGATGTGGTGGAGATCACACTTAAAGCTCAGAGTAAGTAGTGAATTTACGATTACACACTCTATTATTCAAACAAGCGTCATAAACTAGATTGAGTAAACATACTCAGGAGTAATGGAGAGCAGGTGTATGAGCGTAAAGTTGAAAGCTACTTAGCACATAAATGAGTATAAGCCTTTGTACCATGAGGTTATAAGCTGCATTATGATCCTACACTTGATCTTTGATCAATGCCATCGTATTGGTCCCTTAATTCATCATGACACTATTGTTTTATCATGTTCAATTACAAAGGGACAGCAACATATGTAGGCTAATCCAAATGATAATGGCCGTAAGTAGGATTATTGTGTTACAGATTAGGTCTGTATTGTACGTATTGATTGGATCTGCAATACAATCCTGTATGCATCGGATAGAATCCTGCAGAATTGTTCTATCCTTGGACTGGTTTGGTTGACTGATCCAAATACCAGTGAAACATGAATACTATTACTTACTTGTTTTTGTAATATAACTAGTTACTGGAACTGTTATATCGGTAACAAAGCTGATTAAATGACTTAAAGATGTATCTAGTCAAACTGAGGAATATCAGATTAATGAAATCATTTCATAAATTGAATGAATGACAGTTGTTCATTTCGACAATTTCATTTTTGTGTTAGCCTCCATATTACATCGAATAAAAGAATTGGTGTACCTGCTTTGATGTAATCCAAATTGTTGCTAATACCACAGTAGTTTCAACTTTCAAGAACTCATCTTCATGCCTCAATGAATGTTTTCATCAGGAATTTTAAACCCAAAAATAACCTGGAATATCATAGACATTATAAATCCATCCGTTCTTATAAAACATCATGTTTTATTACCGGTACTCATTCTAAAATTCCATTTTTTCTAAAATTTTTCAAAATTGTTTTAATAAGATACAATAACAAAGGGAGATCTACATAGTTATGAGAAACAACTTATGTCTAGCCCATATAATGTCACAGTTGCTACTATGGATAGCTCGATTCACCATCTATATTTTTTTGTTAATTTATGATCTTCATGTTCCAGAGAGTTTTCCTTTGCTCCTGATCCTGACAGGAGTGCTTGGAGGAGTCGTAGTCATTGTAGCTGTTACAATGGTTGTGATTCTTTGTCAGCGGAAAGTTAAAAAGCCTCAAGGTAAGATACTATATAAAATTATACAAAATTATACTTACAACAATTGTACTTAAATTATACAAAATCTAATAAATAATGTGTTTGGTTAATTTTGATTGTTAGTCTTCAGTTACTTTAAGTTAATGTAAAAAACGGAAGGCTGTGTTATAATTTTATCTCAAAAAGTTCAGAAGGCTTTTAAAACTTTTTTTGAAGGTGAAATTGCATTTATTTAAATCACATAATCAGATATAATTTTCTATCTATTACTGATATTACCAATTATTGCTTATTATTATTTCATATGAAATTGTTATTGATTTAAATAAGGAAGTAGCTGAAGACTGTTGGCAATAATGCATACACTAGGTGTTCCGTTATTGTTTTTCTGTTAAACCAAGACACTAGTGTAAAACAGTGAAAAATAGCATAAGTAACTAAAGTATCATACAAACCAACTAATCTACCCTACCTTAACATTTAATATGCACATTGTAAGACTTTTCTTGCTTTTTTCATGCAGCAAACCATTTGGAGTTACAAATAAAACCTTACTCAGGTAATTTTTGACCTTTCTTAAACGTTCTCTTTGCAAGTCAATCCACAGTAATAAATGTTATTTTATGGTGTTTTATGTTAGACACTCTTAATGTTAAGGTAGGGGTCACTCAAGACTTGCTGATATGTTCAAATATGTTATGTATTTTAGCTTTATCCTTACTCAACATAGTGTTAACAAGACAAAGGACAATAATCAACAAAAAAATGTGTTATGAAATACACTACACTTTGAACAGTCAAAAATTGCCATTACATTACCCGTACCTCTATCACAAAAATTATGTAAAAGGAAATTATTCCTCATTTCTTAGTCGAATAGAAATCTTAATCTTATGTTGATTGCCATTTGTGTAAATTTGATTTAAGGATTCTGATAGTGGGTTCAAAAAACTAAAACTTGTGATTATTCAAAGCGTATTTCAAAAAACTTAACTTGTGTCCTACATATTCTTATGTATGAATAGTATAGTCAGACCCGCTAATGCATGTGTTAAGAGCGTCATGTTCAATAAGCCTTTTTTTCTTATTAAATATCAAACAGCAATACAAGTCAGTTCTCATAAAGGATGTTTCTATTTGCTAATTAGTGTGAGATATTGTGAGACTTAAAACTCATTGAGTATTTTCCTAGTTTCAAATTTACTGTGTATATAATTGAAATACAGTTCAATTTTTGAAGTAGTTTATCAAAACTTACTCACCTTTTCACATTTCTTCCTAAAGTTGAAATTCCTCATCACAAAAACACAAATCGCATTAGTGTTTGTAAGTTAATTATTTCAAATTTAACTCTACAAAACTCAAGTAATACACAATATGCTTTTAACAATCCCTCGATCGCAAACATGTTCTAAAAGTGTAACTGTTCCTAACCAATCACAAACATGTTCTAAAAGTGTAACTGTTCCTAACCAATCACAAACATGTTCTAAAAGTGTAACTGTTCCTAACCAATCACAAACATGTTCTAAAAGTGTAACTGTTCCTAACCAATCGCAAACATGTTCTAAAAGTGTAACTGTTCCTAACCAATCACAAACATGTTCTAAAAGTGTAACTGTTCCTAACCAATCACAAACATGTTCTAAAAGTGTAACTGTTTCCAGCAGACAACCTGGATCCAGAGAAGCAGTGCAAAGAGAGCGACAGATCGTCCAACATCTCGGACATGAAGCTGGAGCTCCGGACAGGCTCGTCTGTCAGCAATGTCCACTGTGAGTTGGACTACAGCGGAGGACACGAGAGTGAGACGGGTAGCGAGAGTGTTGTCACTAGGATAGGTCTACCTCTCGCAGGACCCGTGCCTTTGGATCACAGATACTCCCAGCGCTTCTCCTCCACGGAGTTCCCAGACCCTGTCTTCCCACCTAAGACTGTAAGTAAATAATTCCGCTTTATTCATTTTCATTCAGTCCCATATTATTTTAAAACCTAACTGTTTAACAAAAGTAGACAGTTGGCAAAACAACTGTATGTTATTAACACATTTAATACCAAGTCCCACAAGGCCCCTTCGGCCCTTCATACAAAGGAGTGTGATGGATGGTAGGCAATGTCTTAACACATCAAATTTTACCCAAGTAGCAGATACATTCTTTAGGGAAAAAGCCAGTCTGCTAACATAAACATTTACTTTGTTACGTGAGGTTATCTGGTAGCCGAAAAACTATCCAAATTTACCACTAGGCCATAAAACAAAAGGGGCTGCAGCCTCAAGGCCCCTTCATACAAAGGAGTGTGATGGATGGTAGGCAATGTCTTAACACATCAAATTCTACTCAAGCAGCAGATACATTCTTTTAGGAATAAATCCAGTTTGCTAACATACAAATTTACTATAGGTTATCTGATAGCCAAAAAACTATCCAAATTTACCACTAGGCCATAAAACAAAAGGGTCTGCAGCGGTTTGTTAACAAAATATTTCGTAGAATGAAAATGTAATAATTTGCAACTATCGGGGGTGATGATAATGATGTCCGCGGGATAACGGGAGGTGTTATGATTTTTGCCACAATTGTAAGGAAGTCGAGCCTTTGGAGAAAGGGTATTACAGTTTATTGGGCCGAGGACTCCCAAGTACCCTAAGTGCAGCTTTGTTCGAGCAGATGCGCATGCTGAGCAAAAGAACCTTCTCCCATACACCGTTGCTTTTGTTATTTTGACCAGTCATTTAACATTTAATTGCCACCAAATAAATTTATTTTCAGACTCAAATTGATGGTCACCAAAGCAACTATACTTTAACTAATGAACTTTTTCAGGATGGCCAAAACAACAATGGTTATGTTCCTTACGTGGACTACGCAAGAGACTACAACCCCCCTCCACCACCCACCTCTGGGGCACCAACAATCCAGCCAGCCAACGGAGGAGTGGGGGTAGACCCGCGGTACTCTGCAGCGTACGGCAATCCTTACCTGCGCAACGCAGTTAGTCCGCAGCTACCTCCTCCAACGGGGCCTCCCCTGGCGCCACCGCCTCCACCGTACTCCGCAGTACGCAACGGCGCAGCGCCACAAGTCTCACGACTACCTGCCTCGCCTACGTCGCAATACATTACCTCACAACAAGCGACAATCAAGAGAGGGACGTTAGCTACGCATGTATAATACTAGCAGCCCGTGTGAACATTCTAGCCAATGTCACAGAACCGGAGTGCTCGATACTCGCGTGTACAGTGTAATATAATAGGTATATAAAACTCAAACGAATTCTTATAGTGGATCAGACGGAATACGAGGCTCGATGTGTGATGTTTACTTATAATTTTACGTACCTCTCTAAGCAGGATGGACGTAATCTTGGTTATTTTGTACCTTCGTTTACCTGGGACGGATTTGTAGAGGACATCGAGTATGTAGGATGAACAAATATCTCAATGCTCATAGGACTTTTAGACTGATTCAGGTATTAATTTAGTCTTAAGATTCCATAGCAATTTGGTTTCTAGTGTTTGTATGTTACGAACTCCTTAAATCAATTGTGTGTGCTGAGTGATTCTGCTTATAATTTTAAAATTGGATACTTATGTTATGATACATTAGTTATTTTATAAACTTTTCTAAAAAATTTCAGATGGATGCGTGTTTATACTTATAACAAGTTAGGGACAGTAATAAACCTTAAAGCCACTATATAAGTTCATGAAAACTTTGAATAGAAAAAGTAAACCATAATTTCTTTACCTAAAATTAAGTTTTAACTCACTTTGCACTTTATCAACATATTTTCTTGCATACTCTTTTGATTTCATACAATGAACCATTTATAATCTACAGATTCAAAACTCTGAAATGTTTAACATTATGAGCACTAGCTATGATTTTAAAACAGCTTTTGTGTACATTTTATTTTTCTAGAGTACTGTAGTATAATTATTACAAGAATAACTAACAGTGAATTGAACTATGTGAGGCCTTATTTGAAGAGGTAAGATCTCAAAAATATAAACCAAAGATCGACTTACATTTATCAGAAAATTACAGCTAACCTCCAAAAACAATCATATCAACATAATTATATTTTTAGTTGTGTTATGTAAAGTATATTTTATTGTTATGTTTTCTATTTTTATTTTAATGAAAATAGTATTTGTATATTTGTTTTATATTTTACCACAGTTTTATATCTACTTGTGCCCTATCTACAGCCTGTATATACATTTTAAGATATATTTTAATGTCTGAAACCCTTCAAACTTTTTAAATCAGCATCTCTTCATGAAAAAATTCTGTCATTTCCTGTTAATGTAGATATCCTGGTATTTAATCGCAAAATGTTTTATTATTTATTACCTTGACAGCTTGTTTACAAACTTACGCTTCTTTATGTGAATTTGGAAGAAACTAGTTCTGTTAAGTGGTACCAATGGTCTTTCATCATATCTCAAACTATTTCCTGACTTGAATGTGTCCACGCCCGATCTTAACATCACTTGCTGTTGAAGTGTCAATTATATGTGAAGCTTGTGTTTCCCTGTGTTGGGAGTCAGCGAGTATGTGCTTACTCGCTTACTCACCGGACTTGTATCTAACAAGTGAAATTTGATTCCTGCCTCTTACCTCCCATTGTGAGAACTGTGATTTTTTACTGTTATTAGTTTTTGTAAAGTCATAGAGATAATGTAAAAATGAGCCGTATAAGATATGTCAATATTGTATAGTTGTTTGCTACTCTTTGCATTTATACTAAATCGAAGTGATTATTTTCTTAGTTTCGATTTATACCTCTCATTCATCTAGTTTAGCTTTAGAGATTGTATCATCTAGATAAAATAGTAAATATTTGGCATCATTCTGTACTTACTTTATGTCAAGGCCTAAAACAATACAAATTTTTCATTTTTCGTTTGAAATTGTTGTTTATAAATCAAAACCAATTAATGGGATGCAATTAAATAAGGAATTAACGTTACTTCAGAAAGTCAACATGTCTGTTACATGGAAAATTGAAGTTGAAATATAAAGAATACCTACCATTATTTTGAAATTGTTTAAGGTATGTGACAAAATACCGTTTTGAGGGTATACCACCGTTCTAGGATTTAATAAATTCATTTCGTTGGCATTTAGACCTCAAACAATTATTTTAAAAGCATTATATATTTAGAAGGTATAAATGTGTTCCTAAACATTATAAAACAACAAATTTATAAATTATAAACAACACTTTCTTAAAATTAAATTGTCTAAGTAGGTATTTTAATAATTGTAAGAAAAAAAAATTTGAAATGAACCTTGATAAGAAATATCCTTTTTTAAATTATATATACATTGATCTAGATTATTTACTCAAATGAAATATATAATTGATAAAATTGGTTTGATTAAATAATTGGTTTGAAATCATTGTGTTTACAACATACTTGCTTTCAATGGTGAATTTTCTGAAAGTTAAACAGCTGATTGAATATTTTGAACGTTTCAAACTATTGCTCCAGTCTACATAGATGTAAGATTATCTGCCACTAAGGTCCTTCATCTTCATATCGTAACAGTAAATCCTAAAATAGATAAATTACGTTATCCTATTTTTATAAAATTAATGCTCAGTAATTGTTCAATATCTATTGAAACTTTGTTAGATTTTTGTAGACTCATGTACAGTACTAGGCCTACTAAAGATCTATCTTTTGTGATTAAATGTAGGCCTAACTCAAAGTTGTATAATAAATTGTCATTGTATGAAATGGTTGGTTTTTGTACCCCACGTCCCTTCAATGGTTATCAGTAAGTAAAACAGTTATTGAGAAAATGTCATCAATAAGTGTGATATGAAGTATTTTATCATTTGAAATTCTTTTTTTAATTTGAAATAAATCCCAATGAGCTTTTTTAGGTATATATAATACCTTTCCAATTCTTCATTAAGAACTTATATAGATAGAGGAAATGGTTGAAATGGTAGGTTGGTTGGTTGGTGTTATCAGCATATTTTCCATAAAGGGAAAAATATCTAGGAAATATTTTTTTTTTTCCTCAAACTTAAACATTTTATGAAATAACTGTTATACACACAACATACAAAACTTTTAAATAATTCAAACACTTGGTGAAGTAATTTTGTAATTTGCAACCCTTTTTGACAAAAGGCTTTATAAACCTAACAGTTAGGTCATCATTATTACAAACAAAATCAAACCCAATCAGTTCTTTACTCTCTTTGAACTTGTTTACATGCAATCAACATTGTCAGTGATCGAAATATGACATTTTCCAACTATCGACAATATTTGAGTATTGTTGATATTTTATGATGGTGACAAAGTTGAATTATAAAAAATACAAATCATTGTTTTGCATTGAATTAGTTTTGAAAAACCTATTCACTTTGTTATGTGTTTTGGCACTTTTTGACAAGCAAAACAAGATGCATTTTTGTATAGAGTAAAGTCTATGGTGAAGCCATTATAAGCATTTTGCCATACTTAGTGCAGTGAGTCGATGATTATTTTCCATACTATACCTTGTAAATCTTAATCTAATAAGGCTAAAACATACAATACCAACGCTATTTCTATGAAGAGTTTATGGCTAACTAACCCCCTTTTATTAACTATCCCTTATTCATTTATACAATAAACTTTTCTTTTACTTCATATTCTAAAGAATACTTTCCTAAAAAGTTCTGTCCTGCATGGACAGTCTTCTTTAGGCCTAATAGATATTCTTTGTAGTTCAGGCCTACATTACAAAAATGTTTTGTGAGTGTATTGCAGTGATAAAAATTCAATTTATTTGATTCGTAGTCAAAGTCATGTCGTTATTTTTAGCCTCAGATGTCCACTAACAATATGCTAAATGAAAGTAATAATACAATTTTATTAACTTTAAAAAAATTCGACCTAACTTAAGAATTTTTCAAAATCTAAAATACCATCGATTTTAAATGTGCGATTGAGTAAGAAGAATTTAAGAAAACTATTGATATAAAGTTACATTTATTTACATATTTATTCAGTTATGTCATTGCGAGTATAAATGATTTACTTAAAACATTTTAATTGGTTTTACAAAAATATAAATATAAAAACTAACCTAGAATACTCCCTATAAATTAAAAACAAGTTCAGTTAAGATGTTGAATGGAGAAAGGTGACATCGTAATTTATAGGACATTAATTGGAATAGGAAGATGTTTTTGTACCTTTAATGCTATTGTGGTTATGACAGAATAATCTCCTTCCCCACTTTGTCTAATCACTTAGCTTGTAAATCATCATTTCTTGAGTAATTACTTAATATTTTATGCATCACTAAACACAGTTTAGTGATTGTTGATAGCAAGTCGATAGCAGCCCAGTACTCTGTTGTCTCATTAAACTTCAGTTAATTTTATATAGTAGTTTTATTATGTTATAACTTGGGTAGTATGAAGGTTCGAATTACAAAAAACAATGTTTATGAGGATATACATTCTGATAATATGTTTTGTGTCTTAATCTTCTAACCTTAATTTAATTGGTTGAACAAATTGTAAATATTTATAAAATAAACCATTTCTTACAGACAAGGCAACTTGATTTCTATAAATATATCATATTAAAATAACTTACCAAAATTGAATAAAAAGGTTTAAATTACAACAATAATTCTTGAAAACAATGAGTTCAGTTATTCTAAAAAAACGGTAAAATTGAAATACAGTAAAGTGAACGGTGTTAAGAGAAAGATTTTCATTAAGCTGCCTTGTAAATGAATTTTAATAGGCACATTATTTTATCTATTTTTATATTTTTTAATTCTATCTTTATCGAGCCACCGACAAACTAGTGATAAAATTTAATTTTTGCATTACCAACCTACGCATATTTAAATTTTATGTAATTTAAACTGACTAAAATAAATCAATTAAAACACTCAACTTAAAATTGCTGTGGAAAAAGGTTACAGTTAATTTTGTCTGCCCGTAACGACAGTATAAACGTGTCTTTCCTGTCTTAATGTTATTTTATATAACATAGAATACTTATAGGTGTATTATTTCATTTAGTTTATATTCAAACCAAATTTCAAAATACTGCAAACATAAATTAAAAACTAGTTTTTTTTTTAATATAGATATAATTATTTTTAAACATCGCCTATTTTTTTTAATAGACGAAACGTTTACCTAAAATGACTCTACGCAATAAATCTATTAAAATAAATACACTTTTTGTATATATTTATACTTCTCAGAGTTTTATTTTAACTACTGTACAACTAAGCTAATACGAGAACAACGGTCAACCAAACAATAAACATATTTTAGTATTGCAACAATGTAAGTACCAAACCAAGATCTTAGTCACAACTGTCATAATTAGGACTCAAACTATCTAAGTTGTATTGGAACATAATTTTAGTTTGGTTGGTAATATCGGAAGTGTTTCTGTTTAATAGGATTGCTGAACACTTGTAGTTTCACAGATAGAAATATCTTAAGTTGTTATTTTAAATATTCTATATTAGGGCTAATCGTTTATAAACTTTAATTCACTTTACAACAACATTACAACAGGTATTTATTACTCTAGTTGAACTACATGTCACTTAAATTCGGTCTACAGATGAATATGTTTTACAATTGTAACTTAAATTAATATGCCGTGTGTCTCAAAAGTCCCACCCCCTGTTATTATGTTGACTAAATGAGATGAAATTATAATATTCAGGGAATGTTTTTATGATAAAAAAATGAAGTTTTGGTTTATAAATATTTTCAACCCCCCCCCCCCCCCCCCTCCCACCAAAGGAGCAAGCGTTTGGAAGCAAGACAGAATTTTCAAATGTAAACCCCTATCGAGTTAAGGGCATAAAAGGTCATAAAAAATAAAAAGAATGACGCAAACTTGAGGTATCTACGTCAATACTATCAAAAGTTATGGACAGTTCAAAGTTTTAATTTTCCCCCCATTTTTTAGAAAAACACGTTTTTGTAAAACGGTAAGATCCATAGCAAAGAAAGATTTGTAAAAAAAAAGAAAGATTGGTAAACATTTGAAAGAATTTTCATGGTCAGGATTTTAATTTTCTACAAAACCATCTATAGCGTTTTCCGAAAATCACACTCCTTCACCTTAAAAAACACCAATCTTCTAAAATTTGTAAAATTTCCCGGGTTTTGACCTGTTTTAATTGAACAACGAGCCGTAAAAAAAAACTTTATATCTCAAAAGAGGGGGGGAGGGAATTTTAAACTTTGAACTGCCATAAGGGTTACATTTGAAAATTTCGTCTTAACCCAAAACTACCCCTTTAGGGGAAGGGGTGAAAATGTGCATACACCAAAAACTTCCTTTTTTGATCATATACAAATTCCCTGGATATTATAATTTTATTTCTATTAATAAAGACAAATAACAGTGGGGGTGGTACTTTTGGGGCACACTGTATAAACTAACTACAAAGTGTAGTTTTATTTATGATTTTCGTTATTGCTTTTGGAGAAAGATTTAGGAGAAAAATACTTTAAGAAAGTGGAACCCTAAAATGATATTAAAATGTTTTTAAAAAATCTCACTAAACGCGTAAACAAGCTTCATCAAGCAGAAATGTTCGTACTTTGTCTCTAAGAACAATTACTTAACACATATTTTTGTGGATTTGAAAAAAAAAAAACAAATTAAACTAAAATCTCACTCTGAGCCTCGACATAAGCTAGCCTCGAAGGACCTACACTTATGTTTATATTAGCGTTGTCATGGCAACAGAGACGCCACGTATGTGACTTAGTTTAGTATTTCAGGGTTTTATAACTTACGTTTCGTCACCACATGTTTGTCATGGATAAAAGTTAAATATTATAATTATTGTTTATTATTAAAGATGTGTTCAATTACATTCGATGATAAAAGATATCACGAATTAGGTAGCCTATTATCTTACTACTGCTAATGTTTTGGTTAGCTGCATAGTAACAAAAAAGAAGTGTAGATATAAATTTGTATTTATAAGCAATTGTTTTGATAGGTGTTTTGATTTAAGTTTGAATATTAAAAAGAATATGGGAAGGGCTATACATATCTTGAATATGAGAAATCGTAGAATCATTTTCATCCATCAGTATACTTATTGAAGTACAACTGTGTTCTTAACTTGACTACCAGACTACTATTTTATTGACATATAAATACAGTACAAGCAAAATGGTCTTTAATGCCCTCACATAAAATTTTAATTCGCACCTTCTAATGAATCCAACCACACAATACAACAAACAGTCAATTCAAAACTACTTTAGCGTTAACTATCATTTATAGTATGGTTTTGATTAAAATTAATGCGAGGTAAATTCTTCAAGAGATCAGACTACCGTCAAAGCTATAATTGAGAGGCCTTTTTTGAATGTTTTTTATCGTCATGTTTTTCCTTATACACATATTTTCTATTTACTTTCACTTTCTCCCAATATACATCGTAAATGGAGAAATTATTGTGTTGTACGAATTTTAAAGCTTGAGTTTTAGGTGGGAATATCAGTTTGGGTCCACCTGAACCCAAAAAAGTGTGTTTTTAAGTTATTCTTATTCGTTTTTTTAAATTTCTAATCTGATTTCCCCATAAAACCCATAACTTAATGGAAAATCCTCAAAAGCTATTCGAACGATTTTATCTCACATGTTTGTCCTTTTAACTTTTAACAAAATCGTACAATCTGTAAAAATTAAATTCTAAAGTCATTGTAATTGTTGTGATTTTATCCATAAATACCGTAGCTAAATCCACAGGTCACTGGTTAATATCCGGCTCGAAGGACCAAAATTGTTAGGTAACTGCGTTGAAATAAACTTATAATAAAAAATTAGTAAAGAGCCTTAAGTGGACTGTAATTGTGTATATCGAGAAAAAGCAATGAATAAAACAGATGTTAATTAAATGATTCCAAATACAAATGGCATAGAGGAAACAAGGAATTATGGGAGTATGGCAAAGAGTATCGAACAAATACAATAGTTACTCCGACCGCTTACCCTTTGTAAGGGGTTGTGATAAGCTAATCGGAGATAGTATGAGTCTGTTTGCTGATAACATTTATTCACCTTAGCAGTGGTTAGATTTGTAAAGAAATGTCATTGTAGTGTGAACGTGTAGAGCAGAGCCTGACCACGGCATGATACATTTGTCTTGGAGATAACACCAGAGACGTTTACACTGTGACGTCACGCCACACTATGTGATGGGATCAGACTTTGTGAGGAATGTGGGAAAACTAACATCAACACCTTTGTATTTTCGCGTTTGTTTCCAATGCCAAGTAACAATAGCGTTTGGAATCTCTAACCGTTTGTTTCAGATTCTATTCTTGAACTGTCGGTATAAATTTTGTAATCAAAGTTCCAATGTATGGTGTTATACAGAAGATAAAATTATCAATACATAATGCTGGATACATAACTATACTCATGTTTTTATGGCATTAAAACCAGGCCCCCAGTAGAAGAGATTAAATCTAATCGTTCCTGCGAATTTTTTAGGTTAGTTTTAAATTAAGTACTGATATTTCAATTAAATAAACTACAATATGTACTACTATGTAAAATGACACATCTTTAATGTTTGGTAAATTTTGGATATTTTCTGCCCCTTTTGAGATGCGGCTTCTGGCATTTGACCCTAATGAGAAATTAAAAATTAGGTATCACTTGACCACATTCCACTCGATCCATGCTTAAGATTAAGATATGAACATAGAGAGTTTAGAACATAGAGACAAAGGGACACATGGCCTGGATTTTTTACTATCGCTTTAATTTAAAATTAGAGATGTTAGTACGTGTATATGTTTAGGGACTATAACTGTTTTATTTGTGTTAATTAACACATATGTACGAGTCTTAAAATCATATGCAAAAGGACACTCGATTAAGTGAATTGTTAATACTAAGAGGATCTTTAATATTTTCCCTGTGAACTTAACTTTTAGACGTTACGGGCCCCAACAGAAATTAATTTTCTAACCTCGATTTGTGCATAAGTGGGATTAAAATACACGAAACAGTAAACAAATCTGGGTTAAAAATCAACCAAAAACACAAATAATTAACTGAAATAATTAATAATTATAAATATTTAAAAACATTTATAAATGACTATTAAAGTCATTAACTATAAACCAACGTTTATCATTTTAGGATAAAACTGACACCCAACAAGCATAAGTCAAGCGAGGGTGCACTTGTGGGTTCTCCATTGAAGGTCAATTTTCAGTGGAGGTCCCATCCTTTAATAAACAGGGATGCCAGATGTTGCAAAACACCCCTTCGGTTAATGCAAGAGGGGAAATTATCCCAAGAGAAAGTTCTGTTACTTTATTTGCCTCATTATTATAATTGTAGTATCTTTGTATTGGTTTCAAATTAATAACATGATAAAATCTACATTGTTAAACTTGGAAGTTATTACACTGCTTATCGTTGAACAAATTTCCTTGCATTTTGAATTGTAAAAGTAAGATGTATATTTTTAAATTATTATAATTTTTATTTACTTTTATTTTAGGTGGTATTTATTTCTTCCCACTCTTTGGTTATTTATTTTTAGTTAAAAATAAAATATTTTTTAATAAAATTTGTATACGTGCTC
Source organism: Macrosteles quadrilineatus (assembly GCF_028750875.1). Lineage (NCBI taxonomy): Eukaryota > Metazoa > Arthropoda > Insecta > Hemiptera > Cicadellidae > Macrosteles > Macrosteles quadrilineatus. Next base: position 12,715,316 of record NW_026542601.1, on the reverse strand, counting down.
AGAAAATTATGCGGAATTCAAAAATTAATAGTTTAAAAGTTTATGGTTTACCTTTGAGGTGGAGACGGATGGCTTTAAAGGCATATCAACATTTGTTGTTGTGAACCATAGTGAATTTGATTGCAATGGCTAAACTCTATAAGCTTCTCCACAGCATTTATTATTCTATGATGAATAAAAAGTAAAATGTAAGAACATGATGAAAAAATCCTAAACAGCAATGTCTATCTATAGTTCTACAATTGAAAACATTGGTGATAAGGAGGTATAGTAAAGAGATGGTATTCAAACACTTTAGCATTGTCTTTTACTAACTGAAGTAGACATCCCATTTATATAAACTATAGATGTAGCAATTGTTTTCATTGAAAAAGGAATATAGTTCTGTAAGGCAGTCAAAGAGTATGCTAGCGTCAAATTATATTTTCTACCTTATTTTTTCCGTGATAAAGGGGAATAAAGGTGCTATAACCTACATTTAGTTGTCCTAAGTTTGATTTGTTAAAAAAAAACTGCATATTAATAGAAATCAGTAATTTATCAGCGTAATCCGTCGGTAGCCACTTCAATTGCGTCCATTTTAATTTTGAGCAGGTCCAGTAGTGGACCACGAGACTTTTTTCCTTGAGGTTCCGGGTTCAAATCCCGCCATCACCATTATATTTTATCCAAGCGATAATGCCACAACCCCTAAGCAGTTTGAAAAACGATTCTTAGGAAAAATGAGTCGTTAATACCAAACGTCATAGGTAGGAAAAATCAACGTGAGAATGAAATGTATAATTCTATCAATACGCCTGGTCAACACTTTTAGGGAAAACGATTTAATTCTCGAGAACAGATATTTTTGTCTGGTTTCAAACGGCATGCACGTTAAGTGCACATTGACTATATGTCTGGCTGTGCTATCGTGTCCTGTTGTATGTCTGATGTTTGTCCTGTATGTCCTGACAGGATGCCTTGTTAACCTGTTTGGCTTTAATTATTCCCAAGCACGCAAAGGTCCATGTCAGCTGATTGGAATAAACAGTCAAGTCGATTAGCTGTTTGGTAATTCATGGGTCCTTTGTTGGTTACATTGATGCTTCTTACACACATACATTAAAGGATGTTCAGTCTCTTATTTGTAATAGAGAATGAAATTTGTTTCCCAATTTAGTTTAAAATATTAGGAGAAACTCCGTCCTTCAAATTCATATTTGATTACAATATTTTAAACTTACTTGTAGTTGCTATTTTCTGTCGATATGCAAAACTTGTTTTACTATTGCCTAAATATGCTATTGAATATTGTGTTCAAGAGCAGTGCACTGTCGACAGCATGACGTCACGATATATAGAAATAATATGTTTTAGCGAATTTCCCCATAGGGAAGTATCTATTACCGTAGGTGGCACGGTAAGGTGGAAACATAAATGTCCATGAACGCGATTACTTAAATATTTTTCCCCACTATTACTTATATTTAAGAAACATGAAGGTGTTTGCGAACCATCGAAATTGTGTGATAGGAAAGGGGGTATTTTAAAGGTTTGACGTTTTCAAAAATTAGTGTTTTTTTTTTAATTTTTATCCTGAAAAATGGAAATGCTTCACTTTCACTACAGCTATCGTGTGGTGATTAAAAAAATAACGTTGCATATTGAAACATTGTTGTAAAATTGAAGGTTGGTTTCAAAAGAAGATTCCCAAAAAGTGTACATTAAAGATTCCTACGCTATTACATATGGTATCACAAAAATGCTGAATTTGAATTATATAGTTAAAAAATGTCAAATAAAATTACATACAGCTCTAGTTTACATTTAAATTTGCTCTTTTTCATCCCCTTTGGAATGTTTTGACTCTCGTGGGTCCAGGGAGGAACACGAATGTTTGGCGGATTAATTATTTTCCGTAGGCATTTCGACTGAAGCAGGGGAGGGTGTCGGACAATATGGGACTGCCGCCCTTGTCAAGTCGTCCCGAAATAATTAATTCCTACTACAAGAGGCGCAGTTGTTATTGAAACTGGGGGAGTGTCTGCAGTAGTCCTGCTTCACCCCTGACGTTACGGGGGGGGGGTGTCGGAATGTGTTAAAAACATACACTTTTTAATTAAGTGTAGGTGATGAAGTGAACAAGTCCCCGTGGCTAACGTACACATTAAAACATGTCTCTGTAAATTGTTTAAATGAGGTTGAAGAGGTTGTCAGGTTATGGGTTCAGTGAGTATTGTTCGTACATGTCTTACTATAGTGTATACAGGAATTCACCAGCCTACACCGAAATAAAAATTGCTTCAAAATTGATCCATAAAACAATGTGGCTATAAATCACTCAGCAAATGTATTTTGAACCCATACTAAGACTTTTGGAGTTATGGATATAGTTGTAAAACCTGGATCCCTCTCAATGCTGCATCTGTCTATAGGTAGGCTGCATATTTGGTAGGCATTATAATGCAAACATGTGTAAATGGATTACTAGGCATGTCTCACTATTTAAATAATTGAGGTATTTCATACTCGTATTGAAAATTGTGGATATTTATAGGCATTCACTGTGGATGTGATACTCCCTGGTGTGGATTAACGTCCGCACTAGTGAGTACTACGACTATCCGCAGTGCTATCCTGATAATTAAACCAATTCGTTAATACCAAGGTAAAAATGTGGTTCGGATTCCACAATAAACTGTAGGTCCCTTAGTTGCCATTGGCAGTATGGGCTAATAATTTAAAGCTGTGTCTAAGGAATATGTCTGCCTTAGTCACTAACAAGACTACAAGATCGCGCCACTCATCCTACACTCATCTCCATTCATACTTGGCTTAAAATACCTACAGTAGTTTGTATGGTCGTCATTTCATAAAAAAGTTGTACAGTATTAAAAGTGTTAAGATTATTAAAGTATTGTCAAATGATTCCTACACCTTTTTGCCATTAATTATGTTTCACCATTTTAAACCTAATCCCTTTAAAACCGAATAGTTTAGGACTTTGAATCTTTCAAACACTACTCAAAACTTCAAAATTTGGCCAAACATGATAATCTTACTGTGACAAAGTGGGGGGAATAAGACGGATATAATCGGGTATTAATTGATCAGACACTTCTTCTGTTTGACATAACTAGGTGGTTTGAACAGAAACACATTTAGTCTCACGGAAGGTCTTGTTAACCTGTTTGACTTTAATCAATCCCACAACACGCTAAGGTCTTGTTCATCAAGTAATCAGGCTTGCAAAACAGGCAGGGTGTCTTGGGAATCGACACAAGGAGATTGATTTAAATAGTGCAAGATAGGTGGCATGTCAAAGTGTATCGTTGGAGGATACATAGCTTGAATAAGTGTTTTAATGAATCCTTAGTAAAACGCAAGTACTTGTTAAGTTGTATGAGTATTTTACCCGACAACAACTAATTTCCCAACTGAAATGTTCGAGTCAAAAATGTTCTATAAGTAAGAAGGAAGATAGAATGAAAAAATAGTTATTCTTGTAATATCTAACACTGCGTGGAAAATCAAATTAGTTCTAAAACTATGTCTTTCTATAAATTTTATGAATTCTTCTTTAGGAAAACAATACAGTTGCGCAGAGAACAGAGATAAAACAATATCAGATGGAATTATTAGTTCGATTGAAATATTTCTCTCGGTAAAAAGTAAGTATTTAATGTAGGCATAAATATTGATGATTTGCTATCGACGGCTTCAAAAGTAGGTCTGGAGTAGTTGAGTAATACTCTATTACAGTGCGCTACTGTGTTTAGGTTGGGTTAGGTTAAGTTTATGAAAGTCATGAAATGGAGGATACGAATACAAATGTATATATTTGTAAATTTAACAAATTACAAAAAATATCACCTTTTGTATTTAAATATGTTACCATGTTTGTTATTATCAACTAAACTCAGCCAAATTGAACTAAACTGACCAATCCTAACCACCACTGAACAAAGAGAAAGTAAAAAGGTCTTCTTGAAAAACACAAAATCAATACTTAAATTACATTAAAACTATATCCTACATGATATAAATATCAAACCTTTATTTAATCTGATAATATATCGTAGCTTCTCCGTGGAACTTTAAAAAATTCAAAACTGAATTTGAGTTAAAGGTAATCGGAACAGAATTCGGTGGTTCGAGACCCACTATCAGCTGGCTCTTTTTCCTCTTAATAAAATTTAACAACAGAAGTAGATTAAAGATCTTATTAGTATCGAACGAGAGCTCGCCCCGTGGTCGAAAACTCGACCAAAAGTATGTATGCAGACTTCTCTAATTTCACCCCACGCTGTAAATAAAACATGTGATAGAAACTTTTTCCAATTGTTTTGATTGCCTGTTTATATTTTGTTGTTATTTCGTCACCAACATGGCAACCCAATAGAAGGTCCATGTTGATTTTTTTTAATTTTAAATTCACTTTTCGAGCTTATTTTTAGCATATTTAAATTTATAAAGTGATTCTGCACATCTACAGAAAAATATCTTTCATTTTGTACCAACAGCATGTAATTTGGTCCATTAGTATGGCCAGGCTATCTGTCATAAGATTTGCAAAAGTTTTTTAGTACATAAGATAACACTGCCAAATGTCTTACAATGGTGCGTTACAAACCTTGCGTTTGCTATACATATTTCAAAAGGTCGAGATACCCTCAAATTTTGACAAACGTCTCTGAAGACACCGCTTATAAATATTCACCCTAATGAACCTGAAGAATATACAAGGTGGCTTAAGAAGGGAGTCTGCAACAATAAGGCAGTAGATTATCTCGGGCTTGGTGGAACAAAAGATGCAATGTTTGCGGAAATTAACAGATAAATTATATAGACTGTGTGGGAACCCCTCCACGTCTTACAAGGGAGTTCAAATTTGATACATTATCTTCTGCTATTACTGGAATTAAACAGAATTTTATTATTGATTACAGACATTTTTGACAATAAAATGGCTTAGGTAACATACAAGTGTAATAATAATATATCATTGGTTTTTAATTACGAGTAAACTAAAACTTGTAAAATAAAAATCTTGAAACCATAAAATATAGTGCAGTAACTCAGTTGTTCATTTAGTTTGAAATCCAAGATCTGAAAAAAACATCAAAACTCTTAGGCTCCTTACTAGTCTGGAGGTTAGATTCTCAGGAATACGGACCGAGGGGATCGGGTTTGATTCCTGGCACCTCCACAAAAATGTAAGGCTTTTTCTTAAACACGTTTGAAAAACCGTAATTAAAAATGATGGTGAATTGAACAGTAAAAATTCTTATTTTATTCTTTTCCATCATCATTACTCCAAACTGTACGGGGAGTGAGCTGGTCTAGTGGTTAGAGCGCGGGACTCCGGCTTGTGGGGTCCCGGGTTCAAATCCCATCAAATCACCAATGAATTTTATATAAGTGATAATGTCGTAACCCCTAGGTCTAGCCTGAAGTAATGAGAAAAACAATTGCGGGCTCGTGCCTAGCGTCCTAGGACAAAAAAATTCAAAACTGTATTAGAATAAATTTTTTTTATAAAAGCTGCACATGTGAAACTTTAGTAATTTAAAGACAAACATGATCCTTTCATTTGTCCCTCAAAGCATAACTTGAACATACGCCTGAGTTGACTATAGTTAGTTTAGAGTTTCCAGTTGCAAACAAGTGCTTGTTAACATAAATTAGCAGAGACAGTTAATTACTACGCGAGCTAACTGCATTTTACAGGTGTTTGGGCAAGTAAAAGACAGTCGCGTTTGTTTCTTAGATAAAAGCAATTTCCAAGGATTTGACAACACTAACTGTTATATAAGAAGTTACGAATCAACGACTAATGATAAAAATATGGTTGTGATGATGGTTATTTTTAGGTTTAATTCTTCATAACTGAAACACCACCCTTATAAAATAGAAGTTCTTTTTATTGAATATTAAAAATATTCTATGTATTTTTCACCAAATGTGTATTTTAGGTATTATTATTTCTACATAATGTTTTTAATCTCAAATTGAAATAATACTAATGATATTTTTCCTAAACAACTCTAAGTACTGAAACCTCTTTGGTACCGTTTTCAATATTAAAAAATATATATATATATATCACAGAATACCTACTTCCTGAAATTTAACGAGTTTTAATTATGTGACATATACTAAAGAAATACTAACTATTATATATAAGATATATCTTATATATAATATAATTTCTAGTTTCATATAAATTTTTTATCGCCTTATTAAGTGAAACTTGTATACTTGTATATAATTTTATAGAATATAATATCCTAACCAAAAATGATTTAATTTGTTTCTAGGTGAATAAATTGTTACGATTTTCTTTTGTCAAAAAATGACGTTGCTTTCTTGTACTGGTTTTTTAAAAGTCAGCTTTGTGATCGTTTATCAATTTTGCAGTAATAAACTATGATAATCAAATTAAGAGTTTGCTTGGTAAGTTAAATGATCGTTTACTTAAAAAACATTCTACATCACACATGTTCGGACTTTTAATTGGATTGTTTAATGTATTTAACATATTTCAACTAAATTCTTGACAACTGTATGTGTTGTAATTGTGTCTTATAAAAACCTTTGTTTGAATTCTTCTCCCACTATATTTACGTCTAAGTAGGACAAATCAGAAAAGGGGAAACGAAACAAAGCAGATGGAGACTGTCTTCAAAACTGCTTAGGGCGAGAACATCCAACAATGGGACTTCATTAGGTTTTCATACGAAATGGGGGAAATATCATGCGAGTGAAACATCAACATAATACAAAAGTCAACAGTTGGATGGAATATGGTTTATTGTAAAATACAATTATCTTTAACTGATAAATTAGCTCATTGGCATTCAGTTTCTAAAAATACGTAAGGTAAAACCTTAAATTTAAGTTTATATACTTTTCCTACGCTAAGTGTTATGGTTGCACTAAATTTCGGGAGGTAAGAGAACTCCTCCAGTTTTCAAGTGACCTAAATATTACTCCACACTAACCTAATTACCCTAACTAACCTAACCTACCCACTTTTCCATAAATATCTATCTATATATCAATAGGTCTTTAAAACCTTTTTTCTCAGCTCGTGTGCATCGCAGGAAAAATCTTCGCATACTGTGAGAAAGATATTTTTATGTGTGCATAATCCCTTTAAAAATTTAAATACGCTCAGAAATAAGGACAAAAAAGTGATTTGAAATTTGAAAAAACTAACATGGGCTTTATGGGGTTCCATGCTGGTGACAAAATAACAATGAAATATAAACAGAAAATCAAAACAAATTGAAGAAGCTCCAATCACATGTTTTATTTACAGTGTGGGGTGAAAATAGAGAAGTCTGTACATTAAAAATCTTTGGTCGAGTTTTGACCACTGGACGACCTCTAGTATTACTTATTAGCTGGCATGATTTGTATTAAAATTGCTTACTGAAAGGATTTTTATTTATTTGATTACCTTACAAATATTTGTAGTGTTTTCTTTTGCAACTTTCCAGATTTGGACATGTGTGAAGTGATTGTATCAATTAAATTTTAAACTGTAAGTCCATTTAAAAAATGCAATTATACTGGGGAAAGGGTCAGGTCATTACTGTACTTTTACTGTATTCTTCGTTCTCTGTTTAATTTTATTTTATAAATTACAAATTTATTAACATAAAAAGTTATTTATCTTAGATATTGCATTTAAAAAGTTCCCTGTAACTTTGTCGTCTCTACTGCACCACTCAGTCCCCACGGCGGGTCACGTGATGTCTTCTAATTTGTCCTTCTCTCCAAGGAAATGTGAAGCAGACAGTAATCAACGGGTTACTTAGCCTGTTAGTATTCCGCTGATGCCGCTCAGTTCATTATTGTCCCGACTAATTTAGTTTGCTATCAGCTGATTAATTTCTTGAGGGAGTTTGGATTAAACGCTGTCTTGTGTTAAGTGGCAAGACAACCTGAATTTGTAAAGTGAAAAATTATATTAGCGGTAACAAATTTAACTTTTTCATTGTGCTGTTGTGCTCAGTTTAACCCACGCTACAATTTTAAAACGATTCTTAAAAACAAAAGAAGCATAAGAATAAATAAGCAATACTTTGAATACTTTGTATTACTTGGAAGTCAAATTCACTTATAATAAAATAAAAAAAAGATTTAATATGTTGATCGCGCTGAATTTAAATATACAGCATATTTAATTAATATGAAGTAGTAGGTATTGAAGAAGTTAAAGAGGGGAGCAGGGGAGCAACGCCACCGCCTCCACCTCCACCACCCGCCTCCTGCGGCCGCACCTCCCCCCCCCCCCCCCCTTGCACCTCCCCCCCCCCTTTGCACCTCCCCCTCCCCTTGCATCCCCCCCTTTGCACCTCCCCCTCCCCTTGCACCTCCCCCTCCCCTTGCATCTCCCCCCCCCCCTCCCTTGCACCTCCCCCCCCCCCTTGAACATCCCCCTGTCCCCCCAACTTACCTATCCGACACCTCTTAGGATGTGCCAGACCACCCACGGAGCGAGGTGCTGGCGGCTGTCCCTTTGGTCCTTCAATACAAAGGAAAACAATTAACGGTGGTGGCGCTCCCTTTGATCCTAGAATACAAAGGAAACCACTTACGAGTGAGTGACGGATCCATTATTTGGGTTTCTAAAAGCTTTTACGAGACTTGGTCTCTTTCTTTGAGGTTTATTATGCTAGGTGTCAGTGTGGCGGCGACAACGTCTGGCTCGGATTCTCAGAACTGCCAACTACGGATGATTAATAGTTCCATTATTTGTGTACTAACAGCTTTTACAAGGCGCAATCTCTTTGTTTGAGGTATATTAGGCTAGGCGTCGTGTGGCGGTGGCAAAGTGTTTGTTGACAAAGCAACAGCTTTATTATCGACTTCCTAGAACCATCCAGGTCTCTATGGTGGAAGCCTGACAGCGCTTATAAGTCTGTTACTAGCCTGCAAACCGTCTACATCAGTATCTACTTCGCGATGGAGATCAGTGCTAGAGATATGATTAATCTATCGCTGAATAAAGCTTGTGTTGGCCGTAAACGTAAAGACATGCTACGTTTGCTATTGATTAACAGTGTGTTACAGAAAGCGCGAAAAGTGTTTTTAAATGAGGCATTCTTCGGTGGTCATAGTTCTAATAGCGAAGAAACATCATCCACGTAGCTAGGTGGTAATGTCAGCTTGTAATTACATCATCTTGTGATTATTAACATCAGAGTAGTTGTTGATTTATCCGCAGCAACACGCTAGTGGCGCTGTCAATATCACAATACATCCGACAATTCAGTTAGTTCTGCGCGTGCAGTGAGTACAGTCGTTACGTGCGTGGTTTGTGTTTATTAATATTATGTCTACGAGTATTGCCGATGCGGAAGAAACTATTCGTTTGATTATGGAAGAGATACATGCGATGGAAGATAACACAATTAGTACTTTGCCTATAAATCATGCAGAGGAGGAGCATCAGCTGCAACAAAATGAGAAAAAGAAAATTATCAAGAAACCTGTGAAGACGACTAGTGATGTGAAATATGTACAAATCGATAGTGGCAGCGAAACTAAAAAAAGAGAACCTGAACAAGACGCCCAACATGCAGGATGGATATTCAAATCTACAATTGATTCGCCGGTTATAATGTGGATAGACGAAGATTTTCAATACACCGTACAGAATCCCGCTAATCGAGGTCGAGTTTTATTGAAATTACAATTATTTGACGAAGGAGTGCAAACACACAGTTCCGGCATATATTTGAATGAAAAGAAAGGAGATAAAATATACAACAGTGTGAATAATTTACTGACACAATTAGAAAATTTATGGGTTGATCGTTTGACGGGAGTTCCAAAAATACACGGTGTGATACAGTCGATGATGCCACTACCCGCATGGCGTAGACCAATCGATTGCGCAATCGAAAACGGTGGAAGAATTAAACAAAGGAAGAAACGTTCTGTGGCGCCAGTGACTACGATACAATCGAATGAGACAAAAAATAATTTTAACAATAGCGATGATTCCAAGAAGCCACGTGTTGACGCGCAGCTGCAGTCGAGGGGACGAAACAAAAAGAAACAACTACAAAAAACCGGTTTGTGCTAGAAACTTCTACAGGGGTGGATTCTGAGAAATATTGCGACACACCTGCATTCTTCTCTCCACCACTGTGCTGTCGCTGCTGCAACAATTCATTCCTCGTCCAACCACTGTGTGGATCGAACGTGTGTACAGTTTCGCTTGACCTTAACTTTTTTAATAACACATTTATTATGTCGAAATGCGAGACAGTCAGTGTCAACGGTAGTGGAGGTAGCAACAGTGTGGTGATGAACTTGAAAAATGAACTCAACACCGTGCAAGTAAACACGCCGTACACGAAGATCGTCGATCTCCGTGAAGAGTGCTCTTATCGTATTGTGAAATTCGAACGAGTGACCACGCCGTACGGAGAGACTGTCATGGCCGTGCTGGAGGGACTAGTCGGCGATGAACACTACATGCGTGTCTACCTACCACGACGCTACAACGAGGCGATCACAGATCAACGCATTGACCAGTACAACAGGGGATTCGAAGATAGACTTAACCTCGTCAGAAGAAGCGCTCCACCTGGCAGTAAATATACTCCGTTGGAGTTTGTTTGAAACAAATTTAAATTTAATTTTTACAAAAACTACATTCATGTACATCAACTTTTTTTTATTTTTATTAACCTCAAATCTAATGAAAATTGTAATTTTCTTAAAATGATATTGTAACTTTGATAGGTTTTGTAAGTCAATACGTATAGTCACGTTGAGAGCATAATCAATTCGTCTTTTATTTACACTCCTTATTCCCTATTGTTATAAATTAGTTTGTAGTGTTGACAGTGTAGTCAGTCAGTAGGTGAGATGGACTTGAGGTGGAAGCATCCATTTTCGGCCTTAGTAGCCGGCCCTTCGGGGTCTGGAAAATCACAGTTTGTCATGCGTTTTATAGACCATGCTAATGAAATATGTGATACAGATTTTGCTAACATATATTGGCATCATCCTCACTCAAATGATAATGTGCAGCAGAACAGCAGTAACAGTGGCAGAGGCAGTATTGTCCAGTATAAAAACTCTCTGCCAGACATGAACGATTTTGATGGTAGTGTACCTAATTTGATCATAGTGGACGACATGATGCGTGAAACAAACGACAGTGTAGTGGATTTATTTACAAAAGGCTCACACCATAGGAACTTGAGTGTTTTCTTCATAACGCAGAATCTATTTCATCAGGGCCGAGGTCAGAGAGACATCTCGTTGAATGCTCATTACATAGTATGTTTTAAAAACCCCAGAGATCGGGCTCAGATAAAACATTTAGCCCGTCAAATTTATCCGGATAGTACAAAATTTATAGAAGAAGCATATGCGGACGCTACACGTGATCCGCATGCGTATCTATTAATAGATTTGAAACAGTCCACACCGGATGAGATGCGCATTCGTTCGACTATCTTTCCGGACGATCCGATTAATTCTGTGTACCTGCCGAAAACAAGCAATGTCAGCGGTCACAATAAATAGAAAACGTCTATAGCGGATCAGTATCAGTCGTCATGTCGCAGTGTGTGAGGAAAGACGCAGCTCTACTGACGGCACTGGTGCACGCTACACCGAAGGAACGTAAAGCGCTGTTAAAAGTGTGTGACCTCAGTCGTATACGATCAGTGTGCGAGTGTGCATACAACCTGTTGCGTGGTAACGTAGCGGTGTCCGATAAACGCAAAAGACAATTGAAAAAGTATAAATCAACTCTCAGGCGATTGGTGAAACGAGGTGAGAGTTGGGCCAAGAAACGCAAGTATCTAGTACAAAAAGGAGGCGGATTCCTACTACCAATACTGTTGAGCACCGTACTACAAGCCGTACTTCATAAATCCATTACGTAATAATACAGTAATAACACAATGATGGAGTACGCGAAGAAAATGGTTGTTGTTCCGCAAGAGTTAATCGAACGGTTCAAAAACAGCAATATCAATACCACCAACAACATGGATAATAGGAAATCATCGTCACGTCGATTCGGTGGTGACAACGGTGATAGTATCGATAACGAAATGCATCGTATATTGATGGATAAAACTTTGAGCGATTATGAAAAATGGAAACAGTATCAACAGGTGTTGCAAAGATTTTTACATTTTGCCTCCGTCAATAGACAACCGATCAATATACCGATCATGGAGACAGCATCGTCATCATCATCATCATTACAGCAAGCAGCTACAGCGTCGCCACCGCCCGGTACAATGGAGGAGATCGTTGACACGTTTTCCAAATCGTACAAGCCGGACGTGCGTAATCTGTTACGATTTATCGTCCGCGAAGGTAGTGTGATAAATTGGGATAAGGACTTTGCGGTGTATGTGCGAAATGAAAAAATTCCCGATTCGAATATCGTGGACATATTACACTGCATAGTGAGAGTACGTATGGTGGATTACATGCCCGCCGGGTGGTACGAAGTCATGAACGCGTTACGTGAAATGAATGTGCCCAAGGAGTATATCAACAATTCTACAGCATTACAGTATCTGGGCGCGGGATGCAGATCGTTACGTGGTGACGCGACGTCAGCTGTAGCGAGTAGTTCGATCACATCATCGACACCGAGAACACCTATGCGCGATCGTTTACGTTCGGCTTACAATCAGCAGCGTACGTTATCCCCTACGTCACCATTACCCTCGTTGGCGGCTCATCGAAGACAACGTCAGCTTGATAGAGATCAATTACAATCGCCGTTGGACAGGTGGGAACCGTTTTCGCCGTAGTGCGGATAAATCATGAAACGAGTGTACTACAATCCCGAAGATCCTGCATCATACGGTGGTGTCACACGTCTATTACATGCGATACGCGAGAAGGAGGGAAAAGTTAAGAAGAAGAAGAGGACAAAACGGCAAACGGTGCTGGACTGGTTACGGACACAAGACACTTACACGTTGCACAGACCGGTGCGTAAACGATTCGCCCGCAACCGTTACGTGGTGTTCGGTCCCGACGAACTGTGGCAAGCGGATTTAAATGATATGCGCGGTCTGAGCTCGTTCAACGATGGAGTCAACTATCTGCTGACAGTGATAGATGTGTTCAGTAAACGACTTTACGTGATAGCGTTGAAAACAAAAAGCGGCAAAGAAGTGGCCGACGCATTCGAGAAAATATTTAAAAAACCCTCTGTCACGGTACCGCGCTGTCTACAGACGGACAAGGGAACTGAGTTCACCGGCGTCAAGGTAAAACAGTTGTTCAGAAAATACGACGTTAGATATGTTACAACACAGAACCCTGACGTGAAAGCGGCGGTCGTGGAACGTGTGAACCGCACTTTGAAATCACGCATGTGGCGTTATCTTACGTATAAAAACACGTACCGTTACATCGATGTGCTACAACAACTGGTGAACGCCTACAATCACAGTGTGCACAGCAGTCTGGGTACTACTGCTGACGGCAGAGCCGTACGTCCGATTGATGTGAAAAAAGAAGATAAGAAACTCGTATATCGAGTGTGGCGACACATGTACAGTAGTGGCAGCGGCATCAAGACTAAATTACCTAAGCGTAGAAAGGCAAAATTTGTGGCGGGCGATACGGTACGTATTGCAAAGGAAAAAAATATTTTTGCCAAAGGATACGAGACGAACTGGAGTAAAGAAGTGTTCGTGGTGGACCGCGAGTACGGTCATCATCCGTTACCGTTGTACGTGTTGCACGATTTGAACGGGTCACCGTTGATTGGTCGTTTCTACGAAGAAGAATTGCAAAAAGTCACCGTGCCGCCAGACCGACTGTACGATATCGATAAAATATTGGACACTAAAGGCAGTGGCCGCAGTAAGCGTTATCTCGTCAAGTGGAAAGGTTACGGCGACGAGTTCAACTCTTGGATACCGGCGTCAGAAGTGAAACAATTATAAAGGACAACAACCGCGTATCAGTGACAATGAGTAAACATAATCAGTTCTATTTGACCTTGCCCAGTAACAGTTCGATGAATTACTATCCGAACAACACAGTGGCTGATTATATAACTCAACTACCTACGTCTATCCATCTGACGGATGGTGAATGGGAAGTGGCTCTAGTTGAAGCGCATTACCCCTGTTCATTTCTGACGGTGAGCGATGATGCGAAGATATTTATCTACCATGAAGATCGCAGCGCTATAGCCACTGGCGGTGCTGACAAAACCAATAAAGTCAAAGTGGACATTCTCAAAGTGGAGCCTGGCAACTATAGCGATATCACCGAGTTGATACAAGTGTTGAACGCCATGGAACGCTTGAGGTTTTACGCCACTTTCTTGTACGATGAAAACACCAAAGTGGTGGAAATAGCGATTCGCAGTCACGTAGTACAAATGGAATTGAGCACCGGTCTCGCGCTGCAGTTGGGGTTCGATCCTGTCGAGACGGACATGAAGACCAACAAGAAAGCCAAACTGCCGGCCAACATACAAGCCGGACTGCCGGGTGACATGTATGTGTATTGTGATTTGGTGGAGCCTCAGTTGGTGGGTGACACGGTGGCACCGTTATTAAAGATCGTCAACATCGATACGACAAACTACATGTACGGCGCGCACAAGACCGTGCATTTCACCGATCCGCATTACGTGCCCGTCATCAAGAGCACATTTGAGAACGTGGAAATTGACTTAAGGGGCAGCACAGGCGATCATCTGCCATTCCACTTTGGGACTACGTGCATGAAACTACACCTGCGCAGATCGCTCACGCTGGCATAAATATACGAGCAGCAGCAACGTAAACGGCGTCGACGGCGAAAACGACGACGACAAATAAAACGACGACGACAGCGAATACGACGGCGAATTCGACGGCGAATACGACGGCGATTACGACGGCGAATACGACGGCGATTACGACGGCGAATACGACGGCGACAACATCAACGAAAACGAAAGCAACAGCATAAACATCAGTGGCAGCAACAGTAGTAGCAACAGCAGCAGCAGCAGCAACAACCACGATGAATACGAACGATCCGTATTTGGCCTACTATCGGCGACAGTTACAACAGTCGGGTAACGGTGTATCGTCCGTGTACAGAGGTGCACCGTACCAGCGCGGTCATGGCATCGGCAGTTTCCTCAGTGGACTCATGCGGTCTGTAGTGCCGTTACTAAAGTCTGGTGCAACCGCCATGGGCAAAGAGGCTTTGCGTTCAGGTGTTGGTTTCCTCGGCGACATAGTGTCCGCTGGTGGTACACAACATCCGAGGTACGCGGCCGCTGCACGCCTCAAAGAATTCACCGGCTCATTGAAACGCAGAGCCGATGACAAACTGGAACGCGTATTGAGTGGAGGTGGTCGTGCCGTCACATATAAGAAAAGACGTGCCCATCGCGTCACACCGCAGTCGTTAGCGACACTTCTCAGAGTACGGACGTCCACCGCTGCCACAACAAAACAGAGAAGGAGGAGGAGGAAGAGTATGAAAAGACCAGTTATCAATAAGGGACAGAAAAAGCGTAAAACTACAACAAAAAGACTACCTCGACGTTCCGGCGCCAGCAGCAGCAAAGTTAAAAGTGTCAATAAGAAGAGTAGAAACAGGAGGAATAGATCTACTAAAAGAAGAGTAGCAAGAGGAATACCGTCGATAGACGATATATTTAATTAGACGATATTTTCCTACTACAACAAGAAGAACAAAAAATGTCATTCATTCATCAGAAATCGTGTGAATGTGTGAAAACCGAATTGGATTTATTCTCGTTACCGCCTACTCAGACTAGTATAGAGAACGGCAAGTGGATTCAGTACAAGCCGATCTCGTCTTTGACAGACGATTCGCCGATAGAGTTTGTCATACCGGCTAACGGAGAAGAATACACGGACTTGACGCAATCTCTGTTGCACATCGAAGCGACAATAGTGAAAGATGATGGCACAAAAGTGGAAGAGGCGTTAGTCGAAGAGATGGGACCGGTTAACAATTGGCTTCACTCGCTGTTTAGTCAAGTGGATCTGTACATCAATCACAAACTGGTGTCACCACAAAACAACACTTACGCTTATCGCGCCTATTTGGAAAATCTACTGAACTATGGCGGTAGCGCAAAAAAGTCACATCTCACCAGCACAATGTTCTACGAAGACATAGCCGACAAAATGGACGATTGCGAGGCAAACAACTTAGGACTAGTGAAACGTCGCGACTTCGTAAAGAAAAGTACGTACATCGATATGGTGGGAAATTTACATCTAGATTTGTGCAATCAAGCCAAGTTTATGTTGAATGGTGTGGAAATGCGATTGCGTCTCGTCAGGTCGAGAAACTCATTTGCCATAATGTCGAAAACAGCAACGAACTACAAGGTGCACATTCGAGAGGCCAATCTGTTTGTGCGTCGTTGTAAGATCAATCCCGGCGTGTTGGTGGCGCATAGCAAGACGCTGGAAAGTGGTACGGCCAAGTATCCAATCACACGTGTGGACGTGAAATCCATCACGCTACCGAGTGGTATTCTGGGCAAGACATTGGACAGTGTGTTTCTCGGTCAGTTGCCGAAACGCATAATCGTGGGATTGGTGGACAATGTGGCGTTCAACGGTGATTTCAAGAAAAACCCATTTAATTTTCAACACTTCAATTTGAACTATTTCGCTCTGTACATCGACGGTGAACAAGTGCCATGCAAGGCGTTGACACCGGCCTTCACGGGAGACTCGAAACTCTACGCACTCGCCTATCACACGCTGTTCACCGGCACCGGTATACAGTTCGCCGACAAGGGCAACGAGATCGGCAGATCGGCTTATCCGAACGGCTACTGCCTGATGGCGTTCGACCTGACGCCGGACATGTCGGCCGGCGAATCGAGTCACTGGAATCTGGTACGGAACGGCAATTTGCGCATCGAACTGCAATTCAAAGAAGCGTTGGCCTCCTCCATCAACTGTATAGTGTACGCCGAAATGGACAATGTAATCGAAGTGGACCGACATCGCAACGTGTCTGTGGATTTCAGCGGTTAAATACAAGAACCAACACAGAAATTCACGGCTGCCCCACCACATAGCTCAGTGTCGCACTGACCTTTGATCGTGATGGATCGTTGTTACCTTCAAGCTCCGTCGCACCGACAGAAGCAGCAGCAGCAGCAGCAATGCAGGCACAGTGATTGCACAGCTGTGGTTTTGGACCTACAGTGTTTCAAGGACAACAACAACGATTTCATAGTGAAAGAAGCCAGTGTAGTTGACGTGTCGACTGGCACATTGTTATTACATCACATCGCACGTGCACCGTTCGATCGTGACGCGTTGACTGCGGATAAACTCAGAGAGTCCTATTGGTTGACCAAACATTGTCACGGACTCGACTGGAATCGCGGTGACGTGTCATACTCCGTGTTGATCGATAAATTGCGCACTTGCCTCTCGCGTCGCAGCATCGTATATGTTAAGGGAGTGGAAAAGAAAGAATACATTATCAAGAATCTAATCACAGACGTGAACAACAACAAGTACAATAGATGGAGTGACAATATTACAAATGTGGTGGATTTGTGCGATATTGGCTGTGGTTCACTTGCTTCGATTGGCAATCTACTGTCCGCCAACGTGTTGCGATGTGGTCGACACAAAACCGTACAACACCGTTGCTCGCTCTCAAACTGTACTCTGTTACGTGGCTGGCTACTACTCACCGCTGAAGAGGCGAAAACGACACACTGCAGCCCATTGTACGATGATATATCGTCAACGACAGGAGGACCGTCACCGTCACCATCACCACCACTGTCACTTATAACACAAGCATCGATGACAGTGACGACTAAATCGATCAGTAGCAACGCCAGTCTCAATACTATTCCCGAAGAAGACGAAGAAGAAGAAGAAGACGTGACACAATGAACAGTACTGACATCAAAAGATATTTGCACCAATTACCGAGAGACAGAATCACGCACATCGGAGTGTACGCATCAGACCGTCTACCGACACGTATCGAGCCTTCGACGGCCATAGTGGTGAACACCATGCCACACACGGAGAGTGGTGAACATTGGGTAACCTTCTACATGGACAGTGACGCTACGCATATAGAATATTTCGACAGTTTCGGCCGTCAACCGTATCTGGCTGAATACCAACAGTTTTTAAGACGCAATTCACGTCGTTACATATCCAATAAATACCAACTCCAACGCTACGACACTTCCGTGTGCGGTCACTACTGTCTGACTTACCTGTACTGTCGCATAATGTACGACATGACGATGAATGATTTCATACAGCTGTTTGACGGTGATACCACTTCCTTCGTGACACCCAGCAACGCTGTTAACAACGATGTTCTGGTTCGAAGACTCTTCGACATGTTTTACCACTGATTTTACTTACCTGTCTTTTATTTCTATTTGGATTGTATAAAAAGCGAATTTAAATTTGAATAAAAATAATAATATAGTTATCTAATGTACATTAGAATAAGTAATGATTGGGAAAAAATAAAAACACAAGTGTATTTTGAAAACAATGTTGGTCTTTTTATTTTCCATCATGACTCTATATAAATCAAAACAAGAACAAGTGAGTGAATATATTTTCAAAATATTTTCTGTACAATTCAAAATTATGATCATAATATAAATAAGTGTATACTGATAAAATCTTTTTTTTTTCATTTTTACAATTACAGTAATGTTACAGTTGAAATAATTTGATTCTAAATTAAATATCACAGTTTCAAAAAATTATCAAATATCACAGTTGAAAAAAATTGACTTATTAAAAATTGATTCCTAAATAAATTACTATTTATTAATGATAAATATTTGGTATTTTTTTTAAATACATTTTACTAGTATTTGTCCGTCAATTGTCTTTGCCATCACCACCACGACGACGATCTGAGGCTTATGCACCGCAAATACGCGCACTATGTTGATGTTATTGTTGTACTGCTTCAATCTACTTCTTCGATGTCAACGTCGTTATCGCTCGCATCCATTGTCGCTGACGGTGACGATACAATGTTGCGCCGACGGTGGCATCTACTGGCGTTCCCGTTGCAGTCTTCTGGAGCCGATAGCATTGCCCGGTGCGCTGGAATTCTATAGTGGCCCCACGGTAACGTATTGACGCCGTCCTCTTCGATATAACGTTTGTCATCGTACGGCGCCATCGATCGTTTTGACACCACAACGGAGTATATTATGTGGTGCCGTGTCTGAAATCGATCGTTATCCGTGTACAAGACCCGCTGTTCTTGTAGACATCGTCTGTAATCGTCTACAGTCAGGCCTTTGGCCACTACGGCGCGATTCACCCCCTTGGCTCGTTTCACAGGTGGTGTATCGTCGCCGACACCGTCTTCGCTGCTACCGGTCCGCAGGAACATGAAGCAGTACAGTTTCGCCATCAGGCCGATGAATTCACTAATGATCACCCCGTTGGCTTCGTCCTTGAATTTCCCCAGGACCCGGGCGTTGGTCGGATCGTAGCAGATATGGTCCCGGGGATAGTTGCTGGTGTCGAAGTCGTCCAGGTGATTCACCATGTCCTCGTACACGTCTACGGTACGGATTAAATAGATCAGCCCGTCAGTGTCAATGTAGAGAAGTCTGAGCCGATCTATTCCATACCGCTCTTGCAGACGGTAGTGGAAACCGTACATCCACGTCTTACTGTGGTCCAGAATGCACATACCCGCGTACACCGGCTTGTCCAAGATGACGCGGACTTTCTTCATGTGTAGTAGGGCCAAGTCTTTGTTGTACCACGTCCGGTCACTGAAATTAGACTTGGCCACGTACTTGGTGTACGTCTTCGGGTTTGTAGCCAATTTGATGTTGATATGTTTTCTTACATTCTGAAGGCTCATACCATAGACAGCGTTGACCATAAGCTTAAATAATTCTACCTCAAACTTGTTCTTGGCCTGCTGCCTTAGACTGGTATTCATCGCCACGTACGGTTGTAGCCACTTTCGCTGCTTGAAGCGCAGAACACGATGTATCCGACGCACACGCAATCCGTTGTCCATCGCCTGCTGAAGTGCTCGATAATGGATTACGTATGCGTCTTTATCAAACAGGGTGACCATTAGTTTTGCAGATTTGCCTACGCTGTATGTTCGGAGGACGTCATCCGCATATGGCAATTGGTCTCGAGGTGCTTTACGCAGTTCCGGACAGAACGGTAGGTCTCGGTGTTTGTCATGGAGTTGAGGGTCTCGTGGATACTCCAAATCCACCTCCAGGACGTAGCCTACATCTCCGTCTGCCGGTATGTCCTCGATGACCAAATTGTCTATTTCCTGACGCGACAGCCACTCGAAATCTTTGTACGGGAGCGACTGGGACATGGCCCATCCGTATAGGTTGTTAGCGTCGTAGTACATAATATAATCTCCATATTTGCTGTTATTGCTATTGTTGTTGTTAATGTTATCTACGGCGCTAACACTAGTCGCAGGTGCGAACCGACCGTCTCGGCTGACGCCATCTTCCAATCGCCTCTTGTTGTTGTTGCTGCTGCTGCTACCACCTGCTGATGTTGAAGGATTGTTGACGGTGGTAGCGTTGGTATATTTATTATTGGCGACAGCGTGTCGGGTTGCGCACTGGGTCAAGCCGCCCCGGATCCCTTTCTCGAAGAACAGGTACATATCTACGTCCTGTAGGGTATCCAGGGTCACGTCAGTTTTAAAGAGCATCACGTCCCAAGCGTACGACGGTAAGGTCAACCAGTGGGCTGGATCGAGGTCGTAGTGTTCCAGACACTGGTCCCGAAAACCCTCGAAGACGTCCGCCAACAGCAACACGTCTGTTTTCAAATACAAGTCGGCGTAGTCTCCGAGGGTGTTGCAATTAAAATGTGACCATACGCGTCGGGCGTGAGCGTAATCCTCTTCTTTTACGTCCTCCTTGCGTAGGCTGTCTCTGAAGGATTCCGGTGGAGGTAACACGTTTTCGTCCAATACCGAGAGTGACGTTACGTACTCGTATGGAAAAACTCCTTTGCGATGTACTAATGCAAAGTCAGCATCGTCAGGGAAAAATGATTTGGTAATGTGAAGATTTTCTATTGGCATTAGGGAAACTAAATTTGACAGGGCTCGGGACAAAAATCTATAAGAGTCTACAAATCGGAGTGTGAGTCGGTTGTGACGATTCGCACCGTCATGTACGAATCGTTTGCTAAAAGATATGTATTTTTCTTCTGTGTTGGCGAGTACGTTTACGTCACCCCCGTCTATGGCCAGCTCTCTTACCACAAAATGAGCATCATAATTGCTCAAATTGTGGAAGTAGCAATGTATCGTGTCTTGCTCCTTGAATT
The DNA here is from genome assembly GCF_028750875.1 of Macrosteles quadrilineatus. NCBI lineage: Eukaryota > Metazoa > Arthropoda > Insecta > Hemiptera > Cicadellidae > Macrosteles > Macrosteles quadrilineatus. The sequence goes on along the minus strand of NW_026542601.1, from coordinate 12,693,975 downwards.
TTAAATTGCAAGACCGATGAGCTGCACCTCGAAACGTGTAGGGGGGTGAGTGTTGGTGATCACGAACTTTCGGATCGTTTCGGCCGTCACCGTCACCGTCGACGAATGGTTTCTTACAGATGTGACATCTGGTGGCGGCACGAAACTCCGCTTCTTGCTGCGCATCTAATCGTGGTTCGGTCCGGCGTGTTTTGTACAAAACATCTCCTATACGCCGGACGTCTTTCTTGATGGATTGTATGAAATGATGCGCAGCATTCTCACCCCTATAGAGACGAAGTTCCGAAAACGTGTTACCGCGGTCTACTTGATCGGCTCCTAACCTGTGGCTATCACGAACGTAGTAAGCGTACGCGTACGGTCTGTGAACCTTCCTTGTTCTGACATGTTCAGAATCCGGTCTATTGTTCTTGTGATGATGGTGATGTGGCTTTCCCCCTCGCCTTGTTGCTGGATCTTCATCCGGAGGGGGGACGGTTGGTGGATCTGTGAGAGGTCGGTCGTCTTCTCGATCGTATGGTACGAGCGCACACTCGAAGTCAGCATAGATAGTGAATCTCTGTCGCTGTGTACGCTCGTACCTATCAAACTTAATATGTTTCTTCGGAGCCAGATCGGTGCGCAATGGCGCGTGGTCTAAACAATACTTCTTGTGGTCTGCAAGTCGCTGCTCACCCCGTTTACCGTCGACTGTCGGTCTGTTGTCAAAATGAGCGAAACAGCGCTTGCAGACATAGACTTTTCCGTGACATCTGGTGATCTGACTCCGGACCAACCTCTCGAAGTCAGCAATGAATGCATAGTGTGTAGAATTGTCATCTGTCAGGTACAAGAGGTCGAAATGGTTGTCGAGTTCTCGGTCTACTACACGGAGTGGATATACGATGTATTCGTACTTTGTTGTCAATTGACCATCTCTCCGTGTAGTCCGGACCCGATCCAATCCGTACACGTTCACGCTTACTCCAGCATTCCTCTTCTCGAATGTCGGGATCTGTTCAAGCTGTACGGGGAAAGATATTTTTGTGAAATCTAAGTTTATTCGCGCACGGAACTCAGGTGGAAAGTCCGTGGCGTCTAACTGACGATTAAACGAATGTTGAATGAATTTAGATAGAATAGCGTACATAAAACATTTTTGATCCCGATCATTCCGGACGTTGATCACGGCTCTTTTTGCGGCGACGCACTGGGGCAATGGAACGTATGAACTGCCTCCGAGAGGACGATAAACATTTACTCGGATTTCCATATCGATTATCCTCCCGAAAGTCCAGCCCGAGCCCTTCATTTCACACGTCTCCTTTTCATCCACTAACTTCTGAAACAACTGACCGCACAGGTCTTCAATGTCAGTGGACCGGAAGACGGCGACGTTCTTGGTTTTGAAAGCGCGTCGACACGTTTGGTCGTGAACGTTCGTAAATTCACAGTCCAGCCACAGGTTAGTCTTGATGGCAGTCACGTTTTCTAATATGCGGTGCATAAGCGTAACTACCTGATCAAACAAAGTCGTCAGAAATTCCGGGATAGTAAGCCAAGAGGGCGCTTCGTTACGTAGGCGATACGTCTTCAGACGCCCAAGAAACGCCGTCTCGACTTCCTCAAACTCATCTGGTGAAATGTTTGCCGGAATTTCTGACGGTTCATCACCATCATCATTATCCCTAATACTACTACTACTACTACTAGTGTTTAAGTTGTTACCATCACCACCTCCATATTGAATACTATTATCGTTTAAGTTATTGTTGCTGACCGAAGGACCAGCAGAGGGAGGTGGTGATGGTGGAGAATCCACAGTGCCCCATATCCGCACTTTCTCAGCAACGCAGTGGAAGCGGGAATGTCTGTTCAAATGGTAATGCGTTTTGAATACTCTATCACACTTAGGACACTGGAATCTCCGTAGTGGTGATAATAATGATGATGATGATGATGTCGTCGCAATCACTACCGGACAATTGGTCTCCCTATGTCGATTCAGGTTAAAATTTCTCGTGAAGGAAAGTCCGCAGTCCGGACAATTGAAACACACTGTTGGGTTAAGTGGTGATGGCTGTGGGGGTGGGGATGTTGGCTGCTGCTCCTGCTGCTGCTGTTGTTGCCAGGGACGCCAGAGATGCTGCTGCTGCTGCGGCGGCTGCTGCTGCTGCTGCGGATGCTGTTGCACTGCTGGTTCTGGCTGCGGCAATGGCGAATCCGAAGTAGACAGATCTATGATAAACAAATAAAAGAAAACAATTTGATTAGTATAAAATAAAAAGTAATACTTCTTATAATTGATAATAAAAAAATTGTCATAATACTGAAATCTGTCTAAAAAAATTGTCTTAATATTGGAATCTGTTTGATAAGTGAATGTAATAATTATTTATATTTATTTCCATTTGGTTCCATATTGATCTGGTCTCATCTTAATATGATGGTTCTGACTTTTTTTCATTCACAATTATAAAAACTGCATTAAATTCGAGCTTCTGTATTCTTCAATCAAGTTCTAATCTTGACGTTAAAATTGTAAAAATTAATATTTATATTACATACCAATAATATCCGGAATGGGTGGCGAGTTGTGGCCTACATCATCACCGTCGAAATTGACAGGCAACTCGTGGTCAAAATGCAATGATGGGCCAGCCGTCACGCTCTGCTCTTGCATGGTAAGGGTATCAGAACGGTTCTCTGCAAGCAAATGAAAACTGTTGTCAAGGTGTTATAATTTATAAAATTTAATAAAATAGAATATGGATATGGTGGCAATCTCAGTCTCTCTCTCTCTGTAAAAAAATGTGCAATCTGTTTTCTTCTTCTTCAATGTATTCCGTTGTAAATTTTTACATTATTATTTATTATCAACAAGTGATCTCTATTCCATTAAATTAGATTCCATTTAAATAAAAATGTTCTACTTCTTCATTATTATATAAGTATTTAAATTTTATTTAATACAGTATATCAAATTATCTTCATCTTCCTTGTCGTAAAAATAATAAAATGGTAAAGACATATATACATTTTTTTATTCAATTAATAATTGTATAATAAACAAACCTTCCGGTAATTCAACGATTGGTTCCATCGCCAGGCTATTATCGTCGTTGTCATTGTCGTCGAAGACCTCTTCGATCCTCAAGACGTCGCTGACTTTGTCGTTGTTCTCGTTGTCATCGTCGCTGTTATTCTCCGGCGTCTCAAACCGTCGAGGGTGAGTCTGCGGCGGAGAATGTGGCTGCGGCGACGACTGTGGTGGTGGCGGATGTGGAGCTCGGCCAGATCCGTGAGTCACCGCATAGTGTCGTTGGAGATTGCTCCGACGGGAAAACGAAACGCCGCACCAGTCGCAAGCGTATCTCACCATTCGCAGGTGGACCGTGCGCAAGTGGCGCGTGACGCTATCCCGCCGTGAGAATTCCCGATGACACACGGGACACACGGTCGGACCCAGTTCCGCCGCCGCTGGTGGTGGACCTCCGAATAAATATCCATCCATCTGCGACAATATCATGCTCACGTTAACCGATTGAATAAATTAAATAATCAGTTGGTTAACCGTAAATACTGAACTAAAACCACGCGTGTGTAGTATGAAATATGACCTGAGATTGTCCTGAACTGTCATCACGTATTTAAATAAAAAATTCCAATTTCAAAAAATTAAAATAAAGTAAATACTTATCAATTTAAACTTTGAATAAGGTGAATCAATTTTTTTTATTTGTTCAATGTAGTGTACAGTTACAACTAAATTTTACTATTGTGTCAGATAGACGATACTAACGTTACACACTATGCTAATCTCACTCACATATCGGCTTGTATTTAATTAATCATAAAAAGAAACTCTCCATCTATACTAACATTGGCTACAACTCTTCGTTTGAACGATATATGTTAGAGACGCCTAAATGTAAAAGAATGATAAAAAAGAATTCATATATTTATGGAAACATTTTAAAAAACAATTTTAGAAGAAAGGTTTAAAAAATAAATATATATGAAACTAATATATTTAACTTAAATATTGAAAATGTTGTACTCAATGTTTAAGTAGATACGTTAAAGACTCGTAAGAATAGTAAAAAAATCTTTAAACGAAATAAATATTGATTTTAGGTTAAATGGATGAATAATGTTACATAATATAATATATATTTAACCTCGTCCATTACATCTGTTAAAAGTTAAAAAAAATAATAATAATAATACTATCACACACTCACTATATAAATATTATTTCGAGTACTTACGGCTTTTAATCACAATAATCCAATGTGCACAAACAATGATGCAATAGTTGTAGCTGCTGCTCGAACACACAACCTATCACACTGAACACCAAACCATAACTGAGGGTCTGCTGTAGGGACGTGACACACAAAGACGAATCTTCTACGTCGCAGTGTCAGGCACTGGCAGGTACGGTGTATTGGAATGGAAACTTCCAGGAATTTTAAACTAAGAATAGAGAAAGATCTAGTGGTAAACAACAGGTGTTCCTTTGTCGGCGTCAATCAAAGGAACGTTCTCGAAGGGATCCTTTGTAAGTGGACTAAACAAACCTTTTTAGATGCTTGTCACGATTTGCTCACCTTCGTCAAATGTAATGGTCTTACTAAAAGCTTTTAGAAACTCAACTAATGGATCTGTCAATCACCCGTTAAGTGGATTTCTTTGTATCCTAGGATCAAAGGGAGCGCCGCCGTTAATTGCTTTCCATTGTATCGAAAGATCAAAGGGACAGCCGACTACACCTCTCTCCGTGGGAGGTCTAGCACATCCCAGGATGTGCCAGTGTATCGAAAGATCAAAGGGAGTGCCGCCGTTAATTGCTTTCCATTATATCGAAAGATCAAAGGGACAGCCGACTACACCTCTCTCCGTGGGAGGTCTGGCACATCCCGGAGGTGCCGGATTGCAGGGAAATGGAAAGTGGAGATACTGGATAGTGAAGGGGGGAGGGGATGTGCAGGACTGAAGCAAATGAAACTATCGAATGAAACAACCGAATGAAACAACCGAATAAAACAACCGAATGAAAACAACCGAATGAAAACAACCGAATGAAAACAACCGAATGAAACAACCGAATGAAAACAACCGAATGAAACAACCGAATGAAACAACCGGATGGAACAACCGAATGAAACAACCGAATGAAACATCGAATGTGGGGAGGTGCCATGGGGGGGGGGAGGTGCAAGGGGAGGGGGAGGTGCAAGGGGAGGGGGAGGTGCAAGGGGAGGGGGAGGTGCAGGGGGAGGGGGAGGTGCAGGGGGAGGGGGATGTGCAAGGGGGGGGGGAGGTGCAAGGGGAGGGGGAGGTGCAGGGGGAGGGGGAGGTGCAAAGGGGGGGGGGAGGTGCATGGGGGGGGGGGGAGCAGGAGGCGGGTGGTGGAGGTGGAGGCGGTGGCGTTGCTCCCCTGCTCCCCTCTTTAACTTCTTCAATACCTACTACTATATGAATAGCATAAAAGACCCCTTATGTATTAGAGTAGTTGTTCTTGGTTGAAAGGTACCCGAAAATAAGAACTATTAGCCTCATTTCATATTACATAAAAATATAATTGCCTAGCTTTTGGATTATATAAATTCAAGCAGCATTGTGAGCCTTCAGTTCTTAGTCAACAGTGTCATTTTAAAAAACAGCAACATGTATGTTGTTTTTTTTTTTTAAGAGTCATCATGTCATTAGTTTATCGCGTAAAGGCCGTGAGCGTTAAACTTGCTTGTCATCTATTTATTGGGCGAAATAAAATGACAAACTGTATGAAAAGCCAATACAACGTGTTGTCAGCATGGAGATATTCTATTATATTAAAAGATTAACGAAATTGGTCTCTTAAATAGCTGAAACAATTGAAAGTTTGCCTCAACGAAACACAATTAGTTCATATGATTTTAGTTTTAGTTGATTGATTTCATATGATTTTAGTCATATGATTTTGATTCACAGTAAATTTGATTAATGGTAAAAGTCCGGTATTGTAACACTGTCCCATGACACCTAGTCTCATCATAAGTTAGGAAGATGTCATTTTGTTATAAATTAACCTCATTAGTTATAGATGGTTCGTAAAAGTAGATAACTATTATTATATATTGTAAACATCTAAATCAAAAGTAATTTTTTTTAGATCAAAACATCCAATGAAACTGATGTCGACTTTCAACGTAGACTGACTTTTATTCTATTAGCTATTAATTGACAGCAGTAGTTATTTTCACCCTTACTTTATAAAAAATACTAAGCCAATAAATTATGAAAATGTCTATTCCTTTATTATCATATGATATCTTAAAAAGCATTATTCACTCAAAACCTATGTAGTTTAAGTGTAAAAGTTATTGTATGCACCATAAATTAACATGAAATTAACCTCGCTTAACATAAGCAGTAATACTATTTTATCCCCCTTATACCATAGAAATGGTAAAACCATATTACTGTAAAAATTACGGATTTAAAGTAATTGCAACTTTTGTGATATCCCCAATAATTTTTTGAGTTACTCTCACCGATTATCCATGTGCTATGACAAACATTCATATGTGCAGAAAGTCTATGTCAGATTGTTAATACAGTTTTTTTACTTTCTCTCCCTATACATTATATGGAAAGTATTGAATTCGTCAAAATTTTCGAGTTTGAGTTTGGAGTTTAAAGTGTGGTTTTCCCTCTGGACCCAAATCAGGGTTTTCGAAGTGATGTCTGTGTGTGTGTCTGTATGTGTGGATGTTTCCAAAGCTACAGACTACACCCGTGGTCTGATTTTGATGAAATTTGGTATGTAGGTACTAATCCATGTTATCCCTTTTGGTTTCTTTGATTCTTTTTAAATTTTGATTTTTAATTGGAAATTTTTCCATAAATCCCATAAAATAACAGAAAATTTGGATGTGATCAAAAATGCCCCAAACGATTTTGATAAAAAAAATTATATAGCCTTTTAAATTCCAAACAAAATTGTAAAAATCCCATTGCTGTAAAAATAATTTCAAAAATCAATGTAAATTATGTCATTTTCTCATAAAAAAAACTCATAAAATAAGAGAAATTCTTATTTTTGTGAAGAAAAAACAGTTTTGATTGAAATTAGTATGTGAGGATCCTCATAATTCAGTGCAATGCTTTGAAAATTACGGTTCAAAAGTAACGCAACTTTTCACCTATTATTTAATACAGTATTTACCATAGTTAGTAACTCTCATCACTAACCCATGATAAAGGTTGTTGACAAGCTAATGGGAGAAAGTGTGTGTCAGATTGCTCATACAGTTTTTTATTAATACAAAAGGCAAACCGTCGGTAACGTTTAAGTTTTATTAAGGTAGTTTTATAAAATTATTTTACAGCATTTGATTTAATAACTTGTGACAGTTTACATTTCTAACAGAGAGTAATTTTATTTGACAGCGACAGATAATGGTTAATTAGATTACAAAAATACGCAGAACAAGACTGCAACCCTGAGGGACTTACGTGCCGAGAATGGTAAAGATTGACCTGCTGAGGTTGTTAACGTGCTAATAAGAATAACCTGTGGTTTTACCGTGTTGACATCCGCAGATTCATTTTCATACGAAGTGTATTTTGATAAATAAGATTGGTACAAATATATAACTCATTAGAACCAAACGAATAAACAAATAAAATTAAACATAATTAATTCAGCTTTAAAATAGGGACTAGGTTTACATACAAGTAACATTCTGGTTTCTAGTAGTGATTAAATTAATTACAATACTATATAAGTATTGTAATGTTGTTGTTGTGTTACTATATAAGTATTGTAATTAATTTAATCACTACTAGAAAACCAGAATGTTACTTATACATAACCCTAGTAATTTCAGATTGTTTTCGGTAGATAAGGTTCTAAAACTACTTGAAATTAGGTTATTTGGATTTTACACTTGGACTTTACTTATATGTGAACCTTTAACGATCCTATAGAGAAGACAGGTACAGTAAAACATGATTCTTAGTGTGCTTACCTTCTACATAATATAAATCAACCATTCTCTCTTGCGATTATAACTAAGTGATATATAGATATATTCGGATACGAATGTAATTAATATTATTTTTTGTTGTAGAAGCTGTGTTTTTTAATGAGAATCAAAGATTTTAAGTACAACATCTACACTGTATAAAGTTAGTTTGAACTTTGTTATGAGCTAATACAAACTTCTAACGAGGCAAAGAAAAGTCAACTGCACCTATTCCTCACTTTATATTCAAACAAGTTGGTTTATGTAGTATACATCTGTAAAGCTAATATAGGCTAGAAAAATTATCATGAAAGGACTATTTTTCATTAATATCTTGTACACAAATTTTACAAACGTGTAAATCTAAGTTTTAAAGTATAAACCAGCTTATGTCTATTTTACTTTTAACAGTTCATAAATATAATCAAAGCTCTATCATCACAGACAGGCCAGGTAAAGGCGACATGGAAGTTCCAGTAAGCGGATTATTGTAGACCTCCTGGCCTAACATTGACGTCAGATTTGCATATGTTTGCATGCAAACTTCTGTTTATTCCCCAAATCAACGGGCATGATTTAATAACCAAAGGTTGATGAGTCACAGAATTATCTCTTTTAAAGTAGGACTTTCAAGTGTTACTGTGAGACCTGTTGGGATTTTAAGGTAATTTATATTTTTTTGTACAATTCACTTTAAATTGAAAATTAAATTTTGTAGACGTAATAATGAATTTATATCTTTATGCCATATAACTTAATTTTTGGTTTTTATTTGCTGTAAATGTTCATTACAACTATTTTTAATTGGACTTTTGAATGATTTTGTCTTCGTACAAGAAATAACTACACAAAATGTTTTATGAGGAGCCCATTTATAAAACTTAGAAGTAAGAACGAGGACTATTATTTTAACGTATTACTTTTTATTTAAAATTTCTAATGCCAATAATATGAAGGAGTAATATCTTGAATGAATGTAATACTTGACTTCTACTTCACTGATCTATTTACATTTTAAGCAACTTGAGCTTAAAATAGACGAAGACAGTTTAAGTCCTTAAAATAATATTTTGGTTACATCATTTTTGATCGGTTATTCGTCCTTATACCAATTTTAGAACATCATAAAAGCTATTATTAATTTATTCTTTTATAACAGGTTAAATTAACGTGCAATAAAAGACATGTCAAACAAATTATATATTAAAAACTATAACTTTATAATAACTTGATAAATAAACTCGTTACGAGAAGAATTTGACATAAGAAATATGTTCCATTAAGTTTTCTTAGCCTAGCTAGAAGTTCAGTTTGTACATTTTATGCAACAGCTTTTTTCATAACAATCAATGAGGAAGGAAATATCGTTAACTATGTTTAATTACAAACTAAATTTTCTTGTATTTCATTTCTAATGTAAAACTGGTAAGATGTTGAAGCAAAATTAAGTATATTTTTAAAAATGTGTAAAAATGAATTTTAGTTTATAAAAGTAATTCTATAAAGACCTAATTGATAAAACTATTTACCAATCTAAGAAAAAAAAACGATTAATTAGCTTAACTGGGTTTAAATACTTTGTAATAATATTTCTGTAAGGTAACATTTCAACCCTGTTAAAATTCAAGCAGTGACTTTGGCCAAGACGGACAACTAAGTTATCCAGTTGTACCATCCCTTCGTGCGGAATAGTGACTCCTACAGTTAAATCTGGGGAAACTTACGGGATGTTCTGAAAAATGATCAATCCTTTAATTAGCTTGAAAAATATGAGTTAAGTGTTACAAGCTTGTATTGATGATTATGAAACCAATTTTCATTATACTTTGGTGAGTTTGGTTGGATTCAATAAATGCTTTGCGGGTGTAAAACTTTTAGTTTATTATCGTTAAGCTAAAAATTAATCAGTTTGAGTAAAGATTGTAATCTTAACATTTTTCTTTCTGATGAAATTCCTCTGCTTATCGGCCGAAAAAGATTATCCAATTGATGAAATAACGTAAAATTACAGTAGTAAATCATTTGTCGTGTGTGTTTATTTCATTGTGTGATTTAATAGGCCTACAGATGGGTGATGGCAGATACTTTGGTTTTTGAAAACAATTTCGAGTAGAGATAAATACAAAAAAATCTACTAATCCTACTTTTTTGTATTAACAAAAGCTAATAATTTTCCTTTGCATAGCACCTAGTGTGTTACAAAACTACATTTAATGTAAATTGAAAAATTGAAGGAACGAATAACCAATCAAGTAAAGCTTTGAAATGTCAATTTTGGTTGGATTGAAATTGATTAAATATCGAATATCGTGTTTTTATTATGCAACTATTACAAAGCCAACCAAACGATTAATTATCTTTATATGATAGTCATATCATTTCTATGATATTTTATGATTTCTATTGCACAACAGTGCGAAAAGTAGGACTTTCATGATTTTTGTGATTTACCGTCAATGTTAATGAACTACTTTTTTGAAACGTTTAACAACAAATGTTATAATAAATTTATGGCAATATGCAACAAACCAAAAATCGAATCCTTCAATAAATAATTGCATTCTAATGAAAATATAGATTAAGAATAACATTGTTATCGTTTGATAAGAAAATAATATTATTTCACAAATTTTACCTATGTCATTTCAGAGCGAATACCCTCCCATTTAAGACCTTTGCAGCGTAAAAAGAGTCATCGACTGGCTATTACAAAATATACAACTAATATTATATTAGATACACTAATCTAGTACATGTATCACTATAGAGTTGAATTTTAACAGTTCATATAAGATTTTACCTAACGAAATTTGAGAAAAAATAATATCAACTCTACATACAACTACCATCATCTGCCTTAAGAAAACAAATTCATCAAAACCATTTAGGGATAGGCCTATGTGGCAAATTAAGTTTGGACTTGGATCAATTACCTTATTAACTGATTTTTAATATTGAAGGGGCATGATTTGGTGTCTGTTAATAGAGAAAAATAATGAGGGTTTTTAGTTGTAAGAATAGCAATAGCAGCTAACATAAGACACATTGCAAGTTCTAGTGTTATGTATAACTGCTGGGTGAACAGCGCATAAATGTAGGTGTAGAGAAGAACTTAATACCTACTATTTACTGACACAAAAGAAATGGACAACTTTGCAAAACATCATGGTATGGAAACAATCATGATTAACATATCATGATGCATATCTAAAACAAGATTAAGACTGGTTTGTATACAAAGTGTATGAAAGGGGAAGTTTATTTGCCTTCCGCAGTCTTGTTTGCAGTTTAATTATGTTAGGAAAACTCGAGGTCGTAATTTAATTCTTTTCGTAGCTGGAATGTTAACATTCAGTTGCCTTGTTCCAGGATTTAATTTTTTTATTTTATTTTTAAATATGGCAAAAATATAAAGACAAAAACTTTGTGTGACTTTCTGCGGTTTGATTCATTGATTAATTCATCATTGAAATAGTGTAAGTAGAAAGGCCTAATTATTACATACTCGTTTAATTTGGGGTGCGCTCCACAGTTAAGTATAGGGTAACCAACTCGCGGTGTTTTCTACTAAAATAGTACAATTTCTTGAATAACCATGCAAAAATATTATTTAAATAGATTTATTTATGAATACGTGTATCTATTCAATTTTTCATTAAAACTCAGTGAGTACAGTATTTGTCAATGTGCCTTTGAAGAATTAAATCCCAAAAACCCAGTTGAATAAACTATGAATAATTCTAAACGCACGGCGTACGAGTTAAGCTGTGATTTAAATAAAAATTGCAATTGAGCTATAGGCTAAAGTAAACCCAATTTTGGCGTATGATTTTTTTATTGCTTATTATAGCTCAATAAGTGTTAGTGTGTATTTGTAATATAAATTAACTTATTGCTGAAAAACACTTTTCAAAATAATATGTTATTGCATATCTCCTTAAAAAGAAGCGTCGTTAACCCAATTACTGCAACAAACGGACCAAGACACGACCCTTGGGGCTCCGGACTGTCCTCTTAATCGACGGTGGTGATTAAGTATTTATTACAGGAAATACTAGGACGGGGCTGTAGTATTAAGAAAGCTAAACTTCTTGCAAAACATTAAAACGTAACCAAAAAGGTTTTTAGGATCGTTGGTATATTTTAGGTAATTATTATATACTGGACAATGTTGTGGTAATGATTTTATCAGGGGTCCCCCATTCACTTCTTAAATTAATATAAAGAAATGTTTTACCTGTACCTCGGCAGTAAATTATTTTAAGATGACAAATATATTTCTACCTAAATGTTTTGTAATCGTAAACATATTTTGTATTTTCAAAATTGAAGCGTTATTATAAATAGTGTACAACATTTTTACAAACAATAATGAATAAATCTCTAGCAACACTCTAAAATACAAACACTTTGCTTTCAGAAAATTTTGAATGGAACTAAAATTCCATCTCAGCCTCCTTGCCAACCTTAATTAGTGTACGAAAACTTTGGTTCTGATTATGTTAACTTTACTTACTTTCGAGGATGTGTGTATAGCACAAACCTTGTTTACGTAGAAGTTAAACCCTCTTGTTAGTGTTTTGTTTTGTTTCCAAGAAATACATATTATTTGATCTTATGAGTATCGTATATTAGCCTATGTCATTATAATAATTATCATTATAGTTTAAAAGAATTATAGAAAAGTTAAACCTTTAGTGACGTACTATAAAAAAACATACTGTTTACTATATGTAGTTATTGCATTTTCATTGTATTTCCAGTAACAACAAATACCTCCTAGGACTCAAATTTGTATGAATACGAGAAAGATGATTACAAACCAATAAGAAGAGGGCCTTAGTAAAACATGTACATTACATGACATTTATTCTGCTTACAAGCTTGCTACGTAGCCTAATCACTTTCAAGGATGAAATTGAAAAACAAAACTATTAAAAATGTATACAATTAGTAATGACAAGTTGAACTCATAAAATATGAATGCGCTAACATAAATATTTAATGAAAAAATATTTCGCTTGAATATTTTGTTAAACTCATTCATCATCAGTGTCGGCTGTCCTAACTCTGCGTCGAAATATGTAGAATTCCACAGCTTCAACTGTAAAAACTTTTGCTTTTTCCTTTCTAATCATATTTACTAGCAAATGCTTAGCATAATTATTTGTCTTCATATCATGCCAAAACAATATTTCAATGTATCGGTTCAAAACATGTGTTATAAAAAACTTCAATTTTTTTTTCAATTGATAACTAATATAAGGTTTTTATCATTTAGGTAAATTTAGTTCGTATATTTACAAAAAAAAATTATGTTTTTTCGTTGAAAAGTCTCTACAATTTCTGCATAATTCATAAAACTATATGGATTTTCAATTCTGTATTTGATATATAATTAAAATTCATAAAGCAAAAATCGGTAACACCAAGGACAGGGGTGAAATAATGTCAAAATATTTTTAAAAATGACCAAGTGTGACTAAAAAAACCCCTTAAAATCCACTGTTTGGGATATGGATACAGGGTTCCTATATTATGTTACATAAATAATTGAATATAATCTTTTTTTATTACAAGGAATTAACCAAATTTTTGTCTTATTCGAAAGTTTAAAATATTATAAGTTATATGATCTGATATAATGTAATTTTATGAGAATTTCATGTTAATTGTTTTTCTGTATCCGCAATCAATTATAATAATGGATAACTGACCGTTTTTCAGAGCAGCAGAAATGGATTTGGATTGTTCCAATCAGACTGCAATAACTTTAATACTCCAACAGTCATCTTCGACTCCTATTGTAACGAACTTAAGAGAAAAATATATTCCATATACTAAAATAAAATGTAATAACTTAAATATTTAAAGGTTAACATAAAGGTAATATATTAAATGTTGTCTTTTATACATAACATGGATTACTAAGTAAAAAAAATAAAATATTTGGCATCACATTCTTCCATTTAAAACTCAATATTGACATTCTCTAAAAATTATATGGGTAGATATGTTTTTTCTCAGTACATTAAATTATTACCATACCGAATTGTTATTTTATATCAACAAATTTGTTGGATCACAAAATTTTTTTTTCTTTTGTTAACGTTCATGGTGTTCTAAAGCAATAAAATATTATGAAGGCTAGGAAACCATTCCGAAAGTAGTTGAAAAAATGGAATACTTAACCTAGTTTCAAAATCATGCATTTTCAAGATTAAAATGCATGACATCACTGTAGTACCTACTTTAAGTAAAACAACGTATATTTTTAGTATAAAAACTATGTGCAAGCCCTGTGTACTCTTACATGACCTATATACTACCAACTACTAATGCATGTTTGTAACAAAGCTTGATTTATATCAGACAACATTATTGTGACTACCTCACATGGCGGGGATTCCCCACAAGTCTGTGACGTCATTATGGCGCTGAGGAATGATAACGACCAAACTCAACAATACAACTAACTACATTGTACAGTTGTTAACGTAGTTGGCTTATGACACATTGTTTTATAAAAGGAAATACAAGTTTTTATCCCAAGCTTATAGGGGCTTATTGCTAGGTTCGTTAATTGTTAGCTTAAAACATATTACTAGGTCACAGGTAGTTTTCGATAATCAATTAGATATTGTATATTAATCAGTATTTATATTCTTCTGTATCACCTGGTGTCTAAAAGACTTAATTTAAGACATTTCTGGAAGATAATTACTAATATTTCGTTAAACAATCTTTATCATAAAGATAAATAGAATTTTTTTAAGAATTCTTGTAAGAATACTAATAAAACTTATATTTATAAATGTATTCATTATCTGCCATTACAGCATTTGCTTAAGTAGTCATATCTGAAGACAAAGCTAATAAGCAAACACTGCAACGTTTTGTTACATATATTCCTATTTGTGAAAAAGTGTAATCCTAACAACACGTCTTTCGACAAGTTATGCTTTTTACGTAGGTATATCACCATAGTATCTCCAAGGACTGTCGCTTACGTCCACTTTTCTTAGTAATCAAGTAAATTAAGTTTTCTCTGATTTGTCTCTTGAGCCAAGTGTTATTTTCTTGTTTTTTCCCAAAAGAAACTATAGAACCCATTTTATTATTTGTATCAAAACTACGAACATCTTCAAGCAATACAGCATTTTGAGCTAGGCAAACATTTATGTGTTTTATATGATGCCGAATGTTTGTTAAACATGGAAGAATACAAGGACAAAATTTAAAATAAAAAATGTATTGCTGGAATTTACTGGTAATAATAACAATATTATTGACGTAACAGCTACGTTCGGATACTTTATAACTTGCTCATCAAATCGAGGGTTAGTGTAACAAAGATGGTGATATGAGAGTAATAAGACCTCGAATAAGCTTCATAGTTATATTTTCAAACCACTTTAAACCACTTTAGATAATTTTTAGCATAGTAAATGGTTTCATTTTGTCAAAATATTGACCAAGATTGAACAAATAGTTTTACACATTTAGGCCGTATACATTTATATTTTATAACCCCTTTAAAACTTTTGCTTATACAATTTATACAATTGCCCCTCGTATATATAATTATTATAGTTAATAAAGGTTGGTGATCCCTCCTCTGTCCATACGCAATCTTAATTTCAGATCCTATGTTTTGAACATAAGGAACTATGTTTTGAACTCTGCTTATCTCTCTGTGCACGTTTGCCTAGTAGTC
This sequence comes from Macrosteles quadrilineatus, assembly GCF_028750875.1. Taxonomy (NCBI): domain Eukaryota; kingdom Metazoa; phylum Arthropoda; class Insecta; order Hemiptera; family Cicadellidae; genus Macrosteles; species Macrosteles quadrilineatus. The sequence continues at coordinate 12,678,264 of NW_026542601.1, read as the reverse complement.
TATACTGTGCAAGCATCAACAAGTTTCTAAAAGTGAATCTTTTGATTTCAAGCTGTTAGTTTTGTGCTTTTATTAATTATGTCGACCTGTGGCGTCTGTAGGAAGTGTTGTGAAGATGTTGGAAACTCTGTTAAGTGCACCGGTTGTGGTAGTGTTTTCCATGCTGACTGCATCAAGAAGCAAGATGGTGAAACAATTAAACCACGTGCGTGCAAAGATTGGAAGTGTAGAGACTGCAAACAATCTGCGGTAAGTACAGGCAGTGGCTCTTCAACGACTACAACTTCAATAACAAAAGAGTTTTTCTTAAAAGTGATGGAAAATTTCAAAAATGAGATCACCAATGAGCTTAAAGGTGTGAAAAAGGAGACTCTTGAGTTAACCACGACAGTGCAGCACCTGTCAGATACTGTCGACGGTGTAGTTAGTCAGATGAATGATTTTAAAAAGGAAATTATGTCTATTCGGAAGGAAAATGAAGATCTGCGTGCCAAAAACAATACATTAACCTCACAGCTTGGAAAATTAAATGATAGGATACGAGATTTGGAACAGTACAGCAGAACAAACAATGTGGAAATTAGTGGGATTCCAAAAACTGCTAATGAAAACGTCAAATCTGTAGTGAAGGACATTGGGTCAGCATTGGGTCTGGAGGTGGAGACAAGCAGCATCGCAGCAGCCCACAGAATCCCTTCGTACAATAAAACCCGAGTGCCATCCCTGGTGGTACAGTTTACGGAGAGGACAATGAAGGAAGCATTTATCAACAAGTTTAAGGAGGCTAGGGCAAGGAATGAACACCTCACGGCTAATAAAGTGAACAACACCTTTCCCCGGGACAGAGTATTCGTGAATGATCACCTATCTCCAGAAAACAAGATCTTCCTATCCAAGTTGAAGCAGAAGTGCGCTGAAGTCGGTTACTCCTTCGTGTGGTGTCGAGGTGGGAAATTCTTTGTGCGGAAATCTGAAGGTGAGAAGGCGATCAAAGTGAGTACCTACGAGGAGATAGCAAAGATCAAATAACTGTTCTTCAGCTGTACCTGATTTCTGGTTTTATTAAGATTTTGAATGATTTAAATTTTATTAACTTGATTTGAAAACTAAAACATGGTAGATACAAATTTAAATAATTACGAAACAAACCTATCTGTCTTTTATGACACTGAAATTAACATTACTTTTAATTTTATATATGCAAATATAAGATCTTTAAGAAGAAACTTTAACAACTTTCTAGTAGAATTAAACAGTATTAAAAGCAAAATTCATTGTATTGTTCTTAGCGAAATTTGGATCAAAGATGATGAGGTTAAACTATATAAAATACCTGGATTTAATAGTTTTGCTCGTTGCAATGACACTTACAGAGCTGGAGGTGTAATTTTTTATGTAAATAAAGAGGCCAATGTATCACAAATTAATATTGAAATGATTACAGCTGATGTTATGGTTCTGAAGGTAAAAATAAAAAACACATTTTTTAATGTTTTTAGTATTTATAGATTGTTAATGTACTCTGAAATTACTTTTATAAATGAATTATCTGATAAATTAATTGATTTGAAAAATAATACTATTTTTATAGGAGATGTGAATATTAATTTGTTAAATTCTAGTCAAAATAATGTACAGAACTACCTTAGCTTGTTAAATAATCATGGTTTTATATCTGTTGTCACATTAACTGGATGCTGTGGCAACGTAATTCCGAGTTTTTATTTCATTTGTATTTTATGTTATTATGGTGGAATAAATCATTATTTCATATTTCATCATTATTTCATATTTCATTATTTCATAAACTTGTTGAAAGTAAAAGAAACATGTAATGAATGCTGACACATCATTACACGACTTGCTATGTAACGCCTCTACTGTAGTCTTTGTGTCTGGGTAATGAATGTGGCTGACTACTAGACCCAAGGCTGATTAACTCTGCAAGTAGTCTTATTTTACAAAAGCATCCGTCTTAAAACTATTTCAACAACATACAAAAATATTTAATTAGAATAACTTTTTTAGGCAAATATATATCCTACAAATAGTACATCCATTTATGCATCGAATACAAGGAAAGGCATCGCTGCTTAAGGAAAGGCATTGTATGTACACTTTAATGATTATGTTGGTTTTTGATATGTGTCTGAACAGATTTGAAAACATTATTAGTATTTCATTGAATAAATAGTTTAGTTATGACCTTCCTTTGTAAACAAACAATGGGCCCATTTTCAAAGCGAGCTAAATGACTTATAAACGAAACCTCTTTGTAGTATGCAGCCGCTTCAGGACACATTTAAATGATAAAAAGCTCATCTGAGCGCGTCTTGCAGTTGTTTCCGTCCTTTCATTTGAAAACAACTATTTGCTCAGTTAAGAAAATAACTCATATCCTACCTATGATAATGACTACAAAACAACTGGTGCGTTAAAAAACACTATACGGTTGTAGGATATTTAATTTGTCCTTAATAAAGGAAGGCATTCATAATTGAATTGTACGTTAATTTGTGAAAAGAAAACTCAAGTTGGACAAATATGCAAATCTGAGAATTGTGGGTTGTGGGGTCCAAGTTAATCCGCTTATCCTTCAAATTCTGTATTGCTTTCTCCTGGTCTGTCTTTTATGAAATAATTTGAATTAAAATTTGTGAAAACAATATTTAAATGTACAAAACCTCCTTCCTCCAGTAACTTTGTTAGGTATTCCACTCCTCCTTATGATGTTTTATTTTTTAATGGTTTTTACGTACACAGACTAACCTAAAACTAATATTACTGTAATTGTAGAAGCACTACATAATGAAGTCACAAGTATATGAGGAATCCGTCTCATGTAAAAGTAATCAGGTAAATAGGCTAAATGAAATCGTTAGAGTTATACATTGCACACTGTACAGTGGTAATAGGTAAACATCTATACAGTACTAATGATCACACAATCTATTTTTTAGAATTTCCGATTTCGTAGTGTCAGTTATAAGTAAAGTGCAATTTTGTACGTTAAAGATAATATACTACTATATATATATATTTATAACATGCCCAATGAAAGATAGACCATTGAAAATAAATATCTAAATGTTAATAAATCAAATATAGAATCTAAATTCAAAAAATACGTTTGAAACTCGATTCATTAGATATTGGCAAGCTTTTAAAGAATCAATCCCCTTTTGAAGTGCCTGTTCTTAACTAAATAAACTGAGCGATTATTTTTCACAGTTTATTTGTATACACCTACAAGTTTTCTTTCAACACCAGTGTACAGTGTTTGAAAAATTAATTTTACTTAAAATTGTGGGCTTTGTTTTTTGTTTTTATTATTTAATCAAATCATATGCGGGTAAACGTATAATTGTTTGACCGATTTTGATAAGTTTACAGTAACGGACTGTATTTACGTAAAGTAGGTGGCTTTGAATTTATTTGTTTAAATAATCAAACCTGTATGTATGCTTGTAGATAGTCCATAAATTCTCGTTTGCAACAAAGTAGATATTTGTAGATATTTTACTATTATCTATACTAATGAATTGTGTAAATTATTAATTATCAAAAAAATATGTACTTCACTAAGATTTGGAGTAATCTTTGTCACGACAAAGAATACTTTTAGTTTTTACCAAGTCAAAATTATATAAAAAGTACCCAGGTTTCTTACAGTTATGTAAGACAATACTTAAAAATCTGTCAACAATTTATAATACGTATCGAGGGTATAACATGGTATTAACTACCAATAATACATTTCATTGGCATAATAACTATATAATATTGATAAATATAACAGTTTTAAAATATTGATATCACATAATTAATAATATTAGAAGTTTCAACTAATGATTAATTTATTGTAAGGTTGATAAATGTATAAGTTGACACTTGGTCTCATCATTAGTTAGGTTGATGTTATTTTATGGCCTCGTTAATCACAAATTGTTTATGAAAGTAGATGAGGTTTATGATAAAATATTGAACGAAAAAATTATAATTACGATAAAATTATGTGTTATGATCAACATTTTAAACGAATAGTTCAAAAGTAGACCAGCTTTAACATAACTCCTGGTTACAAACACTATGGTCTATAACCTCACGTTCATTTTATAGCTAAAACTTAGCCACCGGTTATTTACCTTTGAAAAATTATATGGTTTGAGAGTTTTTTTTTATATAAGTCGTTCCATATAACAGCGACAGATAGTAGTTAATTAGATTACAAAAATGCGCAGAACAAGACTGCAACCCTGAGGGACTTAACGTGCCGAGGATGGTAAAGAGTGACCTGCTGAGGTTGTTAACGTGCTAATAAGGATAGGTTGTCGTTTGACATTGTGGCAATATTAATAGTTAACACACTGTATAAAGTAGTTTGAACTCTACTATGATCAAAAACAAACGTCTAACGAGGCAAATAAAAACAGCTGCACGTATTATTAACTTTTTTTTATTCAAACAACTTAAACATGTATTAGATAGATACATTTTCGGATTCATGAATATTGGTTGGAAACTAATAAGTACGTCAGATTTCTTAATTTAAAAAATATAATGCGTCGTTTTCTTATTGTCTTAACAACTCTTAACAGTAATGAAAATATTTTTAATTTTATATTGTTTTCTATCGTTATAACAGGATATTCACAACAAATAACTATTAAGGTTCTACTTCAGTATCAAATAGTCAATGGTTCTATTTTAAAAGTAATTTCAATGTTGACAACAGACTATTAGCGGTAATAAACTATTTTCAAATTTAAATCAGTTTTACTCCTAGCAATCAATTTATTATATCAAAGCTCTATCATCACAGACAGGCCAGGTAGAGGCGACATGGAAGTTCCAGTAAGCGGATTATTGTAGACCTCCTGGCCTAACATTGACGTCAGATTTGCATATGTTTGCATGCAAACTTCTGTTTATTCCCCAAATCAACGGGCATGATTTAATAACCAAAAGTTGATGAGTCTTGGAATAATCTCGCCCAAAATAGGATTAAGAGGCTATATTATGAGACCTGTTGGAAATGTAGTACATTTTTAAAACTTAATAGAAATAACTAGGAAGGTAATTTAGTTAACGTTATTTTACATTAGTTTGCTAACATTACTTCTTAAAATTCAAACAATATTATCTGGACCTTCTAATTAACTAATGGACATATTTGAGTTTCAAGTAATTTATTACTTGGATTATATTTTAGCCTTATAACTAACTGTAAATAGACGTTGTATATTTTTAATCCTTGAAACTCTGTTAGTGACTGTATTTGTCAAGTGGTGAATCATGGAAGTTTGTTTTGTTTTAAGCAAATGGGTTTCTTATTAACGATTACCAACCTCTTTCTATTAAACACCTGAAGTAAATAACCGATAGATAGGTAGGTCATTTCAAAAACTTATATTTTTGAATATATGTTGAATTTATAATTTAAATTTAATATATCTCCCATACACTATCAACTATACAGACACGAATAAAGCTTATAAAAAGGTAACTACCGTAAACGTTTCTTTACAGATTGCAAGTTACTTGTACTATGGTGGTTCCTGTCGCAATTATAACACTTATGTGATAAATTTATTTAATGTAGTCAACATTTTGTTTGCAATGGATTAATTTATTCATTTATTTATTGAACGAAGATGTAATAGATATAAGATATATCTTTATGGTAGAAGTGATGATAGAAGTTGTATAAAATTTGCACTTATATTTCTGTAAGGTAACATTTCAGCCCTGTTAACATTCAAGCAGTGACTTTGGCCAAGACAGACAACTAAGTTATCCAGTTGTACCATCCCTTCGTGCGGAATAGTGACTCCTATAGTTAAATCTGGGGAAACTAACTTACGGTGTTTTCCGCAAAATTATAAATCAACTGTGTTAGTTATAATTATAACTGTCCGCTATGTGTGAACCGTTTTATTTAATGATCATTTATTGATCATAAATACGTATTGGTCTAATGTATTTTAACGTGTCAATGGATTTATTTGCAAAACGGGAATATTGAATAATACAAAACCAATCAGTTTAGTTTTGATGTATCTGGTTTAGCCAAACGACAATTGCTAATTATCGAATATGACGGTTTCTAATCTATTATTTAATTCCAACAATAGTATTGAACGTTTAAATAATGGTCTCCACATTCTAAATCGTGTTCTTTAGAAATACTTAGGATTTTACAGGCTGTGGGTGAATTGTAGTAGTATAATTCTCTCTATGATACACGGCTCAATATTGGTGTAAACTGTATTAGAAATAGAAAATAAGCAAAGGTGTTTATTAATTGTTTGCAGCCTTTAATTTTTTTTATAAAACTTTTTTCCAAAAAGATGCATGATAAACAACTTAGGAGCTAATTAGCAAATTGTTGAACGTGTTTTTATAAACAGTGGAAAAACAGTAAACAACTCATCAAGATCAATACTGATGAAATACTTAACTTCTGCTCATCAGCACAGGTAAAGCCGTTATTATTCATGGAAGAGCTCTTTGTGTTGAGTAGTATCCTTCTTATATAAACACGAAAAAATCGTTATACACAATTTATACCATCCATCAAAGTTTGACCTTTTGTTTTATACAATACTTTGTATCACTGTATAATTACTGTTAATTTTATTGTATACAACTTTCAACAAAAAAACTTCATATTCAAACAATTATAATTAATGTCTTTTTAATAAAATGCAGATACAAAAATATACTTTAAAATATAACTAATTTTGACTTGACTCTTAATGAATGGCCCTATCAAAGTGAATTGAAAGTTCACTTATAGTTAGTATTTTGATGTATATGTATTTACTTTAGCTCTATGTATTAAATGGACTATAACATTATAACATATAACATTATAACATTATAACATACACTCATCTCCATTCATACTTAGTTTAAAATACCTACCTAATGGTCACCATCTCAGTTAAAAGTATAAAATTACTAAAAAGTATATATACAATTTATATACTTTAATAAATACGAAAGTTATACAACAAAGAAGCAATGTTCAAAGAGCGCTAAATGAGTTATAAATGAAGCGTCATTGTAGTATGCAGTCGCCCCCAGGAGGCATTTTAAAGATAAAGAGATCATCTAGAGCCGCGTCTTGCAGTGTTTCAATCTCTGTAGATAAATGATTTATATCTTACGAATAGGGATTAAAATTATTTTCAATATGTTAAGTATGCTTTGAAATTCAAGAGTATAAATTAAATACAGACACCCTATTTTCTTGAAAAAGATACATATACACTTACTTTACATGGACTAAAATTAGAATATAAATTTGGCAGAATCGTATGCAATATTATAATTGAGACCTACTCTATTCAATATAATAATACATTTCGCAAAAAAATTCTAATGTAATAAAACTTGTTAATTAACTATATCTCAATCAATGTTAATTGGATATACTTTTAAGGCCAGTCGCGAGTGTTAAGCATATCGCGAAATTATACATACCTCCTACAACTATTACTGTTAGTTATCGGTGCTGTATAAGAAGTGTTGTACATTGAATATTGTTAGGTTTCATATTATTATATCATTTTTAATAGAGAGATATTTATTTAGTTTTGAGAATTCTCTCAAAACTATTTTCCATTCGGAAAATAGCTATTAAAATCAGTAAATAACTATTAGCAATATAAGCATTTGTTCTTCATCCCGTACAAATTTCTGTTTTATTCACTATTTTTAAATATTTTGTGAGAGTATACTTACATGTTATAACATTTTGTATCAAGGGAATACATTCTCTTTTGTGAAGATCCATGTTTGTTTACAAATTTAGATCCAACGACAATGTTGGGTAAATCAGTCACACATGAGCATTTTATCCTGAAACTTCTGCGTGTTTAGTACCAACCTTTCTCTTGTAATAAAGTGGCATGAAAAGAATTGCAGAGTTAATCAGCCTTGGGTCTAGTAGTCGGCCACATTCATTACCTAGACACAAAGACTACAGTAGAGGCGTTGCATAGCAAGTCGTGTAATGATGTGTCAGCATTCATTACATGTTCCAAGTGTATGTGCATTAGAACCAGGGCGTATGGCATTGAAATTAAAATCATACAATGCAAAACCATAAAAATTCCAAACATGGGACATTTTAGATAAATTTACGTATTCTTTAGACTCGCTATTGTTATTATATTCAATACATTAATTTGTTGTCGACCTACAAAATAAGGATTGAGGAAATGTTTATGCAAAGACGTTCTTTTGTTTGTTATGAATGACAATAACAGAATTATGTGTAAACATATTTAAATTACATTATTTTGCAATAGGCTTCTTTATTTGTCGTTATTCCGTAGTAAGTTCTTTCATTTGAACTGTTTTCTTCTGTATACCATCCTTTTATGAAAGACGTCTTAGACATTTACATCCTTTTATATACAATACTAAAAGTTCATACAATGGTTAAATCTATATAAATGATAATTTTGTATTAATGCCAAAAAGTTTTAGGTTTTTGGTGTAACAGTTTTTTAAAATTATTATTTTTTTTACAATCAAATTGTTAAACTAAAATATTACACATGACACTCTGATCAAAAGATAGTAGGCCTACATCCTATCATGATCACTGATACCTCCCTAAAATTAATAATACCTAAGTAGATAGTAAGAATATCAGTAACTAAGTAATATTTTTAGTTATCGTGTGCTCTGGTGTAAATCTATATCATATACTCTGTGGCCCACAGAGTGTCCTTGTGAAACAATACTGTATAACTAAGATGGGAAGAAGAGGCAATTAAGGCGAAATTTACGCAAAAATAATAGAACGAATTGGCTAAGACTGGCGTTAACGAAAAATCACTAGCCTCATGAGCAGGGATAGTAGGGTCCAGTTTTTGATCATCAAAATACGACTTGTCTTAGGATCAAACCAATGATATATTGAGTGGAAGTAGAGCATTAAAACCACTCTCGTACATCCTGTGAATACCATAAAATAAAAAATAAAACAAAAAAGAACATTCTTGTTAACATACTCGGTAGGTTAATCTAATACACTCACAAATAAAATATGAACTGAGTTTAGATTATTTGTATGAGAAATTTATACTATAACTAATCTTATTTTATCTCTAATTTAAAAGCGTCGCGCTGTTTTAAAAAAGGAAGACAATATTATTGCAGAGATTTTCCTGAACAAAGAAGCGTCGTTAACCCAATTACTACAGCAAACGGACCGAGACGCGTCCCTTGTGGGCTCCGACTGTCCTCTTAATCTGTCGATGGCGGTGATAAAGTATTTATAAGAGAACGTTATAGTGTCTTTATAACTGTAGCAATACGATTAACACCTACTTGTAGATTAAAACTGTGTCATATTTTATATGACGTCGCCACAAATAAATGTTACCTATAATACGCCCACTTAGTAGTTGTCCAAGTTTACCACTGCATATTTTAAAGTGATTGTTCAGATTACAATTGATTGCAAAACCATAACAGACAAGTTGCATAGTTGTTGAGATTGGTCGCATTCATTCCCAACACTATAATGACGTCACTAGCTTGTGAGGAATCCCCAACATGTAAACTGTCATGTTACATTAAGTACATTCACTTAGGTTAACGGCAGTGGCATTGATACTAACATATTTATATAAATATTTTTTTAATGTACATAGATATATACTTTTCTAAAACCAGGTTAGTAATTTTAATTTGCTTAGCATGTAGAATTGCATCCACTTACTGTTTACAGTTGCAGTGTTTACTTGTAGTTCTCTAGAGAAGTGACGTCATCATACTACATAGTACTAATTAGCTCTTACACACCGCACCATAACTTCGACTTGCTGTGGTCACAACTAGACTGTGGAACATGTCTGGACATGATGAAGTACATTACCTTTACTTCAGTACCTCTACTTGTACCATGGTTCCATAGTTATGTGATTTGAATTTAACTTTAAATTACAAAGATGTTAAAATTTCGTATCCATTCATGAATCAATAATCCACAAAACATAGGCCTGGCCCTTTCAATTTAGATGAATTGCTTACCTACTATTGAGTTTAATAGGACAACAAACTTTTTTTTTTTCAAGAAACATTTTTTGTGTTAATAAACAGAGATGGTAGTCTGCACAAAACCTGCTAAAGGTTTTAGGTGCTTTCGTTTAAAATATTGGTTACTAAGTTGAAATAGCAGTTATGCTAAACGTTTCAAATGAAAAACCTACAATATATATTTTCTAAACAAATGTTTTATTGAATTTATAATAATTTATATACAACAATTAAATTATGGTTAGTACCAGATGCTGTATTGTCTGTACCTGTTTCTTCCATAGAGAGATAACTGATCGAACTGACCAAACTGACGAAATGGATTTGGACTGTTTCAATCTGTCCGTAATAGCTTCCATGCTCTCTTTATCTTCGTCTTTTTATAACAGACCGTATAGAGAAGAGAAAAATGTATCGTATGTTTCATGCCCAATAGTAAACTGTAATACTTTGAAAACCTAAAAGATGTAATTACTAATCGTTAACCATAAATTGGAGAATAATATATATTTCACTACAACCTATACTACAAGAAACATTGTTTTACAAATTCAAAACCTAATTTATTTTACATTATTCTGTACGCACGAGAAATATAGAACCATTGGAGCTACAATCAAGCAAGAAGAAGTACAATTTGTTGTCATTTGTAAAATAGTAACATATTTAAATCATACACGTAGTACTAATTGCACTTTTCTCTAACATTATTTACGCTAGTTAGTTTTATTAAAATATTTAATCAAAATCAATGATGAATCATTATTTTAATCAAGATAACGAAACATTTATATTGTACCTAACCGCAACTTTATGACGGTAACTACGCTTTGTAACAAAGCTTGATTTATATCAGACAACATTATTGTGACTACCTCACATGGCGGGGATTCCCCACAAGCCTGTGACGTCATTATGGCGCTGAGGAATGATAACGACCAATCTCAATGATACAACTAACTACCATTTACAGTTGTTAACGGAATCAGCGTATAATACATTGTTTTGTAAAGATAAATGTGAATAACAGTACAGTGGGGCCATATAAAATTAATTTTGTAAGAACAACTTATTATTCAGAATCTTTTATTTTGCAAAAAAACTATAGAGGCCTACTTTTTTTGTTTCACTTCAATTTTAGTTATTTAACAAAAAGTTGTAAAACTTCTTGAAATTTGGATAAAATATTCTTGACACCAAAGATAACCTTAAAGAGTAAATAAGTTTTTAAAGGGGCTGCGGGCATATGTTCTAATGCCACTTTATAATATATCGACAGTTCAATTTGTAATAACATGTATAAATTCCTTCTTAACGTTAAGAACATAGTCGAACATCGTCAGTAACGTAGTGTCTTATTTTACGACAGGCGCTGCTTTACGTTTGATTTCTCATTTTTGTATATTTACTTTGTTTAAATTACTAAACTTAAAGTGATAATGACAGGATATTTTGACAGAAGGACATTTTACATTTTTTTGCTTTGACATGTACAGTACTGTATTTATTCTTTTCATCTAGTTCAAGCGCTATTCAAACAGTTCGTGCACATATTAAAAACAAATATCATACCCTAGTAGTGGTTCTTGGTCTAATATCACCAAATATTTGTTTTATAATTTGAAATATAATTTTAGCTTATCAGAATCGAAAATTAGCTTATGGCATTGTAATAATAAGAGAGTTATACTAAATATTTAGTGACAAATTTCGAAAAAAAACTGTTTACTATATGTAGTTATTGCATTTTGATTGCATTTATTTCACTAACAACAAATACCTCCCAGGACTAAAATTTGCATGAATAAGTGAAAGATGATTTCACGCGATTCAGAAGAGAGCCATAATAAAGCTTACTCAGTACAGATATTTATTCAGCTTACAAACTTTAGCTAATCACTTTCAAGGATGAAATTGATAAACAAAACTATTAAAAATGTATACTATTAGTAATGACAAGTTGAACTCATAAAATATGAATGCGCTGATATAAATATTTAATGAAAAAGTATTTCTCGTTGAATATTTTGTTAAACTCAGTCATCATCAGTGTCGGCTGTCCTAACTCTGCGCCAAATATGTAGAATTCCACAGCTTCAACTGTGAAAATATTTACTTTATACTTTTAAATCCTACAATTAAATGTTTACTATAATTAGTTGCATATCTCCATATCATGTTAGGCCAATAATATTTCTTTGTATCGGTTCAAAATATGCATTTTGAAACCCCTTCAAATTTGTTTGGTATTTTTCCGACAAAAATTAATATTATATTTTTACTATTTAGGTAAAGCTAGTACGTATACTTTACAGAAAATTATGTTATTTCATTGTAAAATCTCTAAAATGTCTGAAAAATTCATAAAAGTATAAGGATTATACTAAAATAAAATGTAATATCTTAAATATTTAAAGGTTAAAATAAAGGTGTATATTAAATTTTCTCTTTTATCCATACCATGGATTATTAAGTAAAAACAATAAATTAATTTGCATCACGTTCTTCCATTAAAAACTCAACATTAACATTATTAAAGTTACCTTGTCTTATAGCCAACAAAAATTAACAGAAGTTTATTTCACACTTTATCAACTGATAACTGAACCGAAATGTTGTTTGTATCAACAAATTTAACAATCTTTAAAAAACCTTTATTAAACTACGTTATTTTGATGGTGTTCTAAAGTAAAAATATTGTCAAGGTAAGGGAAGCATTCCGAAAGTAGTTTTGGCGTTGAAAAACAGAATACGTAACCTAGTTCAAAATTATCCATTTTTAAGTTCAAAATTCATGACATAGCTGTAGTACCTTATGTTTATATTAATGCATCAACCTGACTGATATAAAACCTAAAGGTACATAAAAATTACATAAAATCGAGGTTATAACATGGTGTAATAAAATATGTTATTGGCATGATAAAATTATCGTTTAAATATTTTAAAAACTAATATCCCAAAATTAATAACTAATGATTAATTTATTGTAAAGTTGATAAATGGATAAGTTGACTCATCATTAGTTAGGTAGATGTTATTTAATGGCCTCGTTAATCATAAATTGTTTATAAAAGTAGATAGGTGTTATGATAAAATGATGAACAAAAGAATTATGATTATGATAAAATTATGTGTTATGATAAACATTTTTAATGTATAGTTTAAAAATAGACTAGGTTTAGCATAACTCCTAGTTAAAACGCTATGGGATAAAACCTCATGTTTATTTTATCGCTAAAACTTAGCCACCGTTTATTTACCTTTGAAAAATTATATGGTTAATTTTTTAAAGTCGTTCCATATGACAGCGACGGATAATAGTTAATTAGATTACAAAAATGCGCAGAACAAGACCGCAACCCTGAGGGACTTACGTGCCGAGAATGGTAAAGATTGACCTGCTGAGGTTGTTAACGTACTAATAAGTATAGGTTGTCGTTTGACATTGTGGAAATAATAATAGTTAACACACTGTATAAAGTAGTTTGAACTTTACTATGAGCAAAAACAAACGTCTAACGAGGCAAATAAAAAACAGTTGCACATATTATTAATTTTTTAATTGAAACAACTTAAATAGGTATACATTTTCGGATTCATAAATATTTGGCTGAAAACAATTAAGTACTTCGTATTTCTTAATTTAAAAACATAATGTGTTGTTTCCTTATTGTCTTAACGATACCTCTTAACAGCCTTAATTGTTTTCTACCCCTATAACAGGATATACACAACAACTAACTACAAGAACGCAATTTAAAAGTAATTTCAAAAGGTTGATAACTGGCTATTAACGATCATAAACTATTTTAAATTTAAATCAGTTTTACTTCTGAAATTAAATTCATTATATCAAAGCTCTATAATCACAGACAGAGCAGGTAAAGGCGACATGGAAGTTCCAGTAAGCGGATTATTGTAGACCTCCTGGCCTAACATTGACGTCAGATTTGCATATGTTTGCATCCAAACTTCTGTTTATTCCCCAAATCAACGGACATGATTTAATAATCAAAGGTTGATGAGTCTTGTAATTATCTCGCCATAAATAGGATTTAGAGGCTATATTATGAGACCTGTTGGAAATGTAGTACATTTTTTAAACTTAATAGTAATAACCAGGAATATAATTTAGTTAACGTATTAATTAGTTTGCTAACATTGCTTCTTGAAATTCAAAAAAGTTATCTGGCCCTTCTAATTAACTAATGGGCATATTTGAGTTTCAAGTAATTTATTGCTTGGATTATATTTTAGCCTTAACTGTTACTAGACGTTGTATATTTGAAATACCTGGAACTATGATGGGGACTTTATTTGTCGATTGATGAATCATGGAAGCTTGTTTCGTTTTAAGCCAATTGGTTTGTTATTAGCCATAGAAAACCTCTTTCTATTACACTACTGAAGTAAAATACCCCCGCCGCAGCAAACCTGCAGACTTAGCGAATTTCCATTTCCCTGATTGGATTTAAACTAAAATGTCTCCTTAAAAATATCACATTTATTCCCTATTTAAACAGAATTAGTTTAATGAGTACTTAGGTTTGCTGCAACAGGGAGGGTAAAAAAGTTTTTTTTTATGTAGAATATTAAAAGGTACTGTGGTTTAGTGAGAAATTAATGTATTTTCCAACTTTTATCAAAATATGTTCATAAACAAGCAAACTACAACAGTAGTTGACTTATTCTCCATAAGAATAACATGGGAATTTAAAATTACAATTTTTTTGAATTTTCTCCGTAACAGTTAGGCGCATAATAATGCTTAAATAATAATAATATACTAAATTATTTGTTTTTTTAAACTCTACAAAATGGTTAAAAAATAAATTGTGAAATTTTGTGTTTTTAGGGTCAAAAATGGGAAAAACCTATTTTTACCCCATAAAACCCCCCATAAACCCCCGTTCCCATAGTCCGATCATGCTGGTTCGCGAACTCATCCAAGTTTATCCCGCCTTAAGCCCCGCGCGCACTGCGCCGTCACGGCCGTCACGGACGTCACGGCCGGCCTTTTCCAAAAGTCGTTCCCATGTAATGTAATGGAGGTGCGCGCACTAGGACGGCACGGCCGTCACGGACGCCACCGCCGCCACCGACGTCTGTCAGAAAGTTCGGAGGAGCGAATCTTAGGACAAAGGTACGCGCGCACTGCGCCGTCACGGCCGTCACGGCCGTCACCGCCGGCCTTTTCCAAAAGTCGTTCCCATGTAATGAAAGGAGGTGCGCGCACTAGGACGGCACGGCCGTCACGGCCGTCACGGCCGTCACCGCCGTCACCGCCGTCACCGCCGTCACCGCCTTTTTCAGGGGGGGTGCGCGCACTGCGACGGCACGGCCGGCCGTCACAGCATTTTGGACTGATGTATTTTGCAATTGAGTTGTTTTGCTGTGAGCAGTGAGAGTGTGGGAGCTATGGATATCGACGAAGACGTGGTGGTAGTTGGATTAATTTTAGGAGAAGAGGAAGAGGAGAGGAAGAGGAAGAGGAAAGCGAGATTTTGGATACATATTATAAATAGAAAACGACTAGGTTTTGGTGAATTTCACACATTATTCCCCGATCTTGTAGAGGACGATGACAAATTTTTCCAGTACTTTAGAATGACCCATGAAAAGTTCGAATGTCTACTTCGAAACCTAGAGGAGAGTCTTTCTAGACATGATACAAATTTCCGTGCCGTGGGGTGCGCGCACTGGGACAGCACGGACGTCACGGACGCCGCGGAATTGTCCTGAGATTCGCTCCTCCGAACTTTCTGACAGACGTCGGTGGCGGCGGTGGCGTCCGTGACGGCCGTGCCGTCCTAGTGCGCGCACCTCCATTACATTACATGGGAACGACTTTTGGAAAATGCCGGCCGTGACGTCCGTGACGGCCGTGACGGCGCAGTGCGCGCGGGGCTTAATTCAAACCAACACCTTCAAACCAAATTTGATCAAAATCGGACAAAAACTACTCAAGTTATCGTGCGGATGGACACACATATATATATAGATATATAAAATTTTGAACGAATGGTGTTTTTGGCCTTTGGGGACATCAAAATGAAAAAGTAAATCGGGCTTAGGTCTTACCATGAGACCTACGGTAATAGCTACTTCCCTATAGGGAAATTCGCTAAAACCAGAAAATAGGTCATTTCAAACATTATTTTTTTTTTATATATATTAGGAAATCTCTTTTTTGGCGAAAGAAATAAGTTCAGTTGAGTTTTTTAGCCTAGTTAGAAGTTTAAATTATGTTTTGAAAGTTCATACAAGTTATACAGTCAACACAAAGTGATATTTATGGGTAACAATCTGTTTTCGATCTTTTTCAACTTTATATGAATAACCAAGACTACTGGTTCAAGCTTGATTGCATCATTTTTTATGTTTCAATATTAAATGTTTGTTTATTAAATAACGCACAGAACAGCGATAAAGAGTGGCTATATGGTTATATAATGTTGTAAAAATCACAAAGCTAAGAAATAAGTACCTAGCCAACGTAAATTTATTTACATAAATTAATAATATTTAAAAATTTTCTTTTTTAATTGAAATTTTTTTATTTTCTTGATTACCGAATTTTTTATCGAATAAAAAAATTATGGATCAAAAGTAAACCAAACAAAATGCTGACTACATTAAATAGATTTATCACATAATTGCGACAGGAAACACCATAGTACAAGTAACTTGCAAGCTGTCAAGAAACATTTACACTAGTAATTTTGTTATAAGCTTTGGTCGCGTCTGTATGGTTTAGTGTATGGTATTAGATATTTTTTGATAGAAGTGATCAAGTTATTTAACAAGTTCTACCAACTACTTAATTAGTTGGGCACAATTGTTCATTCAGTCTACATAGTTGAATACACTTTGTACAAATATTTCTGTAAGGTAACATTTCAACCCTGTTAAAATTCAAGCAGTGACTTTGGCCAAGACGGACAACTAAGTTATCCAGTTGTACCATCCCTTCGTGCGGAATAGTGACTCCTACAGTTAAATCTGGGGAAACTAACTAACGGTGTTTTCTGCAAAATTATATTATAACTGTCCGCTGTGTGCAAAAGGTTTTATTTAATGATCATTTATACCTATTGATCGAATGTATTTTAGTATTTTAACATGTCAATTGATTTATTTGTAAAACTAGAATATTGAATAATACAAAACCAGTTTGGATTTGATGTATTTGGTTTAGCCAAATGACAGTGGACAATTGTCGAGTATGGCGGTTTTTTAACTGAACCTTACTGAATTTACTTCCAACAATAGTATTGAATTTTTTATGTAATGGTATTCACATTCTAAATCGTGTTCTATAGAAATACTTAGGAATTCACAGGCTGTGGTTGAATTGTAGCATTATAATTCTCTCTATGATACACGGCTCAATATTGGTGTATACTGTATTTTAAATAGGAAATAAGCAAAGGTGTTTAATTATTGTTTGTGACCTTTAATTTTTTTTTTACTTTTTTCTAAGAAGATGCATGATAAACAACTTAGGAGCTAATTAGCAAAATGTTGAACGTGTTTTTATAAACAGTGGAAAAACAGTAAACAACTCATCAAGATCAATACTGGTGAAATACTTAACTTCTGCTAATCAGCACAGGTAAAGCCGTTATTATTCATGGAAGAGCTCTTTGTGTTGAGTAGTATCCTTCTTATATAAACACGAAAAAATCTGTATACACAATTTATACCATTCATCAAAGATTGACCTTTTGTTTTACACAATATTTATTATAATTGTATAATTACTGTTAATTTTACTGGAGACAATCTTATTCACATAAACATAATATTTAACCAATTATAATAAATGTATTTTTGATAAAAATGCAGATACAAAAACATACTTTAAAATACATCTCATTTTGACTTGATTCTCAATAATAACTGTCAAAAGGAATAGTGAGTTCACTTATAGTTAATATTTTCATAAAAAAAGTATTTACTTTAGCTCTATGTATTAAATGGACTGTAACATTAATGGATTAATATTAAAGCATGGACTAAAATTAGATTATCGTATTTTTTAATATTACATACACTCATCTCCATTCATACTTAGTTTAAAATACCTACCTAATGGCCACCATCTCAGTTAAAAGTGTAAAATTATTAAAAAGTATATAAATAATTTATATACTTTAATAAATACGAAAGTTATACAACAAAGAAGCAATGTTCAAAGAGCGCTAAATGAGTTATAAATGAAGCGTCATTGTAGTATGCAGCGCCCCAGGAGGCATTTTAAAGATAAAGAGATCATCTAGGGCCGTGTCTTGCAGTTGTTTCAATCTCTGTAGATAAATTATTTATATCTTACGAGTAGGGATTAAAATTATTTTCAATATGTTAAGTATACTTTGAAATTCATAAGTACAAATTAAATAAAAAAAACCCCCATTTTCTTGAAAAAGTTACATATACGCTTACTTTACATGGACTAAAATTAGAATATAAATTTGGTAGAATCGTATGTAATATTATAATTGAGACCTACTCTATTCAATATAATAATACATTTCATGAAAAAATTCTAATGTAATAAAACTTGTAAATTAACAATATCTTAATCAATGTTAATTGGATATACTTTTATGACCAGTCGCGAGTGTTAAGCATATCGTGAAATTATACTTACCTCCTACGACTATTACTGTTAGTTATCGGTGCTGTATAAGAAGTGTTCTACATTGAATATTGTTAGGTTTCATATTATTATATCATTTAATAGAGAGATATTTATTTAGTTTTGAGAGAATGGAAAATAGCTATTAAAATCAGTAAATAACTATTAGCAATATAAGCATGTGCTCTTCATCCCGTACAAATTTCTGTTTTATTTATTATTTTTAAATATTTTGTGAGTGTATACTTACATGTTATAAAATTAAGTATCAAGGGAATACATCCCCTTTTGTGAAGATCCATGTTTGTTTACAAATTTAGATCCAACGACAATGTTGGGCCAATCAGTCATACATGAGCATTTTATCCTGAAACTTCTGCGTCTTTAGTACCAATCTTTCTCTTGGAATAAAGTGGCAAGAGAAGACTTGCAGAGTTAATCAGCCTTGGGTCTAGTAGTCAGCCACATTCATTACCCAGACACAAAGACTACAGTAGAGGCGTTGCATAGCAAGACGTGTAATGATGTGTCAGCATTCATTACATGTTACAAGTACATTGGAACCAGGGCGTTTTCATTGAAATGAAAATCATACAATGCAAAACCATACAAATTCCAAACATGGGACATTTTGGATAAGTTTACAAATTCTTTAGACCGCTAATGTAATTATATTCAATACATTAATTTGTTGTTGACCTACAAAATCAGGATTGGTAATAAATTTTAAATACTGCAAGAAAATTTGTATGCAAGCACGTTCTTTTGTTTGTTATAAATGACAACAACAAAATTATGGATAAACATGTAAAAATTTAATTGACGTTATTTTGCAATACAGTTATTTATTTATCGTTATTCCGTACAAAGTTCATTCAGTTGAACGTTTTTCTTCTCTTTTAAAGATTAACTACCTCTTATGAAAGATGTCTTAGACATTTACATTCTTTTATATTCAATATTAAAAGTTGATAAAAATGTTAAATCTTAATAAATGATCATTTTGTATTCATACGATATGGTCTTACATTTTTGGGGTAACAGTTTTTTTGGAATTATTTTTTTGTTATAATAAAATTGTAAAACTAAAATATTGTACGCATGCCACTCTGATCAAATGTTAAAACATCCTGTTAATACATACAGATGTTAACACGATTACTGACCTACCTAATATTAATAATACCTAAGCACATAGTGCGAATATCAGTAACTAAGTAGCCTACTATTTTTAGTTATCGTATGCTCTGGTGTAAAATGTATATCATACTCCGTTGGACTAAAGAGTATCAATATGATAGGATATGACTACGATGAGATGTAGATGCGACTAAGGACGACTTTACGCAAAAATAATGGAACGTTCTTGGCTGACAAGTAAGATGACTTGTGTAGCTTTGTTATTGGCGACTGGCGTTAACGAAAATCACTAGCCTCATGAGCATGGATAGTAGGCTCCAGTTTTGGATCATCAAAATACGACTTTTCTTAGCAGTTTCTTAGGATTAAACCAATGACATTCTGAATGGAAGGAGAGCACTAAAACCCCACACACACATCTAAAATAAATTCTAGTAAACTTACGCAGTAGATTAATGTGATGCGTTCACAAATAAAATATAAACTGAGTTAAGATTATTTGTATGAGAAATTCCTATTATGACTAATCTTATTTTATCTCTAATTTTAAAAGCGTCGCGTCGTTTAAAAAAAGGAAGACAATATTATTGTAGAGATTTTCCTGAACAAAGAAGCATCGTTAACCCAATTACTACAGCAAACGGACCGAGACACGACCCTTGGGGCTCCGGACTGTCCTCTTAATCTGTCGATGGTGGTGATAAAGTATTTATAAGAGAACGTTATACCGCCTTTATAACTGTAGCAATATGATTAACACCTACTTGTAGATTAAAACTGTGTCATATTTTATATGACATCGCCACAAATAAATGTTACCTATAATATGCCCACTTAGTAGTTGTCCAAGTTCATCACTGAAGGTTTTAAAGTGATTTTTCATACTAAAATCTTTTGCAAAACCATATAACAGATTAAAACTATATCATATTTCATATAAAATCACCACAAATTAATAACACCTAAAATATGACTACATAGTAGTTGTCCAAGTTCATCACTGCAGGTTTTAAAGTGATTTTTCATACTAAAATCTTTTGCAAAACCATATAACAGATTAAAACTATATCATATTTCATATGAAATCACCACAAATTAATAACACCTAAAATATGCCTACATAGTAGCTGTCCAAGATTATCACTGCAGGTTTTAAAGTGATTTTTCAGATTACAATTGTTTGCAAAACAATATAACAGACAATTTGTATTGTGGTTGGGTTTGGTCGTTTTCATACCCAATACTATAATGACGTCACAAGCTTGTGAGGAATCCCCAACTTGTAAACTGTCATGTTACATTAAGTACATTCACTACTAACATATTTATATAAATATTTTTTTAATGTACATAGATACATACTTTTCTCAAAAGCATGGTAAGTAATATTAATTTGCTTGGCATGTAGGTAGAATTTCATTCACTTACTCTTTACAGTTGCAGTGTTTACTTGTAGTTCTCTAGAGAAGTGACGTCATCATACTACATAGTACTAATTAGCTCTTACACACCACACCATAACTTCGACTTGCTGTGGTCACAACTAGACTGTGCAACATGTCTAGACTTGATGAAGTACATTACCTGTGTTCCATAGTTGTTTATTTTAAAATTTAGCTTTAAATTACAATGATGTTAAAATTTCATACCCATTCATGAATCAAATTGATAGACAAAACATAGGCCTGCCCCTTTCAATTTAGATGAATCGCCTACCTAAAATATTGATTTTAGTAGGACAAAAATTTTTTTTGGGGTTTTTTTTTTTGTTTAAAGAAACATTTTTTGTGTTAATAAACAGTGATGGTAGTCTGCACAAAACTTACTAAAGTTTTAGGTGCTTTCGTTTAAAATATTGTTTACTAATTTGAAATAGCAGTTATGCTAAACGGCTGTAATGAAAATAGTTTACAATATATATAGTTTTAAACAGATGTTTTATTGAATGTATAGTAATTGATATACAACAATTGAATTATGGTTAGTACCAGATGCTGTATTGTTCATACCTGTTTCTTCCATAGAGAGATAACTGGCCGAACTGACAAAATGGGTTTGGATTGTTTCAATCTGTCCGTAATAGCTTCCATACTCTCTTTATCTTCGTCTTTTTATCACAAACTGTGGTGAGATAAACTTATTGTATGTTTCGTACATATTTAACTACAACCTATTATACAAGGAACATTAATTTACGTATTCAAAACCTAATTTATTTTACATTATTTCTGTACGCATATGGAAACATTGGAGCTCCAATCAAGCAATACAAAGTACAAATTTTTGTCATTTATTCAAATTATATTAAATTATTTACGCTAGTTGATTTTATTAAAATCGTTCAAACAAAGTTTACAGCTCTGACGGATAATTATTATAATCGAGATAACAAAAAATGTATATTGTACCTAACTGCAACTTTATGACTGTAAACTACGCTTTGTAACAAAGCTTGATTTATATCAGACAACATTATTGTGGCTACCTCACATGGCGGGGATTCCCCACAAGCCTGTGACGTCATTATGGCGCTGAGGAATGTAACGACCAATCTTAACAATACAACTACAATGTACAGTTGTAAACGGAATCAGCTTATGATAAAATTGTTTTGTAAAGAGAAATGTGAATAACAGTACAGTGAGGCTATATAAAACTAATTTTGTAAGAACAACTTATTATTCAGAATCTTTTATTTTGCAAAAAACCATTTTTTTTTGTTTCACTTCAATTTTAGTTATTCAACAAAAAGTTGTAAAACGCCTTGAAATTTAGATAAAATATTCTTGACACCAAAGATAACCTGACAGAGTAAATCAGTTTTAAAGGGGCTGTGAGCATATATTCTAATGCCACTTAATAATTACATTATTTTCATAAGGAAAAAATTTAAAATATATCGACAGTTTTGTCATATGTTTGTTGTTCTTTAATATTTATTTAGTTATTATTAAGATCATCTGGAGATTGTTTTTGTATTGTATTTACAAATAATTCATTTGGTAACATTTTATTCCTAAGATAAAAATTGTTAATCAATATAAAACTTCTTTATTTGACATGGTGGCAGCGGTTTAGATTAAAAAAAAAAATGCCAAAAAACAATAGATTATCAATCAGAGGAAACAAATCAAATCAATCATCAGAGACACATAATGTTCTAGAACCAAGACAGCAGCAAAATAGGACTACATCAATCATGTTTCAACCTCCTGAACCTTTTGATTCCAAATATCCAGAATTATGGGAAAAGTGGTTTAAGCGATTTGAAAGGTATAGAATTGCATCAGGACTGGACAATGAACCTCAAGTAAAACAAGTAAGCTGCTTGATTTACTGTATGGGGCCTGATTCTGAGGATATCTTATCAACAGCACACCTCTCAGAAGATGACAAAGCCTCATATGAATCGGTAACAGAAGCCTTTGACAACATATTTACTGGCAAAAGAAATGTCATATACGAACGAGCAAAGTTTAATTCAAGATCACAACAACCAGATGAATTATTTGATACATTTCTGGCAGACATAAGCTCAATGGCCGAACACTGTTCATTCAAGAACCTTAAAGCAGAACTAATACGTGATAGAATCGTAGTGGGTATAACTGATAAACGTTTATCGGCCCAATTACAAGAAGATTCAAATCTTACATTGGAAAAAGCAGTTCAAAAATGCAAACAAAAAGAGTCTATCAGCAAACAAGCAGCTGAACTAGAAATGATATGCCAAGGAAAACATGCAGAAGTTGACCGAATCAAATCAGACCAAAAACAAAGTGCAAGATTTATCAAAACCCATGATTTAAAGACAGCTAGGAAAGAATGTTGTTGGAACTGTGGAGGTCCAATGCACCCCAGGCACTTATGCCCTGCTAAAGATTTAGCATGCCATTACTGCCAAAAAATCGGTCACTTTGCCAAACATTGCAGAAGCAGATTATTAGAGACTAAAACAACGGACAACATGAAGAGACTCAACGAAATAAGACGTTTGGACAAGCCTGACAACACTGAAGCTTCAGTAGCATATTTAGGACCTGTGAATGCTTCATGCTATGACTCCAGTTCTTGGTATGTAGAAATATTTATCAATAACCAGTTAGTTAAAGCGAAACTTGATTCAGGCGCAGAAGTTACAGCCATTCCTTCAAATGTAATTCATGCAAAACTTATTAAATCTGACCGTATACTTAGGAATGCTGATCAGAGGGAACTAGATGTAAGAGGTATGTTTATAGCAGACATAGCTTACGATGGGAAAATGGTAAAAGAAAAGGTGTATGTTGTTGCAGGATTAAATGAACCTTTACTTGGAATTCCTGCGATTAAATCTTTAAATCTCATAACCCTCAGAAAACCTGATACTGCAGGACTTAACTCAATTACCTTAGACTCTGTATTAACTAGCCACCCTGAGCTTTTCATTGGTCTGGGTAGCATTCCAGGAGAATATAAGATTGAATTGAACGAAAACGCTCAACCGCACTCGGTTCGAGCTCCAAGAAACATATCAATTCCTTTACGTTCAAAAGTGGAGACAGAATTGAACAGAATGTTGGACTTAGGAGTGATAGAAAAAGTAGAGTCTCCAACTGACTGGTGTGCACCAATAGTACCAGTACTCAAGCCCAATGGTAGTCTACGTTTGTGTGTTGATTACACTGAACTTAATAGGAATGTTAAACGGCCAAAGATAATACTACCAGATGTAGAAGAAACACTAGGGCAAATTGGGCGCTCTAAAGTATTTTCAAAACTAGATGCCCAGTCAGGGTTTTGGCAGATAAAAATATCACCTGACACAGCTAAACTAACTTCTTTTATTACTCCATTCGGAAGATTTTATTTCAAGAGATTACCCTTTGGCATTACAAGCGCACCAGAGTTTTTCACTACACAGATGTTTAAACTTTTAAATGCTATCGATGGGGTATTATGTCACATGGATGACATACTTATACATGGCCGAACACAAGAGGAGCATGATTACCGGCTCACTCAAGTATTAGATCGCTTAAAAAACGCAAAGGTTGTACTGAACAAAGAAAAATGTTCTATTTCCCAAACATCTGTGAAGTTTCTTGGAAACCTGATCGACTGTGATGGTATCAAGGTCGATCCTGATCGTATACGAGCACTCGAGGAACTTCCCCCTCCTAAAGATATTGCGGGAGTTCGACGATTAAATGGTATGTTGAATCAACTGAACAAGTTCATTCCAAACTTAGCTGATAAAACTGAATCATTTCGTGAGCTTACTAGAAAGAATAGACAATTTTGTTGGACAAGTCAACATCAAGAAGCCCTTTCAGACATTATACAGGCCGTCAATGAATCAATATCTTTAACTAAGTATGATGTAAATGCTGAAGCTATTGTTATAGCCGATTCATCAGCATATGGATTGGGTGCAATGTTACTTCAGGTTGAAGATAAATCTCCCAAAGTAGTGATGTTTGCTTCAAGGACCTTACAGGACTGTGAAAGACGATATGCCCAGATAGAAAAGGAAGCTCTTGCATGTGCATGGGCCGCAGAAAAGTTTTCTAAGTTTTTAGTCGGAAAAAAATTTAGAATCCTAACAGACCACAAACCATTAGTTTCGCTCCTTGGAAGCAAAGACCTAGACACAATACCAGCTAGGATTCAGAGATTCAAAATGCGATTGATGAAATTTGACTACTCCATCGAACACATTCCCGGAAAAGAAATGTTTACAGCAGACACATTAAGCCGAGCGCCGATCCCAGATTCTACAGATGAGTTCACAAAAGAGGTAGAGGCACACATTAAGGTAATATCTTTAAACTTTCCAGCAACACAGTCAAGATTGGAACAAATAAAGAATGCCCAGATCCTGTGTGAAGAATGTCAGATGTTGGTGAAATACACAGAAAATGGATGGCCTAAATATAAGAAGGATGTGCCAGAGAGTATGAGAAAGTGGTATACCTTTAAAGACCACCTATCTATAATAGAAGACTTGATATGTTATAAAGAAAGAATTATTATCCCATTTGAACTTAGAAAAGATATCATTAATAAACTGCACGATGGTCATTTCGGGTCTACACGCACAGTCCTCCGAGCGAAACAATCTGTGTTTTGGCCAGGAATTACAACAGAGATACATAACTTGATTGAAAATTGTGACACTTGTGCTAAACACCAAAACCAAAAGTCAGAAAAAATGATTCAATCAGACACTCCTGACTATCCATGGCAAAGAATAGCAGTTGATTACTTTGACTTTGTGAAAGGCAAATACTTAGCTGTTGTGGACTATTATTCACGGTACTTGGAAATGATAAATGTGTCCACAATGACTGTAGATGAACTAATCAAGAAGATGAAAGCCTGTTTTGCTCGACATGGGATCCCTGAAATCGTAATTTCTGATTCTGGCTCACAGTTTACAAGCTCAGAATGGAGAGCCTTTGCAGCCGATTTTGGGTTTAAAACTATTTGTTGTAGTCCCTTACACCATCAGGCAAACGGTGAAGCTGAAAGAGCAGTCCAAACGCTTAAAAAGATGCTTACAAAGAACAAAGACCCCACTCTTGCATTACTGGAGTACAGGTCAACACCAGGTCCATCAGGGTACAGCCCTTCGGAATTGTTGATGGGAAGAAGACTAAGAACCCGACTACCGTCATTGACGAAAGATCTCAAGCCTAAAATGGTAGATCACAAGACATTTAGAGAATTGGACAAACTATATAGAGCAACTCAAGCAGATTACTTCAATAAACGGCATGGAGTGAGAGATGAAAACCAATTCACTATTGGATGCAACGTGTATATTCCTGATAGGAGAGAAGATGGGAAGATAGTTAATAAAGTAGCTCCAAGATCATACACAGTTAAGACAAACGAAGGCATGTTACGTCGCAACGGGGTAATGCTAAGACAACTACAACCCAAAACATCTGATGACCCTGGAACTGAGCCTAATTGTTTTTCCTCATTTGGTAGACAAATAAATCCACCAAGAAGAACATGTCTTTAAAAAAAGGGAAGAGAAGATGTCATATGTTTGTTGTTCTTTAATATTTATTTAGTTATTATTAAGATCATCTGGAGATTGTTTTTGTATTGTATTTACAAATAATTCATTTGGTAACATTTTATTCCTAAGATTAAAATTGTTAATCAATATAAAACTTCTTTATTTGACAAGTTTAATTTGTAATAATTTTTCAATGTAATGCGTTCCTTCTTAACTTACTTAAGAAAATAGTCGAACATCGTTTCTAACGTAGTATCTTATTTTACGACAGGTGCTGCTTTACTTTTGATTTCTCATTTATTTATATTTACTTTGTTTGAATTACCAATTTAAAATTATAATAAAAGGATATTTTGGCAGACAAGTACTGTATTTAGTTTAAGCATTATTCAAACAGTTCGTGCAAATATAAAACACAAAAAACATACCCTAGTAGTGGTTCTTGGTCTAATATCAACAAATGTATGTTTTCTACAAAGATTATTAATCCTTAGCTTTGAAATCATCCAACGACGCTACCAATATTCAAGCAGTGTTGTGTGATTGAAATAATAGCTTAAAAGCATTCTTAAGTTATAAACAGGTAATCACCACCATCGACACATTAAAGGACTATGTGAATCCCCAAGGGTTGTGTCTCGGTCCGTTTGTTGTACTAATTGGGTTAACGGGTTAACGGTGCTTTTGCAACAATACTAATTTCCTGTAAAATCCTACTCATGCTTTATAATGACTGCTAAATAGGCAATTCTTGTAGCTATGGTACTTATAGATTTAAATATTATGGTTTATTTTGGGTCGTATTTTATTTGAGAATTTTCCTGGTAATTTTATTTTTTCAATTGAACAAAATTGGAAAGGAATAAAAAAATCTACCAATATTTTATTACCAAAAACGTTGTGCTTTATATTTTCGCCTGGTACAAATAAACAGGCAAAATAATACTTTGAGAGTATATCTATGAAAATTAAATACTAAATTAAATTACTAAACACATTTTAGTTTATCAAATTTAAAAATTATTTATTTCGAATGTGAATCAATTTATCAATTTAGTCTACGTATAATCCAGACATGAACAAACAAGCATTGTGGAAAACCAAGTTAGAGAACACGGTTGCAACAAATATTTTTGTGTGCATCAATTGTATGCCTACAAATACAGTGTATGGTAATAAATAGTAAAAATATATAATACCACAACATAATAAGGTGAACAATAAGATATTGTTGTTTTACACAGACAAATTTAAGATTCCAGAACAACTAATATCCACCCAAGTCATGATTTATAGAAAGGTTTTTGTTGATCTTCAATCTGTGTATGTGACATCATTTCTGATCTTTTGTTTGACTCATGCACTTGGTAACAATAAAATAAACATGTAATGAATGCTGACACATCATTACACGACTTGCTATGCAACGCCTCTACTGTAGTCTTTGTGTCTGGGTAATGAATGTGGCCGACTACTAGACCCAAGGCTGATTAATCTTTCTCTTCTTACTTCATATAGGGGACAAAAAGTCTTTTTTTTTAATTTGAACAAACAAATTAATAAAGTGTGAAATTGTTTGGACATGTCATTAAAAAATACGAAGCAAAACACAATTTAAAAGTTATTAATGATCAATATTTGTATACTGTGTAACGAATAAATGAAATAAACATTGATAGTAACGTCTTTTAAAAGAAATAATACTGTACGTCTCTTTTTAACGCCTTTTTGTGGATCTCTTCACAACTAAATACTAGTCTTTGAATGGTTATTATTTGTTTATCCAAAATATTATGCAGACACACATAACCTAACTTTATATATCAAGTTGTTAATCCTTCTGATTGATCCTGGTATGTTGTTTTACCTTCGGATTTCATTTCTTACCCTCTTTTATAAGCCAAAGTACTAATGACAAGGAAATGGCTACATGTAGGGAAAACCAATGGATTCATATTTACATTCTATTTCTAAGTGATAATGTTTTATTATTATTGATTTTTGTTATGCAGCCGCGCCAACTAACAACATTGACTACATATACCTATAGGTATATATAGTCAATGCTAACACATAACACGCTCACCTGGCAACGTGGCTTGCATTTTTTCTTTTCTGTCAAAAGGGAACAACAATTTGTTCCGGAATTAAGTTAAATCAAAACCAAATATAAAAATTTACTAACCAATTTGTTGATTTGCAAAAAAAAACTGAAACTGTCATGTTATAATACAAGTGTGAGAATTTTGGGTTGAGGACCAAATTGCTTTTTCTTCAATTCCTGTTAAGCCCACACCATCTTTTAAACGAATAAATGAAATATTACCCATCCAATTGCAATCTAATGAATCTAATGCTCCTTTATCAATTACCGTGTTGATATTAGTTTTGTTCCAATGTTCTATTTTTTTACTGGAACAGGGAATACGCACATAGAGTTACGTAGAATATATGCTTTTAAGATTTGTAATAATAACTTTACATAATGAAATCACAAGCCTGTAATAATCCCTCATATGTGAGATGGCCAAGTTGACATCCTGACTGTACATTATAGCTATACACTGTTCGGTAGTAATAGGCTAAATTTGCTTTATACAACCAAACTTAAATACCGTTCATATTCACAAAACTGTATTTTTCAATTTATTACTTTTTTATTTATTTTATTTGCGTTATGGATTTATTTATTACTAAAAAATAACTATATATTTTAAATTATTAATTATATTAAGTCAGTAGGTGGTTAAGGAATCTACAATCATTATAAAACACCTAATTAATCATAAATTTGAAACGTTCACTAGAGATTCAGGGAATAAATAAAATATTGACTTAATCAATTAAAATACTTTATTCAGAAGATATTGGCCGGCTTTTAAACAAGCATTCAGCTTTTGAAGTGACTGTTTCTAACTAAACTAACCGTGCGATTTATTTACAAAGTTTATTTTTGTACCTACAAGTTTTCTTCCACTACCATTTTAAAAGGTTTCAAAGACTCAATTTACTTTAAATTTGCATGCTTTGCATTTTTTTTTCGTTTAATTAATCAAAGCTTCTGCATTTAAGCTAAAACTATTTCACCAATGTGTATTTTATTAATTATTTTATTTATATGTTTAGTTAACTAATATTATTTTAATACATGCCAAATTTATTTTTACTAATACACTACACTAAGTTGGGTTTGTAATGTTCATTGTTTATTGTATTGATCCTTAAAAACTAAAAAAATTGGAAATTATTCTTTGCTGAATTATTTGTTAATTCATAAAAGATATTCGTATACACGTTATAAATATTATTTTGAAAAGTAAAATTTATATTTCCATATGAAAAACTAGGGAATTATTCTCTACATTTATTACAGACGCATCTTTTAATTTGTGGAATAAACACAAGTTTCCATGCAAACATATGCAAATCCTGTGACAACGCTGGGTCAGACCCCGTCAATAATCCCCTTATCTAGCAGCTTCTGTGTTACTTTCGCATAGACCGTCTGTTTTTAAAAAATATATTGAAAACAAAATGAGTTATGTTTACAAATTCCCTTTGTATGTAATTGTAAGTCAAATTTTCCAGGTTTAAAAATTACTTTATACATTATACAGTCATGAACACATAGAGTACGTAACTTTTCAGATTATTAGTTATCATTCTTCAGGATTTTAATGACGTCACAAGCTTGTGAAGAATCCTTCATATATGAGTTAATAAAATCATCAACCTAAAATAATCTTAGAACAATTGGAAAAATCTCTTGTGTAATGATATGAATGGGCAGTGTCATGTGACTGTATAATAACTGCAATGTGAAAAGAGCCATGTTAAAATGCGAAATAATATTTTGTAGAGTTTTTTTTGTTAAACATGCTTAAATATTTTATGATATTAAAGTGTGTTATGTAAGTGTGATTTATATGTTGAAAATATTTTTGCTTATTCTTTATCCTAAAGATTATTTATTTTTTATTTTGATTGTAAGAAAATTATATATCAAACCCGTTAACAATGTGTGATTAGTATTTTCCATGTTTCTTGATGAAAATATATTTAACATATCATTGATCTTTATGTCTTTAACTGGCTAAAGAGCGAACTCTAACATATAGTAGGTTGCATGCCTATAAGCCAAAGACTTGATTCAGATTATCATCCTTTAAACAACTGGTTCGCTGTTAAGGTTTTTGGTGCCAATTTAATGATCTAATCAATATTTTCATCCTTATTTTATTAAGCTAAAAAATAATGTATTGACTTAGGTTTATGTCATGCATTGTTCGATATTTACTTTAAATTATGCAAGCACCAGCAATTTTATTAGTTACTACAGGGTTTATTAATAAAATCAAAGAACACAAAAATCAAAAACTTACAATAATTATGATTTGTTATATTTTAACATTATTGGGAATAAAATATCGTAGATTTTTTCAATGCATCTTAGCATTGATTTTAGTCTAAGATTATACTCACAAACAACGGATATTGTATCAATAAAAGTAAATTCGATATCTTACATCTATATAGGGGTTAGCTAAATATAAAAACACATAAAAAAAATATCTACCAAGCTACTTCAATGCGGTTATACAAAGCATAATAATCATTAAAATCTCCAAATCAAAAGTTCAGTTTTAAAGTTACAATGTTGAAAGCAAAAAGAATGTAGTGTGTAAAGGATTAAATAATGTTTTTTATCTAAATTACTATTTTCTTCCACACAATAAGCCTTAATAAGAATTAAATGCACCAGAAGAACGGATTTACCTGATAACGTCTCCGAGAAGAAAACAACTGACCTTGTTGCCTTTGCTAAATCTAGCATCGTTGTATCTTTTCCTCCATAATAATTCTTGCTTGATATTAAATACTAACGCACGTTATTTCATTTGGTAGAAATATAATTTCAATACGAAGAGAATCGTGTTACTTGAAACGTTATTTTGTATTAATGTATTATCTATTGCATGATGCAAACAAAATTTTTTTGTATTTAATTACCCTCTGATCTAAAATTCAAACTAGTTATAAACATGCATATTTTTTATTTTATTCTTTTAATACATGGAATTATCATCAGTTGCTGGACAACACGTAAGTTTAGACATTACAATGCCGGACACACCAGGGGGCGTCTCTACTGCGACGAACTGTCCCTAAGGTGGGTCACGTGATGTCCTCTAATTCGTACTTCTCTCCAAGGAAATGTGAACCAGACATTAATCAAGCTGCTTAGCTTGTTAGTATTACAACAGTGTCCTTTAGCTCATTCCTATCTCTGAAAGTTCACCTTTCATATAATTCCAACAGTTTTATTAGTCCAAATGAGAGATTAAACAGCTTAACTTAAATGTCTAGTTTAACCAAAAGTCTTATTTTTGCCTACTTTTGGGGGCATATAAAAAATTAAGTAGGTCATAACAGAATTTTAGTCTTCAAATAGTACAAATAGACATATTCATTGGAAATAAAGTCTCGTTCAAAATAAAACTGTAATTAACGTATCTTTTACCAACACCCGGAGAGCAGTTTTCTAGTGTTATGAACGTTTTTTTACCTTGTATTTATAAACTTCAAATAAATTTATTTTTCAACTGAATTTGAAGAATATGTGAGGTGTGCTAACCTGGAAAAGATAATTAAACAGCTATACTCTCATGCTGATAGCTTAACTTAGTTAAGTAAATTCTGTGCCTCATAACCTCTTTATATCTCATGTTAGCAGCTCATGTTCCAAGGAGAGTATTTATTTTGCATTTCATATTCATTATCTAAATTAATACTAATTATTTATTCGTGTTGAATATTGCTGTCCATAATAAAGTAAAAGTAATATTCCAGTTACAGGATTCTTCTTCATTTACTATTTACTCATATTATCAGATCCAAAAAATAATGAGGAACAGTTATAAACAAATCAAATGGCATTGAATTCCGATTCTCAATCATTTTAATCTGTGGATTGGAGCACTCCGTGATCTCGATGTAGAGTATTATAAGGTCATTGATCAAACCAACAGCATACTATAATGTAAGTTCCTCATCAATAACAATAAATAGTTCCCTATAATGATTATGACGAGAAATACGACTTTAGATCAATCATTTACAATTTATAAATGTAAGGTCAGTTAATAATTTGAATGGACCTAGAGTTTGCATAGCAATGTAATAAGCAGAGTTAGTTATATTTTCTATGTATTTTAAACAAAAATACACACTTTTTGTGGTAAGTTATCAGTTAGTATAACTTTAGACATTTTCAGGCCAATGATTTTGAAACCAACATTGTTGCAATGTGGAGAACATAGGATCCATTATGATGTTGAACACTACTTCCCTTGCTAGAGCATTTAATATTATCTAGACCAGTTATGGACTTTGCAGCCCCGCTGTTATACCTCCAAACACATTTGTGAGAAGTATCTCTATTCAAGTTAAGTATTTTACATATGCAATATAAAAATAGAATCAAACTTAGCTACAATGTCTGAAATTATTTCACATATAAAATCTTCACCAATGTGTATTACATGTAAGTTTAGACATTACAATGCCGGGCACACCAGGGGGCGTCTCTACTGCGACGAACTGTCCCTGAGGTGGGTCACGTGATGTCTTCTAATTTGTCCTTCCCTCCAAGGAAATGTGAACCAGACAGTAATCAACGGGTTACTTAGCCTGTTAGTATTCCGCTGATGCCACTCAGTTCATTATTGTCCCGACTAATTTAGTTTGCTTTTGTGAGATAATATTTATATTTATTAGGAGATCAAACAAATTTGAGTTTTAGTAAGGTTCAAGCTGGATAAACTAAAAAAATTAAGAGTTAACATAGCTTACGCTTTATTACTAACAAAACCACTCTTCCATAGTATTTATTGTTTATATTGTATTTCAGCATAAAACAACATTTCTCAACATGGTTTTGCGTAAATTTTATCCAATGATATGTCAAATGTAAAATCAAAATGATGCTTTCTACATTTAATGTTTTTTGTTTATTTGGAATATGGTATTCTACAATTCGTATCCATTAAGCAGCGGAACTTGATTGCCATTTGTAGCAAGTGTGATTTTATGTAACAAAATTCTTTAAAATACAAAATTGGAACCAACACATGTTTTAGAAGTAAATCAATATAATTTATAGCTGGTGTCAATTTGTCAATAATATGAACCAGAATATCTGCAATCAAACAGTATTTCAATGTGACATATAATCTTAGGGGATCGAGCTGGTGTAGTGGTTAGACCGCGGGGCTTCGGTCCCTGGTTCAGATCCTGCCTTATCACCTATGAATTTTATCAAAAATATAATGCTGCAACCCCTAGTTCTAGCCTAATCTGATGTGAAAACAATCCTGGGATCGTGCCAAGCGTCCTAGGACAAAAAAAACATCATTTGATAATCTTATTGCGGAAATAACTTGCCTCCTTTATTCGGTGTAATTGAGACACATAAACGGTCTTGTAGGTTAAGTTTGATATTTACTTAAAGCTTCTTAATATTTGCTTCTTTTAAAGTAGGTGCAAGTTAATTTTCAGCTACCCTCATGGTTATTTGGAATTGAAACGTTTTATGCGCTATTTTGTTATTAGTGGGCCGATTTTGGCTTTCTTTATGCCAATTTTTATGTTTCATCAATACATGTACAGATTTTGGGCCAAATAGTTAATTTTTATGGGCAAAGATTTTACACTATTACAAATTACAAATGGTCATATTTATAAAAAAAACTAAATAATAAATAAATTGTATCTAGCTAGTTACGACTATTATTTGATAATATGCTAGGATTAGAAAATGTTTTACTATCTTTAAAGGGAACACACAAAAGCAAAATACGTAGTACAATTGGTCGTGAAGTGTCCCTAGTAGGTGTACTGAAGAATCTATGTAATTTATCTGACAATTTCCGCAAACATTGCATCTTTTGTTCTGCCAAACCCGAGATAATCTACTGCCTTATTGTGAATGTTCATCCTTTCATGCACGGCTTCGCCACACCATGATTCATTGTTCAGGTATTGAATTTTTTATAAATACGATTGGTATAGTGACCAATTGTACTACGTATTTTGCTTTTGTGTGTTCCCTTTAAAGATAGTAAAACATTTTCTAATTCTAGAGTATTATCAAATAATAGTCGTAACTAGCTAGATACAATTTATTTAAATCATATTAAGTAAGTACACTATCAACAAAGGCAACATGAGCACATACATTGATTATTAAAAACATCTTTTACGTATTATTAAATGTTATAATTCTATATTCTTTGTAAAAAATTATCTTATTCAATGAACGAATAAACATCACAGAATAAAACTCACACATAGATCATTGCAAGAATAATTCTACTTTAAAATGAAGATTCCATGATAGTAAAGATTAAAATATTCAAATAATTAAATATGTAGTTTACATAAAGATTCCACGATAAGTTGTACTAAATAATCATCAAAGCCCCTAACTTTATGTAAAAACTGTTCCTCAGGTGCTCAAAGAAAACGTTTGTAAACAAATTGTACTTTGAAATTGATCGCTCAATTGGATGGAGTGAAAACAGTAACTTCAAAAGACGTGAATTACTCATCTTTCCATTGGCTGAATTGAGTCTTAGGAAGATAGAGCTGATTGACATATTGTTTTGGCCAAATAACTAGTCAATGTTCCAAATATATCAGATTTATTAAGCACTTCAAACAAAATCATTAGTTAGGACTAGAGCATTCTATTTCTTCTTTATATTACAGGTTTGCAAGTATTGAAATTATTTCTTATCATTTTTCACAAAAAACTACATAAATATATTCTGCAAAAAAGTAATCGCTCAGTGCATATTTTTGAGACGGAATTTCTTCTTCATAAAGCTAAAGAAAACTTGCTGAGTTAATCAGCCTTGGGTCTAGTAGTCAGCCACATTCATTACCCAGACACAAAGACTACAGTAGAGGCGTTGCATAGCAAGTCGTGTAATGATGTGTCAGCATTCATTACATGTGTCTTTTATTGTTACCAAATGCATGTATCAAACAAAAGATCAGAAATTATAGTGGCATATGTACAAGGAAGTTGTTAACAACCATTGCTAACAATGGTCATGATGTGAGCAGCAAGTAATTATTCCAGGATTGTATACAAATGTTTCATGTCATGAATCAAATTGGAACCAAATGTAATCATATAGTGATTCATGTTGAAAATATATGAATACCTTACTTATCAGTAACGGTATACATACATTTAATACGCATATCATATAATAAGTATACAGAATATGCATAATTATTTCCATTACACGTATACTAAACCATATGCTATAGTAAATATTAATAATCCCATAATTGAAAAGCAATACTTAGAAATACACAAATTCTGTATTTTTCATCAATCATTTTAGCCTCTGGATTGCTTATATATTAATTGATATTATAAGGCCTTACCTTAGCAATCCTGTTTTTTTATCCGAAATTAATTTCGGGCCCGAAGGTCCATCATATTTATGAAAATTTGGTCTACTAGATCCCGACTGATGATGGACCTTCGGGCCCGAAATTAATTTCGGATCAAAAAAAAAAGATTGCTAAGGTAAGGCCTTATAATATCAATTTCTGTATTTTTTTCTGTTTAGGTTTTTGAAGCAATCCTTAGTTTGTTTCGAAATATAATTTACTAGACTAATACTTCAATAAGAGTATTATTATGAATGATAGGTAATAACTATATCAATAAATGTTTTCATTTTCATTTCAATTCTTAGATCCATTAATTTCTAGAGCACTCAACTAAAAGTCGGCTTTATACCAAGCATAAAAGGGTAGTTTTGCTTATTAAAACTTTTGACTAGCTGGAGAAACCTAGCTTATAACTTCATATAACCCAGATAACTTCAACTTTGCTTAAGTAGTTTCCTATATACAAAACGTGTATCATGATAAATTGTGTTTGTCTTGTTTTTAAAACCCGGACAACTAGTTAATGATTTTACCAATTGAAAACGTGGCAAATGGTACAAATTCGCAAACAATATATTAAGTATATCTTGAAAAAGATTGGGTAATGATTATTTTAACAAAATCAGAAATTTTTAAAACTTTAACCATAGGGTAATGTGTTTACTTTCAAAAATAATATTCCGAGATAAATTTGATCATATATTATTACAAATATAATATGCAAACACATGTTATACATACATGTTAACATTGCTCTAACCACGCGTTGGCTATTTGTATCAAGTATATGTACTCATTTTTATAAATATCTTGAACAAATAACATTACTTAACCGAATCAAACTTATCCACACTTAAACTTGCAATCCAATTCAGTAAATATCCTACACACTCTAAAAAAATGAAAATACCCTCTTCAAAATATCATACTGTAAATTGTTTTAACTTCTCCTTCCGTTAACGTTTGCTATTCAAATGTTTTTTATCATAGTAACTAAATTCAAATTAATCCCATGGTTTGTATTTGGAAAAACAAGAAAATAACACTTGTCTCAAGAGGAAAATAAAAGAAAACTTCGTTTACTTGATTACTAAGAAAAGTGGACCTGAGCGGCAGTCCTTGGAGATGTTAGGCTATTCCCCCTGTAAACTGAACTTGTTAAAAGAAATGTTTTCATTTTATGATGTTTTTATAAAAATATAAATACATGTTACAGATCATAGAAATTTTTTTACCATTAATTTAGTCTCTAGCTAAAATTTACTTTTCTTGAAGATATTGTGGTGGCATAAAATTAACAAAAAACGTTTTACTTTTGCCTACATATTCGTAGAATAAAGTATTTATCTTTCTAATGAACTCTTAAATAATTTCTTTAACATATATTGCTATATTGTTTCAAAAACTCCTCAAGTATTTTAGATACCAGGAGAAGAATATAATTACATCTTTACAGGCAATATTATGTGTATAATGTATGATTGTCGAGCAATAGATTATCTGTTAGCTGTATGACAATGTAGTTAGTTGTATCATTGAGTTTGGTCGTTATCATTCCTCAGCGCCATAATGACGTCACAGACTTGTGGGGAATCCCCGCCATGTGAGGTAGCCACAATAATGTTGTCTGGTATAAATCAAGCTTTGTTACAAACCCGACTACAAACCTACTGCAATCTAGTTAGCAGTAGTAGGTTTCATTTGCTAGAAAATATTAAATTTACTGTTTTTGTAATTTTCTTATTGCTTAATGTTTTATCTATAGCCGCATCATCGTATTAGTTTACATTAAGGTTAGGTTTACTTTTGGATTAGGTTATATATTTTAAAAGTTTCAGGGAGATTGTTTTAAAATAGGTAAACTGCATTTTTGCATCCAACACTAAACTTGATTTCACTTTATAGTGTGCAAAAATATGTTTCATTTGATTTTAATGTGGACAACCTTCAAACCGATGTGTGCTATTGACTTTCTTCAGTGTAAAAAACACAAATTTAAAACACAGAAAACATTTAAAACTGAGCTAACAAAACCTTCAAACAAATAATACTAAGATATGATAGTTATTTATTTTTCATGAGTTCAAGTTTTTTTCCAATTTATTCGAAATGTTTTTAAACACATTGGGTTATAATAGACGATGGAAGGAGCTTGAAACCTATTACGGTCTGACTGAAGCAATCCATTTTTGCTGCTCTCTTAAGCAGTCAATTGTCTACTAATGGAAGATATAGTGTCTACAACACATTAAATACAATACTCTCATACTATACCTTAAGTGTAAGTAAATATGCAATTAGTTCAAAATATCTATAATATCTATATACTTTTAAAATTGAGTGAAATAAGCTGGTTAAACAATTGATTACCCTAAACTATTGATAAACAAATCAATAGACCGAGTTTTTCATAAATATTGATTAATTCTATCCAATGTTTACTAATAAACATACTTACGCTATAGCGAATATATACAAAGTATATATACAAATGATTATGACTCATACAAGCTGTATTTACTTCATCATGTTCAGACAAGTTCACAGACTAGTTGTGACCACAGCAGGTTAGAGTTATAAGATCTAATTTGTACAATGTAGTATGATTACGCCACTCTCTCTCTCGAGAACTAAACACTACAACTGTACACGTTAGTTTTAATCACGTATAGAACAATCATCATTTTGTTTGAACTTCAATTTTAATGCTTGAATAACGGAACTAAATTTGTTTAAATAACTTCTTGATCAGCATTGTACGTGTTATTAAATTTACGGAAAGTAAATAAAAGAAACGTCTTATAACACTTAAAACATATATTTACGCTTATACTGTTACTCACAAGACGGTAAATATACAAAAAAGATGGTAAGTGGTGATCGATTTCGATTGGACACTCCAATCATCATCAGACCCAATAGGCGAATGACTATTCGTATGTCTCATTCGCCTATTGGGTCTGATGATGATTCCCATCCAATCGAAATCGATCACCACTTACCATCTTTATTGTATATTTACTGTCTTGTGAGTAACAGTATAAGCGTAAATGTATGTGTTAAGTGTTAAAAGACGTTTCTTTTATTTACTTTCCGTAAATTTGTTTATATAATATGTTTTCTATTTTGTATGGTAATAGGAAGAGTCTGCACAATTAATTAGCTTGGGTTAGTATAATTTATGTAGCCTACACTTTCGCGATTGAAATATCGAAAACTGGTTTAACTCAATGATTTGACTGTAATTAACCAAATACTCCAGCTCCTGGGAACGAAAGGTACGGAATTATAAGAGCCAAGAACAAGACGAAATGTTTACAAGAAAAATTAATGGTCTGTCCTGTTGGAGGACCGAGGCAAGACCCCTGACTCAGGAAAGTATTCTTGACGATCACATCCAGTGGCTTGAAGAAAATTTTGGATGGCCTTAATTATTTATGTTTATAATTTATTTTCACTATAAAGACCCAACTAAATACAGAATATTTAACCTTTAATAAATGAAAATGCAAGTTTAAGAAAGAAATTAAAATAAAGTACCAAGAGTAATCAACTAGATATTTTAGTAATAAGTGTTTAGTTTTGACAAACTAATAAGCTACAACAAAAAGGATTATTACGTGATAAACAAAGTGTTTATTTCTAAGGTTATACCAGTCCATAAAAAGGGGCCTAAAAATGTTATTGCTAACTATATGCCTATATCTATTATCCCTGCAGTGTCGAAGGTCTTGGAACATCTCGTACATCGTAGATTTTCTCAGTATCTTGAGGATAGTAACCTTTTAGCAAGTAGTCAGTTTGGCTTTAGGCCCAAACACAGCACTGTCCAAGCAACCCAGGCACTGATATCAAATTGCTTTCAAAGTTTAGAGGCCAAAAGTGGCATAGTGTTTAGATCGTACGACATGTCTAAGGCCTTTGACACAGTGGCTCATGATCTCCTTGTGGATAAGCTTTCTTGCTATAACCTTGATGCAGTTTTGGTTAAGTTCTTTCAATCTTATCTAAGTGACAGATGGCAAAAAGTCTATCTAAACGGCACTTATTCTAGCCCTGTTCGAGTGCCCCACGGAGTGCCCCAAGGCTCTATATTGGGCCCTACCCTGTTTATACTGTATATAAATGACTTACCTTGTAATATTAATGACTTATCTGTAAAAAGCTTTCTTTTTGCTGATGACTTGGCCTTGTGTGTACGGGGTAACTCTTTGAATGACGTTACAGATACATTGGATACAAAATCTGCTGTTATTAATGACTGGTGTAATGCAAACAAGTTATGTCTTAATGCTGATAAGACTCAAGACCTAACTATTAGTCTTAGCAGTAATGGTAATGATGTAAACACTCTGAAGTTTTTGGGTTTTCACTTGCAGTCAAACTTGAAGTGGTTTTCACATGTAGATTTTGTAGCTTCTAAGATTGTAAAAGGCATATTTATGATAAGAGCACTTAGATCCACTGTTTCAGTTGATATCCTTATTTGTATATATTATGGCCACATTCATAGCTATTTGTCCTATGGTACCTCACTGTGGGCCACGGTTTTTATGCTAACAGGTTGCTCTTTACTTTACAAAAGAAGGCGGTGAGGTTAATTTGTAGTGTGAATAGAAGAACACATTGTAAGCCCCTTTTTATGGGTCTTAACATTCTCACATTTCCATCTTTGTATGTTTTGGCAAGTTTGTTATATGTAAAAGAAAACATTTCTCACTTTGAAAAGATATCTGATGTGCACAACTACTGTACTAGATCAAAAGATAATCTGTCTACACTAAGGCATAAGTATACAGCCACTCAAAATAGTTTTGAGTACCAAGGTGTTAAAATGTACAATTTCTTGCCTGCATCCATCAAAAACCTGTGTGTTTTAAAATTCAAACATGCTATAAAAACTACTCTAACCCAGGCTTGCCTGTATAAACATGAAGAGTACTTTGGTTTAGAGTTTTAGATATTTTAGTTGCCAGAGCCATCTTGATTGTTTTGTTTTTATTTTGACGATTGTCATGAACTTTGTACATAGTTTTAACGACAATAAATCATTTCATTTCATTTCATTTCATTTGAAATAACCAGTTTCTTTCATTTTGTTTATTTTAATTTATTTGACTTTTTTAACTGTTTTCAAATAAGTATAGGAAAGGTTATTGTCCTACACGATGGACACGAAGAGTCTTAACATTATTTTAAAAATAATATTATTTTTCTCATGGCTACCGAATGTATATTATCGTACGTTGTATATAACGTGTTATAGGCCTATAGTTCATCGCTGAAACCTGAACTGGTTTAGGTGTGTGTTGTGGGTTATCTAGACTATCTTGGACGCTTCGGGTTAAGTATTGATTTTGGTTTTATGTTTTTTATGTCTCCACTTTTTGAATTTTGTTGCATTATTTAGGAGTGTTTGTGTAATACTAATGTGTGTAGAAAATGTCTAGGTTAAAAAGGCTGATTTGGGCAGATGTAGATGTTATATAAACATAAATAGAAAAATTAACAATAGTACCCTTTTTTTAATTATTTTTTAAGGACTAATGCATTTTGACTCTTTGATCATGGTCAAAGCCACAATATTACTATATCTAAATATGTAAAAAAAATACAATCATATATTCAAATTTTTTTGTAATTGAATTTTTCTTGTGTTGAAAAAATATGTAATTTAGAAAATCGTTAAGCTAATGGTTTTATTTATTTATTTTTTTCTTAATTCATTGATCTTTTCATAAATTGGGTTTAAATTTTGTGGTTGCATTATTTTTAGGTTGGTGGTGTCATTGTTTCTTCTTCCTAGATATATATGTAATTCTTCTTTTACATTAATGCTTTCTCCTTTTCGCCCATACTCTAAAATTTGGACACTCTTTAATTGTTCCATAATTATGGTTATGTGATCAAATTTGTTAGGCGTACATCGATTTTCGAGTTGTTATGTTGTTGGAATTTACTGCTTGAATATGCTCTTTGAATCTGCAAAATATTGTAAAATATAATAATATCGTATATCAAATAATAAGCCACAGAAATAATTCTATAATTAACCCTTAAAAATGTTACACCGGTTCCTTTTATATTACATGAATGCTATAAATTGCAATAAGGTGTCCTATAATTTGATAGAAAGTGAAAAGTAAATGTTTTTCCAGTTGAAGCTGAGGAATTCTACATATTTTGGTGCAGAGTTGGGACAGCATGACAGGGATGATAAATGAGTTTCGAAACATTTCGCGAGAAATACTTTTAATTAGTAAATATTTATTTGAAAGCGCAATTGAATTTGTTTAAGAGTTAAATATCACTGTTTGGTCAACATTCATTGTATCATTGAAAGTAAATTTTCCTTCGATTCTCAGTTGTATTGACTACGGAAAATATTTAGACATTTAAATATGCAAAAAATAATAAGCATTCCTCCTGAACAGATATTAATGATACATGTTGTTTAGTATCCTAATTCATAACAATATTTTGTATACCCTTAATATTTGTAGAAATAATGATTTTGTTTCTTATATTAAATTACCTTGTAATTGGTTTAAACTCTAACATCGTTTACTTGTCCGTACGACGTCATTAAGAGTGTAACTTATTATTTAATATATAAAAAATTATAGTGGAAATATCTAGTAATACAAATCATTAAGTAATTTATTTTACCAGATTCACATCAGTGCATTTAGCCAATTACAGTAATAAATAAAATCATAATGAGACGGGTTCTTTGTAATCTGCCTATGAATAGTAAAATAAATCGTCAAACATTTGCATCACTCACTCTCGAATCTATGAGTATACGCTAATATTTGGTGCTCGTATAAATAAGTAACACGCATTCATTGAAAACCTAACAACTCACAAATAAGAGGATTCAAATTAATTTAATTAACTCGTAACTAAGAGAACAAGGTGTGTGCAACGCACACATCCTGTTAAGAAAGTAAAGATAACAGAATTAGAACTAAAGTTTTCATACACTAATTATGGTAGGCATGAAGAT
The DNA here is from genome assembly GCF_028750875.1 of Macrosteles quadrilineatus. Lineage (NCBI taxonomy): Eukaryota > Metazoa > Arthropoda > Insecta > Hemiptera > Cicadellidae > Macrosteles > Macrosteles quadrilineatus. The sequence goes on along the minus strand of NW_026542601.1, from coordinate 12,634,929 downwards.
AAAGAAAATCAGATTTTAGTCCCATTGTTTATGTTTTAAATATTATGTTTGTCATTATAATATTTATTTAATTGAAGCGCGAAATAAAAGATCAAGTTTGAAAATTATTGTGGTAAATTTAGAATGTACTTAAAATACTTATGAATGTTTGCACACTATTACAGCTACTATAGTGCAGTGCAGTTATAAAATGACCCGGACATCACGCGTTAAAAAGCGAAACCATCTGGAAAGTGTTCCTTACACGTCCCTTAGCATTTCCTGAATATTCCCAAAAATTCCCACTTTGGCAAAATCCGCCATCTTGAAAAAAATGGCTGCCAATGCAGGTTTTTACTATAAAATTAATATCTCAAGAATGAAAATACTTAGAGAAGCCTAACTTTCACGAGTCTATTCTAATTTAACTATTATACAACATAAAAAATACTCTGTTCACTAACTATTGGGTAAAAACTCAAAATAAATGTAAATTATGTGTGGAAACAAACTTTTATTTAACAAATTATTTACCTATTTTAATAATACTCCTTTGGTAGTAGGTTTTTAAAATTGTTGTTCAAACAAAGGTTGTAGATCTCTAAAAGTCGTACAATATTCATGTATAACTGGTGTGTTTACTCAAATTATAATGCTATCCAGGGTGTCCTAACTGCGATGATAACTCGTACCTCCCGTTATGCCGACACCCGCCACCGGCCGGCCCTGGAAAGACGCACATGTTTACTTACTAGATATCAGTATATACAATCATGGCATTAAAGTACAGTTCTCTTTATTCTTTAATACACTTACATTTCCTAAAAGTTGGCATAAACTACTCATCTAGTAGTTATTACAAAAAAAAAAGCTTTTTTAAACAATATCAAGAGGTATTTTATAAAGTAGAATTTGAAATATTACCTTGCTATTAGTTCGACACATCGTCTGGGTTGATGTCATTTTTGGGAATTTTCAGGAAATGGTTAGGGACATGTAAGAAACACTTTCCAGAAGGTTTCGCTTTTTAACGCGGGATGTCCGGGTTCGGTCATAATTTTACGTAACTGCACTGCACTATAAGAATCTTAACATATAAAATATATTTTGGTTGACAATTTTTAATTACGTTTCAAGCCCAGTCTGAGTGTTAAAAATACGAAAATTGCATCTTCTTTATAAAAAAATTTTCTTTCAAAGTTCAGGTATAATAGTCAAAGTTCCCCAACATAAATGTATCAGATTTTACCAGTTTAGTTGCAAACCCTTTTTTAAATCCTTACTTCACCATTGTCCAATAAAATAATCACCTAATTGAACAACAAACCTAAAATAGACATGGTTAAAATTTAAATTTGTTCAAAAGACTTTTTCATAAATAGAATCCATTATTCCCTGTTATAAATACTTTATCACCACCATCGACAGATTAAGAGGACAGTCCGGAGCCCCAAGGGTCGTGTCTCGGTCCGTTTGCTGTAGTAATTGGGTTAACGATTCTTCTTTGTTCAAATCTCTGCAATAACATAATATTTTCTTTAAAGAATTTTCTACCATCGAGAATAATATATAATGCAAATACACATTAGCAATCATGTAATATAAAATATAAATTATTGTTTGATAAAAAATTCATAATAAAATGTCATTTGTGGATGCTCATGGATTATGGAACTCTTGACTTAGGTTCTTTAGTTTTAAATTGAATTGCACAGGTAAACTTACACTGAATTTTAAAGTTTAATCGTATGTCCTTTTATTTTTACATGTAAGTCATTTGGACGTCCATCTTTCTAGAGATTTTCTTCAGGCCTCATTGTTTAATTTGCATTCTGCACTTTTCTTCCGGAGCATACGGTAAATATTAAATATTATTAAAATGATCAGTGCATGGTAATCTTTTTGATTGTGTAAAAAGGTGTATTATTGTAACCAACCACGGTCTCAGAAAAGCATTTAGTTTGTATACACAATTTGTTTTACAAACTAATTTCATCAATAAAATAGAAGATTCAATTGACTGACCCCAAGAAAACCCATTCTTCTATTTGATTTTAAAATTGTCTATATGTTTTAAGGACTTCAACAACAATATAAGGATTCAAAATGAAATCTGCTAAAGAATCTGGCATTAATAAATCAAAATATGCTTTTTAAATAGAACAAGAAAAGAAACAGTTTTCTGAAACACATTGTACTCTGTTCAATATAAATTAACATAAACTATATTTATATAAAGAAATTCTTTTGCGATACATTAACCTCCTAATCCAAAACCTCACTTCTTCAGATGTGGTAATGTTTATGTATACTTGTTTGGTTTAATGTAACCGCATAAGAAACATTATTTTATAAATTATATTTCTATTGGTAATCCTTACAAACCTATTTACCAATTCGTTAAATAAATTGGCTAATTTTTTTTATTGCCTATGTGATCAGGAAAAAAATGGTTTAAGCATGATAATTATTTTATTTTAAGGCGCACTCAGTAAGAAAGAAAAAAATGAATGCTGACACATGATTACACGGCTTGCTATGTGACGCCTCTACTGTAGTCTTTGTGTCTGGGTAATGAATGTGGCCGTAGACCCAAGGCTGATTAACTCTGCAAGTCTTCTCAAACCTCTTTCAAAAGAGTACAACCACACCAGTCTGAACATGATAGATAAATATGATAGATGACAACAAATTTTGGTTTTGCTCCCTGTATACACGGTGGCCCGGAACTCTCTACCAATATTTTAGGGCAATGTTACTGGGTAAGAAACATATCTAAATATCATATTTAAATTGTCCAGAAGTCCTTAGTTACCCACCGTTTATTTTTTTTTTACGGTTAAAATGCGAATTGAAACTATGCGGATCATTTAGGACCACTAAACAAATCATTTCAAAAATTATGAAAAATTTCCAAATTCACAAAACACAATGGCGGCGATAAATAAAATGTTTGTAAAATAAACGGTTTTTGAGTTATATAAGAAACTAAATTGTAAATGGCTGCCAATTTGTTATATGAGTTTGGAAAATTGTCGTAATTTTTTTGTAGTTTTGTATAGTTGTCACAATCAATAAACTTAAAAAATCAATATGGTGGCTGTGTGAGTAACTAAGGACTTCCGGACAGTTTAAATATTAAATTTAGATATGTTTCTTACGCAGGATCAATGCCTCAAAATATTTGTAGAGATTTCCGGGACACCGTAATAGGTCTCCTTAAAAAAACTCATAACATAAAAAAAATTAAAAGCTTAAAGTTTTATATGTGAACGAAAATAAGTTTAATTGTAAAACTATGATACTTTTCATTATAATAATTCACATACGTACAGTTAAAAATAGCTTTGACTCTTTTCAATGAATGACCCTGCCTTAATGATAAATCTTACCACACAAAGTACAACTTAAGCTTTACAACTTGAATTGGGAAAATAGCCAGAACAACATCGTAATTGTATCATGGTAAAATCTGATACCTGCCAAGAAATCTTTGAATTGTCAATAACTTATTACTTTTATTCCTAGCATATCATTTCATACACTAAAGAAACGTTTTTGGGGGATGTAAGTATTGATTGGCTATTGAACAGTATTAGTTATACATTTTATTACTATACAAATTACAACGTACCCGGATTGATACAAAGCATTAATGACCGAATATACTCCCTTATTACTTTATCACACATATGGATCGACTAAATACAGTTTTGAAGTATTTTTCTACTAGGTTTATGTATAGAACGTGACAATGTTTACTATTCGTTTATTTAAATTTAACAAAATTTAAAACTGTGTTGAAAAGTATGTAAGCTCCAGTATTTTTTGTAAGGTATCCCTAGAGAATAGCACGATTTATTGTGAAATATACATTACAAAAAATATACGTTTAGTTGCCAATCCTCTCAAACTTTTCAACATGGTACATATCTTAAAACACGCTTTACATGATACGTTTGTATAATTCTTCCCATATTAAATTGAATTTTAAAACTAACGCGTAAGAAATGGATTTAAAATAAGTATTTTTAATAAATGTTTCCTGGTGAGGCCGCATACTACAATGAAGCTTTATTTCTAACTCGTTTTAGTGCTCTTTGAAGACTACTTCTTTGTTGTATTGTTAAAAAATAAAGAACAATGCATTTAAAAAATTCATCTTATGAGATTCTCGGATACAATGAGCTAAGTAAATCTTTTTCAATCCAAACCAATTTATAAATTCATTTTTGAAACTTATTCAGCCTAATGATGAACCTCAAAGACATTTTCATGATTCATGTGTACACAAATATCCTTCTTTTGTATTAATATAAAGTTAATAGTTTTTTTACCTTCTAAATACTAAACAACGCCAGTTTTGTTCGCAAAACTAAATAAACATTTGAAGTGGTTGAGGTTTTCAAAAGATTTAAATAATTATGATATAATCACGTGAATAACGATTACAATTACCAAGTTTCTGAAATACAATTCAAAGTAATATAATATGTACCTTATAGTAATGTATCTTATCTTAAATAACTCTTACATAACAAGTAAGAGCTTTACTTGTGTCTATTATCAGAAATCGAGTCTTTCACCTTATTGATCTTGATAAGTTGTTTACTGTTTTCACAGTTTATAAATGCACGCTCAACGACTTACTGATTACCCTCTATAATTGTTCACCAACCTTAGGAAAAAATATTAGGTTGATAGTTTTGTCTAATCTATCTCATCATGTTCAAAGGATTATTTCAAAGAAACATCTAGAATCTTCCTTGTAATGCCACAGCCATACAATATTTCTTTTGGGTTTCCTTTAATTAATAAAAATATATACTCAACAAACCAATTTTGTTAAATTTATAAACCATATTTGTTAAAAAAAAATAATACATAGTAATATCATAGATAAATCACACTCCAATATGTAGTAACTATTTATATTGAATATCCCAAGCATATTAGTTTTTAAATTCACTAACAACAATAGTGTGTAAAAAACGCTAAAAAAACCAAATTTAGTTATTGTTTTTTGTGAAGTTTTAATAAAATAATTTAAACACTATTCTACTGTAAGTTAGCATTCTGGCAACGGAAAGAATTAAATTACGACCTCAAGTTTTCCTAACATAATTAAACTGCAAACAAGACTGCGGTGGGCAAATAAGGGTTTTTTCATACTCGTTATATAGAAAACAATCTTACCCGTGACTTGGATATGGACCTGTTATTGTAATCCATTTTTTTATATATTTTTTTTTATATTACAGTACTAAACAGTGCTTTTATCACGTATGTTTTAGTTAACGATAAGTATACTACATTGTACATTGTTGTAACTTAAAATCCACTTTTAATTTAAATTAGCACTACTTTATATCATGCTTAAGATGCTATTTCTACAAACAAACTATTGTTCACCAAGCATGGATAATGTTCGATATGTAGCAGATTTTGTTCATTCATTAAAAAAATTAATATTTTCTGTTATAAAATTGAACATACAAAAGAGTACGATACAATAAAGTAAAGTATTTAAACTAAGAGAAAGATTGTATCAATACTATGATTGGCTTAAAATAATAATTCTTTGGTAAAAATTGTTATTTTCGATCACAGAGCAATTTTTGTTTGATTAAACTAGATATATCAAAGCTACACTTGATGGGTTTTGTATTCTTTCAATACTTCAGTTTAACAATCAACGTCAATTATATTGACACATTAATGTAACGTTTCTGTAAAAAATGTAAATCTAACTACGGGGGAAATACTTAGATGTATTGAAGCCAATACGTCTATTTGGAATATATTTTAAATACGAAAAAAGTGTATAACAGATAAATAGTATTTTACTCATAATCTCTTTATAATTAGATAAACGAATCTTTTTAAGATTTATAAACGCTCCAAAACATTGCATTGAACATATATTTTTAATAATACAAGAGTAATAACTTTAAAAGTTGAGTTCATTGGTTGTGAAATAAAAAAAAATATCTGCATGAAGTAAAAAAAATAGAAAAACACAGTAAGTTACTTTCCCCAGATTTAACTGTAGGAGTCACTATTCCGCACGAAGGGGTGGTACAACTGGATAACTTAGTTGTATGTCTTGGCCAAAGTCACTGCTTGAATTTAAACAGGGTCGAAATGTTATCTTAGTGAAAGTATAATTAAACGATTTGAACATAATTAACTACTTTTGCTGATTTGATATATTTTAATTAGAACTTCACTCTGAACTCAATAACTCCCTAATAGAGGAGGGACCCCTAATCGTTTGTCTAGATTTTAAAATATGTAATGTTGTTTATATTTTTTTTTTCACACAGTTTAAAATTCTAAATACAGTACTTGGTTTGACGAGTATAACAAGGTAAAAAGTTTATTAAATAAATTGTCACATTACATTAGAGTGGTTTTATAAAAAAAGGCATTTTCTTAACCATGTATGCTAGAACAAAAATAAAAGTATATACAATCCGGCTTGTATTTGGTACCCTAACTTTACTCTTGTTTTATAAATGTATTAACAGATCTTTGTTGTAACAGATAGATAGTTTGCAAGTAGTTGTTCATTGAGCATACAATAATACAAAAAACCATTAATGTCAAACTAAAACTTATTTCAATACCATGAAAACTTGACTGAGTGTATTTTTAACATAAACCTAAAATAATCTTCATATTTACCTTAAATCAACCTCTAACTCCTTTCTCATAAATAACATCTTATCTAAAACATTTGAATGAATTATGACGAAATAAACTACTTTGTATATGCAAACTCTGAGAAATAAGCGCAACCGACTTTTCTTTGCCTTGTTAGAAGTTTGAATTAGCTCATAACAAAGTTCAGACTTACTTTATACAGTGTGTGCAAGCTGTACTTAAAGTATATGATTTTCATAATGTTAAGTTGGGAAAATAATTTGTTGTACACAAGGTGATATTTATTTACTGTGAAAAAATTACCTAGTTAGGCATATAGCAAAATTGATGATTTACTTTTATTCTGCAGCAAATATTAGAAGAAATACTTTTTTATTTTTTTATTTTACTGCTGTAGATGTTAAATCGATAAAATATTTTTTTAGCTACTCCAAACAACAGCAACAGTGATTTTTAATTTGTGAACAACATGTTAACTAAATAGCATAATACTTTTAAAGCGTTTAACAACGTACTTATATTTCTCACTTAGCTTCTATGTAACAATATTATAATGCATTATACTCTTTCTTCATTACATTCTTTAGTGGGTCGAAATAGCAGTGCTAAATTTCTTTCAACAACAAAATATCCTTATTAGCAGGTTAACAACCTCAACAGGTCAATCTTTACCATCCTCGGCACGTAAGTCCCTCAGGGTTGCAGTCTTGTTCTGCGCATTTTTGTAATCTAATTAACTATTATTTGATGCTGTCCTACGGAACGACCTATTATAAATATGAACTGTTCAACTGTATTCTTAAGAGAAACAACCAGTGATTTAGTTTTTAACCGACTTCCCCACTACCAACAAAGGAGGAGGTTCTCAATTTGTTTGTGGCGATGTTTTTTTTTCTATGTATGTTTACCAATTTCTCTGTGATTCTTTTACCGATCAGTGTGGTTCCACCACCAAAATAACCAGGAGAATTTCTATTTGGTACCTTATATATTATGTTTAAGTATAATATTTGTTTCGGTGAAATATTCTGAAAACCTTAAATATTCAACATTTGTTTTGTTTACATTTGTGCAGATTGTTTACATTTGTGCAGAGAAGGCAATAAATAATAATAACATTCCTACAGCTGTTAGTTGAAACCATTTAAATGAAGCTACAGACAATTCTTCATAAAACAGTTGCTTCACTGATCAATAAACTATTTCTTGCCATGGAGCCTTTGAATTACATTGAGAAAAATGCATTTTGTTTTGGTTACTATAAAAAATGTATTTTAACGTTTGACCTGATTTGTGTATACAGTAATTCTGTTATTAGTATTGAATATTCTGACTTACAAAAACATATATGTTTCAGTGAATAGCTGTATGATATTGACAAATAAAGGTGTATTGTGAAAACCAAAGCATTCGTAAAACAGGTCTAAATATAAATTAAATGCAATTATTCCTTACACGACCGAAGAAGTGTGACAGTGCATAATCGTCAATTGTCTTAAAAGTGATAAATATTTTAATTACTAAACATGCATTTGCAGATGTGGAATGTTTATTGGTATTCTCTACCCAGTTACTAGGCCTATATCATATCAATACTATTATGCCTGATTCGGAAAGTCCTAGGGGAAGATGATTTGCAATTTCGACTAGGCTATATCTTGATCAAACAAAACCACCTACATGACTAACACCACTTTTAGCTGAACCAATCTTTCATATACATATTTCATTTGCAGATGTGGAATGTTTATTAATATTCTCTACCCAGTTACTATATCATATCAATACTATTATGCCTGCTTTGGAAAGTCCTAGAGGAAGATGATTTGCAATTTTGACTAGGCTATATCTTGAGCAAACAAAACCCCCAACAATGTACACCTTAATTGCTTCCCTTATGTAGCCTACATGACTTACACCACTTTAAGCTGAACCAATCTTTTATATAATATTTTCCAAAGGTACTATACGTGTTAACGACCAATTTTCCACTTTTGAGGGATTTTTTAGTGCTGGTAGCTGAGGAATAACTTTCATTCTATAAGGCTTGAGACGTTACTGTATTTCTTTTTATAATGTAGAAGTACACCGATTGCAGGAAACGATGATGTCTGACATGTCAATGTATCTAGAAAAGACAATTAGTTTTTCATTAGGCCTAATGTAATGGACAACTCTTTCCTTCTTAAGGAATATCTAAAAATGTTTATTTTCATACCCATTGATTATGTAACCTGAACAGGTGACTCAAGCAGTTTTAAAATAATGATTGTTCTGTGGAACTTTTGATTGTGTCAAACAGTTTTGCTTATAAAAAATCCTCAAGTATTTAATATATAAAAACTTATACAGTCACTAAAAATCATGAAATAATTTATTTTTGTAAAAAAATACAACCGACTTCAAACGCTCTAAAAAGAATGAAATAATTTCAATAAAGTAAACTTTTGTATTAGGCATGCTCACGTATTTCAAGTCGGTGCGGCTTAAACTGCAAATATGATTGAAACTAAATATTGTGTGTGTATTTTGAAAATTAATAAATAGTAGCTGGATAACTTAACATAAATATATAAAAAAAACATACTGAACTGTTTTGTTTATATATTAAAGGAAATATCTTCTTGTATTTTATGTTTAGGCCTACTTCAGAATAAATGCATTATGAAAATAACACACACAAATGTTCTATATGAATGGGAAAATAATTTAGTTTGATATTATGATAGGGAAAAGAAGCTAGTTTAGTATTAAAACGTTACTTTTCAAATTAAAAAACATTTAAATGCGTTATACGATTTTTAAAGATAATCGTTAATACCACTCTAATGCCGATCTCTGATTACGGTAATAAAATAACACTTAACGCATAACTATGAAAAAGACATGCAGATTAACACCTTTAGTTATAGATAGTCACCTGCAATATGGACACCCTCTTTCAATTTTGTATCAAAAATCATCATAGAGCCGCGCCGACTTAAAATACGTGAGCATGCCTAATACAAAAGTTTACTTTATTGAAATTATTTCATTCTTTTTAGAGCGTTTGAAGTCGGTTGTATTTTTTTACAAAAATAAATTATAACAGTTAAATAATGAAGGTGCGATAACTGAGCTTGAAGTTTATAGAGTTTTTGTTTGATATAAATAATGATTGATATTTTTATTTGAGAATGTTCAGTTTAAACAAATATTAATTGATTAATTCTCTACTTGATTTCATTGTTGTTGTCACATTCTAAACTCCCTTATGAAATTAATCAGCTCATAGCAAACTAAATTAGTCGGGACAATAATGAACTGAGCGGCATCAGTGGAATACTAACAGGCTAAGTAACCCGTTGATTACTGTCTGGTTCACATTTCCTTGGAGGGAAGGACAAATTAGAAGACATCACGTGACCGTGGGGACCGAGTGGTGCAGTAGAGACGACAAAGTTACAGGAAACTTTTTAAATGCAACATCTTTTAGTAAAAATACCAACATTTGTTTCAGCTTGAATATGACTCAACCAAGATAGTACAATACGTTACTGATGAAAATATTTTTTTAAGAATTTGTCTAAGGGTGTATTTTATAATGAACTGTAATATGAATAAGTTTAATAGCAGTATGAAAATCCATTTTAGTCGTCACATGGAATATTTTGCAAAAAAATTTTTCTAATTTTACTTGAAGAATAGTAAATCAATACCACAAAGTTTCTTTTATTACAAACAAAACCTCTTATGACGTTTCTTTGTTAAACGTTACTGCCCTAAGCAATTCGAAAGAGAAGAAATATTTAGAAAAGGTTGTAACTAACAATCAATAAAATCAGCATAATATGGTTTACTAGCAGGGTAACCACGGGGCAGGGTCCTTCGTACGGGGTTGGAATATAAGTATAAAATTCTTATTGCAGTTATACTCAAGTTTTGCGTTTGCAATAAGGAAGGACACAGTTTGATAACATTTGTTTTTTTAAATTTACAGTATTCTATAGTATTACACATCTACCATTGTCATAATGTTCTACCACTTCACCTAAACAATAGAGAAAAATAAATTATCAACAATTCTCAAAATATCACAAATTATTCATGAAATGACAAACATAAACATAACTGTAAACAATCCTACTTTGACAGTTCTCATTGCGAATCACAGATTTTTGTTGCTCCTTAGTTCAAATTAGCTGTTTTCATAAATGCCAAAAAAATATAGTGCTGCACCCTGTTAGTAAATCTCAACTTTTTAATGCTTTTCCATATCATAGAACCAACTTTTTTTAGTTGAAACAGCTGACTAAATTCTTTAATTCCCTTTAAATATGAATACTCATAAGGTTAAAATGGGGAATTACAGAGCCACTGGGGCGGAGCCCGAAAGGATTTTTGAGATAAGAATATGCCTATATGTTAATCGGGAATGTAAGCTATCATCATGCCAAATTTCAGCCCAATCCGTCCAGTGGTTTATGCGTGATTGAACTTCAAACAAACAAACACACAAACTTTCACATTTATAATATTAGTAAGATTATGGATTAATACTTACCAAACTAACAAAAACTAACAAAATAGTCAAGTCATAAAAATACAAGTTATAACAAAATATTTGACTGCATAGCACAGTTTTCAATGATAAAAGCATTTTATATATATAATAAATAATTAACAGTTTACACACTGGTATCTATGTAATCATCAAAGTCCTAAACATTATGGAAACGAAGTCTTTCAAACACTGTTTAAATAGTTCTCAAAGAAAACGCAAACTTTAAATACTCAGTTACTCACTCAGTTCGTTAAATTGAACAGTTGCTTCAAAAGGGAATTGGTTGTTTGAAGACCAATGCCAGCTGAATTCAGTCGTTGTATTTTATGCACTATTGATTTTAGTCGAAAAGTCAATATTTGATTTCTTGACTGTAAAAGTTAAGCGTTTAAGAATCAAGTTTTGTGGATAATTAGGTACTTTTCCATAGTAAAAACATATGTTTATATAATTGTATAATTTACACAGTTATATCGTGTATACAATGTAGAAGCTTGCTCAAAATATACATTCGCGCTGAACAAAAAATATAAAATATTATTCCAAGAAAACTTATATATGAATAATCTTTGTAAAGAAAGATACTGTATTTTTACACAAACATTTACATTTTTTGTTTTCATAGGATATATAACAATAGACATTTAGGTCAACAAAATTTTTGTATCAAGTTTTTTTAAGTCAAAAATATTATCCAGATATATACAAAGTCTTGTGGATATTTGGATATTGAGGATGTTTTGATCAAATAATCCTTTTACTCAATACTTCTACATGATGTAATTTAATGTGTTAGATAAATAAGTACAGATTTCAACGTGCATTACACAGTAATGGACATACAACATTATTAGAATGATAACGGTAAATCTCAAAAAAATAAGTACACTGATTGTGTGTAATTTAAATAAATAAAGAAAGTTTAACCTTAGTTGGAGACAAATTAAAATAACCTTATATAAAAAGGAAGTCCTGTAAATATGAACATATTTCCGATTGATTTAAATTACGTAACAGACAGACAAGGTAAAGGCAACATAGAATTTGTTGAGACGCGAATTATACTCGTCCTCATGTCCAAAATTTGCCTATTGGATGAATTCTAATATTAAATGCGATTCCAAAATGTTAGAAGGACAAATAAAAATTGTAGAACTTAAAAAAAATCCAAAGAGTGTATGCAATGATGTTGTATTTACTGCCATAATAGTTGGCAAATATGTCTTCTTCTCCTTCTTGAGTAATTCGCCGACTATTTTAAAGTACAAAAAATGAAATTCACTGTACTATATCAGATCTCCTTTGAAATGTTTTCTGGGGCTGAGGCAAAGTACGATAACGCGTTATTTATAGCTATGTTCCTTTTTAACAGCGCTAAATAAAAATTATATTCTTGTAGCGAGTGATATTTTTTCACTGAAGCGTTGTTTACGTATCGATTAAAAGGTATTTTTAGTATTTTAAAGCTATAAATCTAAATGTATTCACGCTCTACCATCTTAAGGGGCCCACCAAAACCTTTTACGTGTAAATCAATAATCACTAACACTTGACTCATAAATAAACCACCAATAACCCATGCTCGAGTCAGCTAAAAAAATCATAAAGAGTTTAAAATCTATCTCTTAAGAACTGATTGTTTTGGATAGAAAAAACAAACTTGATAAAATTTAAAAAATCCTTTAGTCGTGACATACTTATAGCATTACACGTTTCGTACACGTATATTAGGGGTGTTATTTAGTATCTAGTTTTAAGAACATCAAATGTGTCCCTAGTAGTGAATCCTGGATCTATATAATTTATCAGTTAATTTCCGCAAACATTGCATCTTTTGTTCTGCCCAACCCCAAGATAATCTACTGCCTTGTTGTCCTTGTTCATCCCTTCTCGGATGGGATTTTATACCTCTTTGATTCATTGTTTTGACGAAATTTAAATGCTATACATAAATAAATAACACATTTCAATTATAAATGCTTTCAGTTTTCGTCAGATGTGATGTTAGTTAAACTCATAATTATTAGTATAAATTCAATTTAATATGTACAATCATGTCATACTAACTGGCTGTGATTGTTTGTAATTTTTATTAGCAATAAATATTAATTAACTAAAATGTCTATTTTAACTACCTTGTCTAGCTTATCATTTCTTAAATTATACTATTCATTACAGTTAAATAAAATAATAATATAATAACGACACCAAATTAGAGTGCTATAAAATTGACAAAACATTTTTAAGATTTTAAATTCTACATTTTACTTTCCTATTTGCATCTACCTCACTGCTGGATTAATAAATTGTCAGTTTGAACTAGAACTACAAAGCTATCTGTCCTATATTATTTCTTGCAAAATAGTTTGCATTGAGATGTTGGTAGGTAATTGATAAACAATAGAAACAAGAACAAGTTTTTGTTTAGACATTAATAACTGTTTAGTTTCAGCTCTTAAAACCACTGTCTTAACGATAGTTTGAGGTCACGTAGACCAGTACGTTACACACCATAATCCCAACTTACTAAGAAATCAACTGTTATCTTTGTAAGCTAACTAAATTGGTGGCCTGTTGTAATGAACTAAAGGACACCGTTGTAATACTAACAAGCTAAGCAGCTTGATTACTGTCTGGTTCACATTTCCTTGGAGGGAAGGACAAATTAGAAGACATCACGTGACCCACCTCAGGGACAGTTCATCGCAGTAGAGACACCCCTGGTGTGTCCGGCATTGTAATATCTATACTTACATGTAATGTGTCTGATGATGAACATTTAATGAATTAATAGGTTGTACTTATTACATCATTTCTATACCAGCTCAAACTAAAGATGAATCAGATTATGATATTTAATTTAAATTTAAACAGGTATCTCAGTAACTAACTTTTCGTGTTGCTTTTTCGTGTTGTAAAAACTTAAAATGTTTCTTTAACGAAATTATATTGTAATAAGAATAGTTATAATTTTAGTAGTACCAGTTACCGTTATTTTTAACGCAGGAAATTGAGTTTTGGTGATAAACAAAATTAAGTATGAAACTAGTGACTACTGTAATGTTACTGCTGTCTTGGAATTATAGTAGGTAAGTACGAGGGTTGTTTTTTTTTTCAACCTCCGATAGGCTATGGACAAAAGACAAGTTCATATAAAACATTAAATTTGTTACCAAAAGTTTGGTCCATTTATGGTTACTTTTTCACATAATCACCAAAGAGATTGAGACATTTGCTATATCTGTGCACCAGCTTTTTAATACCCTCTTCAAGAAAAGAGGCCGCCAGTACATTCAAAAAACAAAAAAAAACAAAAAACAAAAAAATGTCAAAAAAATAAAAAAAATCTAAGTAAAATAAAAAAAGGACTTTAAAATTTCTAGAAATTCAGTAAACAAATCAATAATGGTGAATCTGTGGTTTATTTAACCATTCTGCCAACTTGTTGAACCAGCTCATTACTGTCGTTTTAGATGACTTGGTTCAAAAGTTTGACAGGATGGTTAAATAAACCAAAGATTCACCATTATTGCTTTGTTTACTGAATTTCTAGAAATTTTAAAGTCCTTTTTTTCTTTATTTTTTCTTTTTTTTACATTTTTTGTTTTTTGAATTTTTTTGTTTTTTGAATGTACTGGTGGCCTCTTTTCTTGAAGAGGGTATTAAAAGCTGGTGCACAAATATAGCAAATGTCTCAATCTCTTTGGTGATTATGTCAAAATGTAACCATAAATGGACCAAACTTTTGGTAATAAATTTAATGTTTTATATGAACTTGTCTTTTGTTCATAGCCTATCGGAGGTTGAAAAAAAAACAACCCTCGTACAAAAAAATAAAGCAGCCACCTATTTTCTCCGACTTTTTTACTTTTCTTTAGTAAAACAATGTCAATAAAGATTATGCAACAATTATATTTTGCCAACTGAACAAGGTTAGAAGTTTCCCTAAAATTTATTGAAATTCTTTTTGAAGGGAATATTCCTTTAAATATGCGATCTAGTAATTCTTCCGGAGTAAAACACTTGAAAATTAATTTAAAACTTTAGTAAAATACGTTTATTTTGATCTGTACTTGATAAGAAATAATGATTAGTTTACAAGCAGATCCTTTGAGTAATTATACTAACTGAACATCAAAACTTTATGCAAGACAACTCTTTCAAACACTGTAAACAGGTGTTCAAAGAAAACTTGCAGCTAAGTAAAAACTTGTAAACGTTGAAATAGAACAGTTCGTTAAATTTGGAACAGTCACTTCAAAGTGATTTGCTTGTTTAAATACCAATATGGTGAATTGAGTCTGATCATTAATTGACTTCATTAAATTTTTTGTCATAAAGTAACCATGGAAACGAATGAACAAATATTTAAGAAATTTGTATTAGTGTTGACAACTAATACCTTAAGATTGGACTAAAAATATAATTTAATACAAGCACTTGCCAAATAACAATCGCATCTAACTTTCATTTTATTTTAATGGCTTTTAAGATATTTTTACTTCTTTACTTCTTACTGCAAATACTAATCCCTCAACCAATGTCCTGTATTTAACTATGGCCATTAATGCAGAGAATGTGATGCACATTAACTGCACAATGCATGACTGTTATATAACTAGTAAGGACATTAATGCGTACCTTCACATGGTTAGCATTCCTAACAGGCTTGTGACATCATTGTAGCCCTGGTGATTCATAACGACCAATGTAAATAATATATTTATGCTACATCGTAGTGTATTTACATTGTAGATGTAGACTACGCGCATTTGTTCTATATAGAGGAAAAATTGAGAAGCTGAGTTTGTTAGAGCAGTATACTGTAAAATAATGTTAGTATATTATTTTGTTTTGGTATATAGTTTTGAAACATTACTACGAACGTGTTTTCCAACATCATTCTCTATCAGATGAATGAGGTAAGTGTAACTTTGAAATTTCAGGGTAAGATTATTGCCGGTACCTTTATCATATATACTACTTGGATTTGCATGCAAACATCGTTTTGTTAACATAGCTCAGCTATTAATGAGTTTCCCATGTTTAAATGTCTAAAATGATGTTCACCCTCGAAACTAATGTTTATATTATAAACACGTTAATTTATTTTTGTTGTGTTATATTTAAAACACATTAAAATTTGTTTGGTTCCGAAAATATATGTAGTTGTGACTGTGAAAGATTGAAACAACTTGAAGCAATTGCGCCAGATGAGCTCTTTATCTTTAAAATGTCTCCTGGGGCAACAGAATTCCACAATGACGCTTCATTTATAACTCATTTAGCGCTCTTTGAAGGTAGACTACTTGTTAATGATAAACAAAGGGCATTTTCTACATTATAGCTTTGTCTACAAATGAATCAACAGCACACTATTGATCGTCCATGTTTCTCATAGTATTATAATATTTAATGGATGAGTATTACATTTTTGTCTTGTTAGGCTACTGTTAGAGGTCTCTATTAAAATTAAAATCCCAATCAATCGTAAAAATTCGGTTTGTTTTCCTGTATACTTTTTATTCGTACTCACTAGTTTTGTAAAATTAATTACATATACTTTACGCATTACCAGAATTTGTTGGTTGATTTTTACAACGCCGACTCAGAATGGCGTGGTTATTTTCAGGTGTCCTGTTTCACACCAGCGCGGTGTGGGACGATCCCCAACAATGAAACTAAATCTTTGTTGAGATGGCGTCTGAGATGGCGTGTTGAATAAATTAGATTATGGATTTGTTACTGACCAAGAGCAGATGGTGTTTAGCCAGGGCTAAAACTCATATTAATGTCAGCTGGGTCCAGTTTAAAACAGCAAAAAGCAATAGACTTTTCCTACAGCTAACTGTCAAAGTGGGCTTCCTTGCACTGATTATAGCACGCAAAGTAGCTAATTGCTGCATTTACTTACTTTTGCTACACTCATTCTTTTTGCCGCACTCATTTTTTGTCACGCTCCAAAATTCTAACCAAACAACACAAGACAGTGTGCTTTTATTAGGCACGTAATACGTGTACGCTTGAAATTAAGTTGGCAACACTGAGATACCACGACTACGGTCAGCTGGTGCAGCGTTTCCCTTTTCGTTCAACGCTTGGATTTAACCATAGATAAAACATACTAACCTACCTAAAAACGTGTATAGTGTTTGAAAGACTTATATACTAAGATTTATATGCTAGTAACTGTAGGAAAAATATATTGTGTAATGGAGTGCAAAGTGCTACTTCGCATACTAGTTACACAGTTAACTATTTCCGGAAGCAAAACGGCTAGCTGCTGATGGGTAACCACCAAGGTAGACGTATCTTTACAGATACTGCAGTTATAACCATCGTGGATACTTTTTACACCTACTGCAACAATTAATTGTTAGTTTAACCAAATCACTAAATGTCGAATTGAAGATATTTTCATTAAATATACCAACCTTATGTAACTCTATGACAGAAGATTTTCACACGGAAATACGCAAGTAGATTCGAATCTTAGCTATACTGTTGCAATAGAGAGCCACAGTTAACTATCGATGGTAATGGTTATTGATGAGGAACCACCATTATGGTCTGGAGTTAGTTTGATCAAAGGCATATTATATATCAAGACCACGAAGTGTTCAGATACACAGATTGCCATAATTTAGATTACAATTCAACTTGGCATTTGGTTAGTTAATGTTTGTTTCCTATTATGTTGTAGGCTTGAATATTAGTATTATTGTGGTTGGGTGACTAAATTATAACATCCATTAATTTTTTTTGCACATTTTACAATGAAAAACATGGGGAAAATCTATAAAACACATTCTAAGAATATCTTTACTCATAATAAACAGTAAATCCAATTTCAATTATTATATTCTTTTATATTCAACACGAATAAGTACCTAAAAGGTAGGCCTAATTAGATATTGTAAAATCAAGAATTAACAATCTCCTTCAGACACATGCTACATGCATAAAATAATGATATTACAAGGCCCAGAATTTTCATAACTAAGTAAAGCTGTCAACATGGGTTTAGCTATCAAATTATCTTTTTCCGTCCTACACGCACATCTTGCTGTTAGCTTTGTTACTCAAACTGATTTGAAAACGAGACTTTTAGTTGTAAGCATAGAGGTTTTCAGCTTAAACTTAAGAAAGCCCCCAGGTTCCTTTCCGACTTTAAAATCCATAACAGCACAACATAAGACAATCATAGACTATACAATATTTTATTTTTAACTAACTTGAAGTTTTAAGAGTTGTATTGTTTCCTTTTCTTCTTTCCCATCAGTCCTTACTACAACAGTAAAGCATCTATAACTTCGGTGGTTACTACTTTTAGTTTATTACATCTGAAAGTTTTGAAGAAGTTTGTGAAGGTATGGAAATTTACACCATACTTTTGATTTTACGAAATACGTGAGATCATTTTGGTAATCAATTTCTGATATGAAAACTTAATTATTTTGTGTGTTCAAAATAACTCTAGAAAACGTCCACAAAATATTTAAATAGCCTCCGTACATGTCTCTGGGGTTTACTATGAACACAGCTAAGATATCTAGTACTGTAGTTCAATTTGAGACAGGTTACTGTCATTCAACCAACCTATCCTGCTACCAAATTTTTAAATAGTTAGGAAACATAACCTCGTTCTTGCAGTTGATTTTAAAACTTCTTGAAAGTACTCATTCCGAAATTTATTCACAAACTCCTAGTATGAAAATAGACAACAGTATAATAGATGGGGTTTACCTGGTTATTTCAGACAGTATTTGTTGTTTACTACTAATCTTTTTTGCACGAATATGAATTTGAGAAGTTCTTATGAAACAAAGTGAGACGACTAAGGAGTTACCCATACGACAATATCATTCAATACTTTATTTATCATAGCGACAAAAAGGAGGAAGGGTAATCGTTTTGTAAGGACCGCCTTCATACCGTTTCGTACATCCCCTTATCTTTACCTGGATCTCGTCTCCCGTTGATACAGGACTTTGTGGTACAAACACCGGATCTAATTGAATGTTTATCCAGGATTGTGAGGGTAACGTTGGTCCCAAGTGGAAGTGAGTCGTCTTTTTTTGCCCCTCTTTACATCCAAGGCAACACTAAATAAACCTACGGTTTGTAATTTTAATTTCGTTTCCCATGCGAATATTTTATCAAATAAATTCTTGATCAGCATTGTACGTGTTATTAAATTTACGGAAAGTAAATAAAGATACGTCTTATAACACTTAAAACATTATATTTACGCTTATACTGTTACTCACAAGACGGTAAATATACAAAAGATGGTAAGTGGTGATCGATTTCGATTGGACACTCCAATCATCATCAGACCCAATAGGCGAATGAATCATCATTGTTCATCATTCGCCTCTTTGGTCTGATGATGATTGGAGTGTCCAATCGAAATCGATCACCACTTATCATCTTTTGTATATTTACCGTCTTGTGAGTAACAGTAAAAGCGTAAATATATGTTTTAAGTGTTATAAGACGTATCTTTATTTACTTTCCGAAATATTTTATTATAAAATTTGTTAATTTCTGGTGCGCAATGAGTTTAAATATACATAACTAATGAGAAGTTGTTGTTTTTTTTTTTAGCTGTAATCGGAAAATATATGGGGAAATAATAAATTCATAGTTTACAAGAAGGTTTAAATTTTGGATTTTAGGTGTTTTCAATACCAGAGTCTGATTCCTTCATCAAAGAAAGTTTTCAACTTGGAATTTAACTAGTTAACAAAATACAACTGAAATTGTTCAAAACAATGTCAAGTTTGAAACAAAACTCCTTTACTTCGATGTTAATTTATTTTTTGTGTATCCATTGTATGGTATAATTGGTTTATCTGTACTTGTACTCAAGTTTTGACAACTACGACATTCTCTGTAGGGTTATGTTTTTAAGCTATGGCCGGTTTCCTATCACCCTATGTTCCGTTCTAGACACTGGCTCATCCGAGGAAAATATGAAGTGATATATCTTTGAAAAGTAAAAAAAACATACAGGGCCTATTTACTAGAAAATAAATTTACAACGTTCATGAAACATAACTAAACTAATAACGTCTAACTTCATACAAAACAATTCACCCAATGCATAATCAACTTCAAACTGGATCCTTCAATAATCAACTTCAGTTCACATCCAAAATCCCACAAGTGCAGCTTCAATAACATTATTGAATACTTTCATTGCATCTAATATGTATTTCACCTCTCACCCTTTCCACATAGCATGGTATACTATCCATATAGTACTGTATATATTACCAAAATGTATTGATTGTTAAGAAACATAGCACTCTCAAGCTTAATAATTACGAGGAGCCAATCTTACGACGTAAGGACTTCTAATCAGTTAATCAGTCTAATCAATAAGTAATCAGTTGGCTCGTCTCGTCTCAATTGTAACCCTGGACGTAATTAAACTGATTGCCAAAGCTGGTGATTACGTGGCGATCATTAGGCAATCATAGATAACATGTTCTGTTAGCAAAGACCTGATATGTTACCAATGAGTCAGAAAATTAACATTCTAAGACAATAAATAAAGTTATTTACAGTATTTAAAGTATATAGGCCCCTACAACCCCTATGGAAAAGCTGTATCCGGCTCTTAACTCAAAGAGAACTTAAGTTGAGTAAGACTATTTCAGAATGTGTTTCAATTGATGTTCTTTTTCTCGTATGGTTTGTTATACAATATGATAGTTAATAGGGAATTGAAATATTCTATGGTTTACATTCAGTTGTTCTTTCAGTTTGGCATGATTAAAAGTTATGTCATTGAGTAGTTTACTCAATGGTTATGTTAATGAGAAAAAACATTATGTTTTACAAAGATATATTATGACATAATTAGAAAAAGAATATATAACCAATCCTTGTAGTCGTATGAATATTTACAAAGTTTCACTAAATATTGTGAACTGAGTACTTTTTAGAGGTTGATTTTTTTCATAGCTTGTTTAAAGTTTAATTGGGGATTTTAAAATGTCTCATTTTTTATAAGTGGCAATTTTGCAGGGGAGATTGTTATTATATTAGTATTCGTGTTATTTATGCTGATAGAATTTATTAATTTTCTACAGTCCAGACCATGGTCCTATATTTTACGGCAACCTTTCACGTCCTACCTTTTAACGTCAACCTTGTGGTGTAAAACATCATCGATTGATAGCAAAATGACAACAGCATCTGGGTTCACAATCAATCTAGACTTTAAATAAAATTGATCCAGCAAATTCTAATTTGAAGGTGAGTATTATATCCAGTCGGCTATCCAAACGTTATGAAATTGGTTTAAATACTTTTCCTCTAAAATGGTTAAAAAATAATATTCATATCCTTGACGTATAGGTTTGAAGGCAGGAAAATACGTGAGCGAGTTGAGGGTACTCCAGTATCAAGAGGCTTTTGTTTTGACGCTAACACTTCATGTTCGTTGTTCGAGCTTGGGAACATCGATATTTAAGTACTCTCTAAAAACCAATTGTTGAAAATTTCTCAAGAATCTCCTTTTTACGGAATCCCAAACTGATAGTGATATCCCGCGTGTAACTTTACTGTACAGATTCATGAGGTTGAGTATAATTGATTCTGGTATAGTAGGTGTATAATACTCTTTTAGAATTGGTTAACAAAAAGACAGAAAGGTGTTATTAAAAATAACATATGCGGGGTGTCACGGAACTCTCTAGAACCCTTTTGTATATTTGTTCCTTAGGTTAAAACAATGAAAAACACCATATAAACATGGGTCTAAGATGCCTATGAGCTATGAATTAGCTCATATTAATCATATAATAATTTAATCATATGATATAATATTATTAATCATATTTCAGACTCTACTAATGCAGAAAGTATAAATGAATTAATGCTATCCTTTTATTTGCCCAGAATGGAAACAAATTAGGCTAGAAAGTAAGAAATAGTAGGTCAATATAGGCCTTTTCATGCATCAGTATTTTTTTTTTTTTTTATTAACTTTAAAAAATGTAAGATAATTTTTTACTTTAATTTGGCATTAATTAAATTAATAATCGTTGTTCTGGAAACCCGACATTTTTTTGGAAAAATAGCGTGTCATAAAAACATTTTTATTTTTTATTCATCTAAAAAATCCCCGGTATAAACTTGGTTAGAAACGTAATATTCAAATAGGTATACACTATTTTTATAAATAAAATATACTGCTATTGCAATTATGTGTTCTGATGAAGAAATAAAAAATCTTTTTTGTAATCTAATCTGAAAAGAGAGATTGATGATTAAATTGCAACGCCTTTGGTCTTATTAATGAAAAAGTCCAATCAAAGATTTGTTCGTTCAAAGAGAAAAAGTATTCTTTGATGGAACAATGAAAGAGATTCCGATCAAAATAAGTACAATTATTTCGTCTCAACGCTGTTATTTTCCTATACAGTCTATTGGGTGAAACAATTGTATTTTAGAACAAAAAATATTTTAGATCTGACTAAAAACAAAGATGCATACAAATTTCCATATTAATGTGTCTTTTTACGTTTGAAATTACAACATTTAGAGTTTTTTTTTACGAAACCTGTAGAACACTTAGTAATCTAGAAATTTACCAAATACAAATTCACGTTTCATCCCCTCAATTGTTCTTAAGAAGTTCCAGGATTATTGTTACGAAAGGGTTCCAACCCCTCGACAAATCCTGTTAATATTTCCCACATACAGGGGCGCAGTTTGCCACGTCAGATCAGATGTCACTTCCACCTGTTTCAACACTAAGGGTTTTCCTTGAAATTTAGAGTGTTTAATTTAATTACTGATATAAATTTGAAATAAAAACCTCACCAATATTTTCAAAAATTTTTATTTTAATTTTTAATTTAATAAAATTACAAATTTTGGAATTATTGGTGAAGTTTTTATTTTAAATTTATATTCATTCCAATATTACCAGTTCTTTTTGAAGATTAATTACTGATGTTGTGTGTATACCAGTGCATGTACTGAATATTTTATTTTGCAGATTTTTATGTAGAAATATAACATAAATTGTCTGATTTCTGTTTTTAATGCATTTACACAACAGTATAGTTTATTGTAAGCCTTAGTTAAACTACTATTTATTTGGTGGAAAATTGTATTTAAGTATAATATTTGTAATCAGTATTTTACGACGAGATCAATTTAATATGCATACAGAAAATTCGTAATTAAATTGTATGTTATTGTTCGAGTTTTAAATTGTTGTTAAGACGAGTTTGGAAAATCTTAGAAAACATCTTCATCCTTGTTCTTAACTTATAAGATTTAACAAACCTAACACCGCAATAAATAATACCTTTCCTACCGTTAGGAAATAATACCCGGAGTCATGCTTGTGTATTGAAACACATTTTAGGTTTGGATTTAAAAAATCCAAACTAACTTTAAAATCCAATTTGAGATATTTCAGGAAAAATGTATGAGACTGCTAACAAAATTCCAAGTTAGCGAAGGAGATATTCGAATTTATGATGATAGGTTTTAACAACGATTTTAACGGACAATTGTAGACAAGGAACACAACGCTTCGTCGGAAAATTCTTTAAAGGTCTAAGTAAAAATTATATATATTATTAATAATAAAACATAATTATGTCAAAAAAAGCAGTAAACAGTACGAGTATCAAAATATTGCAAATTAATGTTATGTGATTATAAACTGTAACTAAATGACTAATTTAATTTTTAATTTAAAAATTTAAATTACATTTTTTAAAGTTTAATTTATGTTAATAACACAGACAAGATAAGACAAGAGATGTGAAGACATATTGCAGAAGAGCCATAAGATAGCTTGACCATGTCAACAAATGACAGTGTTGTCGGGGTGTTCTGGTGACGAAGTAGAGGTTTTGTTGTGGGTCCGGAACTCTTTTGTGTCACCTGATCGTATTTTTATCGAAAGGAAACACTTTTTTGTGGAAAGTAACTTTGAAGAATACGTATATACATCATCAAATAAATGTTATTAAAGAAACATTTACTGTAAATTAACTTTTTACACTTTTTCAATTTACTATTTATAATTTTTTCTACCTAATTTTACTTTAGGATTTGAGAAATGTATGAATGAGGGTTTTACAACCGGTAGGCCATTATTGAACAATAGTAATATTAACGTCACTTTTATGTAACAGCAAGGTATTATAGCCCCATCATCAGGTGATATCTCGCCACGTCTTAGGATTTATCTTCATGACAAATGTCTCAGTCCGTCGTATGGCTAAACCCGTCCACTGACATTTCTTAAATCTTTGACCTATTTATATGATACACGTTTTAATATATATGATACATATATGTAACATCGCAAATTATATTTAACTATAACATTACTGCACTGAGGTTAATTATTTACCTAAAGTTAATCGATCATTATCAAAAGAATGATCATTTACTACTCAGAACTGTTATACAAATTTATTTCACTAGCTTTCCGCTACCCAAAGCTCCAGGGTGGCAAAATATAATTGTCCTCAAAATTGAAAAAAAGATCTTTAGTGATATGCATAAAACGTGTCAGCGAACAGACAGAAGTAAGGAATAAGAATTAAAAATGGAATGTTGCATGTTCTCACGAATTGCAGCCGGGAAATTCCAGAAATTTGGCAGCAAAGCTAGCTCAGCATTACACCAATGATAAATGGTTTGCAAAATATTTCATGAAAGTTAGTTTTGTGCATTTGGAGCTTTTTTACGTTTTGTTGTGATTTTCAATTATAAACATTACATAGGCGAACATAACATAGGCGAATTGACGATATTTAATGTAATGTAATGTACCTTTTTTTTTACGAAACCTGTAGAACACTTAGTAATCTAGAAATTTACCAAATACAAATTCACGTTTCATCCCCTCAATTGTTCTTAAGAAGTTCCAGGATTATTGTTACGAAAGGGTTCCAACCCCTCGACAAATCCTGTTAATATTTCCCACATACAGGGGCGCAGTTTGCCACGTCAGATCAGATGTCACTTCCACCTGTTTCAACACTAAGGGTTTTCCTTGAAATTTAGAGTGTTTAATTTAATTACTGATATAAATTTGAAATAAAAACCTCACCAATATTTTCAAAAATTTTTATTTTAATTTTTAATTTAATAAAATTACAAATTTTGGAATTATTGGTGAAGTTTTTATTTTAAATTTATATTCATTCCAATATTACCAGTTCTTTTTGAAGATTAATTACTGATGTTGTGTGTATACCAGTGCATGTACTGAATATTTTATTTTGCAGATTTTTATGTAGAAATATAACATAAATTGTCTGATTTCTGTTTTTAATGCATTTACACAACAGTATAGTTTATTGTAAGCCTTAGTTAAACTACTATTTATTTGGTGGAAAATTGTATTTAAGTATAATATTTGTAATCAGTATTTTACGACGAGATCAATTTAATATGCATACAGAAAATTCGTAATTAAATTGTATGTTATTGTTCGAGTTTTAAATTGTTGTTAAGACGAGTTTGGAAAATCTTAGAAAACATCTTCATCCTTGTTCTTAACTTATAAGATTTAACAAACCTAACACCGCAATAAATAATACCTTTCCTACCGTTAGGAAATAATACCCGGAGTCATGCTTGTGTATTGAAACACATTTTAGGTTTGGATTTAAAAAATCCAAACTAACTTTAAAATCCAATTTGAGATATTTCAGGAAAAATGTATGAGACTGCTAACAAAATTCCAAGTTAGCGAAGGAGATATTCGAATTTATGATGATAGGTTTTAACAACGATTTTAACGGACAATTGTAGACAAGGAACACAACGCTTCGTCGGAAAATTCTTTAAAGGTCTAAGTAAAAATTATATATATTATTAATAATAAAACATAATTATGTCAAAAAAAGCAGTAAACAGTACGAGTATCAAAATATTGCAAATTAATGTTATGTGATTATAAACTGTAACTAAATGACTAATTTAATTTTTAATTTAAAAATTTAAATTACATTTTTTAAAGTTTAATTTATGTTAATAACACAGACAAGATAAGACAAGAGATGTGAAGACATATTGCAGAAGAGCCATAAGATAGCTTGACCATGTCAACAAATGACAGTGTTGTCGGGGTGTTCTGGTGACGAAGTAGAGGTTTTGTTGTGGGTCCGGAACTCTTTTGTGTCACCTGATCGTATTTTTATCGAAAGGAAACACTTTTTTGTGGAAAGTAACTTTGAAGAATACGTATATACATCATCAAATAAATGTTATTAAAGAAACATTTACTGTAAATTAACTTTTTACACTTTTTCCATTTACTATTTATAATTTTTTCTACCTAATTTTACTTTAGGATTTGAGAAATGTATGAATGAGGGTTTTACAACCGGTAGGCCATTATTGAACAATAGTAATATTAACGTCACTTTTATGTAACAGCAAGGTATTATAGCCCCATCATCAGGTGATATCTCGCCACGTCTTAGGATTTATCTTCATGACAAATGTCTCAGTCCGTCGTATGGCTAAACCCGTCCACTGACATTTCTTAAATCTTTGACCTATTTATATGATACACGTTTTAATATATATGATACATATATGTAACATCGCAAATTATATTTAACTATAACATTACTGCACTGAGGTTAATTATTTACCTAAAGTTAATCGATCATTCTCAAAAGAATGATCATTTACTACTCAGAACTGTTATACAAATTTATTTCACTAGCTTTCCGCTACCCAAAGCTCCAGGGTGGCAAAATATAATTGTCCTCAAAATTGAAAAAAAGATCTTTAGTGATATGCATAAAACGTGTCAGCGAACAGACAGAAGTAAGGAATAAGAATTAAAAATGGAATGTTGCATGTTCTCACGAATTGCAGCCGGGAAATTCCAGAAATTTGGCAGCAAAGCTAGCTCAGCATTACACCAATGATAAATGGTTTGCAAAATATTTCATGAAAGTTAGTTTTGTGCATTTGGAGCTTTTTTACGTTTTGTTGTGATTTTCAATTATAAACATTACATAGGCGAACATAACATAGGCGAATTGACGAATGCATTATACTCTTATACATTTACCCCAATATACATGTATCTACCCCAGTATAGATATTTCAAAAAATGATAAACAGATGAATTGTGTTAATATAAAATTAAGGTAGCCTTTTCAAGTTATCATAGCTTTTGGGTAAGCATAAAATCTGAATGATAGCAGCAATTGCTATTTAGGTAGAAAATTAAATTATTTTATCTATTGTCAAACCACGAACCTCCATATCCGATGTAATGTAGAGCAAAATATAGTTGGTGATTATTTACTGGTTTTAAAACTAAAGGCGAGTATCATGTTCTATCTATGGTATCATTCACCCTTAGTTTATACGTATAATGCGATTAACCAGTAAATAAATCAGTAATTTCATCACTCAGTTTTCAATATTTAATTCCTGATGAACCTTATTAGTAGGCGTTGTTCTATTACTATTAGCTACTGAAATGCAGAAAAAACCATTTGTTTAAAACTTTAAAAAAATCTAAAATTGAACCACTATAATTTTTTTCTGCCATTTAAATAAATATGACGTCATCAACTCTAAAGCACTATTCCTTTTTCAACAGATGCATATAGTTAAATTGAGATTAGAAAAACAACACAATAGGGGAAATATATTTATAGTTATAGTGATAAACTATTTGTAGGGTCAGAACTTATAAGCAATGACTCAAGTTCCAGCTGTAAACAAAATTCCATTGTTCCGGGCTAACAATGGAAGCCGGGATACACAGTTTCAATACCAGCATCTATGTAATTTATCAACTAATTTCTACAAACATTGAAGCTTTTGTTCACCTAACCAAAGATAATAAGCAATCTTATTGTCTGCGCTCTTTCCCCTCAAATCTCTTTTTCTTGAGAGCTTAAAACTTGTTTCGTAGAAATAAGGTTGCATTTTCCGGTTCGTACAGGTCAACAAGTTATTAATTCACAATATTTATTTGAAAAGAGGAAATACTGTTTGCATAGTAGAGGAATAATCTGGTTAAAAGGTATTGTATAACTATGAGAAACAACTAATGCTAAAAAATCTAAACAGAAAAATAGATAAATTAAAACACCATAAATTTTAATGATACTGTATGGTTATTGTTAAAGGTCTTTATCTCTTTAATAAACAAATCCATTCTTGTCTGTATGAGCTAGAACCAACATATGATTTAAAATCGCTTTTTTATCACTGTTAACGGCATAAATTATTTTACAAAAAATTCTCATACTCGTACTCTATCAAATAATCTATAACAAAACAACACTAATAAGTATATTTATTACTCCAGGTATAATTTTTGTTAATATCTGTTATTAAAACAGATTCATTTTAGTTTCAACTTCTATGTCTGCAAGGTAATCTATTGGCAAGCGAGATATGGTAATGTAGAACTGGGGTCCATATCAGTATATACAATATGAATACATTAGGAAGATTTAAGTTTTGATAAGACCTCTGTCTAATTGGCTTTTCTACCATTAGTAAACTAATAGACTTTTTATACTTTTTTCATACAAACATATGTTTTACTACCACAGTAGAGCATTGATAACAAATCTCTTATTGGGAATATCAAATATGACTTGTTATTGAGGTTTGCAATAACAAGTAATAAGGGTAATATAAAATAAAAGATATATAAAAATTACACTTGTTATCAAGGCTCACTTGTTATCGAAGGTCTTCTTATTGATGTTACACTATATTTAGGCTACACTTTTACATTTTTTAAGGCAGTTGTGTATGTGTTTTTTTATTGTTCTGGTGGAGTAAAGACATGCAATGTCTTTACTTTTCTTAATCTAAAATCCCATTATAATGAATGAATATTTTGTTTTTCTCCTTATATTACTTCTGTAACTTTTGCATAGTACATTATCGCCATTGCATGCTATTGGTTATAAAGCTTTTGTTTCAACGGTCGCGGTTATAAGAAAGGTGAGTTAAACACTAAATATAATATAATTAAAGCATGAGCGGGTATATAACAGTTTATCAAGTATTTAGGTCGTATGAATAAAAGTATTAATTAACCAAGTCTTAAAAAAACATCTAAAGAACCAATCAACATTTTTACAAAAATGTAAACCTACTTTGGCCTTGTTTCTTTCACATTTCAAAAATCTTTCTAAATTTATTTCCCCGCTTCAGATTAAAAATAAAATATTTTAAACCATTGACTTATATAACAGACCATGGTCATATATGATTTTATTATGTTAAAGTAAGTTTAATGCTATATTAGTTGTGGATACGTGTACGTAAAATATCTTGAAATTGCAATTAGGAATTAGGAAATATAATATGGACTACTTGTTGAAATTATCAGTTTCCTAAACTATTATATTTCAGGTGATAAGAACAAGGGTAATATGACTGGTAAGTGCTAGTCAATAATTAACTAGAGTTACTGTTGGGCACAAAGATTATTTTTTAAGACTAGAACACCCTTGTAAAATTAACACAAAACAGTTACCCGGTTCACGTCTTCATGTTTCTGTCTCGAGCAATAAAACTAATTGTTAACCCTTTCGACCTGTGACTTTAGAGTGAGAGCTTTTATCCCTTTATTCAGATAAGATGGCTTAACTGTTTTTATTTACTGTACATTACCATTAAATGTGTTTGATGTTTGTGTCATCGTGTAAGACTACATTTACATATGTTTTATAGACTCATGATACAACGCAAGTTGGATTTCAATACATATTCACGTATTTAAAAATATAAATCTTAATTTAAACTTAAATTCACAATATATCCAGCTAGTCCGACAAAAGGAATACAATCATAGTTTATTATTTATTTTTCAAAGTTTATTTTAACAAAACCACCATCATTTGCTGGCTGTAGTTTTTTTTTTATCTTCCCAAATTCTGAAATATTTTTTTAGGAATCCAATGTCATTCATGAGCATCTTGGGTTCAGCTATTTGAGTTGTTTGGTTTGATAAAAACTGTAAGCAGTCCCATTCGAGTGTGCAGTATGAATAAATAATTATGTTGAAAATATTAAATAAATATTAATGTTTGCCTTCTGGAATTCCTATTCAATGCAAATTTGTCACGTATTTGTCAACACAGTGACATCTTCAGGCATCCACTATACATAGCCTGGTAAAAATGATTATCAGTATCCACTGTATCAATTTACTCTTAGGAAGTGAATTCGAAAATATATGGTGTAAATTCAGTCTTTATCGTGGTTAGATACCAGTCCAATTCCTTAAAACCGTGAAAATGAATAGGTGTACTTGATATTTTTAGTTCAGCTTTACACACATTGAGACATATCAAAAACATGCTAGACTTCCTTGCGATCCAGAATACAATATGTTTCATGTACTAGCATAAAGATTTTAGTATAATTTCTCAAGGTGGTGTAGTAAATGAACATTGACGTTTTGTGGTTGAAATATAAAACGTGAGCTCTTGGATATGTTAGCTGCCTGACAAAACCCTTTCAACTAAATTGAAGTATAGTTTGTTAGTGAAATACTGTTAAACTAACATGACATATAACACTATAATGATAATAACTTTAATAAGCATTTTTGGGTATACAATTTTTATCAGTTAACCTTAATCAGACTTGTTAATCTTTTCCAGGCGTCCACACCTATACTAAAAGTTGCATACGTTTCAAAGTGTAACTCTATTTTTTTTCTCTTTAAATTGAACTTTTAGTTATTAACTATTTACATCTGCATAATCAGTTCAAATGTATCGTTAATTAAATAGAGGGTTTTAATACATGGATCAATATTTCACAATTCTTTTCTGGTAAATATTTGTAAAACTTATTAAACTTTTAAATAACCCTTCCATCAAATTTATTTTATAGTTGTATACTTTAATTGGTAACTAGTTTTGCATCAAGCACTCCAATCAACTTTAGATATCAGTTCAGATTAGTAGCTAGGCGTTCAATCTCATCAAAGGGACACTCGCCTTTAATCTCTACTCCAATTACAATGACTGGAGGTATCTTGAGCTGCTCTCCCAGCTCACCCCGTCACAGCAAACCTGCAGATTTAGTGGATTACTGAGAACTACAAGCGGTTGCATAACTGTATGTGCGATAAGTAGATACCAAAATCATAAATATAATAATGGCTAACGTGTGTGTTTTTTTCTTTGAACCATAGATACTCTTGAGTATAAAATGTTCTTGGATGTTTATGTTTGTGATAGGATGGCCTAAATGGCGTGAATAGCCAAAACACTACACAAATATACATATTTTGGAAAAACTTCTTAAATATTAATTCATTTCTATTCAACACGACGAATATGAAACCTCGCGTATGAATTCTTTATTTGATGATAATGCCTATATAGTAATAAATAAAGGAGTAAATAAATGTAATTCTTATTAATATATGCATTTGAATGTAATTTTTTAATTTCTCTAAATATTATGTTTTAATCCTATACTAGAGGTCGTCCAGTGGCCGAAAACTCGACCAAAAATATGTAATGTACAGACGAGAGAGAATTTTCACCCTGTAAATAAAACATGTGATTGGAAATTCTTCCAGTTGTTTTGATTTTCTGTTCACATTTCGTTGTTGCTTCGTCACTAGCATGGCAACCCATTAAGGCCCATGTTCTTTTTTTATAACTTTTCAATTAATTAATTGTTCGTGCTTATTTTTCAGCCTGTTTTAATTCAAAAAGGGACTCTGCACATCTACAGAAATATATCTTTTTAACTATATGCGTAGAATTTCCCTGCGATGCACAAGAACTGAGAAAAAAGGCTTTAAAGAAACATGCTTGCCTATTGAGAGTCCTTGGAGGCTAGCGGCCATCTTGGATAATATTAAACAGCTGCTGAAGAGTTAACTATTATCCAAAAATAGTTTTTCAAACACAAAAGTGATTATAATTCAAATATCTTGTATACTATGAGATTAAAAATTGTCTTTGTGGTTTTGAATTTATTTCCAAGGGAGTTCATGGAAGCCATCTTGGATTTGTCTGTCATAAGAGCAATGTTAATTTTGTTAATTTTAAACAGCCACTGAAGAGTTATTTGACATCTCAAAATATTTATTAAAAATACCAAAGTGGTTGTAATTTAAATATCTAATATACCGTGGGATTAAAAATTGTCTTTGTACTGTTTGAATTTTTTATGAGTTTAGGGTTAGGCGTTTGAGAACGTTTAGGCCCCAAGGACTCTTAATATATAGATATGCTATGTATTTTAATTTATTTAATGTTTAAAGTATCGTTAATTTTTACCACAGTTTATAATTTTGACCATCCTTTTCTTAATTTAAGTAGGCTATTACATTTGTCTTAAAGTGATCATTACACGCTGAAGCAGCCCGTGCAGACCAAAGTCAAGTTCCGCAGCGTTGCCGAGGCGTTCGCGATAAAGTCACTCCACTTAATTAAGTCCTGCTTTTTATTTTCCATCTGATAAACTTCTCAAGACTTGGGAGGTTTTTATTTTGATGTCTCTCCTGATTTATCTGTAGCATTGATCGCCGTTCCCTAGTTATAAAACGTCTTTTAAAATAATTGGAGTGGTTTGAAATACAGGGTTGAAGCGTTATTATCGGGTTTTCTGAGAAATCATTGTGTTATCTTAAAAATATATTTCACACAATATTTTTTAAATTGTACACAAGTGTGGTATAATCAGCAATAAATTTATGGAAGATAATACGGTATATTTATTTTGTAGTAGGACGAAATTAAAATATATAATTAGCTATAAAACAAATCTTAATATTAAAATAAATACAAGATTTTTATATCACCTTAGTAGGCTAATTGTATGAGATGGCTTTCATCTGTGTCAAGTATATATTGTTGAAACTTTATAGATATACTAATTATATTATTTTTTTAATACTTCACTCCATTTGCATTCTACTGATAAAAAGGTGAAACCTTATGTAGAAATATGTAGAGTTATATCTATGTTATATTTCTTTAAATTTTAAACCGAATGGTGCAAATCCCATTTCCGTAAAAATTACTGTTCCAACGATATTGTCACTTATGTTATTTTTCCGTTAAAAACCCCATAAAGTAACAAAAAATCTGATTCTAAGAAAAAGGCCGTTTTTGATTTAAATGAATGTGTTATGGTCCTTATAATTCTAAACAAAAAAGTGCAACCCCACATTGCTGTAACAGTTATGGTTTAAAAGTTTTGGCAACTTCAGTGATTTTTCCCTATAAAATAGCATAGATTCCCACCGCTTACCCATGATGAAGGTTGTTGACAAGCTAATAGGAGAAAGTATGTGTCAGATTGCTGATACCGTTTATTACAAATTTATACATAACTTTTGAACTCCTTGAGCGATTTAATTCACACAATTTAGTACATAGGTTATAACAAATAAGACCACAAAGTATCAGATTTCTAAAGTGACCCAATTAAGAATGGCGGCCATTGTGTATTTCCTATTTTAAATAAATTTAAACTTATTGATTCTACCAAAAACTATTAGAAACAACAATACTACATGTATTGTATGTTTTGTATACATTTTGTAGGACATTTTATGACTAATCTAACAATTATGCCAACAATGCCTACTCTGTAAAAATTAAACCCACCATATCATTACTATCGTTTTCTAGTTTTATGGTTTATAAATTTACCTAATGCACATAGTTATCCATTATCGACAACAAACTTTTAAATTAAATATTCATCTTGGACATCTGTGTTTTGCTAAAAGAAAAAACCAATTTAAATGAAGAAGCTCTAAAATCCGTTGTGTAACCATATTTAATTAAAAACTTGAATATCGGCCAACAAATAATACTACAGTTATTAAAGTAATTGAAATTGAAACTATGTGATGTTTGTACATATCACATTTAGGTGTTTTTCTATTCAAAATACCCAATTAAAGGTTAATTAGCCTACTAACTACCTATTATAAAAAAAAAAAACATAAGTTTTATGTATAGAATGATATTGGGAAAATGAACAATCAGTGAAGAATAAAAAATGACATGCAGAGAGAGGATTTCACATCTGTGGAACTTTTAATTTAGAACACGGTCGACGCAGTCATTTTGCCATTGCCGGTTATTATATGTCCGTTATTTCATTATTATCAAATTTAATCCGGAATTCCATCTCAATTGGGATTTAATCGCTGCAACAGAGAAGAGAAGGGTTAATCTTTTATACTGAAATTAAATATAGTTCAGATTTAGTTTTGGGACGTTATGAAATTACGTAGTATTTTTTTAGTTAATTACACCTGTTGATTGTTTACTTCATTTGGAATTTATTTCTGTCACCACTAAAATACTTATGAAATAAACTTATAGAGCTGAATGACTGGGGTTCTAATAAGAATAAGAATCGGTTATTCCCGTTAAACATGTACATACAATGGGCAAATTCACATTTTTTAAATATCTTAGCCTACTTAAAATAAACAGATGTATAGGCCTAGATCTTAACACAGAATGGTAACATTGAATCGTTGAAAGTATTTTTCAAAAGCTCGTTATCACTATACATAGGGTTTTCCACTAACCAATCTGACAACACTTTCTCAAATTTACTATTACTAACTTCTTTTGCGCTATGAGGCAGTTTGTTAAACAAATTAATACTAAAAACATTGAAAGACTTGAGGGTTTTACTTAACCTTCAATGTTGCCTATATACAGTGTTGTCTAGTAACTATATTGTTGGTATTACGATTATTTTAGAGGGTACCACTGATAAAAGATGAGCTAAGAAGCTGTATCACCTAATAAAATTGCATAATATAACAACTACTTTTATCAGCAAAAAAAATAAATGTTTTAAGTTGATCAATTGAACTGTATGTAATTTATCAGGATTAGGATTATTATGTGGATATATTAAACCACTCACTGTACTACCACTTCACTGCATGATTTTTGCCATCCACAACATTGTATATATTCTTGTAAACTGGTGTAAACCGTTGGGAAATAAAAATAAAATAAATGTGACTAAAGAAAGACAGCCAAGGCAAAACAATCCATTTCATGTACAGTATCGACTTAACTATCAAAATGTACGTTCTTGTAAGATCGTCAATTGCTCTAGCCAAGACAGGCGCGACTCAATTCAATAAGAATTATTTTCGCGCCTGCAACTTGTAAATGCAATGAATGTGGCTTGCCTGTGTGACAGAAAGGGTTGCCCGTCGCAGGCACTTTGTTAAAACACCTGTTTAATGAGCGGTACAAAAAATACTTAACATACCGTCAAAATAAATGGTAGATAGTACTCTGCGTCTACAACGTGGGTGTTAGAAGGCCTCACTTTCTATGCAATTTTTACTTTTTTAATAATTTCCGAAAAAATCTGTTAAAATCGAACTATTACTTAAACCTCTATTTTTTTTATAGGAGGAGTACCCTGTGTAGGTAAACTTAACATTGTTAACTCATTTTATGTCGATATAGTCTACTTAATGTCTATAGAGAGAACAAAGTTTGAATCAAGTAATACAATTTAAGTTTAGACATACAAATACAAAACTGAATGCATTTTGGAAACATTGAGATGATGTTATTGATAGAAGCAATGTGTACGGTACCGAAAGTGCTGAATTACCGTACTTACTCTATTGGACAAATATAGGTAGGTCCCTTAGTTGCCATTAGCTGTATGGGCTATTAATTAACAGCTGTGTCTAAGGAACAAGTCGGCCTTAGTCACTAACAAGCCTACAGGATAGCCCCACTCATCCTACACTCATCTCCATTTGTACGTGGCTTAAAATAACTACTTAGTATGGTCGCCATTTCATTGAAAAGTATTAAAGTATCTAGTCAAAAATGTGTTACCAGTTTTATTTTTTTTTTATTTGTTACAATTTAAAAACGTTATACAGTATGTATTTTAAATATCCAACTTAAAAAAAAAATGACAATGAAATATTTAGGATTATATTTTTGGCTTATAATCAAAATGACAATTAGTAGAAGACGTCTCAGATTAATTACCAAGACTAAGAATATTAAATTAATAAATTTAAAAACACAATAAAACTATTGCTAGCCTGTAAAACATGTTTAAGCATCCATTTTCATTTCCAATGCGAGTGTCTCATCATCAAACAGTTTCAACATGGATTTCCCGCTCCGTCTGATCCGTCAACAGTTTAGTTTACAAGTTGAACTGACCGAAACACTTTTGCTACAGACTTGATACAAACTTGAGCAAACTGTGAACTGTCTGAGAAATCTTTGTTGCGAAAACTGCTCTTAATGAAATGCAGCTGAACAGAAGACTTTA
This sequence comes from Macrosteles quadrilineatus, assembly GCF_028750875.1. Classification (NCBI taxonomy): domain Eukaryota; kingdom Metazoa; phylum Arthropoda; class Insecta; order Hemiptera; family Cicadellidae; genus Macrosteles; species Macrosteles quadrilineatus. The sequence continues at coordinate 12,598,421 of NW_026542601.1, read as the reverse complement.
AACTAGTTCTGAATCGTCTATTGTATTGGCCTTTTGTACAATAAGTATTTATTGTTGTAATATTGCTCTAGAATGCTTATCATTCTATTTAGACGTCATAATAGGGTTGTAAAAAGCATTGAGAGTTCCTGAAGGAACAAGCTATTACCGTAGTACTCGTGGTAAGACTTGGACCCGGGACCGATTTACTTTTTCGTTTTAGGTCCCTAGAGGCCAGAAACACCATCCGTTCAAATTCATATTATATATGTGTCCGTTATAGCGATAACTCGAACAAAAATTATCCGCCTTCGATGAAATTTGGTACAAACGTGTAAACCTACATTTATTCGAACGAGTTCGCGAACCAGCATAATCGGACCATGGCAACGGGGGTTTATGGGGTTTTTATGAGGTAAAATGGGTTTTCCCTATTTTTGACCCTAAAAACATAAAATTTTAGAATTTATTTCCCAACCATTTTGTAGAGCTTAAAAAAAGAAATAATTTAGTATATTGAAGCATTGTTGTATGCTTAATAGTTTAGGAAAAAATCAAAAAGTTTTAAATTTTGAATTCCCGTGTTCTTATGGTGAAAATGATAACTGTTGTAGTTTACTTGTTTATGGATATATGTTGATAAAATTTAGCAAATTTATTTATTTCATCTATACTATTGACGTATGACAAAAAACACGTTTTAACTTCCCCGTGGCAGCAAACCTAAGCACTCGTTAAATCTATTGTTATTTAAATTGGGAGTAAACATATCTTTTTGTTATGGAAATGTTTTAGTAAAAATGTAATCAGACAAGTTGAAGTTCGCTTAGTCTGCAGGTTTGCTGTGGCGGGGGTATTTATAATTTCACACCATATCGCGACAAAACTAGATTTGACCGCTATATAGCGTAAATTACACGTAAATTTTAACGACACGTTAAGCAGTGATATTTAAGGTCATCAGTCATGCCAAGGTATGTAGTGTTGTTAGTTGACATTCCACAGGGACAGGCGTTATTACTCTACATTCATCCTCCTCTAGGGACGCCCCTGTAATATGTGAGCATCTACTGGAATACCATCCGTTGATGTATAGTCGGTAGGGGATCTGGCCGTGAGCTGATGATTCTGCTATACAGGAGGCTTGTATGATATATAGGGTGTATGAGCAGATTTGATGGATGCTTTTTAGTTTTTTAATTGGTGTTAATTACACCGTTGACATTAGTTACGTTTGATAAGGATCGCTCCAAACCTTGTATACTATACAGGGTGTCCCGGAACTCTCTACCAATATTTGAGGGCCTTGTTCATGTGTAAAACATATCTAAAAATCATATTTAAATTGTCCTGAAGTCGTCAGTTTCACTCAGCCACCATTTTGTTTTTTACTTATTACTTATTTTCCTAATTTTTCAAATTCATAAAACAAAATGGCGGCCATTAAAAACTTTTGTAAAATTTACGGTTTTTTAGTTATTTAAGAAACAAAATTTAAATAGACGCCATTTAGTTTTATGAATTTGAAAAATTGTCGTAATTTTTTGTAGCTTTGTCTAGTTGTCATAAATATTTGTGCAAAGTTTAAATTTCGTATTTCTAACCACTTTTTAGGAGAAACAAATAAAAAAAATGGCGGATGTGTGAGTAACTAAGGACATCTGGACAATTTAAATATGATATTTAGATATGTTTCTTACAGGAACAATGTCCTAAAATATTGATAGAGTTCCGGAACACCCTTATATCATCGACCTTTCGCAAATAACATCATTAAGTTATATCCTAATATAAAGCTGCATTTGAGAGCGTAGAAACGATCTCGCTTGAAGTCGAACGTTAAAAGTAGTTTTATTTATTAATTTAACATTGTTTAAAGGAGAAAACCTGAAGGTATGGCAAGAAAGAAACTGATATCTCAGTTATTCATTATTCAATCTAAGCTTACAAGATATCGGTGTAATATGCATAAAATTTACTAAAATTTACATATCACACAAATAGTTTGTAAAATTGACGGGTTTCGTGGAATTTGGCATCAAATATTTTTAAAAGACGTCATTTTTAAACTGTCCAAGAGATTTTATTCATATTTTGCACAAACATAGTGGTCAATAAGGTTAACATTTTTACAGAACTTCATCGCTGTAGCTCAAACAGTTATGAATGAGAGTTATGAATGTTTTTGTAAAAATCACAAACAGACAGATGGAGAAAAAACGAAATGAGATAGGACGCATGTTATGTTGCAATTTTTGTTTCTTTTGACATGCTGAATAACGTGAATGGTAGCAAGACACCCTGTATAATTTAGGGGTTTTGTGAAGGAGAAATACAAAATGGAAGAATACGAATCGACTCAATAAACACCAGAGACTTGGGATCACGGCATAGCTTTTGATAAGCAAGCATGTTTATTTTTGAACATTTATTTTAATTCTCCGTTTATTCATGCAATTGGCAATTTTAACTTAATGAATTAAAAACTCTAGTACAAAACCTTGTCTTGCTACTAGCAAAGGTCTGTTAGATATATTTAACACGATACATGTTGCTAAGTAGTTCCTCCTCATGGTGCTTCATTGATTCTGTTTAGAAAAAAAATCACTTTATTGGCCAAATAAAAGATATTCATAACAATATTTCAGATTGAGTGAACTGAATTTTTTAAAGCTGTTATCACTATTGTCTATGATCATTCAAAAATTGAACAAAAAACATGACTTCTTTGGAATTGTATGTTTGTTCAATAGTGTTAGAAATCATAATTACCTGGTTATGGCTAGTATCAAACATCAAACACTCCTACATCGGTGAAGATCTGGAGCTGTCAACATCTCCCGTAGGTAGGGGAACAGGAACTAATCTGCTTGTTTCAACATCTATTCTTTTAAGAAGTTTTACAACATAGCTATCTTGATCATGAGCTATCATGGTAGCTATGTAAGAGCGTTAAAATGTACATTTTGGAAACAATGTCTGCAAACCCCCTTAACTATCTTTTTTGTAATATCTAGTAATGTGCTGTACTACTGAACGTCCAAAAGCAAAGTTAAAAGCTCTAAAATAAAGGCTATAAATATATTTATAAAAGCTGTATTCCACAACAAACTAATGCAGCATAAAAGTAGTTAAAACCTCTTAATACACTAATAAAAAGTAACAATCCTAAACCCTTGTCCGAGGGAGGGAAAATAGAGCGAAGTTTTTATTATGCTCGTAAACCCAGTGTGAAAGAACACTGGGTTGTTAAAATTAAAACCTTCTTAGGCTAATTAACTGGAAATTCCTCTTTAAAAGAGTAAAGTAAAAGTATAACAACCCGTGTTAATAGGATATTGCAGTATTAACTCAAACCCACCACTTTAATTAGTAGTTTTTGTTGTGGTTATTACATAGTTTTTGTATGAGGTACTTAAACAGAGTGTGTCGGCTTATAAACAGGAAAGAGATATACTCTTTATATAGGTCTACAACTTTTAAACAATATTTATAATTTATTTGGATATCTAATAAATTTATCTATAACAGTGGAATATATAATAAGATAGTTTATCTCAATTATATTGGTATATACAGGAGTTTGTTGTTGTTTTTTTTTATATAAATATGTTTATGAACAGTCATCTAAGCCGGTGGATTATTAGTAACCATTAAACAATTTCAAGGAAAACCCATTGATTTAGTTTACTGATTTATAATTTTATTTCTAGAATAAAAGAGAGAAAGTTAGAGTTACCTCTGATGTATGTACTTTTGTTATTTTTAGCGAATTCCCCATATAAGAAACAAGCTAATAATGGAGGTCTCATCGTAAGACCTTGACTCCAGGCCACTTTCTTTTCGTTTTATGTTCCCAGAGGCCAAAAACACTATCCATTCAAATACATGTCTGTTATAACTCGAGTGAAAATCATCCGATTTTGATTGCATTTGGAAAAAACGGAAAATCTACGTTTGTTCGAACAAGTTTGCAAACCAGCATGATCAGAGTATGGAAATGGAGGTTTATTGGCTACAAATTTAGTTTTTCTCATTTTTCCCTAAAAATAAAATATTTCGCAGTTTCTTTCCAATTTATTTTGTAGAGCTCAGAAAAAGCTTTACATATTAGTATATTTAAGAGTCGTTACATCAACGGGTTACGGAGAATATTCCAAAATACAGTACAAGAAATTTAAAAATCCCATGTTAATATGATGGAGAAAATAATAAACTATCGTAGTTTGCTTGTTTATAGATATATAACGATCATACATGGTAAATTTATTTATTTTATGCCAAGCTATTAATATTATAATAAAGAACACATTTTGATATTCCTTGTAACAGCAAACCTAATTACTCTTTAAACTAAGTGTCATTTAAATGGGGGAATAAATCTAATATGTTTAAAGGGCATATTTCAGTGGAAATCAGTCAGGAAAATGGAAATTCGCTTAATTTGCAGGTTTTCTGTGGCGGGGGTATTTTCTGTTTCTCAGTTTTCACCAAATAAAAATGTTGCTGTTTATTTTTCAATTCTTGAGTTTTATCAAAATCCATCTCGTTGATCTCTACACCGCGAAGACTGTCAATCCCCACTCCAATTAATTAAGTCCCTCTTTTATTTCCCATCTGATAATCCTTTCCTTCCAAAATAACTTGTGTTTTCTTCATCAGTCTGTATTTATTTAAAACTTTCTTTGATGAATTTTAATTATATATTTTTTATTTAAAATATGAAAATTCAATGCAAAGTATTGATTTCCTTCCATGAATATGTGAAGTGTATATGCAAAAACTAAACATCATACGTAACTTTCCGAATTCTCTAATTTCTCATTGAATGCTTAGCCCAGTGCTATAAGTTTATCGTATTGGTTTATATCGACGTTTACCTAGTTAATGCACCTGTTGATAACATTGTTTAATTCAAGCATATTATAAAACATGCATTAAGAAAGGGTGAGTCACAGACTATATAGAGTATTTACTAGTCTGTGGTAGAGTTTTTTTTTTTTTATGAAGATAGCTTCTAATTTGACCAGCATCGATGTAAGAGCTGAAATATATATATTTTCAAACTACTAGATGAGACAGAATTCATATCCCCTAATTCGGAACAAAGGTCCATTATAAAGTATCAGCCACATACAAAGGCTGTCAGACAGACACTAATGTAAACTGTTTTAGATCCCCCTCCCCCTGTCAGACTCCCCCCCCCCTAACCACGTGTACTCTTTCCATCCTTCTTATCATTGCTGTTATCTCAGTGTTATGTTTGTGTCGTGAGGATAGAGTTGATCCTGAGTTTAGCTACGCGCAGAGCTTTTTTACATGTTTGTAAAAGTAAGTAATTAGTTTTACATTTTATTGCAGCACCAACTTCTCAGGAAGCTTAAAAAATATAAATTTGAATTTTTAGAATTTTTGAAATATAGAGGATGTAGAAGGGTAGCGGGTTAAAGTAGTAGAATTTTAGTGAGTGTGTTAGGCCTCATATTTTGTTTTGAAAAATATGCATATTTTTAGTGTTAGGTAAATCACATAAAGGACCAATGTATTGGAGCTATTATGTAGGGAGCAGCATAAATTAGTTTTATTTGTTAGGGGTGTTGCTGTTGATGTTATATCTTGAGCTGACAGAAAGTTAAATTAACAAAAATTACATTTGGTAGTTGCATTATGACTACTTATTTTTAATCTCATTGAGAGAAAATAATTTATCTTCATTTTTGAACAAGAGTGAATAATTTGTGTTAATTCGATCGGCTTATTGTTTAAGGTTGTTTTATGTTACACGTTTCTTCATTAGATAATTTTATTTTAGTTATTCGGGGTAGGTAGACACTGCAATAAGAATGTTTATAATCTTTATCATAAACAAGATGAGATTTCTATACGTAACATATCGAATTGAATATACAGTAGTTGCATATTGCTTTTACAATAGTTGCCAAATTGAAAGATCTCTACCAGCAACATACGGTCGATATAGTTTAGTTTCTTGACTATTGCTCATATTTTAATTTTGGTTAGTAAGCTGCTTCATTAGTAGCGTTTAAAAAACGACGATTCTTTCAATAGCTATTAAAATGAATCTTTATAACCACCTAGTAAAATCTAAGCACTATGACTACACATATTTGATCATACATTCTGAGTTTAAGATACAATTACCAAAAATATTTCTCTTCAAAAAGGACATGCACTATTTTTCTTTTGAAAGTCTTCATCTTTTGACTGATGCACAAAGTCCAACTGATTATTTTAATCAACAAAAAATCGCAAATATTACAATCTTCTGTAATCTGTTACTGTCTAATCTAAAGGTGCACATGAAAGTGATCAGCATAATAAAATCTATGTAAAATACTTCAAGATAATTCTTATGTAATAAATTGATTCTAAGCCAATCCTAAGCGTACATATTAAGCTAATCCATCCCAAAAGAGCTTGTTTCGTAAATTTACCCACCCTATAATTTTAATAATTTTCAACCCAGTCATATATTATATATTATTTCGAGTTTTATTTAGGTTATCACTATTCACTTAAGGATTAACGGTTTCTATTTCAGAGGTCCGGGGTAAATATACTCGACAAGACAGAAATAGTTCGGGGCTCGGCAGGGGGTCTTCCCATGAAACTGTGAAATAGATAACTAGCTCAGTAAGTGCAAACCTATTCCACAAACATACTCATTTTAGGGTTGTCTGCCTTACGGATTTGCTCATGTTTTAAGGCACGTTTTATGTACCATGCAGAGTGTGCGATCTTAACAATATTTTCATAATTCACGAAATTTAAAACTAGAGTAGCCACAAAACTATTAGTTCATACACTATTGCTTTTCCTTTACCAAGGGAAGGGTAGAGTTTACACTTAACATCACAGCCTAAATCAATAAAAAACTGCTTAGCAATGCATAACTGCACCAGCCCAATGAAACTTAACCAGGCATAAAACATATCAAAATTGTATTTTTTTTTTAAATGTAAACCATATTTGTGTTTGATAATTTAATCCTTATTTTCAGTGTTTATTGACGAAATATGGTGTACCGGCCTAAGCAGATCGGGAAATGCAAGAGTGTATTATGATATTAGATATATACGTAATATTTTCTTGTTAATAGTTTTACTAAATACTTAAATCCGAATTGTCGCAGTCATGATTGTTATTTGCAGTGGATTCAATTGCATTTAACGTCTAGCCAGTCATAGAAATTAAAGTATAGGTATTAAATTAGAAATTAAACTCTAAAGTTAGGAGTTTCTGTGGATTTTAAAAACATTATTTTATTTGGGTTGTACCAGTTGTACCTTCTAAACTAAGTTTGAATACTTAGAAGTTGTTTAGCCTCTTTCAAGAAATCTAAAGCAACCGCAAAACCGAAGAGGGATATTTTCAAGTCATTATAATATTCATGCAGTTATGAACAAGTTTTTATCTATGGAATACCTTTTATTGTTTTAGCGAATTTCAGGAAAGTAGCTATATATATACATTTGTCCGTAAACCCGCTTACAAAACTTACGTTTGGTTGGAAGGTGTAAGGCGGGAATGAGTTCGCGAAACCGCATGATTGGACCATGGAAACGGAATTTTGTTGGGTAAAAATTTGTTTTTCTAACTTTTGACCATCTAAACACAAAATTTTCCAATTTCCCTCCAGACCTTTTTAAAGAGCTAAAAAAACAAATAATTTAGTATATCAAAGTGTTTGTACAATTATTGGTTACGGAGAAAATTCAAAAAAGTGTTTTTTTTATTCCTATGTTATTCTTATGGAGAATATTGTAAAATGTTGTAGTTTGTTTGTTTATGGATATATTATGATCAAACTTGGTAAATTTATTTATTTTATACTAAGTTATTAATATTTTACTAAATAACACACTTTTTTACCCTCCCTGTAGCAGCAAGCCTATGTACTCATAAAACATAATGTTAATTAAATACATTTAATTGAAAATCAATTCTGGCAACTGTAAATTCACTTAGTCGGCAGGTTTGCTGAGGCGGGGGTATTTACTTTCCTTGGTGCTACACTCCAATATAGAATACGCCTACAATCTTGCAGCTTTTATAAAACGATTACTCTCTTCAAATACCTTCATTTAATCGTCAACCCAACCCTTCAGACTTATCTTTTATTGGTCTATGTAAAAATAAGGCTCCCGTTTTAACCGGGTGGAGTTAAAAGTAGGCATAGTTTTGTTTGTCGTGCACCGTGTGTTATCATCTTTTGTTATATGTGTTCTTCGTGTGTAAACCCTTCGACGAGATCTCAAGATCAATTATTTTAAGCCCCTGACAGATACATTATGCTTTTTACAGAAGCTGAAATCGGGGTCATAACTATAATGATAAGTCTGAGCTGTAGCGGAAATTAATTCACATTAAGTTAATACTAGAGGTCGTCCAGTGGTCGAAACTCGACCAAAAATATATAATGTACAGACTTCTCTATTTTCACCCAACACTGTAAATAAAACATGTGATTGGCATTTCTTCTATTTGTTTTGATTTTCTGTTTATATTTCGTTGTTATTTCGTCACCAGCATGACAACCCATAAAGCCCATGTTAATTTTATTCAAATTTCAAATTCATTTTTTGTGCTTATTTCTGAGCCTATTTTAATTTTTAAAGGGTTTCTGCACACCTACAGAAAAATATCTTTCTAACGGTATGCGTAGATTTTCCCTGCGATGCACACGAGCTGAGAAAAAAGGTTTTAAAGAAACATGCTTGCCTATTAATATATAGATTAATTAAAACATGTGAAACAGCTCAAGTAGCTAATCACATTGAATATATTTAATGAAAATCACACACGGCCAATATTCATATTTCATACCGTATAGGCTACCGTCCATTTTAGAATGTACTTTGATTAAACAAATACGTCTAGAGTTTGTTCACAAACTTACAAGGGAAGATTTGAAGACCGTTTTCTTATAGCAAACATTTATTTTACATTAGTCCGCACTGGGGAAAAAATTGCAAGATTTTGGAAGGAAACAATAAGCAATACATCACTTGGAAGGAAGGAAATGTGGCGTTAGGCTCAAGTGCAAACAGAGGATCTGCTTTAATCTGGGAAGGGCGGTTTTGGGGTTTGGGGGTTGGATATGGTAGTAGTCCACTGCTAGCTCTTACTTGGACAAATCTTGCTATATGCATACACATGATTGAGTAATTCAATTATTTGTATACAGTGGCCTAATGTATATTTAATTTCTCTTAAATAAATACAGCAAATAGAAAATCGTAATGAAGAGGGGAGTGTTTCATGGTATCAAATCGTCATTCAGTCGAAAGAAGAAATATCTACATCATTTAGATAAGAATCTATCTTCTTCTGACCTAATGAGAATATAGTACATTTCGTACCTAGGCTCGAAAATGAGGTTTTGCCGGCTCGAGATATTTTTAAGTTCGAGACGGATTCGATACGAGTACGTAAAATGATCGAGAGCTACAAAAACATTTCAGTCCGTGGTACGAATGCTATTTTTCACCACACTATACCCTATTACCACTATTCACCACGATAATAACGCACACTAACAGTCAACACAAGTACAACTTTAAGGTTATGTGAAGAAATAATTTGAGGAATCAGCAAAAATAATAATAAATAGTTGCTAGGAAGTTGTGACAATAAAACAATTGTATTGCAATGCTTTGGATACTGATTGTGTATTTACGCATTAATGTTTTTAAGAAAGTAAGCGGACAGCTGATTTTCGGCCCTAGGGATGTAAAAATCTGCTCGGTCCCCAAATGACGATGACAGCTTTTCGTAGCTTTCGGCCTCCAATAAACGTTTGTAAAACGGAAAAAAACGTAATGGTGAAAATTAATGAATCACACCCATGTTGTAAATATTGTCTGTTTATTAAAGTTAAAGCTCATTTGATGCTTATATATATGCTTATATCTCCCTCTCCAACGACATGCACATTAGTTTTATTTCTAAACTACTTATTGTTACCATTTACTTCATATTAAAGATTTAGAAATCATGATGGTTAAATCATTACCTATGTGAAAGTATCACAATGTAAGATGGAAAAACTTGGGTGAAAAAATTCTTCAAAACATTTATAAGCAGTTCGTTCGTGGGTCGTTTTAATTATAAAACAATTTTAACGAGCGTTGTCAAAATATGAAAAAAAATTTACGTTCGTTTTTCAAATATAATACACCAACGTATCATAATTGAATACAACATATTATACAATTTGTAAATGAATCTATGACGTATTTAAATGGTCTCTAATGGATTCTAATGTATATACATCAATATACAAAAGGAAAAGAGTTACTTGCTACAGACTACATCTTAGTGGTACAAAAAAGTCAGTATTTGTTCCTGAATATTTTGAAACGTTTTTAGAGCGCTAATTCTTGCGCATTTTATTCTTGATATTGAAAATAAAATCCCCTCTCGGTTAAGCCTCTTAGGTGTATTTTCAGACAGGCAAGAAGCACTTACAAAATTCACAAGGTTTTCAAAATATATAATACTTGATGATGCCGTAATAATAAACCGTTAAGTAGAATATTGTACATACTTAGGAGTAGTTAAATTCTTGTAATTAATTAAATGTTAGTACGACGCATGTTAAATATCCCCCAAGTATATTTTCAAGTAGTCTTTATATTAGTTGTTATTAAACATGATTAAGCAAGGCAAGAGTTAAATCTTATCTCCATTGTTTTTGTTTGATGTATACTTCAAAGGTGAAATCAATAAATTGTGATAATGATGATGGAACATTTTACAAATTTATTCACCGCGGAGATTTTAAAATAGTCGTTATAATACCTATACAAGTATTCCTTGAAGATTTTTATTCAGATTTTCCTCATTTACAAGGTACAAATGTACCATAAGACTTTGTTTGGAGACAAATATAACTACTCTGTAGTATACCAAGTGCTTGTGTTTTGACTAAAATATCAAATCGTATAAAACCCTAAATTAGACAACATATTGAGCCATTCGACAAATTAACTGCAGGGTTGGAATCAACCAGATACCAAAACGGACAAGAACATATTGTCAAGTACAAATTGGTTTAACCCCACCCCCCATATTTTGGGACTGTTTAACAGTTGGCAAATAACATCGCTATTATTTGCTCCCTGATGGGACATCATTGTATCTTTGTTGGCCATGATATTGTCTATCTTTGTTTGACAAATTCCCCATTGTTTATCACAATGCCGTTACCCTTATGATGAGACTAGAATGTACCATAATTGAATTATAAACTCTCTAAAACATAGCCTTACTAACAATTGTGTTTTTAATTCTTAAGATAAACGCTTAGTTCTACATTTGGCATACCTTTATTCTTATATTGTATGCATAGCTATTAGGTAATTATACTTAGTGACATTCAAAATATTGGCAATGATCAGTAATTAATTTAGATATTTAGTTTATTAAAAACTAGCTGTACCCGCGGGCTTTGCCCCGTTTAACTTCATATGTGAGCTCGTTCGCATGGCTCAATCACGTCCTGGTTGAAGTTCGTTCGCTACGCTCACTCACCTTTAGGTTGGAGCTCGTTCGCTGCGCTCACACGTCCTGTTTGAAGTTCGTTCGCTACGCTCACTCAACTTTACGGTTGGAGCTCGTTCGCTGCGCTCACTTGCCTTCAGGTTAGCTCGTTCACTACGCTAACTCGCCTCCGAGTTGAAGTTCGTTCGCTACGCTCACTCACCTTTTGGTTGCAAATTAGCTGTTGTCATAAATTAAAAAAAATAATAGTGCTGCACTCTGTTGGTAATCCTTGTAACTTTAATGCTATTGAACATCACAGAACAGAACCAACTTGTTTAATTGAAACAGCTGTTATGATTCATTAACTCCATTTAAATATGAGTACTCATTAGGTTAACATGGGAAATTCCAGAGCCACTGGGGCGGAGCCCGAGAGTCCGATCAGAATAAAAACCACTTAGTTTTCCTATTTAATGCCTAAAGAATCAGTGTACCAAATTTCAGCCTCCTAGGTAAGTGGGAAGTGGGAGAATTGACGAGTGAGTGAGTCAGTCAGTCAGTCAGTGAGGGCCTTTTATACAGTGTGTAAATTAAGTATGGAAACAAATCTGTATTTTTAAAACCGAAATAGATAGAAATATTCTATTTGTGGCAATAATAGTTAACAAAGATTCCGCAATTTTTCACATGAAAAATATTTTTTTACCCCCCTAACAGGGTAGGTGGTAGGGGGTGACTTATTTTTTTCAAATAGCAACCCCTATTGAGTGACCCCTCATTTTGAAGAGTTTGTCAAAAGAAACACAATGACGCAAATCCGAGGTGAATATCTCACTCCTAGCCCAAATGGCGGATATTCCAAAATTTGATTTATTGTACGTGAAAAGCACCAATTTCACAAATAATGGAAAGAACTGTATTTTTAAAACCGAAATAGATAGAAATATTCTGTTTGTGGAATTGATTGTTGACATAGGTTCCGCAATTTTTTTAATCAACAATATTTTTTCAACCCCTTTAACAGGGTAGGGGGTGGGAGTGACTTATTTTTTTCAACAACAACCCCTATTGAGTGACCCCTCATTTTGAAGGGTTTGTTAAAAGAAAAAGAATGACGCAAACCCGAGGTAGATATTTCACCCCTAGCCTAAATGGTGGGTAATGAAAAATTTAATTTTTGTAAAAAAAAGCCCATTTTTTAATATCCGCCATGTTAGCTAGGAGTGAGATATTCACCTCGGATTTGCGTCATTGTGTTTCTTTTGACAAACCCTTCAAAATGAGGGGTCACTCCATAGGGGTTGCTATTTGAAAAAAATAAGTCACCCCCTACCACCTACCCTGTTAGGGGGGTAAAAAAATATTTTTCATGTGAAAAATTGCGGAATCTTTGTTAACTATTATTGCCACAAATAGAATATTTCTATCTATTTCGGTTTTAAAAATACAGATTTGTTTCCATACTTAATTTACACACTGTATATATATATAGATGTAAAGTAATCAGAGTTTAATACAAACACTGACATCTTCTCCAAGGCATTGAATATTTAGTCATAGACAAAAAGAATTGAATTTAATATCGACTGTCAGCCGTGCTGTGATTACCATAGGTTCTGGCGCACACCGCTGGGAGCGCCGTGTAGTTACGTAACTACATGGCACTCCCAGCGGTGTGCGCCAGAACCTAGGGTAACCACAGCACTGCTGACGGTCTATATTAAATTTTTTGTCTATGATTTAGTGCACTAAATAATCTTTACTACATGGCAAGACAAATAACTATTTCCTACAGTCACCCGACAAAGTTGGCTTCCTTGTACTGTTTATAGTACAGAAAGCTGCTAATTGCTGCACATTTATACTTTGCCGTACGGTTTATACTTTGTCGTATGGTTTATACTTTGCCGCACATCAGGATTCCAACGAAACAACACAAACACTAAACAGCGTGGTTCTATTATGCACGTAATCCGTGTACGCTTGGAAATAGGTTGGCAACACTTAAAGATAATAATACTATGAGCAGCTGATTGACTATTATAACTACGATTTAAATTGTCATTTCGTGTTTATAGTTTCGGTATTTCTGAACTTTCTGGACTTTTCTTTTAAACGTTTTTAAAACATTCCTACGATCTTAATAAAAAGAAAATACCTTTAAAGCATTTTTTTTGGCGCGGAAACCACTTCAAATTACAAAATCATACGGAACTATATTCTCAAAACGCGGAGCACATATCTTACCGAGGAAAAATAGCGGAGTGATACGGACCGCGGGTACTACTTTCTCTAGGGCACCATTTGTGTTGCCAGCTGAACCTAAAAACGTGTTGTATAGTGTTTGAAAGACTAATTATTTATATACTTTATAGTGACTGTAGGAAAAATATAATGTGTAACACGAGTGAAAAAGGCCATTGCTGCACTCGAGATCATTCCGCACTCGCCTTGCTCTCGTGTGCAGCAAAGTGCCACTTTCACCACTAGTTACACAAATAACTATTGTTTAGTTGGTAAGGGGTTTTTTTTTTTTTTTTTTTTTTTTTGTTCGGCGCCCAAAAGTATCCATGATCCATGAGGTTGTTTAAGCCTTAACACCTTTCAACCTTACAGAACAAACATTTAAAATCCAGAATGTTAGTAATGTTTGGATTAGGGATCACTTTCTGGTTCATTTCTCATCTAGTGCCACATAGAACCATTGACTATATGATAGAGCACTCGGCTAAATTAGCCAGCTGTTCCTGTCAGTTGTGACAGTTACTCATTACGGAATGTAGTTCTTTCCGTTGTTCCGTAAACAACCTGAAAGCGACTTATTCCCGGAGAGGAAACTCTCCTAATAGAGCGACAGAGATATCCGTAAACCCGGACTGGTGACGTCACAGGAAACCAAACCGGAAATAAGGAGATCCGCTCTTTTCCCAGGTTGGCGCCTAGGGGTTTTTAAAAATTTAAAGGGACAGTTTAGTGTTTAAGAAAGAATTTAAATTAGGCGAATGTAGAGACGGTTCATACAAGCAACAATTGTTACATGATTTTAAGTAGTTTTCATATTTATATATTTAATTTTAAGTGTAAGTTGACTTGCTTTTTGGACAACTAATAATTCATAAGTAGTTTTTCTGAAATCCTTTTAAATCCTGTTTGGTCTTTAGGGAAGGAGGAAGGTTTTTAAAAAGCTTGACGGCATTGTATTGAAAATTCTTTTGGAAGAATGCCGTTGAGTGTTTAGGAATTGCAAGGTCGGAAGAATTAAGAAATGGATATCTGTTGTTGAGCTGTGAACAAAAATAAGATGTATTTTTTCTGGTAAAGGATAATGTTTCAAAAATGTATATGAATGGAAAGGTTAGAATTCGGAATCTTTTGAAAATGTCTTTGTAGGACTGGCGTTTGGGTAGAAAAAATATAATGCTGATGGCTTTCAATTGTTGTCGGAAAAGAAACTTAGTCTTTTCACTTCCACTACCCTAGACAGGGATAGCATATAGGATAAATATGGATATACAAGACCATATAGTCAAGACCTAATAGCAACCTGATTTATATTTAATCCTGTACAGAAATACGCTAACCTGAGCTGCAACTGTTTAAAATGTTGCGGCAGTGGGAGTATTGAATAAAAAAATAAGTAGAATACTATGTTTATATTGTATTATTTTATGGTATAAATCATTCTGAGCAGCATTAATGTTGGTTTACTTTCCGTCTCCTCCGTATAGTAGAAATCTTTGGAATGAATAATTGATTTTAAGAGTTGGAATTTCAGTGAGAGATAACAACTGAAATCTTCCTTCTAATAAGTTGTTATAAAGGATTCGGGCAGTTGTAAATCCTTACGATGTTACGAAGATGTGACAGCTTATTGCGATTCTTGTATCAGGTCTAGCCCATAAATTCTATTGGCTTAGGATTAGTATGTGCTCTCAATTAATAGGGGCTACGAAAAAGAAATTGTTGTTTTCGCTTAAAACATTCAGTGTTCATCACACCTAAGTCAACATTGCTCTTTTGAAGTGCTCTAGAACGTATAGAATCGATCTGTTTTTAAAACCATCTGTATAGTTTTGTGTTTATATTTAATTCATGTAGTAATTTTTTAGTTACATAGTCTGGAAACTTGTGCCACCACTTCAACGCTTAAGCATATAACAATGTGAAAAAAACTTGATGTCCTTATATTTTAAAAAATAATTAAATTAATCAAAAAAAATTTTTCAAAATTATTTTGTTTGTTGTTCTATTAATTCGTGCTAAAATTAAAATTCGAATCTATTACTCGTATATTAAGTCATTGTGCATCATTTTAGATTTCTATTTGTCATTCCAAATATGCAAAGAGAGCAAAATAAATTTCAATAATTATTTATAGGATTTAGAAATTTTATTTTCAAGTCAAAAGTAATCGATTAAATAAGTAATTCATGTCTACGTTGAACTAAATAAATACTCAATTTTACATAGTCTATACATTTTATTCATCTGAGGAAAAGATAAAAACAAAATACGTTGTTTTTATAAAAACAAAGTCAGTGTTTTCAATTCTGATTATACAGTTTTTCGCTCCATTTCAAACTCAGCTAGAGTCAAGACGCGACGCTTTTCAATAGTAATTAGCATTTAGAGGTCATTAAGTTATAGGCTCTCCCAGAGTCCGTCTCCCTATTATTACATTTTAACCAGATCTCGTTGCATAATGGTCGAGTAATTGATACCTGGCTATAAATTCGAGTAATTTAAATCACTTCTCAAGAGCTTCTCCATAATTTCACTGAGAGAAGAACTGAAATCTTCCTGTAAATTTGTTGTTATAATGGATTCGTACAAGTGTAAATCTGATATAACGATCAGTTTGTTTGTTTTAAGTAGACGTTCGTTTGCAGAAATTAAACTGGCGGAAACTACTTGCAACAAGTTATGTAAATATGAGTTATGTAAATTTTGATGATTTCTTACAGTTTTTGAGTTTGATGGTAGACTTCCGTATCTGTTGTCAAAAAACCGAATGAAAATATCGATCAATATATCGATTGTTTCATCCGATATAACGTTTGGTTAGTTGGGTTAACCTAACCTAACCAACCAAACGATGAAATAACCGATATATCGAATAATCGATATTTTCATTCGGTTTTTTGACAACCGATACGGAAGTCTACCAGAGTTTGATATCCGGTTAGGTTAGGTTAGGTTACGTTACGTTACGTTATGCGTTACGTTTAGGTTAGGTTATAGACAGTGTGGCGAAGCCCGAAGAGTCAAAGGGCAGAGCGAGGATAGGTAAAATGTAGATCATGGGGTAGATACGTTTAGTATCATATTATCTACATTACATTATATTCTGATATTGTTATGTTCTCATAATAACGTGATTTACAGGACATAATTGATAACAACCAAGAAATGATCACAAAGAACAATAAATTTTCTTTATAGCTTTCTACTTTATTAGTTTTCTAGTTAAATTTAGTCACGTAGATTGGTAGTCACGTAGAGATTGGTAGTTGTTCGGCCTACTTAAAGAGTTAAAATTTTCTTATTTTCAAAATAAAATATAATATAATTCAGCTACATACAAAATGTAATTTTATTACTTCAATTTCACTAAAATACAAACTTAAATGGTTTGCCATTTATTTTATGACAGTTAAACTTTCTCCGGTTCCAAACACTCAATATAATTTCCTATGTTTCTTTTTATATACACGCTGATCAAGTGACAGTGTAGAAAGCCTCTTGACCTTTTTAAGGGCAATAAATCAAAGTGGGTTTCTTAGGAAGGGTTGACTACGGATATCAATCAAGCACCGGCGACAAGGGCAAGACCTAAGGGAGGTCGATTTTTATGGGCAATATGTATCAGTCAGTGGGGCTTCCTTCATAAATAAGGGTGAAAGTAGGGTTAAACGTTTCTTGGAACCTATTGTCAGATCCTTCATTGTACCAAGATAGGGACTTGACTATTTGTTGTTTACTATAAACAAACATCTCTATTGTAAGGGTGTGTTTTTACTGCGTTAGTGACTTTATCAGGTTGTTTATGTTCAATTGTTTTCATCTTGACAATTATTTCTGAAACTAAGACAATAGGGGCTATAGTATTGGTAGCTATGGTGGAGATGTATTCTTGTTGTAATTCATAACGTAAAAAAGAATACATTGTTAAATACAGTAGAACCTCGATAACAAGACCCTCGTTAACAAGTCATTCTTGATAAGAGGGGTCATTTTCTAATATTACTTTTATATTACCCCTAATCACTTTTAATTTCAAACCCCTAAAAGAAGAAAACCTTGATAACAAATCTTATTTGATAACCCCCATTAGATACTTGTTATTGATGTTCTATTATACAATGGACACTAACATTACAGATACATATTTTAAAACAACTACATTCAGTTTGACGTTTCATTAGAAACCTGAAATGTCATAGTTTTTTTATCAATTAAAATATTTTATAAAATTGTTGTGTTTTTATTCGTCGATCTTCATAAATTACAAAACTAGACCTTTAATTAAATTTCAAATTAATTATCATGCTTGTCAACTTTCCAGAACATATCAAACATTGTTTGTCTCAGAACATTGTCCAAAATTATTCATTAAGTTCACAGTTTGTTCAAGTTTGTATCAAGTCTGTAGCAAGAGTGTTTCGGTCAGTCCAACTTGTAAACTAAACTGTTGACGGATCAGACGGAGTGGGAAATCCATGTTGAGAAACTGGGATTGGAAATGGAAGGTGGATTTGTATATTGTAAAACTCGTTAGAATAGAAGTAAACGCTAATTATTTGTGGCTATAGTGTACGACATGAAAGATATATTGCACGTGAACTCTATGGTAAAATTAACAGTTTAAATCTAAAATATTATGTGAGGTGAGAAAAGTCTTCAAACTCAGTGAAATTGTGACTTGTACCTATAAACATGGAAATTTATTGCCTTTCTCTTTAAGTCAAACACACGAATTCTAAACAGGGTTAAATGTGTGAAGAAACTGGATAAAAAGGACTCGTATGTATAATTTTTCACTTCTCGTATTATGTCACACCATTTACCATGTAATATAAAGTGGGTTTACAACATTCAATCGTCATCGTGTTAAGTTTTCATTCTATCAAATCAACGCAGTATCAAATAAAAAAAATTAATTTTTCGTGGTATTGGTACAATTAGATAATGTCATAGTTTATTTGTGCTAAGTATTAATGCACTTCTATGCCTTAAACCATGCTTTTGCACGACATTCAATGAAACGAAAAGTTGGGGTAAGTGTCAATAAAGAATTTACGCATTGCAGTCGAACTAGGGGATAGAGGGGGATGACAAATATACCTGTAGGGGGTGAGGGGGACGGTCAGCGGGTGATATATAAAATGGATGGATCGCACGGCACCAGAGATAGTATTTAAAATCAGCGTATCTCCATTAAATCAACATTGTGTTGATGTAATAAGTAGTGAAATGGAAAATTTAAATGATTTGATTTAAGGATTTATTGCTAATGGTATTTTCCATAAAACTACAAAATGTGGGACTAATATTGATTGTCATAATTCTCCTGTGATTTGCATTTTTTTAAACTGTTTTCCTGGGTGACTTTTAAAGTAGCTGCACAAACAAATTGAATAAAATTAAACAGTTCCAAGTGATAACAAGAAAGTGTTAAGTGCAGATTATTCATTATTACCAAGTAGTCGGGTAAATATAGGATATGACCTTAAAAAAATTGCAAGAAAACGTTTTATGGTTTTATTTTGTAGAGTTGGGTTTGCAGAATGACATACTAAAAGTTGCCAAAAATCGGTGCACGAGAAAACCACTAAAATCACAATTTAAAATGGCGGCTTTTTTCAACATTGGACAAATTAAAAAACATATTTCACATGTATTTGTTATGCACATTTTTCGAGATATTGACTTGGGACCACCGCCTGTATTTATTGAGTGGTTAGTACTTCATTTTGATAGGGAACATGTTTTTGGCCGCCATCTTGGATCCGCCATATTGGACATAGATAATTTTTTTTCAATGTAATGATAGTGTTGTGACACATCATTACCAACTACATTTTTACACTGATTTCAATGCCGAAATCCGTTTTTAAATATCTTTATTCATTTAGAAGATATATACAAAAGAAAACTCTGCACCATACATTTCTTATGAACGTTTCGTAGTTTGATATTTTTTTTAAAATTATTTTTCTTATATCTCCAGTTCTTATTAACGCTTGTAGTACGTTCTAGGCTTAAAATATTCAGTAATGTAAGGGCTTTTATTTGAGCTCTTGATCATTAAAATCAGACGAGTTAAAGACCTGCTACGAACCTCAGAACAATATTAAATTTAACTTTTTAGAAATATATTTGTATTAAAAGATTTATAACTCGGGTTGTTAATACGTCACCGAGTTCTTTCTGGTCTCAAATTACTCAGTAAATGTTTGGCTTTAATTTTATTGATCATTAAACAAAATCTGACAATTTTAAAATGAGCCATGGGCCATAATTTAACATTAGAATGTATTTATTTTGAAATTTGTCTTTAGTTAAGGACATATATCCCAAACCCTAATAACTCCTGGAAAGTAATTCATAGCTAAAATAAAAGTCAATATTTTGGCGAATTATTTAAGACTATAAAGAGTTTTGGGAGTTATTTAGAATTAGGAATATACGTCTTTAACTAAAGACAAATTTCAATATAAATACATTCTAATGTTAAATTATGGTCCATGGCTCATTTTAAAATTGTCAGATTTTGTTTAATGATCAATAAAATTAAAGCCAAACATTTACTGAGTAATTTGAGACCAGAAAGAACTCGGTGACGTATTAACAACCCGAGTTATAAATCTTTTAATAAAAATATATTTCTAAAAAGTTAAATTTAATATTGTTCTGAGGTTCGTAGCAGGTCTTTAACTCGTCTGATTTTAATGATCAAGAGCTCAAATAAAAGCCCTTACATTACTGAATATTTTAAGCCTAGAACGAACTACAAGCGTTAATAAGAACTGGAGATATAAGAAAAATAATTTAAAAAAAAATATCAAACTACGAAACGTCCATAAGAAATGTATGGTGCAGAATTTTCTTTTGTATATATCTTCTAAATGAATAAAGATATTTAAAAACGGATTTCGGCATTGAAATCAGTGTAAAAATGTAGTTGGTAATGATGTGTCACAACACTATCATTACATTGAAAAAAAATTATCTATGTCCAATATGGCGGATCCAAGATGGCGGCCAAAAACATGTTCCCTATCAAAATGAAGTACTAACCACTCAATAAATACAGGCGGTGGTCCCAAGTCAATATCTCGAAAAATGTGCATAGCAAATGCGAAATGCATGAGAAATATGTTTTTTTAATTTGTCCAATGTTGAAAAAAGCCGCCATTTTAAATTGTGATTTTAGTAGTTTTCTCGTGCACCGATTTTTGGCAACTTTTAGTATGTCATTCTGCAAACCCAACTCTACAAAATAAAACCATAAAACGTTTTCTTGCAATTTTTTTAACGGTCCCTATGTAAGTTTGTTTAGTTTGCCTGGACTAAAGAGCCAATTTTAATATGTGTATAGTTAGCATCACAGTTTAAATACAAACATGACTCCAAGTAATAGGGTAATAGTGAGTTGTTATATCTGTCAATGTCAATTTGAATGGAAAATCTTATAAAATTAAGTAACTAAGCTACTGATGTAAAGTTGCGATAACACCTTGTAAACATATAAGATTTATAATCCTAAGTTTGCAGTGTATAGGTAAAAAGAAAACCCGATATTCTTAAAAATCTAGAAAATAATCGAGTTCAAATAGTTTTGTATGTAATAGAGTTAACTACAATTTAAAAGCTTGTTGACATATATATCAGTGAACAATAAATTTTCACAACCACTTGATCCTATTAATAAAGAGAGAGCTTATGTAGAAAATATAACTAATTTTTTCTGACCCACAGAACCTAGAAAGTTGATGTAGAAGGAATTTGAGAATTATATTATCGTTTCTACTAAATGAGTCACCGAGTGTGGATTGCACCAATTTGAATGAAAGTTCAAGATTTTTTTGTCAATAAGAAAGCGGCACCATAACATCTAGGGTAGGTCGTCCCCCAATAAACTGCCAAAGAAGTGGATATGGAGTGTGGTGTTTTGGGAAGCCAAATATTTCACACTCTGACACTTGGAGTGGCGAAATTCTGAACTTGTGAATCGTTAAACATTCCAACCATAAATTGAATGAAGTTTTCCTGCTAGGGATTTTTGCACTACGTTAGTGATTTTCACACATCTTTTGTACATGTAGGTGATACTTAAACTGAATTTTTGTCTGTTTCGTTCTACGAATTCGCTGATTTTGTTCACAACAAAGGCTAGCTGAATTGTTCTGTTGCTATCAGTGCCTCCATGACGCAACTGACTGAAGACACATTAAATACTGAGCCGAATAAATTTACACACAAAATAATAGATCCACATATATAACATCTTAAGCAAGCCTAATTTGACTAGCCTATCCCATCAAGTAATTTACTAATATAAACAAATCTTGCAAAAACAAAGATTTACAGGACAGTTTTCCTAAGGATTTTAAACAATTCCTTCTTTAGGCAGTGTCAGGGTAGTTAAGATTATCTGTATCTTGTGGATTCGAAACAACTGACACAGTGCTTATGTAGTTAAAGATTACGTAACAATTTGTCACGCAGTCCTAATGAGAACCAAAAATATAAATACATAAAAAAATTCGAAAAATCACTTGAATTTCAATTATGAATAAAGAAAACTTACCTATGGTTTTAGCCATACAATAGATATACAAGCATTATGTCGTTAATATAAAAAGTAAAAATACCATCCAAATTTGTTCGATTTCATTATGCTTTTCAGGCTTTCCTTAAATCGTGTACAGTTTTACTATACTGTGCTGGTACCTTCCATCACAGAAAACATACTATTGTATGTTGTCTGTGCTTCCATACCATACCGTGCCATACACGCTCTCTATGTACTTGTTATCCACGACCCGACGTTCGGTAGAAACTAGATAGTGGGCGCCACTACATGTGCTTACTACTAGTGTCTACTGGACTGTGATAAGCCCAGCTGTGATAAGGTACCGGTATTCTAGGAAATTAAGACAAGCTGTCTCACGCCCAGAACTGCAACCAACAGATTGTGATAAGACTACACTACATAACTAGCATTATCTTTACTTTGTTGGAAGCTCCAACATGATAAATATGAAGATAGTATAATTACCATTTGTTGCCAATAATTACGAGACCATATCTAAAAACTGTACAGCATTTCTAAAACTATGAAATTTTTTTGAATTTTCTTATACATAGGGTTTGGTGTCCGACGATTGGCAATTCAGAAAATAGAGGAAGAATATCGTGTCTTTTTCACTGTTATTACCACAAACCTCTACCGTATAGAGTATATTTTGAAGTTTCCAATTGATTTTCTAAACAAATTAAATTTTACAAGCACCTGGGTATGTATCTAATAAAGTTATTCATCAAAAAGAACCTTTTACCAGAGAAGAAATAAAGAAACGAAACGAAAAATATCAAAGAAAATTAGAAAATCGTCCAAATTTCCTGGCAGTCAACCTCCTGGATAGTAGCGAAACTACTTAGGCTCAGAAGAATACATCCAATCGATCTTCCAAATCTTTTCTAGTTTAATTTTGTATAACAATTTTTTTTTTTTTTTAGTGCCACATTCAAAAAGCTGGAGTGTAATTAACTCATGTTAATTTGTCATGGCATTTACGTATTGTTCCAGTATAGAACAGATTGTAAATCAAATACTTGTCCAAAATAAATGTACTACTCAATTGTAAATGCCAAGCCTAAAAAATATTTGTGAAACATAACTGTGCAAACTATACACTTTATTTCACACTATAAACAAAATCATTTTCTTGTGTTTTCCAAAATGCGTACACATTTTAGTCGGAATGTATATAAGTTGATCCTTGAAAGGCGCATAATATAATCCTATTTAGGCCGTTTCTCAGAACCAAAGGGTCCTGGTGAAATCCGTGATTTATGATTCCGTTTCCTTTTTAATCTCTTGAGTAAACTAGTCCTTGGTCCTCCCAGCTGGGGCTACGGTAAACACGGCGTTACTTCGGGGAACACCTTGTAGTGGAATCGTTAAACTCCGTTTACGAAGGAAAGTAACAGGTTAAAACATATACAACGAGATCAAAAAAGACCTAAATTTACTGTTTAATACCTTTTTCAGAACACTGTGAATGTTTTTACGAAGTGTATTTTTCTTGTACTAAAATAAAACGTTTTTTAATCAAAATTTAATATTGAATTTCGGTAATGGGGTTCATAACACATTAAATATGGTATTACATGTATTTTAGTATACTTTTGAAATAAGTGTGTTTGTACACATCTGTGATAAAACAACAGCATTCTTCACCGTTATGTTTTTATAACTGAGTAGTGCACAGAAATAAGAAAGTCTGTTTATTCAGTGGTAAGATATATTTAATCATTTTTTTATTTCATTGGAAAACATCATTACTCATGAATTGGATACAGGTAGGATCTATTTGTGGAAAAGTAGTCTCATAGAATTACAAACAAGCTATTATGTTCAAACTTTTTTAAGACTATCAGTCAATGTTCAAACTAGTAGAGGTAACTTACAGATAAAGTAATTTTGAAATATTTTTTTAGCATAACAACAATTTAATAATCATAAATAATATTACAATTTGAACAGGAAAAATAATAAACATTTGACATTTTAATTGATACAAATTTTGTTATTTTATATTTTGTTATTTGTTTATGGAAGGTTAACTGTTACTATAAACCCGTAAATGTATTATTTTTCCAGCCAATATTTAGTGATTATGTTGTAAATGGAGACAAGTTTTCACACACGCTGATGCATTCGGAAGGCATTTTAACGCAGAAAATTGATAGTTGGGTTAGTTGGGATATCGTGTGTATTTCAAAATTTTATCAATTTGTTTCAGACCAAATTTCATGAAAATTAGACCAAATAGGTTAAGTAGTTTAATTTTACAAGACAAAGTCCTACCATTGACTACACACAGATGTTTCTACCCATCAAGCGATGTCAGTATTTTTATAACATTCTAGAGAGAATGCACACGAAACATTTATTATTCTTGGACCCTTAAAATCAAACAGAGTTTTAATCTTTTTAACAAAAAAACACAACATTTTTAGAAAAAATGTCTAATAAATGAGGTAATAGCATCCCAAACTATTTGGTAAACGATAAAATTTAAAATTCAAAAATGAGGAGGTGAATTGAAGAAAAAATCAGGGTCACTATCATACGAACGCACAAATAAAAATACTTACAGGGTACAACTTTTAACTATCCCTTAATGTGTTATCGATTCATTAAATTAATTTCTGGAATTATACTCACCGTTCCAATATGTTATCCTTCCTTAGGAAATTCACTAACTGTACAGTCAACTCCAGCAACTCCAACGACAACAAAGAAAACGTTTCTCACATGAATAGTTTTGATAATGTTTGGATAGACACAAGCAATATTTACACATAAAACACAATGCGAGGGATTTTACCCACATAAACACGCT
Organism: Macrosteles quadrilineatus; assembly: GCF_028750875.1. Taxonomy (NCBI): domain Eukaryota; kingdom Metazoa; phylum Arthropoda; class Insecta; order Hemiptera; family Cicadellidae; genus Macrosteles; species Macrosteles quadrilineatus. The sequence goes on along the minus strand of NW_026542601.1, from coordinate 12,573,297 downwards.
TTGCACATTTTTCTGAGTGAAATGTTATTTTTCCTGGTTTCCTGGAGGTGGAAGCACCAATCGTGGTTCACCAATCCATTAAAGTAATCCAAACACACAAATATTTATGTAGCGAACTCCAAACGTATCGCAGAACTTTTGTTTCGATATGGTTTTGTTCTTTATATTCTACACAGAACTACTTTGAATGTTTATTACACACATTGCTATTATAAATACGTAGGTTAAAAGTGTTTTTTAGTTTTACAAATACAATTTCTAATAGGTATTATAAAATGTACGTTTTAAGGTTAGAATTTAGAATTAATTTCTTCCAGAGTTTTTACGTTGATTACGTTATCCGCTTGTGAGTTGATAAGTTCACCAAATAGTTTAAAAATATTTAATCTAAAATTTTGAAAAGTTTTGAAATCTATTCTTTTGCTGTTGATTTTTAAAACAATCTTTATAATTTTTGAGAGGGAAACATGCAAATGTTAGAAGAATTGAATTTCATAAGCATTAGCAATTGAGATGTTGACTAGGTGAGTATTTTTACCCAAATCATGAGTGGAAGAATGAGTGTAGATGACTCGCCTTACAATCAAAAGGTCACAGGTTCGATCCTGAGAAGTTTGCTGATGGTTCAATTGTATGGTCGCCATTTAATAAAAAAAACCAGACCCAGCTGCTCATGATCATTGGGCAATGATCCTGATTGATCAGCTGATTTTAGTCAGTAACAAAGCTACACAGATCTCACACCATTCTGCACTCATGCTTCTCATAATTTGAGTCAAACCTAGGACAAGCAATATGAAGATTTTCGTCATATGTCTTTGCTTCCAAAACTAGACGAAAATGGTCATATAGTGTCACTTAAAACCACTCAGATGCCTATTTATAAACCTAAGAGACAATTATTATTTTTCTCAACTCAAACAGCATGTTTAGCCGTAGTCGGTTCTCGATAAGATAGTTTCCTTCAGACTTGTATATCAGAACATACCATGAGGTCTGACGACTAACAATGTTTAGCCAGATGAAAGCCTGTAGTGATTTCTTTGTTATCGCCGAGTGTTATATCAGTAAATGGGTAGATGTTTGTATACATCAGTCCCGGACAGAATGTAGGCTTACACAACTAGACATAAGCACATCCTCGGCACAGCTTGCGCTGAATTTATAGTCGATGTAAAACTAAGTTAAACAATCGGATTTATTGTCAACCCTACTTGTTTATGTTTATAGTGGATTGCGTCGTATGTTTACGATGGTTAAATGGCAACACTAATGTTTATGTCACAAAACCGACTGAATTGGATTCATCTTAACTTGGTACAAAATCGTTCGAAAATGTTTTTTCACTGTCTACCGAATACGCGCACTTTTTCTTTGAGAGTGTTCACAAACTGTGATGATTACAATATGTAGTCTTTGAATCGAATATTGGTTTCTTTTCAAATTTGGAAAAACAACTAACGTAAAATGTCTTTGACTTGACAAAATTCAATTGTTCAAACTAACAAATATTAAGTTTTCTCAGATCATTACGAATTTTTAAGTAATTCACTTAATCATGAGACGATGGTAAATAACTTTCCTTTATAACCACACAAATTTTCTTGGTTATAGATTTTTGCAAGACCAAATTTGACTTTTGTAATCGTTATAACTAGGCTCAGTAATCATAAAATGTATTAGGCCTATAGGCGACATGATTCATAATAGTTTACAATTCAACAGGAGAAGGCTTAATTTTTTCACATTTATTCAATATCACCGGTTCGATCCTGAGAAAAGTGTGTAACTTTTTGACGGTTGGAAACTGGACCTAGCTGTCCCTGATCATTGGGCTTTTTGATGGTCCTGGCTAACGAAACAGCTGATCTTAGTCAGTAACAACGCTACAGAGATCATCTCTCACCATTCCACACTCATACTTCACTCATATTTGGGTTAAAATACGCACCTAGGTGGCGTCCCCATCTCAAATGGTAATGCTAATATCAAAACCATGTAGGCCTACAATGTAATTGATGATATTTTAATTCATTGAACATTTACTTTGTATGACAGGAAAGTTACAGGTAAATCGTGACGACAATAACTACGATAACTTCTCGTAACATTGGACTTCAGCCAATGAATACAATTTGCATTGCTTCATCTGAGGAGATGTCTTGATACAGTATTGTTAATCGCTTTCAGTTTGATTGAAGCTTAAGCCATCCATTATTTACACAATAGTTTCCATTCGACCGGCCTTGCCTAATCCATTTAAGGGTCTGCCAGGCTTACTGAAGTATAAACAATAACATTGAGCACTTTAAACTTCATTTGCATTCTTCTCAAAAACCAATCGGGCTTATTGCTTTACCGCTGTGACGAACGAGGAAAATTGTATTACAGTTTACCTAAATTCATGAATTTGACCGTAAGATTTCCGATAGGTAAATTTAATTGTAAATTTTTGTAGTATTTTAATTGGGAACAAAAGTACAGTGCTGGGCTATTTATGAATGAGTAAAATTTATTGTTGGGTTAGGCTCAGTACTGTATTCAAACAAACGAATAAACCAAAAAGTAAGGCACATTAGGGAAGTCAAATTTATTATTATTCGACATATTGTAGAAAATTGAAACAATTTTATGTTGTTAATATAATAGTGAATAAAGCTTATAATGTCAAACTTATGAAATGTTAACTTTATGAAATGTCAAAATTATATAATAAATTAATAAATGATTCGATGTAATCATTTGACTTGTATTTTATAACTAAGCAACAATGAGTGTACCTTTATTATTAATTACCTAGAAAAAACTATTTACATTTATATAAAAATTGGAATTCAGTAACGCAAATGAATCACTTTAATATATTTTTGATAATATGATGTACAAATTGTAATAATGTGCTTTGAGAATGTAACTTTTATGTGACAGCCTCTTCAAATAAATGATTTTATAACATAAAATCGTTGTTGAGTAGTTTTGCCAAAAAAATATTCCGTTTTGACGTTGGTTTTTTTTAATGTTCTCTTAATGAAATTAACCTCCAAATATACGATATTATGAATCACAACAATTCGTTTATTTTTTCAACCACTACGATAAGAGTTGAAACCTGTCAACGGCTGCAAAATGTTCACAAATAAAAATTGATATTGCAAGCATTGTCCTCAGGGACCCCAAGGCTTCATTTTTCTGAGTGAATGTTATATTTTCTGGAGGTGGAAGCGCCTGTGGTTCACCAATCCATTAAAGCAATCCAAACACTAATATTTATGTTGTGAACTCAAAACGTATCGCAAAACGTTTGTGTAGCTCTACAACTAACTGTGTGTGTCATATTTAGTTGTCAAACTGCTTAGTTGTAATTTTAAAGTATTTAGTAAAAAAATATATATATATATTTACATTAAATCAGTAAAAGCATAGTTATGATGAGCATGTCGATAACAGAAATACAGTTTGCTTTCCGTTCATTAATTTGACAGAATTTAAACTTTTATTTTTTAAATCACAAAAATGTTTTCTTACTCTAACCCATAAAATGTTCACTTCCCTAACATTTTGAGCATTTTTACACACATTTTTCCTACGTTTCCATCACAAAAATATGTGTCTATTAAATACAAAATGTTATGTATCTTAGAATCACAAAAAAATATTTGTACAATGTTTATTTACTAAAGTGTTATCTTCATTACCTATAGGCTAAAGGTCTCGTACTAAATCACGTTAAAAAAATTTAGTTTGAAATTATAACTGGCTTTATTCTGTGGAATAATGAACTAAATATATCAAAGAATAAACCCTACTGAAACATTTTCCTACATAATATACGGTTTCGGTAGAGATTTTGCATTGCATTATAGTTTGGTGCGGGTTCGTCTGGAACATTCAATACATCTAGGAAAACAACGTATGTATGTTAAAGTGTCGATGAGTATACGTTATAGGGAAATTTACATGTATATATTGCCCATATGAAGTTATGGTTTTAAAAGGTATTTTATCAATATTTAGTTTGTAAATAGGACAACTACTATATGTTTTAATAACTTCCATGTGGCGTGTTTATATCACTGATATATCAGCATTTTCTATAAGGCTCATTTTCAGTTTGGGACCAGAGAATATTTCATGTTTGATATGCAAATATTTCTTCCCTTCATTTACTTTCCTCCCGAATTGAAATTGTGATTTTTTTACAAAATGTCTGACATTCAATATTGAAATGAAGAGTGAAAAAATTCGTAAATGGGAACACAATTGGGTTTCCCGGGGCCATGACGAATCAAAGACTACGTCAATATCGAGTTCAATTATTCATTGAAGTCTGCTGCGTATTTTTTATCGCGGAAAATGTTTAAACAAAAATATATAATTTGCATTCAAAGAACTATGACGTTTTATGGATACACAAATTTTGCTTTATGATTTTTTTCGGGCTTAAATAAAGTTTAAGTGTGATAGAAGGTCAACTAAATATATACTACTTCCTCATCCCCAGAGACGGAGAAAGAGATGACCCAGGCAGCCAAATACATTCTATTTCGAACTCGCAGTCAACGGGCTTACTTATTGCGTCATTTATTTTACCACAAATTGCACAATTTGAAACAAAAATATACATTGATAGATGAAATGTATGGCCGAATTAAAGTGTATTAAAATAAGTATATGGATCATGCATGTGGTTAGATTCCTCACTAGCTACAAAACTAATATAATTCCAGTTTGAAAACTGGATAAGTTCTATTTTTTCTTTATACCACAATCCAACCAGAATTTTAAAAATTGCTATTGTTAATTAACTTGTAGTTATAACCAATTTAGTTTTTTCTTCCGGCAATTTAAAGATAATGCAATATTTTAAGCGATGTCAATATTTTATTCTTAACACGAAATCACAAAAGAGTTCTACCACTATCATTATACGATGAAAAGTTTTTATTTGACATGCAGCAAGTTTGGAAACAAACCCAAGTTAACGTTGTTTGTAAGTAATGATATGCTGTAGGTTTTGATTCATGTAGGCCCTACTGAAGTTTTAAAAATAACCAAAATGATACAAAGAGAAATCCGTCTGAAATTATTGCAAGTCACAGTGTGTATTCTGGGCTGATGAGCAACTCAAATCGGTGTCCATCTCCAACATAACCAACCAGTCGAAACCATTTTATAAACATTAATAAGGTTACCTGGCTGGTAATTCGCGAACAAAGTTCGCAAAGTAGTAAAGGCTCGTCTACAAATTAGTATAAATTATTGATTTACATACAAACTTAAAAGATTGATTCAAAACTCTAATCAGATCGTGACACACAATCCTTGCAAGGTATGAAATCGAACATATCAGTATGTTGTTTAGGTTGGTCCCAAACTCCAACCCGTTTTAATATATAAAAGTGAGAGTATTTAAGGTTTTCAGAGTTTTAAAGCCTTTTTATAATATTTTACAATAATGATATGAAAATACTGTTATGCATTTTCATATCACATTTATTTGCACGACTCTTCGTCGTCCAATCATAGAAAAAGAGCGAGTTTGTTGTTTTGTATCATATTAGAGCGCTGACACACTTACGTGTTTATTCAAATGCACAAAGCTATGAGTGAGATGATCTTATTACTGAGTCATATCGTACAAATAAGTTAAGTTTATGACCCTAGCTAACTTCTACTACACACAGTATTCAGTATACCAGGAAATATGGAAGAACATAGTAAATGTAATGGATGCATTGCACGAAGTACAATATAAAATATATGCCTATTGCATGACGTCTTAATCTCACAATGTGTACAGTAACTGCAATTAACATAGTGAGTCGGTGGCTCAGTCGGTAGCGTCGCGGACTTCGGGCCCAAGGCAGCGATGTCGTGGGTTCGGATCCTGGTCACTGCCGATAACATTTTATCAGTACAGTTCACCTTTGTACTGTACCGGCTCACTCCTTGCTTTGCTGTAAACGATCCACGCACGGGCGCTTAGTCTATGTGGACGGGCAAATGCAAGGTTAAAAGAGGCCGCCAACCTCTTAAAAAAAAAAAAAAAAAAAAATAGTCTTGCTACAAGCTTTGGACGTTGTGTGATTGGTTATCGTGCAACAGTGCACTTTAATCAAAAAAATCAGCAATTGCACCACGTCCAATGTCGCTGTTAAGCCAGCTGCATAACGTCCAATATCTCAGCGCTGTTGCATGACGTCCAGAGCGCCTGCACACTGTGATTACTATTTTACCGTCTTCATTGCATACTATCATAGATTAACTTAACCTACTCCAACATTGCTCCGTATACAGGAGCTCTGGACGTCGCTCAACAGCGCTGAGCAATTGGACGTCGAGTCGGCACAGCAGATTTGGACGTGGTGCTACTGCTAGTTTATAAAAGTGTAAAGTGCGCCGTTGCACTACGACCAATCTTATGACGTCCAAAGCTTGTAGATAGACTATGTTTCTTGCAGTTACTGTACTTTTGTATATGGTGAGATTTTGACGTCGTGTAGCAGTCAAATATTTTATATTGGACATCGTGAAACAGCTCAAAAATTATATTTTGGACTTCGTGACACTGACTTATATCATTGGACGTCGTGCAACACTCCCAATGTGGATATAAAATAAAAATTTATTGTAGCCTATGAACCTCGTAATGGTTAACGGATACATTTTTAGGTTCCGAAACTAGTACAAGTGGTCGGAATATTAAGTGGTCCTCTGTGTGTAAAGTGGGTTTTCAGTGTGTAATGACATTTACTTGAACATTCGTAATATTAGTAGCTTACTTGAAAAATAATTTAAATCATGCACAGTTGAATTCCGTAATTAAATATAGATACGAGCTGTATTTAATGGCAACATTCATATGTATTCCACAAGGAAAACACTTAGTTATATGCGTGGAATTTGTAATTGCAAACCAAATTTAAATTGAGTGTAGGTAGATCAAAGCTACTTTAAATCCACCTACACAAGTGGGGTTATCTTTTGTTGTTATACAATTTATACATGAAAATAACAAGGTTAATTGCCGTTAGTGTATCTATTTCTGAACGACTGAACCAGAATCATATTACTTCTGCTAAACCCGCTGCTCTTTAGTTAAACACCGTGCAGGTCGAATAATTATAGTTTCAAGACAATCTACACTATACTACAGAACTATCAATGATTAGAAAACACTATTTCTTGTTTTATTAGAGATTTATATTATTTTTTCTAGAGATTTCTGTTTGCATCTTTACCACAGAAATAAATTAGAATCGTGCCCGCGCATGTTTAGTTGATACAGCCACTTTTGTGTCTTTTCTAGAAGAGTGCCACCTTTCTTTATAACATTAGTACGATGCTGTTGTTTTGTTAGTTTAGGTGAAATAAGGTTTTTTAGTATAGTTCAGCTCAGTTTAGTTTTGAATAATGAGAAATAAGGTAAAAGTTACAGAAACGAATTCTGTGACCTTGTGTATAGGAGGAAAATTAACAACACCTCAATCAGTATTCGTACCTTCTTTTCACGTGGTTTGTCATAAACCAAACTGGCCGTGCATTAATTGCGCCAAAGAGTTCCTTAATTGCGCCAAATCCTCAAAGGGTCCCAAAATATGTTTCCTAGTTACGCCAAGCCCAACCCAGGAAGGGGTGAGTTGCCGGCAGAAGGAATAACCTTGTTTACGTGTCATCCTAACGTATCCTAACCTAACCTAACCTACTCAATTATACAGTCAAAGAGGGCCACCACTTGCGGTCCAGTTAATGAACTTATCGGGTGGCTCTCTAGAGTAGTTGGCGCAATCCAGGAATACCCGACTAGACTCAGATCAGTTGGTGCAATTAATGCCCACCCACCAAACTAACATACCTAACCTAACGCAGCGCACTGTAAAACAAACCCCCCTTACCCTCGTAGCCTTCATTTTGAAAGTAACCCTCTTAGTATACATTCCATGCTACTTGAGAACAGTATAATTTGTTAAAATTATTCTAAAAGCATTGCCATATGAAGACGGGGTTTCCATTAGTTTAATATCAATTTTGTATTTCTTTTCAGTGTTTTACACAGTTTTCCCGTTTTAACCGACTTTTTCAATTATGCTAGGCCCTGTTCCATGAGGGTCGATTAGAGGGTGTGCATATACAGTTTTACTCCCAGAGGACCGGAAACGATCCCAATACACCGGAAGGAGGTATCGGGGCAACCGTCTAGCGAGTCGTCTCGGTATGCGACAGTCAGGTTATTTCTGTGATTGGTTCGGGAGCGGGATGCGCTTCTATTCTAAAATTATCGAGAAGGTCTTTTGATGTCTGGCGGACGGTGACTGTAGACTGTAGGTCCTAGGGGGGTCTGTCTCATCCCCATCCCCTCCTTAACAGCGCAGCAGCGCTCGCTCCGCTCCAGTCACTCTCACTCAGTCACGCCGTGTCCGACCTACAGCGCGTGTGCGTGTGTGTGTGCTGCGTAGTCGTTATCAGTGATAAGGCCTGGACGCCCACCACCGCCCATAACCTGTGCGTATGTGAGTATCTCACTTGATAACATGTTTACAAATTGAGAATTTGTTTATTATATACTGTTAACTTATATACTACTTCGAGTACTTCTTGACTCAAGATGTAGTGGGAGGAGTGGGAGTTAGGTGGTGAATAAGGGGTTACTTTTGAAAATAAATCGTCGTTTCTTCACATTTAACTAGTACAAAATATTGATACTATACAACAGTTTTTACAAAATTGTACCTCATTCCAAATGAAGCCGTTGAGGCGGGTTGTTTGTGAATCATAGGCTGGCTACCTTCAAGTAAAATTTATATTTTGAGAGTGGTAAGTAAATAATAACAAAACATTGCCTATATTCAGTTTTCCGGTAGGATTTTTGAATAATTTTAGTGTAGGTCTAAGTTATAAATACGTTTGCCCATTGAACTAGGTCACGAAGGAATTTCGAATGTCGACTTGTACGTTAAATTCATGATTAAATATAATAAAACTCAAATCGGAAAAATGTCCTTATGTAGTATAAGGATAACAATAATGCAGTTTATTGTAATGACCGAATACTAGCTGTTTGTTACTTAATTAGAACAACTGTCCTAAATGACGATAAAACTATGTATAACCTTTGACTATTTATACAACTATACAGTATCTGCACGGTAATAGTCTATGACTAAATGGTATCACTCAAATACATGAGTAAATAACCCGAATAGTTATTCAATAAATACATTCCATTAACAATCTTCTTTTTATTCGTAGGTAATAAAAATTTTTTGTATCGATGAATTAGTTTGAGATAGACATTTATTTAGTCCGCTTTTAGCGAACTTACCATAGGGAGTAAGCTATTATGGTAGGTATCATGGTAAGACCTAGACCCGGGACCGATTTACTTTTTCGTTTTGATGTCCCCAGAGGCCAAAAACACCATCCGTTTGGATTCCTATGTATATATATAGGAATTTCATATGTGTGTGTGTGTCCGTTAGTACGACAATTCGAGCAAAAATGATCCGATTTCGATGAAATTTAATACAACGTGTAAACCTACGTTTATTCGAACGAGTTCACGAACCAGCACGATTGGACCATGGTAACGTGGTTTTATGGGGGGATTTAGGGGGTTAAAATGGGTTTTGTCATTTTTGACCTCAAAACATAAAATTCCCCAATTTCTCTCTAGACCATTTTTCTAGACATTTTCTAGAGCAAAACAAATAATTTAGTACATCGAAGTGTTTTTGTATGGTTATTGGTTACGGAGAAAATAAAAAAAATTTAAATTTATAATTCCCATTTATTTTTATGGAGAATAAGTAGCTGTTGTAGTTTGCTTGTTTATGGATATATTTAATCAAACTTGGCAAATCTATTTATTTTACACCAAGTTATAAAAACTCACTTTATAATAATCCCTGTAGCAGCAAACCTAGGTTATCGTTATACCTAATGTTAATGAATTAGATTTAATTGAAAATCAAATAAGGTAAACGGAAATTCGCTTAGTCTGCAGCTTTGCTGTGGCGGGTATTTACAAACTATTTCCAATTTAAATTTCAGTTCAGTTAAATCTTTAATTAATGCTCACACGCCTATGTGTTTATTTTTACATAGGCATAGTTCGTTTTATTGCAGCGGTTTAAGCCAAGTTCTCTAATAATGGACTATTAACTTAATATATCGACCCTACTGTCTACCACCAGACCACCACAGAAGTCATCAATTCAATTGTAGCAATTGACTTAGCTTTGCTAATTCCTTAGCTTTTGTTCGACAATTTAAGATTATGAAGACAATTTAAACCTTGTATTTATTTACAACTGCAGCTAGTGTTAGTATGTTACTTTTAAGCATAGATAAATAATATCTCAGAGAATAATTCTGTAATTCAAGGCAAGAGATGGAATACTAGGGTGGGTTGCGCTATCTCTTCAGTAGGCTCTTTACCCAGCTTTATCTAAAAGTAAATATTTTGAAAATATGTCCAGTTGATAATTTGTTGTCTATTCCTAGTGAATGAGACTGCTTGAAAGTTTAATTTGACATTTACATACAACTTGACTACGTTTAAGTTAAAAATAGAAGTTAACAATATTACGATTGAAGATTCAAAATATGTTTGAATGTTTTGGAAGTGATTTGGAGAAAATAGAAATAGAAGATGTGAATTTATTTGGACTGTTTACAAAAATCATAATAATTAATAAAACATATGTTAGTTAAACTGTATATGAAAGAAGGCAGGCATAGATTAGGCATAGATTATTACAACACTGTTGTAGTTTGTTTATGGATATTTTATGTTGATCTAATTAGCCTACGAAAATTTGTTTTTTTCATACTATAACTTTACCAATTTGTATTCCTTTCTAGTAGCAGACAACCTCTCATGAAATCAAATTTCATTTTTTAAATTGAAATAAATTTTACAAGTTTAAGGAAATATTCAATATTCGAGTATAACTTCAAATAGACAAAATGGAAATTCACCTGTAGGTTTGCTTTGGCTGGGGGTACTTATTCTAAAATGGCTACATCATGGTCATTGGAATGTCAAGTTCCATAGTCGAAACTATTACTCAAACAGCCTATGTGATAAAAAGATTCTCAAATGACACCAGCTGATTTTGGCAGCTGGGAGGATCAGGTCAAAATCAGCTGACGCAGCCGCCGTCTGCGAGGTTGACAAGGAGCCAAAACGTCTGCTCTCACCTGCCAATGAACTCCTATTACTATTTTTACACGTGGTTTATCCTCAGCCCTTGCCCTTACACGTGTCTATTCTTTGACTGAATACCAAATAGTCCGTCGTAGAGTTGGAATACCAATGTGAGCCTAGATACGGAAAACAGTTACAGCAGTTCCACTCTAGTAGAATGACTTTTCTAACTATCTCACATGTTAATACACTTTAAACACTTTACCTAAAAAGAAGAAGGTATTCGCATTTTTAAAGCTGAAAATAATGCATGTCTGTAAAGGTTTGGACCTAGTTGGAGAAATTAGCTTTCATGTTTCTACACAATATTTCACTTCTTATGTGCAGAAACCCTATATAAATTTAAGATAATGAATTTGTAGGTGAAGTTTAGTTTTAAAGTTGCAAAACATTACAGCCAGGCATAAATGATCCAATAGTGTAATCCCTAAATTCCATGAACCTAAACCCATAATTTTATGTTTTAGGTGTAAGTTAACAGTTAACTCAAGACTATAACTCACCGCAATCTGCAATAAACTCAATCATTAAATTTTACTAACACACCGGTACTTTTTTTAGGGGAAATGAGGTTAGGTGAAACTCAAAATTCTAGGTAATGTCCCCAGAGTCTATCCTGGTTATAACCCATTGAGCTTTTATTTGAAAATCGAATAGTAACAGTTTTATTTGTTACCCTTGTACCCTATTGTTAATTGGCAAACTGACTGTTGATAAGATGTTAGGAAACGGTTAAACCCAAACGTTGAGCGGAATGGGAAACACTGCGCTAGCTGATTGTAGTCGTAGTATCTTTAGGTGTTAGTTATTTTCAAGAGTACACGTATAAACAGTAGGGTAATAATCAGTATCAACCAGTAATTTTGTAACTTTCTTACTTACGCACCATGAAGAAAACAGTTCGCATGCTCGTTCAGTAGTGGTGAACCCAGAAAGAGAAGCCACTTTAGGCACGTTTTCCCCATAAGAATAACATGGTGAGCTTTTTTTGACCACTTTTTTAAAAATCCAGCTCTCGGCCTATACAAGCCTATATAAATGTTCAATACCATTGTACAACTCCATTACTATTTCAAATCCACATCCATTCGCATGTATATTCACAAAATCATCAACTTGACAGTGCGAGGTTTGCACGCGAACTCGGGCGCGCTCCCACATATAAAATGCATGCTACCCATATAAAATAATGTTACATTTTTTTCTTACTTTTTGATTTTTTTATGTTGTAATATTGTTTATAATCAAAAGTTGACACCCACTACGTTTGCCAGAATTTCAACCGTTTTGCCGTATCTCAAGCCGTTTTCGAGATATAAGCGTTTTTAGATAGTTTTTACGGACTTAGACGATTTTTCATGGTAAATTTTATTCCTACCCATATAAAATAATGTTAAATTTTTTTCTTACTTTTTGATTTTTTTATGTTGTAATATTGTTTATAATCAAAAGTTGACACCCACTACGTTTGCCAGAATTTCAACCGTTTTGCTGTATCTCAAGCCGTTTTCGAGATATAAGCGTTTTTAGATAGTTTTTACGGACTTAGACGATTTTTCATGGTAAATTTTATTCCTACCCATATAAAATAATGTTAAATTTTTTTCTTACTTTTTGATTTTTTTATGTTGTAATATTGTTTATAATCAAAAGTTGACACCCACTACGTTTGCCAGAATTTCAACCGTTTTGCCGTATCTCAAGCCGTTTTCGAGATATAAGCGTTTTTAGATAGTGTTTACGGACTTAGACGATTTTTCATGGTAAATTTTATTCCTACCTATATAAAATAATGTTAAATTTTTTTCTTACTTTTTGATTTTTTTATGTTGTAATATTGTTTATAATCAAAAGTTGACACCCACTACGTTTGCCAGAATTTCAACCATTTGCCGTATCTCAAGCCGTTTTCGAGATATAAGCGTTTTTAGATAGTTTTTACGGACTTAGACGATTTTTCATGGTAAATTTTATTCCTACCCATATAAAATAATGTTAAATTTTTTTCTTACTTTTTGATTTTTTTATGTTGTAATATTGTTTATAATCAAAAGTTGACACCCACTACGTTTGCCAGAATTTCAACCGTTTTGCCGTATCTCAAGCCGTTTTCGAGATATAAGCGTTTTTAGATAGTTTTTACGGACTTAGACGATTTTTCATGGTAAATTTTATTCCTACCCATATAAAATAATGTTAAATTTTTTTCTTACTTTTTGATTTTTTTATGTTGTAATATTGTTTATAATCAAAAGTTGACACCCACTACGTTTGCCAGAATTTCAACCGTTTTGCCGTATCTCAAGCCGTTTTCGAGATATAAGCGTTTTTAGATAGTTTTTACAGACTTAGACGATTTTTCATGGTAAATTTTATTCCTACCCATATAAAATAATGTTAAATTTTTTTCTTACTTTTTGATTTTTTTATGTTGTAATATTGTTTATAATCAAAAGTTGACACCCACTACGTTTGCCAGAATTTCAACCGTTTTGCCGTATCTCAAGCCGTTTTCGAGATATAAGCGTTTTTAGATAGTTTTATGGGCACTGTCACAAGGGCCAAGTGAAGCGGTCATGCGACTGGGGAATCCCCAGGCGTGTGACGTCACCGGGGACGAGCCTATATATAGAAGTGGCATCCGGGTGATATTTCATTCTCGTGCGTGATGCCGACCTGTCAACACTGCTCCGCCTCGCTGTCCAAGAAGAGCAATTTGGTCCGCCACTACAAGCTAGTACATCAAATGAAGGTGAAACTGTGCAAGGTATGTGATTTAATCTGTGATGATAATGTGGTTCTAAAATCGCATATATTACAAAGTCATAAGAATTGTAATTTTTGTAAGAAAAATGTGGTTGGTCATTTTAAAAGACATGTCAATTCTTGCAATAATTGTCCATATACAATGATTGAATTTGTTGGTGAATCGATTAGAACTGAACTTAAAAATACTCTTCAGTCTTGTCCTCTGCCAATAAAATGGACTTTAGTAAGGAGAATTAAATTTATAAAATATTCAATGGATCAAAGTGGACAATTAGTTAATGAAAAAGAATGTATTGCAGATTTTAGAAGCCTTACTACCTTAACTATTGAGAAAAGAGATTTAAAGCCTCAAATTGAAAATGCACTTTTAAAGATTGATGCTTCCATACACAAATACCAAGCCCAAGGCAGTGGATGGATATATGACCATACTAAGTATTGGCAGTTGCACGTTTACAAATATAAGCCCTTAACTCCAAAGTCATATATTCCCACACCAGAGAGTATTAAATCGAAACATGCAGTTTTAAATATAAAAAATGATGATAATAAATGTTTTCTTTGGTCGGTATTAGCAGCTTTACATCCAATGAATTGTATTAATGAACATGCAAATAGAGTCTCTAATTATGTACCATACGAAGGTCAGTTAAATATGACAAACATAAAGTATCCTGTGAAAATATCTGATATAGATAAATTTGAAAGACAAAATAATATAAGTGTTAATGTATTTGGAGTTGAAGACCAGAAATGTATATATCCATTAAGAACAACCAAACTAAACAGTAATACTCATATAGATTTATTATTATTACAAGAAGGTCGTAAATCACATTACTGTTTAATTCGTGATTTTAATAAGTTAATGATGCGGTCTACAAAAGATAACAATAAGAAGTATTTTTGCAAGTTGTGTTTACAACATTTTTATACTAATGATATATTAGAACGTCACGCAACATATTGTAAGAACTTTGATGCGCAAAGAGTGGAAATGTCTAAACAAGATACATTACAATTTAAAAATTATAAATATCAACTTAAAGCCCCATTTGTGATTTATGCAGATTTTGAATGCTTTATAAACTCTAACAACCATACTCCATCTGGATTTGCATTTGTTGTAGTGAGAGATTCTAAGATTATTTCTGAAGAGTTATATAGTGGCGAAAATGTTATGGATGTGTTTTTCAAAAGGTTGTTTGAGACTTATGACTTCATTAAAAGTCAAATGGCGATATATATTCCTCTTGTAATGACTCCTGAACAAGAGGCATCTTTCCAAAACTCAACGCATTGTCATATTTGTGAAAAGCCCCTATATTTTGATAGGGTGAGAGATCATTGTCATTCAAATGGTCACTACCGTGGAGCTGCCCACAATGATTGTAATTTAAACTATAAAGTAACAAAGAAAATCCCAGTATTCTTCCATAACTTAAAAAATTATGATGGTCATTTAATAATGCAACACTTGGGAAAGTTTAATCGTAAATTAAATTGCATAGCCAAGGATATGGAAAAGTACATTTCGTTCTCAGTTGATGATTTAGTATTTTTGGATTCCTATAACTTTCTGTCCCTTCCATTATACAAATTAGCTTCCAATTTAAATACATTTAGATTCATAGACAATCCACTACTACAACGTAAAGGCGTATTTCCCTATGAATATATGACGGGACCAGATAAGTTTGCAGAGTCTCTACCCCCAATTGAATCATTCTATAGCACTCTAACTAAAGAACATATCTCTATCCACGAATACGAACATGCTAAAAATGTCTGGACCCATTTTAATATAAATAATTTACAAGAATATCATGATTTATATCTTAAAACAGATGTATTGCTACTGGCTGATGTGTTTGAGACATTTAGAGACCTGTGTTTAAAGGATTACAAACTGGACCCCGTACATATGTATTCACTTCCTGGATTAACATGGGAGGCCTGTCTTAGAATGACTGGTATAAAATTACAACTATTTCAAGATATTGACATGCATTTGTTCATAGAAAGTGCGATTAGAGGAGGAGTCAGTATGATTTCCACACGTTACGCTAAAGCCAATAATAGATATATGGGTGAACACTATGACCCCAATCAAGAGAGTGTGTATTTAATATATTTAGACTGTAACTCGCTATACTCTACAGCAATGTGTGAGCCACTGCCCGTGGATGGATTTCGTTGGACAAATGAGATAGACTACAAATATAATCAAAATGATGAGTTTGGATACATTTTAGAAGTTGATTTAAAATATGATAAAAGCTTACATGATTTACATAATGACTATCCATTAGCACCAGAGAAAATGAATGGCAAATTAATACCTAATTTAAATGACAAAACTAAATATATTTTACATTACAAAGCATTACAAAAATATGAGGAATTGGGTTTGATTGTTACAAAATACCACAGAATTTTAAAATTTAGACAGTCTAAATGGCTTGCGCCCTATATTAATTTTAATATTGAAAAACGAAAATGGGCTAAAAATGATTTCGAAAAAGACTTTTACAAATTGTTAAATAATAGTCTCTTTGGTCGAACAATTATGAATCAACGAAAGTTTCGTGACATATATCTCAAGGATGAGTCACTATTAACAAAATATGTCACTAATCCAAGGTTTGACTGTAGCAAAAAGTTCGATAACAATTTACATGCTATACATTTAAATAAATTAGTTGTAAAGTTTAATAAACCTATATATTTAGGAATGACAATTTTGGATATCAGTAAAGTAATAATGTATGATTTCCACTATAATTATATGTCAAAATTTAAGAATAAAAGATTTCTTATGACAGATACAGATTCTTTAATGTATTCTATAGTTACAGAGGACTTTTACAAGGAAATAGAATGTGATTTGCACTATTTTGATACCTCTGGATATAGTAAAGACCATTTCTTATACTCTGATAAAAATAAAAAAGTCACTGGCAAGTTTAAAGACGAATTAGATGGTCATATTATGTATGAATATTGTGGTTTAAGACCAAAGTTATATTCTTATATTCCTCTAAAATGGTTATATGAAGAAGACAAGCAAGCTTTAGAGGTGAAGAAAGCTAAAGGAGCTGATGGTGCTACAGTTAAACATCTCCTTAGACATCAACATTATTTGAACTGTCTTGCAACTGGGCAAGATTACTATGAGAATGTGACAAGAATTAAATCTACAAATCATCATCTTCAAACCTTGACCATGAACAAGAAAGTACTATCCTTTGACGATGACAAGAGGTTTATTCTGGAAGATGGCATCAATACTCTTGCGCTTGGTCATTATAAAATTGATCAAACATAGTTATGTTCAAATGTATGTAGATATATTTAATGTTGCAAAATAAATACAAATGTTAAAAAAACTCCAGTCTTTCATTTATTTACCCTTACCATCCTCTTGATAGAATTGGTCAAACATAAATCTATATTTGCCATTATTCTTTGACCTTTCTTTGTCTATTACGAAAAAGCCATATTTAGTTTTATCCCAACATTGGTGACAGAGATTTTTAAATTGGTCAAATGAAAAGTCATTACCAACATGATTGTGATATACATGTTTTAAATTTAAATCATCTTGTTTGAATAATATTAGGAAATTTACATTATCACGTAAATGTTTGTGTACTTTGCTGTAAGATTGACACAAGTAAAAACAGTTAATATTTTTATGTCGACCCATTGAGAAAAATTGTGTAATATTTGGACTATTTATGTCATCAAATACAACAACTGACTGTGATTTTACATCATTTGGTGTGATTTCACAGTCAGTAAACGTGTGTAATTTCACTTCATCACACAAACTAAATATTTCAATTATTTTTTTATATTTTTCTTGTTCTAATGATTTAGATATTAAATATAAGTTTGTAAATTTTAATCCTTCCTTTCTTACAATTAAGTTATAAATTACAACCGTCTTCCCACTTCCACTTGGACCGCAAATAACACATCGAATATTGGTAGGAAATAGACCCAACTTCTTTGGTATATTTTCCTTAGTATGTACTATTTTAAATTTATGTTTTTGTTGAATAAAAGACATTTTTTATATAATAAAAATGGTAAAAAATGATAATAAGAAAACATGTAAAAAGGGCAAAGGTTTATTCCTAAAGCCTTACAGGGGTCGAGGGTTATTGAATACTCTTATAAATAACCTTCCATTCCCACTTCACATACCATCATATCGGTACTGTGGACCTGGAACGAATGTACGTGAGAATTTAGCTAAAAATGTACCTCCAAAAAATAAACTAGACTCTTATTGTAAAGAGCATGACATATTCTACATGAATAATCCCGATACCGCTGCTCGGAACAAAGCAGACATGAGATTAGCAGACTTAGCTTGGACTAGAGTTACGGCCAATGATGCAAATCTCGCTGAAAAAGCTGCTGCGTATGCCGTGACAAATTTGATGAAGGCAAAAGCAAAAATGGGAATGGGATTAAAATTTAATAAAAAAGATGGACAACTACCAGCTGTTAGAGGCCGCAAAAGACGTGCCTCACTTCAGGGGAGTCTACCTAAAAAGCGAGCTAAAAAATCTAACACCAAGAGTAAAAGAGTGCGGAATAGTTAATTTAGATAGCTCATCTGGCACACATTGGACAGCATATCGTAAAAATAAAGATATTGTAATTTATTTTGACCCATTTGGAATCCAACCTCCAAAAGAAGTAATTAAATATTTTGAGGGATATAAAATCTACTATACAACCGATCAAATACAAGATTTAAATAGTTCTATTTGTGGAATTTTATGTTTATCATTCATAAAAAATATTTCTTTATAAAAATGGATTCATTTACTATAACATTTTCGGGTACAGAGCCAGAGCTAAAGTCAGTGTTCTTTCCTCCCATAGAATTAAATGATGATTATTTAATTGGATTAGTAGATTTTCAAAGTTATAATTCCATATTTAATGTTAAAAAACCACTAAATACTTTAACATATTACAAAGTAGAGAAAATGACATTACCAAAAGGAGAGATCTCAGTTGATGATTTAAACCAGTTATTAAATGGAAAACTTAAAGTTATAGTAGATAAAAATGGAGAAGCATTAATTAATACTAAATCCAAACTTTTATTCAAAGGGCTTATTCCAAAATTAAACCAACTTAAAGGCAACAAATTAACCATTAGAGAAGGTGATGATGTTTTCTATTATGACCACAATGCTCCAGTTACAATAGAAATTTCTGAAGGAACATATGAGGTGGTTGAGCTTGCAAAGGAAATTCAAAAGCAAATCCCAGACTTTTTCCTTACAGCTAATAATAAAACTATGAAAGCGACATTACTTTCTAGCCACGTGTTTGATTTTACAAAACCATGTTTAGGGTCTATTTTATTAGGATTTAAAGGTGTTTCTACTCCTGGTGTTCAGTTTGAATCTACAAATAAAATAAACATTAATAATGTAAATGTGATTAGAGTAAAATGTAATATTGCAAACGGGTCCTATTTAAATGGCAACAAATCACACACCATACATAGCTTTTATCCAGAAGCTCCTCCTGGCTACAAAATTATTGAAGTTCCAAGAAATATTATATATTTTCCTGTAAATAAGAGAAGTTTAGATGTTGTCAGTATTACATTTGCCGATCAACACGACAAGGCAATTGACTTTAACGGAGAAGAAACTACAATTACTTGTCATATAAAAAAGATATGAGAATTTATAAGAATTTATCTATAAGTGTACAAAATGCTAGGTTCCTAAAATCAATAGGACTAAAGTTAAAATTTTCTATTAATAAAAATGGAAGATTTTCTAGACGTTACAGGGAAATCCCAATTCGACGATAGTGTGGTTAAAATTACAAATCACTCCTATGTTCCCCACAACACTTTAGCAATAAATAATTCTGATGAAATTCGAATATGTATTAATAATCAAGATTTGCTAACTCTCCCATGTAGGAGTTATCTGTATATTAAGGGAGAAATTGAAAATCATGATAAAGGTCATTTTATAAATAATGCATTTGCATTCTTATTTGATGAAATTAGATACGAAGTTGCAGGTAAAGAAATAGACATTGTAAGAAACCCAGGAATTTCTAGTCTTATGAAAATATTGAGCTCTTACAATAAAACAACTAAATTGACAAATGTAGCATTTGATTCTGACACGAATTTAAAAGAGTTCCATAAAGGTGGCAAGTTTAGTACATGTTTACCATTAGAGTTATTAATGGGTGTGTTTGAGGATTTTAATAAGGTATTAGTAAATGTCAAACAAGAATTGGTATTGAAAAGATCCAAAAATGATTTGAATTGTATATTAACAACCACTAGTGCTCCAGCCAGTGGCACTGCTGATATGATTCCCAAAATTACACTTAACTCAATTCAATGGGTTATGCCACATGTAATACCATCAGATGGGGAGAAGTTACAATTACAAAAGATGTTATTGCAAAATAAAAATTTGCAAATTGCATTTAGAAGTTTAGAGCTGCATGAACTTCCATCATATCCCAATACTACAAGACATACATGGTCAGTAAAGACATCATCAAGTTTAGAGAAGCCTAGGTATATTATATTTGGTTTCCAAACAGCTAGGGATAATAGTGCACGAAAAAGAACTGACGAATTTGATCACTGTAAATTAAAAAATCTCAAAGTATTTCTAAACTCTGAATATTATCCTTATAGTGATTTAAATCTCGACTTTGAAAATGGAGATGTCTCTAAAGCTTATGAGATGTTTATGAGGTTTAGAGAGACTTACTATAATACTATCCCAGATCCTATGATTAGTAGGGTTGAGTTTATGAAGAAATATCCACTAATTGTAATAGACTGTTCTAGACAGAACGAAACAGTGAAGGAAGGAATTGTTGATATTAAATTAGAGATTGAAACTGCAGAAAATGTACCAGCAAATACATCTGCATATTGTTTGATAATACATGATAAAGTGTTTGAGTACAATCCTTTGTCAAATGAGATAAATAAAATGTAAATAAAAGATGAAAAACATTCAACAAGAATTGGTTGACTCTGCAAATCAAATACGAGAGAAATATAGAGCTTTAAAACGTGGCAAGTTTCTAGAGGCTGAAGAGAGGTTCCAAACATTCCAACCTTTAATAGAGCCATTACAAGAATTAAAGAAAATCACATCAATTGGTAAAACAGAGAAGCCTCAAATGGAGATACTCCCAATGACTCCATCTAGAATATCAATGATACCAAGATTACAACCAATACAGCAATCCACTCCACAGAAATTAGATTTTGGTCTTTTAGCATCAGACTATTTAGGAAATTACCTCAGTAAAAGTAGTATGACAGACACTACATATGGTATTAGACGAGAAGCAAATAAATTTTTTATTGGAAATAAGGAAGTTGATATTGCCAATGATGATGTTACAGTTGCAAATAAAACTTACAAGGGGACAAAAGGCTTGTGGCAGTTGTTAACTTTAAAAGAACCTGAGGATTATACTCCGGCTGATTTGCAAAATTATAAAGAAATTTTGGAAGCTACAAATGGACATTTAAAGAGTTACAAAGATGGTGCACCAATTTCAAGTAATAGACATACTAAATATCTTAATATAATTAAACCTCTATTTAAATCTGTTGGTGAAGGTTTGAGACAAGTGACTGGTAATAAAATAGACTATATTTATTGGGATGATCCTAATGAGCTTGTAGATAGGTTAAGACTTCTTTGGCTAAGTTGCCAAGCCGGTAACTCAGGAGTGGATAATGAAATAGATTCCATTATTGAGGAATTGAGAGAAAGTGGTATTATTTATTAAATAAAAATATGTTTATAGATAAATTTTATCGTTTATATAATCCATATAATAAGCCTGCAGAACCCAGGGCTAGTAGTGAACCTACTTTGAATTTACAAGACGATAGTTGGAATTGTTTAAACCATAAAATTGGTAATGTTAAAGATGGAGAGTTTGTAGATGATGTATCAACTTTGGGTCAGACATTAACTAGAAAAGGTGATGTCTTTTTACAAGGTAAAACTAAATATGAGTTTTTAGAATCTAAGAATAAAAAGTGGAATGCTAAAAAACAGAAAATTACTAATGTGGAAAAGGGTGAAAGTTTAGATGATGTGCCCACTTTACAACAGACTTTAATACGAAAAGAAGATGGTAAATTTGTACAAGACAATAATAATTATGAATTTTTAGAATCAGAAAATGGTGTTTGGAATGCTAAGAAACGGAAAATTACTAATGTGGAAAAGGGTGAAAGTTTAAATGATGTGCCCACTTTACAACAGACTTTAATACGAAAAGAAGATGGTAAATTTGTACAAGATGATAATAATTATGAATTTTTAGAATCAGAGAATGGTGTTTGGAATGCTAAGAAACAGAAACTTAGCGATTTGATGGAAGGTACAGATAGTAAAGATGCTGTGAATGTTTCACAAGTTCCAAAAATGGAAGTAGGCTATTGGGATTTTAATAATAAAAGGTTAGTATGTGTTAAACCTGCCATTGATGACACTGACTGTGTTATAAAAGAACAGACTATAACTTTTGATAATAAAGAAAAATGTTGGGATGCCAAAAAACAATATATAAGAAATCTACCAATGGGGGAATATTTAGATGATATTTGTTTAATGTCACAAGCTATGTATTATGATGGATCAAAATTTGTATATGCAGGAAGAAAATTTAATTTGATGGAATACAATCCTGATTTATTAGTTGCCGACCCTACATCTTTGAGCGGATTTAAGTATATAGATAATAGACCATATATACCAGAAAACTATGTATTTAAAAGAATGGAAGATAATCTATTGATTGGGGCTAATGGTAATATATTTACAGTACAAGGAAAGAGTGATGTTATAAAAAATGAATGAAATTGCATACGAACTTCATAAGCCTGCAAGAAAGAATTTCATTAGAAGGTCTTTTAAAGTATTAGGTATAAACGAAACTGTACAAATAGATTTAATTGATATGCAAAACTATGCTAGAGAGAATTCTGGCAATAAATATATTTTAACTTTAATAGATACATTTTCTAAAAAAGCTTATGCTGCTCCACTAAAGAATAAGACAGGTTTGGTGGTTACAGAAGCCATTAAAACCATTCTACCAAAGGGGGTTAAAAACATTCAATCTGACAATGGAAAAGAATTTTTTAATCAATATTTTAGCAAACTAATGAAAAAATTAAATATTAATCACTATCACACGTTTTCTAAAACTAAGGCTGCAATTGTGGAGAGGTTTCAAAGAACTTTAAAGAATTGGTTATATAGGGAATTTAGTGCTCAGGGGAGTTATAAATGGTTGGATTTACTTCCAAAGTTAATTCGAAAATATAATAATAAGGTGCATAGATCTATAGGAATGAAGCCTAACCAAGTGAGTATTTCGAACAGTAAATACGTGCATGAGAGGTTGACTTCTAAAGTAGTGCAAGTTAAAAAGCCAAGATATAAGGTAGGTGATAGTGTGAGGATTTCCAAGTATAAACATGTTTTTAGTAAAGGTTATACTCCGAATTGGACAGGGGAACTATTTACAATAGCAGAAGTTAAAAATACAAAGCCTGTGACCTATATCTTGAAAGATGAAAATGGCAATATAATCAGGGGAGGCTTCTATACAGAGGAGTTGTTAAAGACCAAGTATAAAGACATGTATTTGATAGAAAAAGTAATTAGGAGGAAGGGTGATTTATTGTATGTCAAATGGCTTGGATTCCCAAGTAGCCAGAACTCATGGATTTCCACTAAGGATGTCCAAGGGAGCGCGCCATGAGTCGGGAGCGCGCACGAGTTCGCGTGCAAACCTCGCACTGTCAAGTTGATGATTTTGTGAATATACATGCGAATGGATGTGGATTTGAAATAGTAATGGAGTTGTACAATGGTATTGAACATTTATATAGGCTTGTATAGGCCGAGAGCTGGATTTTTAAAAAAGTGGTCAAAAAAAGCTCACCATGTTATTCTTATGGGGAAAACGTGCCTAAAGTGGCTTCTCTTTCTGGGTTCACCACTACTTCGTTCATACTTCTGTCTTGATTTTTCAGGAAACAGATAAAACATGTTTTGCAGTTTCTGCTACATATGTCTTCTGGTGTACACATATATTCACAATCACTGAGTTAATTATTCTCAAACATGTTAGGCCCACTTAATTATTCTACTACACTTTAGGTTATGTTCAAACCAAGAAATGTACGAAAATATAATATAAACACGAAATGACAGGTTAAATCGTAGTATCAATGGTCAATCAGCTGATCATGGTAGCAGTATTTTCAAGTGTTGCCAACTTATTTCCAAGTGTACACGGATTACGTGCATAACTAGGGTTGCTTTCAGAGAGGTGAAAGCCAGTTGAGCGGAACAAACGTGATTTGATATTTGTATAAGTAACTAAATGCAAAAAGGTCAATAGATTTATTTACTAATGCTGGTTTTAAAGATTAAAATTATAATAATTCAAATTTACCTCTTCGAGAAGTGTAAGGTAGTTTTGACCAGGAAAATATTACAGTAGTTGGAATCTGATATTAACATCCAAAAAGGGCATTAAAGTATAAAAAAGAGAAAGGAAATTTTATCAACATTTGAAATGACTGAATTGTTACCAAATAACTGTTTCACAAAATGCAGATTCCATTTTCAGCCGAGCCATTAAAATGAGGATTTGCCGAACAATTATTAATATTACAGAATAGTATATAATGATATACAACTTTTCACATTCCATAAATTATATGTTAGTTTTGCTATGGTCAAAGATCCAAAACCAAATGTTCTCTTTTCTTTTGGTCAGTATGTAATAATTTGCTAGAATCATTGACTTTATATAAAGTCAAAGCTAGAATACTGTAGATGGTTTGTTAAGTTAAGACCATATGCAAGCATTTTTGAAATCGTTTCCCCGTTTAACCGTAACCAACTATTCCATTCCAAAAGATAAAAATTATATGGTGCAACACAAATAAACAACCCGATCACCTACCTATAACCTACACTTTACCTTCCTAATCTAACCTTACTTCAAAACACTTAATGTAGTCACGAATACTCATAAACCCCGACCTACCTCCCCACCTGCCTAAATTAGATCAGTGTTCAATCTGCGTTTTATCAATAAGTGTAATAACTTACTGTACCGTCGATGTAATTCAACTTAATATAACCTATGAGGTATTATCGGATTAAATACCGATTTCGATGCGGTTCGATATATCGCTTATTAAATCCTGATTTCTAACATTGGCTGTTTCTAATCAGCTGGCAACACAAATAGGTTCCCAAGAAAGTAGTCACCGGTCCGTATCCCTCCGCTCCTTGTTTATGCTCCGCGCATTGAGAAAGTAGTTCCGTATAATTTCTCGATTTTCAGTGAATTCCGCGCCTTAAAAAATGTTTTAACGGCATTTTCTTGTTTATTAAAATTATAGGAATGGTTTAAAAACGTTTAAAAGAAAAGTATAGAAAGTTCAGAAATACCTTATGATTCTCTTGTTTACATTTTTCTTGTAAACAAAAAAACTGTCATAGCTACTTTAGTCCCATAAGCCTAATGTTAAAAATTTGAAATTTTAAGTTCGTTTTAAATTGCATTAGCATTATCTAATTGAAATTTGTTTGTTTACAAACCATCTCATTATTAGTCTAAGTAATCTTGTTAAGTTTGGCTGAAATGTGTTCAGCCGTTATTGAGTGATGGTGTTATATTGTTTGCATTTAAGTTGATCCCAAAGAGCTTCGCTCGCTTCGCTCGCTCCGCTCAATAAAACCACGCAGTTTTGTGTTGTTTGTTGTTTGGTTGGAATTGGAATACTGGCGCCAAAGTATAAACGGTGCGACAAATTAAGTAAATGCAGCAATTAGCAGCTTTCTGTACTATAATCAGTGCAAGGAAGCCAATTTTGTCGGTGACTGTAGGTAGGAAAAAGAAGTTTACACCTTACTGTTAGGGATCTTCAACCATTTGATGTTTTTTTTTCGTTTTTATATTTGTAAATAATTATTACCGTATGGATATAAAATCAAATAAATAATCTATTCCAATAGAGATATTTTAATAGAAAGAAAATTAGGAAATAAAAATACTAAATGAATAAAAATGAAATTACGCAATAAATAGCATACTTAGTGGTTTAAAATAGTTTTGTCTATTTTTTGTACTTTTATATAATTGAAAACCAATGTTGATATCTAGTTATGATTTATTCATTCTGAATCGATTTAAACAGGCAGCTGTTACAAAAAAAAACCTATCTCTTATTGCAGAATTAGATGTTTTGCTACAATTATTTTAATAGGTATCATTCTGACTTTATTACTTCAACTTTCTGCCTCATTTAATTTGTCTCATTCCTTAACTTAAGCCCAGTCGTTATACTTTATTCACCCCATTAAGTTTAGATTACACAAATGCCTTATTTCCTTGTGTAAATGTTTATTTCCTTGAGAAAATTACGTTAAATGTTAAGGAAATTTAGATTTTTGACCTACGAATTCATTACAGGTTTTAGGATTGTAAACAAATAATGCTATTTACTGACATTGTATCTCAGCTTTGATGGATTAACCAGCGCTGATTAATACAAACAATCTGTTTAATTCTTGAAGTATACTTTTTACTAAAATAAAGCATTAATGTGTAGGTTAATACTGTCTAGTACCAAATGAACTCAAAATCCAAATAATATTTAAATAATTCTTTATTTATTTTTTCAAAATTATTTTCTGATACCATTTGAATAAAATATTGAATAAATACAGTCTCCTCAAAAAGTAAAAAAATTAGTATAATGCTAAGCAGCGTAAAAATATTACAACAATAAAACGTATTCTGAATATTTATTTAATTTGTTAACACCATAGGTGGTTCCAAACATTAAAAAAATAATATTCTACGAGTCAAACTGAACGGCAGCTACTTTCAATTGCTCACAGAATTTCGACGACAGGCAAAAACCAGAACATGTGTTGGCTGCATGGCAATGTAAAAAGTATGGATTAGGAGAGGAAATTGAGAATGGAAGTAAAAAACTGTAAAGATGAAGGGATGGGGAGAGGAGAGGAGAAATCCCTACTGACAGGGTTATGTTTGGTTGACTCTAATAATACTTATGACTACATCAACAAAAGACTCCCACCCTATTGCTATCTGTTACAAATATCTATTCTGTATCTTTATATTTAGCTTCCACAAATGCTTCTCTTGGTTTTAAATTACAAAGACTACATTTCAACTCCTTAATTGTATTTATAAATAGTGCATTGCTGAAACTAACAGTGGATGATTTTGTTGTATTTGATTTGCAAATGATGACAAGACACCCAAAAAGCAACACAAGTGTTAAATGCTAATAGATCTATTTTAGTAGACTGTTAAAAATATGCTCAATGGTTTCTAGTACAGAAAAACTCAAAATTCTTAGTACTAACTAAATGGTATACTGTAATACAATAGTCTCACAAACTTGGCGTAATGTGGACTGGAAGGGTGCCGAGTTTTTGAAAAGCCGGGTTTTCGGGAACTAGGGTTAAAAACAAGAACAGTACAATTTTTAAGCTTTCAACCGCCATTATTATTTGTACTGTATTTTTATATTACAAGTCACTATAAAGTCATCACATATAGTACAAAAAATCCTTGGTACCTTAGGAAATAAAAAAAATTATACTGTACAGCATATTTAACTCAAAAAATCAATAATTTTCTGAGCCAGGTGATGGCCACATTATCTGGACTGCCGGGTTATAGGGTGCCGAGATGATTGCGGGACTCTATTATATTAAAAAGCTATTTCACTTCAATAATAATTTTACAGTACTTTCTCAGGTTTTTATGCTTGAATTAAAGAAATATCAGTCTACACTTGAATGTTGTTTAAACAGTGACAGTCCTGAATAATTTTAGCAATCAATTGAGAAGTACACATACATAAAGAGAATTCATTCCCCTATGTTGTTGGACAAAAATCAAACTAGCAAAAGATAATCTATTTGTTTGTCAACTACCCAGTTAGCACAACTTCATAAATAATAGTATAGATATTTTCAGCTAAGGTCAATCCTACCAACATACTACATAGCACATATGTGACACTTACTTCACACAAACAAAACGTCAAGATATCCCACTTCCGTAGAGTATAAGTATATTTTTGATCAATGTATATGTGTGTTAACGTATATCAATATTAGATCAATATATTTATGTTCGTAATTCTATCTCTAGAGACAGAATGTCCCAGCAGTGGGTGCTAGTGGTGCTGGTGCTGGTATGGCAGACATCGGGAGAGCAGCAGCAGAAGTTTGCCATGGAGCCGCAAGACCAGACAGCAGTGGTCGGCAGTAGAGTCACTCTACCCTGCAGAGTCATCAACAAGTCTGGACTGCTGCAATGGACCAAGGATGGCTTTGGTCTTGGCAACCTCACCGGCTTCGAACGATACTCGATGGTTGCCAATGAAGAAGAAGGTGAGATCAAAAGGTTACAATACCTGCAGACTGCCTATAGTGGTCCTCGATCATCCAAAAGATTACACGTTTTGGTATTACTATACCATCCACAGATCCTTAAATATACAAAACTTAAATTTTTCGACACATAATTTCACGTCACGGTTTTTAAACACAGTCACAAAACATTAAATCACGAATAAACTATTAAAGTGGGCTAAAAAAACAACTACAACATGAAGAAGGTTAGAGTTTCTGTTTTAATTTTAAAATAGTCATTTTTTAGAAGTGTAGGGTAGGGGTTTCAGTAAACAATAAATTCAAGACCTCTACAATGGCTGGAATATTTGTTCAGATTTTTTTAAACCAAAATCTGCTTGACTATAGTTTTAACTTGATCAGAACCACACAGGAAAATCAAACACTATTGTTGAAAAGGTCAATGATTTCTAGTATTAATTTAAAAGTAAAATTGTTAAAGTGGAAATTTGGTAAATTTTTAACTACAACTAACCTTGTTCTTTGACTATCAAATCTCGATAAATTCAAACAACTGTTTCTATCCCTTCACAGGCGACTACTCTCTACAAATATTTCCTGTATTGTTGGAGGACGACGCAGTGTACGTTTGCCAGGTGGCGCCAGGACCAAGTGGTGATCCTCCTCTCAGTTCCACTGCTGCCAACCTCACAGTGCTGGTGTCCCCTGAACCTCCAGTCATCATCCAGGGCAGCCAACTGCTCACAACTGAAGGCAGAGACATTCGAGTGGAATGCATCTCAATAGCTGGAAAACCTCCAGCAGAGGTAATGGAACCTGCGTGCTTGCTTAAGCTGGGTTTTTAAAATGTGGAACACGGAGAGCAGAATGCAGAGAAGCGAATGATTTTCCGCTCCTCCAGTGGCAGTCCACTTCGTTTCTAGAAAAACAGTAGGCTTCATTAAATTTCCTAAGACAAGGGGAGAGCGAACTCTGCACTCCATGCTTTGCTTCCGTGCCTAGGAGAACCCAGCTTTACAAAAATTATAGATCTGCTTAATTAAGTAAAATTGGACCTTCAAACCTTCGAACCCTATTGTACTGTAAAATGTTTAAAGAGTAATAAAGATTCTTAATCTTATTCTTATTCTTCTTCTTCAACTCGACCCTTTCTTGGTTGAAAATATTATCAGTGACAATTGAGAGCAAAGCAGTTGAGACCGTCGTCCTTCTGAGTAAGGAATAAATACGGTCACATCAACTATCTGTCTTAATTGTTATCTAAGACCATGGGTAAGGGTGGTCTATGGGGGGGATGGGGGGTGTGTCATTTTTTATTATTCCATAACATTGGCGTACCTCCATGCACCGCTACAATCTCAACTGAGTCTACAATCATGTCAGATTTCACTGTGAACAGTTATATGTATTTTCTTTTTTCACTTCACTAGCAATTTTTCATCAATAACAAATCCTTATCATGAGCAATACCGAATACCGTATTTCACCATTCATGCTTAAGAGGTGTTCAATTATTTGGGTTTTCCATGTTTTCAGATCACCTGGATAGACGGCCTTGGTAATGTACTGCAGGAGGGAACAGAACAGTTTCATGAACCTCTGACTGACCAGCCAAAGTTGGTGACAGTTAGGTCGGTCCTCAAGATGAGACCTACCAAGGACCACCACAACACGACTATCACCTGTCAAGCTCAGAACATGGCTGACAGGACATATCGCAGTGCTAGACTGAGACTAGAGGTCAAATACGCCCCCAAGGTAAGGACAAAACATTTGTTAATATCTACATGTTTACAAGTAATCAAAGAGGAATATTAGTCAGTTTTTAAGTAGCAATTTCTACAAAGTAAACCTAAGCCCTAAATTTATTAATACTTTGTAAACTGAAGTTTTGATCGGTGATATTGAAGTTAAAATATAGTAAACTTATGGCACTTAGTCTCTAGTCAATTTCTGTGGAAAGGGTATATATTTAGTTTTTAAGATAAAGACTTGGAACAAAATACAACAAGCATTTCATTCCCCTTTACCCTATGCCAAATGTTTTAATTTTTCTACTCTTCAATCTACACATAAAATAAAGACTAAAGTTGGTGAAAGTGAGAGTGAAACTAAAAGTTCTTGGTCAGAGGTGCGATTTGAAAGTTAGCAGACTCTCAAACTAGAAAGCATGCTTCCACAGTCAAAGTAGACTTGTAAATCTTGGTCTTATAGGCGGAATTGTCAGAACTGATGTGGAGTTCTAGCTTGATTCAAAAATGGAGTACTGAAAAGCATCTGAAATTTCAGCCAATATTTTTGCCAGTTCAACCAGAATCATCTAAGACCAAGTATCGACTATTTAACACCTCATGAATTGTTGCAGGTAAACCTCGTAATGGTGGGCCAAGGATCAAAGCTGGCGGAAGGACAAGACGTTAGACTGCTGTGCTCTGTTAGTGCTAATCCTCCAGAAGTATCGTACCGTTGGTTCATCAATGACCAACTAGTCCTGGGCGATCCTGCTTCGGAACTTGTCCTGCAAAAAATCTCTCAGAAGGACCACAACTCCCTCATCAAATGTGAGGTGTCCAACATGGTTGGCAGGAGTGAGCAGAGTGAAAGACTCGATGTGAGCTGTAAGTATTCATTGTCTACTGCACTAACACTGGTAAAAGTATTCTAAACTTGTTAACCAGGTTGCAGCATATGTCATGCATAGCTTTCGAACGTTTTAGTTATAGATATTTTGTGGCAAGTCAGAAGTAAGTTTGGTTAAGTTACTCTTGTCTCTTGTGTCGGATATCCGTCTTCGGACCAGGTTCAGTTATGCAGAAATTAACTTAATTAGCAACTGCCTTTTAATTTGTCAATAATTGCTGGTTCGATCCTTAAGACTTCTTGATGATCTGTAAACAACAAATCAGCTGTCTTGGCAAGTAGCTATTCACCCATCACACACTAAGCACAGCTGTTTACCATTTCATCACAGTTGCATATGACTTCCAGATGGTCCCAGGTTCAGAGTGAAGCCCTACAGCGTGCAGGCCGATGTTGGGGCAACAGTCACCCTCACTTGTGATGTTGATGGAAACCCAAAACCAAACATCGTCTGGATACATGAGGACTCTGGCAGGGTGATTATCAGTTATTACTTTTCCAAGTCTTATCTACACAACTAACTTGATGATTTTAAAATGAATTAGATGTTTTTCATTGCTAACTCTGATTATCTATTGACTAAAAGCTAAAAGTAACGTGGTCCCAACCACTTTTAGCTGTAGCACTGGTTTTAATCTTGGACAATATTTGCAGCTTAAATTCACTACTTTTAGCTTTTAATTAGAGTGTACACAATAACACCACTTAGACTATTAGACTTTCGCATAACATTCGTGCCTTGCTTTCTATGTGCTGATAACCTTTCATTCTAATTTATTATGATTATGACCAGTTCTACAAAATACAAAAATAAATCAGGAAAATCATTGTACATTGAAATTAAAACAATACCATTGCAACAAATTTGTTTCAATTATCTAGCTTTGGGTTTACTACGTTTTAAAAGTTACTAGGTACTACCACACCTTTTTTATCACACTTTTTATTACACCATACAACTTCTATATTTTTTTAAATGCTGTATATTTCAGAGAAATTTAATGGATATGATAGATTATTCATTCTTGTGTTTAGAATGACTTTTCATAGCTCTTGTGTTAAGACAACTGTATAGGCCTATCAGTACCTGTTGAGTGTTAACTTTAAAAAAAATCTTTGACTAATTAATTGATGGTTGTTAAAACTACCCAGTGCATTTTTTAATGTATAGCCAAAATAATTAATAGTAGTATATCATACATGTAAATTGGCCTACAGATTAAAGATTACGCTGAGTTTATCATACCGAATATAAGTTTATTAGAGTGTCAATTACTGAAAATTTCTACAATTTGTTTGAAAGAAAATAGAAAATAGAACTTGAACATCATTAGAGCTAAGACATTTATTATTTTGCAGTACCTATCCCATTCCTTCTGAATTTGAAAGACATTTAAAAATTTTTTCAATATAAGTGCCACCAAATTCCCCATAAACTTTTGAAACAGACGATATAGTCCAGTTTAAGAATCACCTATCCATTACGAGATGAGTCAATAACGCTGTTGCTTCTGCTAATTTTCTCGTAGAACACTAACCTGCAACGTTGTAACTTCTCTGTCTAAGACGTTGTTGTTCTCCAACAGCGAGGCAATGTACTAACGTTTACGTGGGAACAGGTAGTGAGCACTTCCTCCAACCTCACAATCACCGTAACTCACGAGTCTGCCGGACGATACTTCTGTCGAGCGACAGTCCCTGGGTTCCCCGACATCAAGGCAGATGCAACCATCTACATGAAGGGACCGCCCACCATCATCTCTCACCGAACGCAATACGGCATTCCCGGCGACACTGTTAGATTAGAATGTTCCGCATTTTCCATACCAACGCCTCAAAAAGTTGTATGGAACTTCAAGGGCGAGGACGTTGCTTCTGATTTGAATTATTCAGTGAGTATTCAAACAAAATTTAAAAAATACTTTTGTAGTGACTTTGACTTATTTCCTTGAGCTCCTAGGGGGAGCATAGGGCCTCGACGAACACTCTCCATCGGTCTCTATGGTTTGCCAGTTCCTTTGCTCTAGCCCATGTCATGCCTTTTGTAGTAGTAAAAGTCTATTATATTATAGTTGAACATTCCTGAAGACTCTTTTTTTAAATTAGCTAGAACAGCAATCAAAATAT
Source organism: Macrosteles quadrilineatus (assembly GCF_028750875.1). Classification (NCBI taxonomy): domain Eukaryota; kingdom Metazoa; phylum Arthropoda; class Insecta; order Hemiptera; family Cicadellidae; genus Macrosteles; species Macrosteles quadrilineatus. The sequence goes on along the minus strand of NW_026542601.1, from coordinate 12,540,054 downwards.
TATTTTCCTTGTGTAATGTAAGATGTATATCTTTAGATGAGTGAGGTCTGTTTTTATGTAGGTGATAAAGTAATCATCATAAAAGTTATCAATGAATTAAAAAAAAAACATAGATTACAGATATTTTTTGAACCCACATCATAAATAAGAGTTAAGTTGAATTGAATAAACTAATTTGGTAATGTGGCGTCCCAAACTATCCTCCTCCACTTCTTCAAATCCTGCATGTTTTCTTCATCGCCTCTGAACAATGTCATCTTTGGCTTTTCATATTTCCAACAAGGGGTTCCCGGGTGTCATCATCCTTCTAGGTTTTCATTTCATCTCCTAGTCAAATTTTCTAGTCTGCTTTTGGCACAACCACCTCCATTGATAGATCCCACAGTAACCTGTTATGCTTTATTCTTCCAATTCATCGGTCAGTCCAAACATTTTCTAAAGTGCATAAAATTTAAAATTTTTCTCGCTTTTCCTTAGTACTTTTATCCACCACAATGTTTGTTACGAACCATACGTAGAATTAATTCAGTTATTTGTCGAGTCAAAACCTTGTTCATGTGTTATAAAACACAGCGTTTATCAAATACTGTTGATAGGTTTTGGAGGATCAGCTGACGGAAGGTATCAAAAGCACTCTGATTATCCAAGAGTCAAGACTGGAGCATTTTGGAGTTTACAACTGTACGGTGTCCAACCCTTATGGCAGTGACGTGGTGGAAATCACACTTAAAGCTCAGAGTAAGAAATATTTTAAATACTTGGGATTACTTTGAAAGTTATACAGTTTATATCAAGGTCTCTTTATCTGTTTTGCAATTGGGTGAGGACAAAGAAGAGAGTGTGGTTCTTCAATCCTACTGCAGAAAACAGTTACACAATCACCATTAATTATAGAGAAGTCTCAGTTTAACCACTTAGATTGAAACAAATTACGTTTAATTCACACAGTTATGTAACAAAGTTAAAACTTAAATGTATCAACATGTAAACAAATCGATGTAAATGTAATCGACCTTCATATTTTCCCACAGAGAACAATAAATATTTATTTCAAAAAGCCCCACTTTGAATTTTTTATAACACATACATACAAATATAAAAATGGGTCCTCTCCCATTCCGTCTATCTCTGGTTCTGGGTGTCCCTTTTGAATAGCACATAATGGAATATTAGGGACATTAGGGGCCTCATGTGCTGGCTAGGTTCTTGAACTACAAAGTTGAGTCGAATTTCAGCCTAAACGGTTCAGTAGTTTTGCTTTCACCGGGAATAAATTACAAAATTACAATACATTCATTTCTGACTATTTACCTTTCAATTAATTTCTAACATTGAGGTGTTATTTGATTTTGTTTGTTTCAGAGAGTTTTCCCTTAAATTCCACTGTGTTTGGTATTATTGTGGTAGTTCTCCTGATCATAACTGTTTCCATGTTACTTCTTCTGTGTCAACGAAAGGAGAAAAAGATTCACAGTAAGTTGTTATTTCTCAAGAAACTTTTGAAATCTTATAGATAGGAAAACCAAACCTTACAGAGTGTGTAGCTTAACATCATAGCTACACAAACCATTTTTGTAGCTACATTTTGATTTGTGTAGCTTGATCAAATCATAAGTTCAACTTCCAAAGCTTTTTGTCTGGGACGTATTGTTTATATGTTATGGGGTAGATGTGGCCTGGTTTGGTATAAAACAAATTAAAATTCATTTATAAGAATGAAAATGTCAAAACAATGGCCGAAAGTGTGATTCTTTAGGGTGATTCTTTAGGGCTGATAATTACGTTTTAGTCATTTTTAATGTTGTGTGTTTTAAAATGAAATTGCCTTTATTAAGTAAGATTTAAGAACCAATGTTGAGTTAATATTTGTTATGGTCTACTGGATTGAGAGAGTACCAGAATGTGTGATATGAAACCAAGAGAAAAATCATTACTCATTAGCTTTACACGCACAGCTGGGTTTGATATTCAGATTTTTTTAAACATCGCTTTCCACAAAATGAATCTGGAACAATTAATTTTTACATAGAAATTCCACAGTGTTAATTTTTAAATACCATTATACAACTCAAGTCAAAGTACAACTAACATTTGACAACATGATAGAGTTTTATAATGAGTTGGGGCATTCATAAATAGCAGTTGAATTCTTAAAACATGTAATTTTAACACTACGTAATGTTTTTTTCAGTTGACAAGACCGACCATCTGAAACACCAGAAAGAAAGTGACAGATCGTCTAACATATCAGATTTGAAACTAGAGATAGAATACAGTGGTGGTGAAGGAGAGGGGGGAAGTGAGACGGCCAGTGAGAGGGGAGGAGGGGGTCTTGGCCTCCCATTGGCTGGACCGGTCCCTCTTGACCATCGCTACTCTCAAAGATACTCCTTCGCCGACTACTCTGATCAAACGTTCCCTCCGAAAAATGTGAGTTCTTATAATAGTTCAGAAAGGCAAGTTTAAAATGAATGCAAGAATTTTTTCTTTAACACTAATTTAGCTTATTCTTTGGTTGGATTTATTTACTTAAGTCAAGTGATCAAAGCTAGCTCAGCCCAGTTTTGGATTTACAAAAAAAAATTGGTCCTCGGTTAATTAATTTATCTTTAGAGAAATCATCTAATTGTTCAAATACTTTCATCTACAATCATAATTTGAATAGTCAAAGGACAGCACTAATCATATATTTTGTAAACTCTGTATTTCATAGAAAAATTAACATGGATTACATGATTCATGTTGTGGACATGGATTACATGTTTGTTTTAACATGATACTTTTGGTTGTTATGAAATGATTTTTTTTTACATTAGGACTAAATGGTTTCCATCATTTTACAGAAGTAGCATTTTGCAAGCCAAGTAATTTTTCAGTATTGGAAAATCAATTTATTTAGTTTTCAACCAACTTTAAACACACGACCATATTTAACTTTTAAGTTTAAACTATAGATCAGTAGCAGCAAGCAGCCACACTACCTAACAATAATTGATAATATAAACAACCCGTCAGATCTACCATTCTCCATGTTTCAGAACAATCAGAACAACGGCTACGTCGCTTACCTAGACTACTCCCGAGACTACAGTCCGCCCACTCCTCTGCCAGCCGGAGTGTCACCAGTACCATCAGACAACACTGTAGACCCTAGGTACTCGGCGGTCTACGGCAACCCCTACCTGAGGCATCCCGTGTCCCAGCTACCCCCTCCCCCTAGCAGACCCCAGGGTCCCCTACCTCCGCCTCCCTACGCCACCATGACCGGTGTCCTGACCAAGACCATCAACAGCGACGCCAACAGAGGAACTCTTGCCACTCATGTGTAGCGTTTATGTGATTCCATTGTAAATAATTTAGTTACGAGTTTCCATGTGTTTTGAATGCAGCTTAAACAAACTTTACAATTTCGTAGAGATAAGAATTGTATTGTGTTCAGCTAAAAAGATACTTGATCCAATAATCCAGTTGGATTGAAAGTATGTGATGTGTTATTATAGAAAGGTACCAAAGATAAACTAACGTCTTGGCTGATCCGTCTATTTGTATAGCTTTTCTTGTGTCTTGATAAATTAATGGTTTATTTTCATTGAGGTTTCCAACTATAAAAGTAAAAAAATGTCATCAGTAAACATTACGGAATTTAAAAATGTCTAAGTCTGTTAAAAAGCAAAAAATTTGTAATTTCAGAAAATGTAATTCCCATTCCAAAAAAGATCGCATTTTAAAATGTTACTATTGGTTTTGTGTATTTAAAATAATGGTTGGGGAGTTACCAGTTATGTAAACTTTTTACTTTTACTAAGTGACTGAGTGGAGGGAATTTGAAAGAGTAATTGTCCAAAATTATTGTACATTGATCTTGAAACAAACCTATTATTTAAGTAGTGTTTGTTTACTATGGATAAAAGGTTCATCAGCCATACTTTAAATTATTTTTATGTACAGCCTTTGTAAAAACATTGAATGTCTTCCTTAACCTGTATTATGCTTGATACAATATGTTAACTGAATAACAACGCTCATACAACTATTCTACTACCACATTTTAATTTATTTATTGTGTTCTTATATAAGCTAGCATCAACCTTGTAAGAAATATTAAACTACTAAATGTAAGATTTAAACTATGCTGTTATAAGACTGTGGCTTTCTTTCAAAGTATCTAATTGCTGAAATATTGTGTAACTATTGTATCCATTGAAATGTTCCTACATTTTTTACATATTTTGTAAAGTTATTTGCTCGAGATGAGGAATGAAATTCACATCTCTCTTGTTTGTATGAAAAGTCTTGTTTTGTATTGTTGTTAGGTTTTGTAAGGTATGTGTTATTGTGAGAAAACAAAAAAGTGCTCTTATAAATTGTTGTTTTCTATTCATTGCATTTATATGACAAATATTCTGTACTTACATTACCGAAAATGTACTTAAAACTGTCTTAAGAAAATAAATATTAAATTTTTGTATGAATGGGTGTGATTTACCAATTTCTAGCATTCTGAAAGTTACAGATTTAACTGAAAGTCGAGATACCCTGAAAACCTATTATTTTCATATAGTAGTATTAGACAGGACGATTGAATATATTTTTTACTGTTAGGCACTTGCATCTAAATCAGACTCGATCACAAATATTTTCAACAAATCAATCAAGTTGGTACCAATTTAGGTGACATAGTTTGGGCCCCTGACGCTTGGGTCATGGTAGTCGGTCATTAGTGCAGTGCGCATCTGAGCACCTTTAAATAATTTAGTATTAAAAATGCATTATAAAACAACAAAACTACAACCAAACAAACAAATTTCATTAACAAAATTGATATACTCAATGTTCTATTGGTCTTAAGCATCATCAACCTTTTATAAAAGCAGCCCCAACTTTGTGAAATGATTTTTAATAAAGTATTATCTGAAATCAGGCAAACTGATGATATACGACAATACGAAATTATTGAAAGAAGAAGCCCCACTATATTGTGGAAGATATGTTTTTAATTTCCTCCCAACTACAAGTATAAATTTAACAGGCATCTGTATTTAACTTTGGTAGAGTTTAGCTTGTAGGTAACGTGTTACAGTAATAGTTGGTTGTGTTTACATCTTTTGTATATTATATACCTTGCACATTAATGACGTACCATTTGAATTTTGATAAGCTTAAAGCTCCAAAAATAAGCTAGACGATCATGATTCAAAAGTAAAAAAAACTAAATAATAACTAGCCACGAAGAACCACATCTTCTTTTATATTTAATCAAATCTATCTGTTTCAAATCTAGCACTCCAATCCTTGCAAATATGATATGATTATGATACTATCTCAGCAATGCTTGAACCAACATATTCAGTATAATAGATGCATGGCGGTGACTTGGAAACCATCCTTAGTATCTCAATCTCAATGACATGAATGTTGATGGTAATAATCTTCCTGGATAGCCTTCCATGGTCACTTTATGTAGAATCGTGGGCTGAGGACGATCAAGTAAAAACGATAACACACTAACACTCTTCGATGTTTCGGCTTAGACTGCTATATTCCGGGCGACTTGACTCCACACAAATAACAAATCATGTCAGCTAATTTGAGAGTAACAAGTTTACCATAATTCACTCCATGATTGACCCAGTAAGAGAACATAAAAGGTAGTTAGTAACCAGTTATAACCAGTTGTTATCACATTTTTATTTCCAAATAAGTATAAATATTCATACAGTTACTAAATTTTTTGTTACTTTTACATGGAAAAGGTTCCTCTAATTTAACTAATTTCAGTTACTGCATAGGACGAATAAACTGTATATTTGCTAATTTTTTTAAACTAGAGGCTATTCAATTATAACATTTTTCAAATTAATATGTATAGGAAATTACAAATCTAACTAGTTAGTACAAAAATATAAATGTCTACCTACCTTATGTGTAAATTACTTCACTGTTTTTTCCAATTTTATCACAATATTTATAGTATTTATAGTTCAAAACAACAAATGTTTTGATTCCACAGTTAAATGCATTTATCAACAAAATATGAACAACTATGCTACCAGTTTGGTATAACTTACACTTCAATTGTGAAATCTTAAACAGTGAGTTTTTAATTAACATATTTTGTCAATTCCCTCATTCATTTTCACTTAGAGAGCAAAGTAAAGTGTTAATTATTTCAAAAAAATTATTGATAAAACCACTCACAAAACACAATTTAAAAATAATTGTTGTGAATTAAACCGCTGTACTAAATATATCTCGTACTTAATAATAATTGTGTAACATTATAGTCCGTTCACAAAATTTAGGCGATTTGAGGAGGAGTTCCCCACTTCATATTGCTTGAATATGTTTGCTTCTGATTGACGTTTTGGCAAACCTCAGCTGTTGCACTATAGTGTTAATGGTAGGATCAAGTTGAGGGAATAATTTTTTTCCCCTAAAACCGCCTAAATTTTGTGAACGGGGTATAAGTGATGCAACAAGGAGCAAACTCTATATGAACTAATTACAACAACACAATGAACAAACAAAATATAAACAAACTTAACAAGAATTAATGTAAAACAATGAAAAACTACTGAATGCCACTATAAAGTAAGGCTACATTTCTTAGCACCTTAAGTACAACTTTAACAGCAGGTTTTATTAGGCAGCAGGCTACAATATTTGTTTAGTAAAAAAATTTCGTAGAATGAAATATGCAATTTGAACAAGAATTGTAACAATGTAAATAGAAACCCACTTTTGTTTATTAACTCATTGTAAAAATTCAGGAAGATAATAAGCATCCTAAATAATAGGAACTTTATTGGCACTTTCTTTCATTGACCCTACCTTTCATTGACCTTCACAAATAATACGAAGAGGGGGAATAACATATAATTGACGCAAATACAAAGACAATATTTAACAACACTTAACAAGAGTTTAATTAATCAACAAGTTCCACGTTATGGAAATAGAAAATCACAGTGTTATGACTTGTTTTGTTAGGCCTATTAATTATCATGAAACATAAGAATTTACAATTTTATGACTTGATGAAAATTTTCAAGAATTCTTAAATGCAATATATGAAACAAACTTACAAAATCACACATGGTATGATGTTACATCCAAGATCCCCAGCCTGACCAGGTTTTGCTGAGGATGTGTTTGTTTGTGGCATGATCGATGAGACACTCCACCTGAGTAAGAAAAAAACAATTTTATACAATTATTAAGTCATAGAAAAAACACTAATAATAAGTAACTCAAGGAGCACAACCTTGAATATTTAATATTCAACCCTTTGGGTGCCAGAAATTTATTTTGGTACTTTCCGAAAAGTGCCAAAGTTTTTTACTAGGTGTGTCCAAAAAGTGCCAAGCTTGCCGCGAGGGCAAAGCGTAGTGCGCAAGAAAAATTGGTAAAAGTATAAATTTACATCCCAAAAGTGCCAAGGAACAATATATCGTGCCTCGATCGTATGAGAAATGCAGAAATTGAGTGAAATCATCGTTGTTTTAAAATAACAACCAAGTCAACCGATATGCCGATAAAAACTTACATGATCGTAAGTCGCCCCGGCCTGATATATCGTTGCAATGTATATTTCAGTAAGACTACTGATAATGATATAACGTGAAGTATTTTTCCATTATTGCGTGGCACTCATTTTGTTGGCACTCCATATGTTATCTTGAATATCTTAACCAGATTGCAATTAAAGGTGTTTCCAATAGAGGTGTGCCAATATTAGACATTACGTATTACATAGAAAAAATAGATGTTATATAATATTTTATTTTATTTATTTAACGTTAATTAAGTCCCAATTTTAAATGTTTAACCACAACAGACTCAATTCAGGGATTAAAGGTTATCACAATTGTGTTAGTGAACTATGCTGTTACCTGATGCCTGGGAGACAACTCGTCCCTCAGTTCCCCGTCGTCTGTCCCATCATACAACAGCCGCAGCAGGTTGTCATAGTGAGGTTTTGTCTGATGGCCCAGTCTCAGGTCCTCCTCCACCATCCTCCTAGGGTTGGCACCCTCAAGCTTGCGACGGGCCAGGGAGATCTTCAGTTGTGGGAACCAATCCCCAGTCTCACTTGGCTCATCAGCCACTGCATCAATGTCACACATACAATACTAGATTACAGTGTTTTAACATGGTAGAAATAACCCATGATCATGGTGAAATATCAGAAAATTATCACAAAGCTATTTTACTAGAAGTCTTCCTCTTCAGTGAATTTACAAACATTTTCCACAACAAAACAAACATTTTGTGTTTTAATTAGCCCAAAAATTTTTTTAAATTATTATTGGAACTAGCAGACACAGGCTGTGCTACCTTTGTGTCTGCCAATTTGGTGTGCATAAAAAAAGAAGTTAGTTAATTATGGAATGGCTATAAAAAATATATTATTTTAAAGAGTGAATTTAGAAGTTGCTATTAAATAATAAGAGAAGAAGTTAATATTATTTTCATGAATCCAGTGCCAACGCCACGACACGTTCACGGCTAAAAGAGAAAGAGGGAGTGTGGAGTGGAGAGTAATGAGTGGAGTGTGGGGATTATGTGTAGTATATGATAGTGTATTTGTTTACTAATTCTAGTTCATGGATTGCCCATTATGTATATTCGGTACTTGGTACCTATTACAATCTAGGAGTTAAGCACACACTATAAAACTTGCGGGAGTAAGAGATATATTTAGTAAACATCAACACATTGGGGCATTACTGTAATCAACACCTATTAAACAATCTTGATTTTAGACTTTACAATCAAAATAGAAGTAAACTTGCAGTAACTATAATTCAATTTGGTACTTTCCTGTTAAAGGGAACATTCATTATTATCGATGATTTTTTTCTCGATGTATCGATATTAACAAATTGAAACATATCAGCTGACAACTACGATCAATATTGTTTAGTACCAAAAAACAATAATGAAATGAAATGTTTCTAAAAATATAACCTACATAACTAACCAAACTTGCTGTAACATTTAAAAATTCCGTGTTTAACTTGCCTTCTCTATTATCAAACCCAAACGGAATGTGTAAATGGTACAGCAAGTATGGTTGGTTATGTTAGGTTAGCTTAGAACAGTTTCATTTCTTAATCCATATAACAGACTGTTTTAGCCTAAACAAGATCAGTTAGTTGTTGTCAATTTGCAATGGATCGGAAAACAAAAATATCGATATATCGAAAAAAATCTTCGATAATAATGAATTTTCCATTTAACAGGAAAGTACCTTCAATTTTTTTAAGTAAAAAATCAATAACAAACCCTACAATCTATTTCATTTGACATCATGAATACTATTTATTTTAGGATTAATGAAAGTTCTGCACAGTAAGAATACGTACTATAAGCAACATGTTTTCGAGCAGCCTTCATCCAATCTACCGAGGGCTCTAGGATGAACACAGTCATAGTTGCCAACAGCAGACGCATGTTTTCTCTCAACACTCGCAGTGTGTGGACCATGGACTCTTTGATCAAACCTGCAATACAGCTGATTGGTGTCAATGGTTAAGCTAAAATGTTAGTATAGAAACCGTCAGGAACAAAACAATGAAAAAGTAAAACACTTAACTCTTACAAAACACAAAAAAGAAACTGTTGTCAGTATAACCTTTGACTAATTAGAATTAGACATTCCAATTATTCCCGCAACCACATAAGATAATCACAATTCACTATGATAGCAGGAGACGTTAGCCGCGATCGCTGGAGACATTCACGATTTTACCAAAACCACAGAAGATGTTCATGATTTTGCTGTAACCTTGAAAGATGTTCACAATTTAACTGCAACTATTGGAAATGTATTGCCATGATTTCAGGATACGTTCCCAATTTCAATATGATTTCAGGAAACTTTCATGTCACCAGATTCCTAGGAGACGTTCACGATTCTATTACAATTTCACAATAACCACAAACGTACAATAATTTAGTTCTATTATAATGAGGAAATTGTAGTATAACCATAAATATTTTTTAATATCAATGGGCCTACTTTTCTAAAATTTCCGATTTCGGATTGAGACCCAACCCATTCAAATGTTTGTCAAATATTGGTTCAAATATTTTACCCAACCTGACCCGAAGCAAGAAAGTCTGGCAAGCAGACCTTATTTAACAGATGGGTTACGTAACAGCACAAACTTGGATTAGAGAGTTAGAGCTTTGTAACAACTTGAATAATGTTTCTGTGTACATATTTATATGATTGGATTTGAATGAGTTTACACAGGCCACCAGGTCATAAATCATTTGAAAAATTTATTAATAACTGATATTTATTAATAAATTGGTTAGAAATGTGACCATTGGTTACTAGAAATTATAAACATACCAGAATGATGTTAAAAGAATGTAATATACACTACCGTACCTGTGGTTTGAAATGGAGCAGCTAAGTTGAGTAACTGAGGAGTCAATCGGAAAGGCATCAGCTCAGGGACACTCAGCAGTTGCGTGGCCGTACCAAACGCATGTCCAAAGTCTATCCCCAACAGACGTCCCGTGTCTTTACAAACCTAGGGTGATAAAGTCAATTACAGTTATACACATGTTTTCTGCCATAGACACATAAACAAGATTACTACACCAGGATTGTATTCTAAAGATTAGCTCAACAGCTGCAAATGTCTATTAAAGAATTTCATCCGACTCTCTGGAAAAATTAGTGACTTTTCTGTGACTAATAGACATCCTATAATAGTATTTATTTTGTTTGAGTTGTTTACTAAATCTCTTTAAAATTGTGAAATTGTCACTCACCAGAGTATTAGAGGGATGGCGATCACCAATACCCAACAACCACTGACAGATGCTAAGACATGAGTGATCCGTCAACATTGTAGACCGAAGATGCATAAAGGCCTCAGGACTGATGGACAACCTCAGCACAGCATCTCTGCAATATTGCAACATTAAATTAAAAACAACCTCAGCAAGGCATCTTTGCAATATCACAACATTACATTAGAGACAACCTCAGCACAGCATCTATGCAAAATCGCAACATTCCATTAGAGACAACCTCAGCACAGCATCTCTGCAATATCGCAACATTGCATTATAGACAACATCAGTATAGCATCTCTGTAATATCACAACATTACATTAGAGAAAACCTCAGCACAGAATCTATGCAATATTGTAACATTAAATTAGAGACAACGTCAGCACAGCATCTCTGCAATATTGCAACATTACATTAGAGACAATCTCAGCACAGCATCTCTGCAATATTACAATCAATACATTAGAGAAAACCTCAGCATAGCATCTATGCAATATTGCAACATTAAATTAGAGACAACGTCAGCACAGCATCTCTGCAATATTGCAATCAATACATTATAGAAAACATCAGCACAGCATATCTGCAATATTACAATCAATACATTAGAGAACAAATCAGCACAGCATCTCTGCAATATTGCCACATTACATTAGAGACAACGTCAGCATAGCATATCTGCAATATTACAATCAATACATAAGAGAAAACATCAGCTCAGCATCTCTGCAATATTGCAATCAATACATTAGAGAACACATCTGCACAGCATCTCTGCAATATTGCCACATTACATTAGAGACAACATCAGCACAGCATATCTGCAATATTACAATCAATACATTAGAGAAAACATCAGCTCAGCATCTCTGCAATATTGCAATCAATACATTAGAGAACACATTAGCTCAGCATCTCTGCAGTATTGCAACATTACATTAGAGACAATCTCAGCACAGCATCTCTGCAGTATTGCAACATTACATTAGAGACAATCTCAGCACAGCATCTCTGCAGTATTGCAACATTACATTAGAGACAATCTCAGCACAGCATCTCTGCAGTATTGCAACATTACATTAGAGACAATCTCAGCACAGCATCTCTGCAGTATTGCAACATTACATTAGAGACAATCTCAGCACAGCATCTCTGCAGTATTGCAACATTACATTAGAGAAAATCTCAGCACAGCATCTCTGCAGTATTGCAACATTACATTAGAGACAACCTCAGCACAGCATCTCTGCAGTATTGCAACATTAAATTAGAGACAATCTCAGCACAGCATCTCTGCAGTATTGCAACATTACATTAGAGACAATCTCAGCACAGCATCTCTGCAGTATTGCAACATTACATTAGAGACAACCTCAGCACAGCATCTCTGCAGTATTGCAACATTACATTAGAGACAACCTCAGCACAGCATCTCTGCAGTATTGCAACATTACATTAGAGACAACCTCAGCACAGCATCTCTGCAATATCGCAACATTACATTAGAGACAACCTCAGTATTGGTCTATTGAGCTCTTTAATAAATTAAATAAATACATAATTTAAACATATTTAACATAATTTAAATTATCTTATTTTTATTAATTTTTTTAAACATAATTTAATTTTTTCAAACAATACAATTATTTTAACATTTGAAATCTTAAATGATAGGTCTATATGGAAGGGGAAGATAATACAGTATAAAGTAATTTGTAAAAAAATAGGAACAGCACTGTAAAAGTAGAACACAATGTAGATCAGAGATCTCCTGTGTACTAAAGATCATTAATATTAGAACTTGTTTATAGAATTAAAAACTTACCGCAGCATAAACGTTGGAAGTTTATTGACAGCAAGGTTATACATTTTTATAGAATCCTCTCGCTCAACTCTTTTATAAAACTTGACACTATCATTTTCAAATCTGCCAAAGTGCTGACGGTGGTAGATGTGTTGAGCAGCATCTCTAGAGAACATGTTAAATATACAAAGATATCTTAGAATGTAACATTATGTAATCAATGACTATTAATGTTAACTACTATTAAATAGTTGTTCTATTTAAAATAGAGTTGGCTCCCCTGTTAAATAAATGCCTTGAGATGAACAAAATTCTTAATCACGTATTAAACTGAATGAATATTAATGCAATCTGTATCAAATGTGTTACTATATTTGATTACTACTATAAAATAATTAGAGAAGCAAGCAGATAAATTTCACATTGTCCGTGAAGATATATTGTCTTCTTTGTAGACAAAATTATCATCATTAATGTACTGGAACATTTAAGAACTGGTTGTTATCATCAAATTAATTGATAATTTTTAGTTTCCCCTGGATTGCCTTAAGGGTTAAGCTAATAGGGATGAAATTACTAAACGCAGTGCATGCTTTTGGTGTTGGTCAACATTTTCTCAAAACATCTGGAGACAGACAAACAAGAAAATATATAGAGACAGATTCCAGGGGATAGCCAGTTTTCTACTGTTTACGGTGATATATCCAGTCCAAATTGGACTGAAATAAACTGTGCAAAAAAAAAGAAAATATGTAACCATCTGCACTACCGTCGATGCATCAACGCTTGAACTCCCCAGAGCAAGTCGTTACCATCGATGCATCGGCACTGGAAGGGTTAGGTTAAAAACATTAACAACAATGATGAAGTATGCACTAATCCCACTGGTACAGTAAAAGCAAAACGTCAATATATAGGTGTTTGAATCAATTAGTAATAATAATTAAAATGACTATTTTATCAAGTATGCATACACAGAATACTTACATATTTTCTATAGGTACTGCACTTGTCATAAAATCTTTTAAGGTTGTTGTTTTTTCTACCCATTGAATGATTCCGAATCTGTTATTCAGAGGCACAACCTCAAAACAAAAGAAGAATATTATTATGAATGAATTAGGAAGAGCATTTTGCAATAATAGTTATTAAAAATGTAATAATAATATTTATAATAGTTTTACAACTTTAAATGTTGGTTTAGTACATTTTTTTGAAGCCTATCATTACTGAACAAAAACTGATAGCAAGATTGCATAGCTGATTCTGTAGAATCTGTCTGATTTGGACAGACGTCTGCATAAGATTACTCACTAGCATATACCTACACCTACTTTTACTAACTTATGTGTGGCTTTTTTTAAAGCCAGGTAAATAAAGTCACAACATAATCTGTTTGGGCGAGGGCCAATTGTTTAAAAGTGTCTCAAGAAGAGAGAGTCTACTATGAAGAGTAATGACTTCACTCCACTGACAGTCAACCTAACATTGTGAAGTCACACTAGTCACATTACTCATGTGTAGATCTGCACTACCGTTGATGCATCGATACTTGACACTCCAGAGTGTGTCGTTGCCATCGATGCATCAAACGATGTATCTGTTTCATTTCCAATCAAAATGATTTAGCATTTTTTAAGCATTGTAAAACTTACACCATATGTATGTACAGAGAGCTGTCGTCTGCTTGCAGTGACATCTGCACTCAACAGCTGATTCATGAGGCCAAACAGCTGTTGAATCCTCTGATCCTGCCTCAGGTCTTCACCAAACTTGACCAGGAAAGGGTGTTCTTTGGCGTCATTGCCGAGGATGGTGATCTTGATTGGACTACGTAACGAATCTTGAGACTTCACCTGCAACAAGTAAATATGCGTCTTTACAAATTATTTTTTCATTTGTGTGGTTTTTGTCATGTTTTTTTTTTACATGCAGGTTGTCATCTTTTGTAAGGGAAATGGTCCAAACCCTGGACTTCTTTTTATCTAACAATAACCTTTTAGTAGAGCAACAGTATTTGATACCCTGATGACAAATTCAATCCGGGTCCAGAATCGACCCCTTGAAATTAAAAAGATTTGCAGGTGTCAGCTACTCAGATAATTTGTGTTGAAACAAAAGGTGTACAAGCCTAGACCTTTTTTTGAGCCGAGCTTTTAAATATAGCGAATTGTACGTACCGTATGCCAGGGGTCTAAAACCTACAACCTGCGAACACGTCAGCCCCTCAAACAGTTTTTTTCTTTCAGCAAACCTTGATAATCTCCTCTCACAATCGCATAAACAACTGTGATCTGGTGGTCTCGGCGATACCGTAATCGTTTCCCTTGGTCGCAGTAACATTTGTGACCATATCTTAAAATCTCAGCGATACCGTGATCGTCTCCCCTGATCGTGGTAACACAACAAAAACCGCAGTTGGGTAGAAGCCACTATTGTATTCCACGATCACAGTTATCGTCATTCCCGGCAATTGCAACCAATTCCAGCATATCTCCCACCAAAAACATCATCATCCTCTTCCACAATCGCAGCTTAATTGTGAAAATATCCTGCAATCGTGTAGTGTTTCGAGATCACAGCCAAATGACGGTCAAATCCCACGATCATGGAAAAAATCTTCATTGTCTTTGGCCACCGCAGAAAAGGTCTTCCACTGTAGAAACATTGTTGTCTCGGCGATTGTGGAAAAATATCCAACATATCCTGCATAGTCAAACGACTCATTTTATGGAGTCACAAAAACTTTATCGCCGTCAAACGCGATAGCAGTAAAATTTCGAATTATTTAATAGCGCGATCATCTCAGTTGCCTTTTGCTCTTGGCTCGAGCCTGATTTTCTGACTTTGCGTTCAATCTGTTGAGTTTGAAGGCTACGGTCAGCTCAGATCGAAAATCAAGCAGCTCGCACATCTCTATTAGAAACATTTGCCTGAAGTACTTTCAAACTTATTGTCCATAAACTATTAAATAGACCAGTATATACTCACAAAACGGTTGAAGGATGAGATGGTCACATGGTGATTGGGCAGAGGTCGACTCTGTCCTGTGTATTGTCCAGGGATCTCAACATTGCCTTTGTATCCGTTCATTAACCATGGACTGTAGGCAGCCATCTCAAAACCTTTGAACTTCTTCTGAAATATTAAAAATTCATATTAGCAGCAGTAAATTTAAGATAAAACTGTATAGGATCAAATGTCTCTGTCATAATAGTTTTCTATTATTAATTTCTATTTTTATCAATTTCATTTAATATTCACTTATCCACTTCAGAGTTAAATTAATACAGTATGTCAGCAAAATTGCAATTTTCTCATCTGTTAAATTTATATATTTAATAATGATGATTGATTTATTGTGCACAACGAGAAAACAGTCTTACTAAAGTCTTGGTAAAATTATTCTTCACTCACCTTATCATTTCTCGCCTTCATATAAAGAGTGCCAAGTTGTTTGATAAATTCATCAGTTGAAGTTGTTTTGTTCATATACTGGCCTGAAACAATCATCTCGCCAACTAAATTCAATTTTTAAGACATTTCTGGAATACAAAAGTTGTATGGAGTTAAATTTTTGTAAAAAAATCCTGTTTACCAAGGAATGTTAAACATTTATTTAAATGAATAAAATAACATATTTTCACAAATAATTGTTCTTAAACGCATCAAAGTTATTGTCTATTAAAACAAACTTTAATAATCAAATAGTTGACTTTTTGTTTTATTATAATTATCATAATTTGGAGGGATGCCATTTATGTGCGTAGTTAAACCAAAATATGACTAAAGGATGAGTGTAGAATGAAGTAAGATGTCTTGTAATTAGAGATACAAAATACAATTTACCAATAGGATCCTAAGTATTTACAACATGAAGAAAGGTTTAACAATCTAAGTGGAGTCAAGGTTGGAGAATGAAGGCTAAAAAAACTTGTTGAAAAATGTTACTCCTAGGGATAAGTTTTATTTTCTTGTCACTCTGTAATTCAGGAAAACTAATAAATAACTTTATAAAGTCGAATTAACCAGCCATCTAGTCGTGAATATTATAAACTTAATTAAAGAATGTTTTTGTCATGGAAATGTATTTTAGTCTATTAGTCTAAAACCCACTTACTGTAAAGACTCTCCAATTCATCAGTCAACTTTTGTACACTGTTGAAAGCTATTCCTTTTATTTTATCATCTTGTTTAGGAGGAAACGCTTCTTTCTTCATTAATTCATAAGCTTCATTAAAAGCATCACTTCCTAAGTTCTGTTAACACACATAAAAATATACAATGCGACAACAATTAAAATAATTACTTTGGAATGTTCTGTAAAGTACGGAATGTTGCATTTTGATTTTGATGATAATGTTTTTCAAAATAGTTTACCAATACGAAGCTGATCTTATTATTACTTCATCTTACCGGCGCGACGGGATCGGCCCGCGACCTTTGACTTGACCATTGACTTGACTCACTTGATCATTGACTTGACTTTGACCTCGACATTGACAGCACACCCTAGCCGCTCTCTCTCCGACGCTTATATTGATATTTATTGCATGTTCTTTACTATTGCATGTTCTTTTCGTGTAGAGTACTGTCACTTATTACATAACTCAGTCAGTATTACTTAACTGCTGAAATTCATTTAATTCATTTAATTTTACTTTTCATTTAATTTTATTTTTCACTCATACAAAATAATAAAATTAAATTGCGCCACTTTAACTTCATAATCTTTATAGCAACTTAGCAGACGCACAGGCACAGCCTATGTCTGCTAATTCCAGAACTAATTAGATAGGAACAACCTTTTACGCATGTATATAGTTAATTAGTTATAGTTAGTTAGTTTAGTTTTGCATAAAGAACTTTTTTCTTTTGTACATTTGGTTGTGTAATTTTTATATATGTGGTGGAATAAATTCATAATTCATTCATTCATTCATTCATTCATTCATAATTCATTCAATTCATTCATTCATTCATTCATTCATTCAATCTAGTTGACAAAGTACGAGTCTAAATCTTGTATCCAGGAAAATACCTTATGTGTTGAAAGGATTGACTTCTAAATACTGAAGAAGACGTCCCACTAATATACAAGCTGTAGCCACTGTCAATGTAAAAAAAAACTTAAGTGAATAGAAATGAGCCTCTCACAGAGTACATCAGCCAAAAACCCCATTTTCTCCCACAGTTTTTGTTACAGAGATGGTCACATAAAAGGCACTATACTCTAACTTACAAAAAGTTTCATTTTGAATTGGATAAAAAGTTTACATTCAACAGAAATCAGTAATTTGCACCAGTACACTCTGGTAGTGGCTAAATTCAATCATGTTCATCATCATTCTATAGCTACTGACAATTTGCTTGTGTACCTGTGTGAGCACAGTTCTGAGCATCTCTATGTGATACATGAGACAGCCGTGAGGCTGACACACACATGACAGTCCACTGAGCAAATCACTTGTGGTCTGATCCATCTTCAGGAGATCACTGAGTCTGCAACAAACACAACAGCTTACTAGACCTTTGAGGATTAGCAGACAAACCACATACTAAAGTGATGACTCATTAAGTTCTGATAGTCTACGGCAAATGTCACTATTATATAACTGAATCTCAGTATGTCACTAGTGGTCTGATACTCAATACACCACTGTGTATGCTACAAGAACAGCTGTTCACCAGACTTGTCATGGAGAAAGGAAGGATACACAACTAAGTAAAATGTTATACAAAATACAGATATGACAAAAGATATCACAAAAACGCGAGGCTTTTGAAACTCTTGGCACGTAAAATATAAAATTAAAAAATAAATCACATACTGATTAACAGTGTCTCTAGTGGCATGATGTTTGTACTGGTACATCTCCTTGCTGAGGTGGAAGGGGAACTGTAGAGCTGCAGGGTATGTCTTGGCCAAGTCTACCAACAGTGGTGCCACTACGTGTCCCACCTCAGTGTCCAGGTGTGCCAACAGCTGAGCCACCCATGACAGGAACATCCACTCTGGCACCTGCTTGTACTGAAACAATCAAGGGTTTACAGTCATAGTTTTTAATGTTCATTTCAAAGATAATGTGGGACATTTTATTTTCACAATCCCTCAACATCCTGGACTTGGTTCCAATTAGTGATGGTCGGATCCGGATACCGGACAACCGGATCCGAGCTGGAACCAGCACCGGATCGGATCCAAAAAATTCCGGATCTTGGGCTGGATCCGGTTTTGATGGATCTGATTTTTTCCGATTTTTTGGCTAACATAAAGCTGTCTGTATCCATGTACAAGACCAGTTTTTTCCCGATTTTTTACTAACACAAAGCTGTCTGTACCCATGTACGCTCCGGACTAAAGTGGCAGGCGTCCGGTCCGGGTTACGAAAAATCCGGACTATCGAGAGTCGAGCAAATACACAGTAGGTACTGTACATTAATAGCCGTTTTTTTTTTCAATTTTGTTCCAGGTCCACAGTAATAAATAGCCGGGCATATGCACTTCCACCGGTAATAATTTTTACCGCCGAATTTAGTTCCAGCTCCACAGTAATGATAACCGGGCATATGCACTTCAACCGGTAATAATTTTTACCGCCGAATTTAGTTCCAGGTCCACAGTAATGATAACCGGGCATATGCACTTCAACCGGTAATAATTTTTACCGCCAAATTTTGATCCAGGTCCACAGAAATGATAGCTGGGCATAGGCTACGCACTTACACCGGTAATAATTTTTACCGCCTTATTTAGTATCAGGTCCACAGTAATGATAGTCGTCATATGCACTTCAACTTCAACCGGTAATAATTTTTACCGCCGAATTTAGTTCCAGGTCCACAGTAATGATAACCGGGCATATGCACTTCAACCGGTAATAATTTGTACCGCTGAATTTTGTTCCAGGTCCACAGTAATGATAACCGGGCATATGCACTTCAACCGGTAATAATTTTTACCACTGAATTTTGTTCCAGGTCCACAGTAATGATAACCGGGCATATACACTTCAACCGGTGATAATGTTTACTGCCGAATTTAGTTCTAGGTCCACAGTTATGATAGCCGGGCATATGCACTTCAACAGGTAATTATATTTACCACCGAATTTAGTTCCAAGTCCACAGTAATGATAGCTGGGCATATGCACTTCCACCGGTAATAATTTTAATTTTTACCACCGAATTTTGTTCCAGGTCCACAGTAATTCTAGCTGGGCAAATGCACTTCCACCGGTAATAATGTTTACCAAACCGTTATAATAACCGGTAGTAATGTTTACACCGGTAATAATTTTTACCATCGTGTTATCCGGTTAATCGGTCTTGTACAATGTACATAGATACAGACAGTGTTAGTAATAAAATCGGGAAAACATCGGTCTTGTATGCCTGGATCACCCCTTGCTTATATATCTATGTTATTCGTTCCAGGTCCACAGTACTGATATCCGGGTATGTGAAACTCTACAGGTAAAATACCCTTTGTCTGTGTACAAGAAGATTATCTGTGTCCATACAGGGTGAATAAAAAAGTCAGGACTCCCCCATCTAATATTTTTCTAAGTTAGAACACAGTACAGTCTTCTTGTACACAGAAACAGGGTATTTTACCTGTAGAACTTCACATACCCGCCTATCAGTACTGTGGACCTGGAACGAATTTAAGGAAGAGATTAACAATAGGTGATTCACGCATAAATAAATTGGATGCTGCATGCAAAAACCACGATATAGCATACTCAAGATCGAACTATAGTAAAATATACACAGATACCCTTTTGGTGGTCGTGCAAACATAGGACAAAGTTTCATTTTTATGATTTTGAAAAATGATGGATTATGAGCTCAACTGGAGATTACTCTGTATATAAGATGTATTAATCCTTAAACATTACCAATTTAATTTTAAAAAGTATGATTTAAATTGGAATTTTGTTAATTAGGTTTTTTTCACCCGCCCTTATGACAGTGTGTATCTGGATCCAAATTTTTCAAGATCCAGATCCGGTACCGACATTTTCTTGGATCCGCCCATCACTAGTTCCAATCCAAGTGAATTTCACTTGTCTTGTTTTTGACACATAAATCGGTGGCTTGCGCCCCAGCAACAATATGGAAAAGCTTCAAAATGCTGTAACAGGTTGGCTCCATCGACTGGCAGCAGATCTTCATGAGGGGAGGATTGCAAAAACTATAAAATTAAAAGATCCTACAAGTGATTTAATTTATTTGGAGACTAGGTGGAAAAATAAAGTAAATTCAAATTTTTAAGGTGTATATACAATAGCCTTTTCCTATCTTCATTGATTTCATTTTTAATTCAAAATGGAGTTTACTTTCTGTATAACCCTCAAAAGTCCAAACTCGTAAAAAGTCCCCGAATTAAGTAGCAACAGTTACAAGTCTGATTCATTTGCTTCCGATAGAACTGAGTTAGCCGAGCTCTTGAACACCTTTAGAGTTTTAAAGAACAACACCATGAATGGCAAAACAACTAAACTCAAAAGGCAATTCCACAATATTTTATAATAAGTCAATTAGCAATTAAAAAACTTCCATTACTGTTGATAAAATTTAATACCAACCTACATGTACTGTAGTTTATGAAACTACATATATTTAAACTTATTTGCAATATTTGTCAGCTCAAAAGGATCTTAAACAAGTTTATAAATCACAATTGCTCATGGACTAACCTCAGACATGAAGAGATCTCTATGGTCAGCCAGGGAAGTGTCCAGTAAACAAGGAAAGAGAATACGAGCTTCTTTGGATCCGTACTTCATTGACCTCAACAAAGACTGTATCAACTTGTCTCGATATTGTGAATCATCTAAAAGCAAGAACATTACAAAGATATAATTTTACAGCAATAATTATTGATTTGTGGTTGAACATGTTCTGTATAAGGTTCGTAACCTGAACAGCTTACAGGGCCAGACAGAACTCAACTGTGGTGCTCTGATTAGTTTTGGAGTCACCTAAGACCGAGACTGGGTAAAGCCGCAGAAAGCAGAGGCCAGAGGACCAAAACCCAAAACTAAGGTCCCCAAACACTAGGACAGCCTAGTACTGTCAGACTGAGCTGAGGGGTGCTACAAAAGATCAACGGGTCGAAGTAGCGATAGGATTACATGAACCACCCCCACAAAAAAAGTTTGTCTCACTCATGAATTCAGGGTGAAACAGTGTTTAAAACTTTAAAACTGTACCATTGCGTTAAAGTAGTTTAACAAATCTTTCCATGTAACAACTCTTGGGAGTGTTGTGCACAGGCTTTTAGTTCTAAGACTATAAATGTGTTACATTTACATTTTATTCCACATACCAATCTCATGACAGAAGACTGTAAGTTTGAGATATGCATCAGCCAAGACATCACACTCGGAAGGTGGTCTTTTCTCAGCTGCTGCGACGGCCTGTCCAAGACAATCCACCACTCTGTGTTTTAGTCTTGCTTCAACACTCCCATCTCTGAAAAATTAATTGGTCTACAAATTATAACCCCAGTAGATTCTTGTTAATACAAAATTTACTACTTCAAAATCCAACTAAACAAGATAAGTTTCTACACAGTTGCTGGAAACTAAAAAAGCGAAACAGATTATTCTGACTAGCTTTGGCTTACCCCAGCTCCAAGCGGAGTTTCTCCACAGTCGCTGGAAACTACAAAAGCGTAAGAGATTATTCTGGCTAGCTTTGGCTTACCCCAGCTCCAAGCGGAGTTTCTCGACAGTCGCTGACTCCAAGTTGTCTAGTCCTGATGGACGTTGTTGTGCTACAGCCAGGAGAGTCTGGTAAACTTCTGCTGTGTGGAAGTGAAGCTCTATGTTCAAGGGATGGTCTAGCAAACCACTGGCATCTTGCTCCCTCAGTTTATCTAAAATAAAGACTAAGTTGGTCCGACATTTTGAAATTATTTTCAATTGCAAAGATGTGCATTTAAAAAAAAATAATCGCCACTTATGAATTTTTTTTTAAATTCATACTGTAATCACCATTTTTACAAAAAATACATTGAGTGGCAATTTACATTATGAATATTTGAATATTAAGATGAACAAACAGACAAAAACACTTTTCAGCTATTAAAACATAGCCTAACTAATCAGATTCATCTTGCTTGACAATAAAATGATTGCTTACATGAAAAATAACATCAACACGAATGAGCCAAAAATGCATTGACAAAAATTAGATCAAACATATTCAAGTAGATAACATGCATAAAAATGTAACAGAAAAATAATGATTACCAATTGATAAATATTACAATATAATAACATTTGTCAAGCCAAATTGATTGCTCATTCTTATTAGATACAAGTTATAGTTTTGATATAATTGGTTGGTGTATCTGGCCGAATCCTTATCCGGCAAGGCTCCCGGTCCTGTGGTGGTTCTATGAAAGGTTCTACCGTAGCCAACTTAGTTTTAACTGCTATAACCACATAAATTTAATCTTACCTAGAGGGTCCCAAGCTTTCATGATGTGTTCCACTTGACTGTTGAATATTTCATTCTTCTTCTGATCAGTAGAAAAACAATCAAGTTCATTACGTTCAAGCTCGGCCCTCAATAGCTTAACTTTGCTGTTGCAGAGAAGAAGCCGGTTGTCCAAACTGCCTTTCATCTGGACGACACAAATGGTACAAATATTACAAACTTTATACCTTTATTATTTTATGTTCTTGTCACATTCCCATTTAATTATTTTATACACTTATTACATAAGTAATCCACTCTAAGGTTAAAACATCAGATAACCAACTAAATTATTTAAAATTTACATTTTTTTTTTACTTTTTAAACTAGTCAACTATTTATATAGGCTAATAAGTAAAAACTATAGTTCAGTCTATTAAAAATGTGTGTTTACATATTGTTTTTATAGTATCTGTTTGCTTATTACTTAGGCTGGTATCGGTCCATTTCAAATTGCTCAGACGGTCAAACACTAAACTCAAGACATGACTCAGGCACTTGCACATTAATAGAACATTGTTCTGAATTTACTAATTATCGACAAATTGTACATACATAATGTGTGGTTACGAAATATATCCATTCATTTTCACTATTTTCAGACTAACTTCTGATGTTTTAGGCGTTATAGGGTTTGGACCCAAGGGGTTCAAATAAGGGAGAGTTTACTGCATCAGATAAGAAAGAGTAAAGGATCCCTAAATAACAAGATGACAGCTTGAAACCTTATAAGACAGGATATAGCTTTGAAATTTAATCTTGTTGCAATTTAAATAATAGAAAGATACAAATCTATATAAGTAAAAGTAAAATTAGGAAACATTTACTCTGAAATGTTGCAGTACTTACCTCATATTTGCATTTGTCCAAGTATCTTCGTGCAACATAGAAATTCTTTTGTTTGAGAGCACAATCCAAAGTTTTCAAATAGTTGTGTGTCCTTAATTGATGTATACTAGTTGTTGGATTACCTTCCCTTTTAAGATCGTCTTCTATCTTCTTAGCATAAATATTCCTAAACAAATACACAGCTGTTAGAACGCATCACTCAACAGTTAAATTAGCACAAACAGCTGATTAGTTGAAGTTTGAATCATTAAAATTTTACTTCTTCTCTCTCAATCCTTGAATCTCATTGGTCCGTTACCCGTGTTGTTATGAATAAAACTACGCTGTTATGAAAGCAATGTTATGTGAACAATGCTGTCATGAAACTTTTCAATTACGCTACTTTAAAAAACGGTCGTAGGTAAAATAAGTTATAAACCACAAATATACAGGTAACAGTACACTCCCATTCATCCACACTAATTTGGTGTTGCACTGATCCTGGAAGCACATTATTGATGTCCATTGTATGATGGAATTAATTATGAAAGACTACAAATGTCAAACCAACCCCATTTATGGTTAAATTGAATCTAAAAAAAACCATAAATATTTGTGAATGGTACCAGGTATACATTTTAAAAGATTACATTTATTAAGCACATGATAGTAAGCTGCAAACATTTTTTTTGTTATTACGTTTGATAGACCAAGGCTTTTATAAAGCTAATACCAACCTATACACAGACTGAGTCTCCCACGATACTAGATTGTCAGTTTTAGAAGGAGAGCTCTTCTTCCACTGTTCAACAAGGCGGAAGACTTTCTTGGACCGATCCACATCAGAAGCTAACTCGAGGAAGCGCTAAAAACAAATAGCATGAATCATAATCACTTTAACAAACAAAAGCACATACATTCAACGTTTTTAATTCAGACCCCTATTACATTAACAACTTCCTTAACTGTCTGTTAACATTAAATTTAAAATAGGAGTTGAGTTTTGCTTTCTGTCTAAAAAAATGTGAGCAAGATATTGAGTTGGCTTTGCACTTTCAAATAAAAAATGTAAGGCATCGCAGAAAGTGTGCCCATGTATTCTGGTCAGTGTTTAATTACATAGATCATAACTAAAACTGACATGATAAAGCAGCAAACATATTTAGAAATGATATAGATAATAATAATATCTGACATTTGCTTCAGTCATCTCTGAGTTAGGGAGTTACCTTTTGAATTATAGCATAATGGCCCTCAGATCAAAACATATACCAGTACGTATATGTTTATGGTGACAAGCAATTGACATACAAAATGAAATGCTAGAACACAGAGTATAAAATATAAACATCCTGGAAGGACAATGATCTTAGACGTTGTACTGTCAGTTTCTACTCACGTCAGTATCCATGAGCCTATGAACGTTGAGCAAGTGAGAACCTCGCAGGTTGTTGTTGAGACAGTCCAGCTGCTGCCAGACTGCCAGGAACTGCATCACACTGGCGTCACTGACCAGTTTGGCTCTTGGTACATCTCCGTTCACCACCAGCAGTAGGCTCAGCATGTCTGCCAACTTTGACTGTGGATAAGCATTAAAGAGTATTTAGAATAGCTTACACTAAACTTCTTGCAGTACAGCAGATTCCCTTTGTTTGGAATTCTGGCTCAAAAAAATTCCTATTTTAACTTTTTTCTAAAGATGTTCATATGCTAACTATATCACCATGAACCTCCCCAAAAGTCAAAGGAGCTAGCAGTATTGCCATGATTTTCGATTGATATCAAGCAATAGCAATATCAATATGTTTTTGTTTTTGGTGATGTTTGCAATAAAACCAAGAACGTTGGAGATTCAAGCGATGATTTACCAAATGTTATTACAAGCTAGCGTCCCTACTTATATACTATTTGCTACCAGAAGTACCGGCCAAGAATTTACAAAAGATTCTTGGCCGGTACATCCGGTAGCGAATAGTATATAAGTAGGGACGCCATCGAGGTTCTTGTCATTCACCTATTGGGTCTGATGATTATTGGAGAGTCCAATCAAAATCAATCACAACTTACCATCTTTTATGTATATTTACCCTCTTGTGAGTTAACAGTACGAGTGTAAATGTATGTTTTAGTGTTATTAGACATATATTGTTTTTATTTATGAAAGCAAGCCATTAAATATTTTAAATCAACTAAAGTTTAACATAAAACACATTGTAGTGTGATATATAAGACAGGACGAATTCAACTTCTTGAAGTAAAACACTTACCTCAATATGAGCTTTCTTAGTTGGATCTTCCAGCCAACATTTGAGGGCAGAGTTAAAGTCTTTAGTCACTGACAACACATTTGTAGTTTGAGTATAATGTATCTCTGATAGAAACAGCCACGGCAACAAGTGGTCTTGTTTCCTGTAACAACAATTCACAGACTCAGCTAGTTTTGAAGACGAATTGAAAATATCAACAAGCCACATCTGTTTAAGCTATTTATTTGAAAATTCAAAAGTATTATTGGTAAAACCAATTATAGTCTAAAAATTTGAAGTACTGTAATCAAAATGCAAATGACTGTACCAGTTGTCATCCCAAACTTGCTCCAGGTTGTTATGCAGTTGAGTTTCCTTCAGTGATTTGTTCAGTTCCTTCCATTCTGACAGATGAGCACAGCACTGGAAATAACACATTATAGTTAAAGAAAAGATTTAATCATAAAAAAAACTGATAATTAGACTCATTGTAATTTTTTTATCTGTTAAAAAGTAATGTAAATATACTTTGTATTCTTATGACATGTAATAAACATGAATCATATTAAACGAATTACTTACAACTGTAAATTGAACTCTATGAATAAGGCTGACATGTTCAGTTAAACTATATAAAAAATTAGGGATGGACGAGATTTTACTTTTAGTTCACATCTCACACGAACACACGCAATTTTCAAAATGTTCCCTGCATTGTGAATACACTGTGAATATATATGATGTATGGATACTTTTAAAGCATAAAGTAAATACTTACCTTAAATGAAGCTTCGTATAAGAAGTTTTCCGCAGCTGTGCCTGAATTAGACTGAAGACATTCAGTGTACTTCTTTTGAGCCTTCTTCCACCTGTAATCATTCGTTATTTGTATTGCTTTGACACTTCAACAATCACAAGATAATGTGTTTAGAATTACTTATGTATTATAATTTAAAAATTACAAAACTAAAGACCAGTACAAGAGTTGTTCGTAAAATTGTAAATTCAAGTCCAATATGAGCTCCGTAGCAAGATATAAAGTCTGACACCAGCGCCGTGTTCCTTGCTGGTCTCTCATATACAATGGTCTTGTTGCAGTTAACAATAACAATATGAGGGGAACTGATAACCCCACTAAATACAAATCACATGATTAGGTTTCAGTGGGAAGGAGATCATTACCTCTGTTGATCCTCAGCCTGTAGAGCTTCTCGCACATCTCTACTGCAAGCCTCTGCGATCTTGTCCTCAAACAGTCCTTGTACCACATCCTTCTCCTCCAGACTGTGGTAGATCCTGTCAAACACAACAGACAATTATTTAACAACATAACCTGTCAACACTTTTTAAAAGATGAATAAAACTATCTATACAAGCAAAGTTACAGTCACATGCCCCTTTCTTAAACTTGACTTTCAATACAAAAATATAATATAAATACTAAGAACAAATAACTAAACAAATGAAAAAGCAATAAAACAGTAAATAGTTAATACTTTAAATTACCACTATTTGGTAACACCAGTCAATACTTACTCTGCCAGGTACATCCAGTCGTTGTAGTTGATGTCATGATTCACCCTGACCCGCTTGTGGGGAGGGGGAAGAGTTTCCTCCGACATGAGTTTTGCCTCCACTAGCAGCGCCCCAACTGACATCTGGTGACTATTCTTGCTGACTGAAACAGGACCATTGCTTGGTATAGATTTAATATGGCCAACAAAATTTTAAATCATATTAGTCTGCCTGCATGGTAAAAGTTACTGCTTGTACATCATCACAAGAGACGCACAGTTAGTTTGAGATACATTTTATCAATACAGTAGTATATGATTAAAAATATCTAGAAGAATAAACTATATGTACCAATAACAACACTATACACTAAGACTATTCAGAAACCCCCAAAATACTTAGTGGCGTCCCACATGGGATTACTGGGACCATTACCTTTACTACTTCTCAAAAACAACTCCCAGAAAATCTACGAGGCTCCTGTCACATAGTCACATTATGTGACAGGAGCCTTGCAGATTTTCTGGGAGTTGTTTTTGAGAAGTAGTAAAGGTAATGGTCCCAGTATTCCCGTGTGGGACACCACTATGCAGAAAACACAGTCCTTGTTCTCACAAATAAAGTCAATCCAAGAATTAGAAAAAGACGGATTATGCATTTTAACAAGACCAATATCTACTGCAAATCAAATAACACATATTAATATTAATATTTCCTTAATTGAAATAAAACTGCACAAATGATTTTCAGTTACAGAAATGCCACCAGCAACAGCAAATTAAACCTTTGGCAGTATAGTTACTTCATCAATAATGTTCCACCAGCTTTGGTTTTTGGTCCATATTGTCAGTAGCACAGTTTGAGTTTATCAATGCATCCTAACCTTCTGCAATGATGCTGGCCGGAGAACGGCACTCTGAAGGTCGCACCAGACCCATCTCCAGCATGGTGGCTATGAGGGACGGCTCATGGCTGGTGGAGGTCTGCAAGATATCATCCACAGCTGACGAGACTCCTGACAAGTCTGTGTTGACATTGGTGTCCACCAGGGCCTTATAGATGGCCACCAACAGCTGGCGGGCAATCAGCTGGTCCCTCTATAACATATCAGCTGTTAGATGTACAGTGCTGTATGAGAATCTTCACTAGTTGTTTTTCAGTCTGAGTAGATTGCACTAGACTTTCTGTGCAAACAGCAACAACAAATGAACAACTGTATTCACGACTAAGAGAGGGTGTCCAGCAAGATGTGAAAATAAAGTTTGAGAACAGTTTCAAGTTCTAAGTTATTTTCATGTTGAAATTAACCATTGAAATTAAAACTAACTTATTAGTGCCTGCTTGTAAATTTAAACTGTCCTATTTCTAACTACTTCTACTTCTATTTGTAATTAATTATATCACCATAGTTTACTTTGATCTGAATACAAATTTTACATTTGTTTTACAAAACGTTCTCTACCAATGATGCAGCAACGTCCCCCGATCAGGCAACTATTATGAGCATCTCATGCAATCACGGAGGCATTGTGATAATTTTCGGTGATCACAGTTTTCCTAGTAATCAGACAACATTTAGGAGAACCAAATAAATGCCCAGTAGGCTATCAGCAACTGTCCAAATTTGTCCAGAAGTACAACTAACCTTTCCCAGTAATAAAAATTCACCTACAACTCCTAGCTTTCCTGGTTTCCTCTATGGCTGGACACTTTGTCTACCTTTGTTGCTACAAGTGTGTGTACCTTGGCTAGAGATCTGAGAGCTATCACCACGTCACTACAGGGTATCTGAATGTCTGGTAGGTCACCCCGACGGTAGTCTCTCATGAGCGTCACATCATTCTCCGATCTTTTCTGCCGCTCAGCCTTGTGGCGTTGCACCTGCGCTGACTGCTGTCTGTTACGCTCAGCATACTTGTGTCTTAACTTGTCTTTATTTAACAGCAGTCTAGTTGGTAATCTTAAAGTGTTTGGCTCTCCGTCTGTTGAAGGTAAAATAAAAATGTTTACACACTTTTTTTATATATTTTTTTTAATAGTACAAAATATTATTTAAGGATTCCAAACATAAAAGTTACGGTTTTGGTAGAATCGTAAAATTTAGTAGTAAAATATTTTCATGTGATGGACTATGATTAAGAGAAAGATAATTTAAAGTAATTTAGAAGCTTAAAGCTTATAATGATGGACTATCCATTATATGTTTAATATTTAATAATTTAAACATATACATCAATTACCTGTATTATCAGCTGTGACTAGATGGTCAGAACCAAAACTTGATCCTGGTTTGTGGATTGTCCCAAACTGTGCTTTGCTGGTGCTGGGTCCTGCGAAACTGTACAAACTCTGGTCTTGCACACTGGATATTGGCACTGTGGACAATACCAAAACTCATTCAAGTAGCAGTTATATAACTTATGGTAAACAAGTGGAAAAATAATTTTTAATAGATACCATAATAGAGTTTTAATACTCGCTTTTCTAACATTCCGTGTTATTCTAAGTGTCCTGCTGTTTCCGTGTGTTGTAACTGTACAATGTAGAAGGCTTGTAAAGACAACCACTTTCTGCCATCCTGCCTACACTCGGAATACAAAAGAGTCAAAAATCCGAACCAATTGGGACCGTTGATAGTTCAGTTCGGATTAGGTACCGATCTGTTCGGATTTTCAAACATAGCCTAGAAATGCCTAATATAGACACGTAACTGTACAATTTACTCACAAGAAGGTTGGAGAGTGGAAGAGTATGAAGGTGAGGGTTCCTGTGTAGCTCTAATCTGGAAGTTGATCTCAAACGAGCCCAAGGACAGTGAGTTTATTTGGCTGGCCAAGGTGTTGGCAAACATCGGCACAAACGTAGCATGTTGAGTGCGGAATGATCCAGACACGTTGTACTTCTGCAAAGTTATAGAAATTCTATCAGTATGGACTAGCTGCAGCCATTCTGTTATTCATGTGGAACACAGAATCTGTGTTGCTACAAAAATTCGATTAACTCTTTTGGTACAATGGTATTTTATGTACATAAAAGGTACAATACTGTACAATAAGTTGAAATTTCCCTTTGATTTTGTTAAAATGTTAACCTTTTTGACAAAAATCAATTTGACATTTTCACACTCTGTTGGTAGCTCAACTCAGCAAGATACAATTTTAAATAGAAAACTGACTAAATGTTTAACACAGGAAAGTGGTGTTCACTCAGTACCAGTAGTCAACGATCCAATAGCAAGTTGTTGAGAAGCAAATATTAATTTCTAGATTCCATCTGTACGTGGGCGAGATTCAAAGGATGAGCTAGAAGTTCAGAATTGTAAAATTTATTAAACAAGCAGTTTTTAAGTTACATTACTAACTAAACATATTGAACTATTTGAGGTTGGCTTAAAACCAATTAAAAAATAATAAAACAATTCAAGTTAAATGTTATGGCATTTTACCAGACCAACATATTTTCTGAAGGGGGTTAAATACCTCTAGTTTTCACTGTTCATTTTCTATTCTAGCGAAATTTAAAATGGATTTTTCCTCAATTGAATATATCGTTGAGTATAACCGACCTCAAACTTGCAGGCAGACAGAGGCTGATCGAAGATGGTTCGGTTGTATTCATCAGTCTGGCCACACAGATCCAGCAGCAGAGTAGTGCTGATAGTGAGAAACGCAGCCTCGCAAGACGGAGAGTACAGAAGCCGCAGAATGTCTACAAGACGACCCCAGCCACGCGAGGACAATCGGTCATTGGAGTTCCAGAAACTGTATACAAGGCTCAAGGTTAATGTCCAAATTCTATTACACTGTCACATTCCAAGTAAAACCACACATTATTTTTTCTTTTTCGTGTTGGTGCAAATGTTTTAGAGCAAAAGGGTGTGTGTTTGTCAAACGCTTTTTGGAAAAGAGGTCCAAACCCATTTTTCAAAGAGATTATTTCAATTCTTAGTCATTTTCACAACTAATAAAACAGTTGATTGTTTTTATATATAACTCAAACTGAAACTATTTTAACATTGGCAGATTATCCAAGTACAACAGACAGCAATTGAATTAGGTTGTACTTACGTGTGATATTTCTTTTGCAGTTTTTGGTCAGGGTCAACCATCCCTGATATCAACACTAGCTTGGCCTCCTTCACCTGAGCTACGGCATCTTCATCTGCCATATGTCTGAAACCATCACAAAATAAGAAGAGTTTAGTACAATTATTGAATACATTGTCAGTTTGTGCACTGAAGGAAAAGAAGTTAGTGATCTTTTGTAGTGTGAATCTCTTACTCTAAACACATTCATGAGGTGGACAGATGGCCGTAAATTACAATTTATAATAAATCTAAAGCAGAGAACAAATTAGCATTAGTTTATAAATAGTTATCAAGTATATAAGTAAGTAGTCTTAGCATAGTAAGTATGTCATATAATATGTGTATGGGTTTTATTCAACTGTATTTAACTTTTTTTACATCATACTACACAGAAACAGGTACTTTTCCATCAGTATTGACTATTGATAGACTGGAAAGTTGCCCTTTACCGTGCCTAAACACGGAAAAGTAACATTATGTACTTTTACCAAGCATTGCACGGTAAAAACTTTTTAATGTGCACTTAGTCAGCTGATGAAATAAGCAGCTAACTGCAACGGCCTATTTCATTTTCTGTAATAGGGCCTATAAATATATTATAATTTATGTTATATCCTAAATAAATTGTGTTATAGGTTTAAAATGTACTAATTATTCTGTGTATTATGATGTAAAGTATCGTACGTTACTCGCCCGGTAAGCTTTAACGTACTCGCACAAAAATCCCGGAATCGGCTACGCCTCCCGCAGGAAGTCATGCTCGCACGGTAAAACACCACTTAACGGGCTAGTAACGTAATATATTATAACATCCTAAGTCCTGACACAAGCCTTTCAGAACTTTTTATTTTTTACATTTTTACATTTATACATTTTTTTTGCTAGTAACTGATTACAGAAAAATAACTGTCATAAAATTTCTGATTGGCTTAGATTCTACCAGAAAGCTGAGTTCAACACAATTCAGTCATAAAAAATAATCCTAAGGTAAAAACCTTTTTTAAAAACTGATAGAAATGTCTGCCATTTGTACCTGTAATTGTCGTATATCCAAGAGACAATTTCATACACAACATTCCTGGTCTCCACTCGTTTGTGGTTACGCACAGACACCACAGCTGGGAACAGCTGTTTCATCTGTGATGGAGTGAGGTGAGGCTGAAGCTCCTTGATCAGTTCTAGAGCTGCCACTTGCCTGTCTGGGTTGCTGCGAGATTCAAACGGAATGAATTAGTAGATGTGTTTAACCTGAAGTGTGCAGTGAAGTAAGCAAGTTGGTGGTGCCTCTAAAGGGCCACATAATCAGTGAGCGC
The DNA here is from genome assembly GCF_028750875.1 of Macrosteles quadrilineatus. Taxonomy (NCBI): domain Eukaryota; kingdom Metazoa; phylum Arthropoda; class Insecta; order Hemiptera; family Cicadellidae; genus Macrosteles; species Macrosteles quadrilineatus. The sequence continues at coordinate 12,506,953 of NW_026542601.1, read as the reverse complement.
AAGTGCAGCAATGTTAATATCATTATATATTCCCTCAATTTGACGGAATTTTTTAAGCATTTATAACTGTTGTTGTCATTAAAATATTTATAGTCCATGTTATCTTTAATTATAAAAGTCAAATACCACTCACTGACTCACTGAATAAGAATAAGAATAATTTATTGCCATTAGACAAAGTTGTACAATAGACATTGTCAAAGCTATATACTAAAATGTAACAAGAGTCGTGAACATTATCACAGTGTTATGTACAACACATACATGTAAAACTAAGCCTATTTCACAGAAGAGATCACAGTTGTCAATTGAGAATAAATATCATTAAATAGTTTTTATAACAAAGTATGTTACTTAAAATCTATAAAATCAGTAGCACTTAATTGTAATAAATCATTATTGAGGAAGTATATTGTAAAGTTTTAGCTTTATAACTTTAGAGCTGATCGCTGTATCTCAAAAACTACTAACCATAAGAATTAGGAATTGGCATGGAGATTTTAATTAGGCTCTAGGTATGCAATAAGAAGCGTTTTCAAGAAATTTCATCAGGGCTCTACCCAAGTTAATTTATAAAATCTCTATCAATTGCTGTTACTCTTTGTCGTTGATTATTGCATATTTTCTTTCAAATGCAGTCACATGTAATTATTCATTCTAGCTTCTCGTATATATTATTTTCAGTCAAATAATTAAGCCATGCATGTTGAAAATTTATATATGTATGAGACATCAAGAAACTCCCAATGTAAAATGGTTATTGCCGTGTATAAATAATTAAACTCCAGAAAAACAATAGAACATCTTGAATGAACAGCCTACAGTCGGACTAATATTTTATTCCTGTACAACTCAACCATTTAATTAAAAAACAACTTTGTCAACTTAAATTACCTTTGGTACTTACGTATTAAACGGAGGCCACATTTTGTCAGCGCGCTGCGGCGGTTATGTTAGGTTGGGTTATCGTAAATATTATGTGTGTAGGACTTTCCTCGCTTCGTTATGAATCGATACCAGACGAGTTATACTTTCTATTATGATAACCCAACCTAACATAACCGCCGCAGCGCGCTGACAAAATGTGGCCTCCGTTTAATACGTAAGTACCTTACCTTTCATCCAGAACCATTCGAGGCAGACCAGTGATCATGGAAAATGCTTCGTGACGGAAGTCAAACTTTAATGCTGTCGTCAGAATTTCCAGTGTCTTAACAGAGAAGATTGACGGCAAATTCATCAAGCTGATACACTGTGCTTCAAATCTAAACAGACACATTTATCTTCATGATGTGATATAAATGACACTGGAGTAGCATATTTTAAAGGTTAAGGTTGTGAGGTTATGTAATAGCAATCCATTTTGGAGGATTAAATGTTTTACACAAGGTGTAATGTAGGAACAAAAAAAATAGGAACAGGTTTAATGGGCAAAACGAAATGTAGAATAACACTTTTTCCAAAAACACCTTGTTAGCAAGATACCTGCAATTTTTTAAAAAACTTAAAATTACTACCTCTTAAACTATAAGACCTAAAAATATCTTTATGAAATTGTACATACGCTAGTAGCAATAAACTATTGCAAAAAATAACAATTACAATTTTGTCAAATGGCAAAAATTTTAAGTTTTATAAATAAAATTAGGAAAGCTTAAAAATAGCTTTACACATTCATTCCTAGAAATCCATTTACTTTGTTGTTGTTTCATTTCATTTGAAAACAATAAAATTTCATTTGAGTAAAGAAAACAATAAAATCTTCTACTATAAGACATACTTTAACAAATACAAACCCTTTGACAATTTCAGGGTACCAGGCTTGTATTTTGTGGAGACAGGTGATAAATTTGTCGTTTTCCATTCCCTTTCCTGGATTAATGCATTCCACGACCTTGTGAAAAAATTCTAAGTCTTCTCCTTGAAGTTCCCCATCCTTGCTCAACACACTGTAAGAATTACAGAAACATTGAAATGTCATGTTTGTATAGGTGAGGTTTTTTTTTTAAGGGAGAGGAGGGAAAATGCTTTTACGCACACAGGTAGGCTATAGTAGATAAATGCAAACTAATTTTTATATTTTATTTGTTACATTTAACCTAAACATGTTCGAAGGGTTTTTAGTCTTCCATTTTAAGGTAAAAAGAATCAATATGACTATGGACAAAATAGCAAAATTTGGGCATGGAATTTACTGCAAACACAATATGCTAATTGAGTAGACTCTCGCTCATTCGGACTAATGTGACAGACGTCCGGTCCGGATTATGAAAAATCTGGACTATCGAGAGTCGAGCAAATACAGTAATGTATATAGCTGTTTTCTTTCAATTTTGTTCCATGTCCATAGTATTGATAGCCTGGCAAATGCAGTTACACCGGTAATAATTTTTACCGCCGTGTTATCTGAGTTTTTGATTATCCGAGGTAGTCTTGGTCCTGTTTAGCTTGGATAATCGGACTCCTAATGTACTGTGCCACTAAAAATAATATCACGATTGCCGATCCGAACTAGCGGGAGTCCGGACAAGGCCGATTCGGATGAGCGAGAGTACTGTATTAGTATTACCTTCAACTCTCCAAAATACTGTCTAGGATAAATCCGGAGATACGGTAAAAATAATATATGGTTCATATTACTTTTTCTTTTTTTCTGGTTTGTTAGTGTGAAACCTAAATGACACAGGAAAGTCTGTTTACCTTAATATTCTGCCAATCACCGTAGCACAGGGTTCATAGACTTTTTTATCAGCTCTCTGGTGATGGACTAACAGATATTCATAATATCTGGAACAAAATAAAAATCGCAATGATTTTTATAAATACTTAGCTTCTTTTTTTATCATAAGCTATATGAACATATTGCAATTTTAAATCCAACATTTGTACAAAGTTTCTATTTGCGTTCCCCCCTTTATTCTCAACACGACCAAAACCTAGTAGCAATTTGAATTTAGTGAAGATTTTTTTTTATGTGTATAAACTCACGTAGTTTTCCCAGTCTGGTTAAATGGTAGAATATTGTTAACGATGAAGACGTCAGCGAGAGATATGCCGACGTCGACCACTGCACGGCCAGTGGTGGAAGTTGCATCTTCAGATACAGAGGGCCTCAGCAGGTCCAGCAACTCTTGGTAAGGTACTTGCACAATTCTCTTCCACATCGTCACCACAATCCTATATGGACAAACAAGAAGAACAAATTATTACTTTGGCCTCCTAAATTAAAAATGACTACAATGAAACAATCACAAATAGGCCTACTAAAGTTGTGGTTAATCCATTTATTTATTATATGACACTGTATTCAATTCTGATCTGATCGTTCAACAGTTCATGTCATCACAAATAACATAGGTACTAAATACTCTGAAAAAAAGACTTGTTTAGTGTTGTTTGGCTGGGAAATGGATTTAATTATTTGTTATTTCTGGTGTTTTGAGCGATAATTTGATCATTAGATATTGGAGCAATAGTGCTCTGAAACTGGTCTCTTATTAAAAAAATGGAAAGATGACAACGATAAACCGATATAACCATTAGAACTACTCCGCTTCTTAAAATACTTATGAAAGATTATTAAAAATACTGAAACGTTGTAAGATGATAACATTTACATTTGATGAGTCTATTGACAGCAGTCCTGGAGTTCCATATTTGTTCAAGAAAAAAAGCTTTAGATTCCCTCATCAGACGTTAAAACATTACCCTAGTTCATGTAGCTTTCATAAAGTTAGTAATGTTTATAGCAGGAATACCTCACAACTTCTACATTGTATCTTGCAATAATCCCTTGTTCATTATCTGATCTCATGACAAGGATACGTAAAAACTCAGATGCTTTCAACTCATCTTCTATTCTTGAGTCAGGTACAGCAACTGCACGCCAATTGTAAAACATACGAACCTGAAATGTTATAAACCACTTAAATATTGAGTTTACTACAAAAAAGTAATAACCAGTGATATGAATGAATGAATGAATGAATGAATGATTTATTCCGTCAAATTTGCTACAAAGTACAATATTACCTTTTTACTATAATATTAAGTTTACAACATGAAACAATCAAAAACAAAACAAGAAATAACAATGTTGTGAACTTAATGTTGAATTATACTAAAACTAGCAAAACGAACATAATAAACTTATAATTTTGTAGCTAGTTATAATTGAATGGTCTTGTGGAATCAGCAGACATAGGCGAACTCTGCCTGTGCGTCTGCTGGGTTGCATATAATCTTTAATGACCTAAACTTGTTTGATTGAAGATTTAAACGGAGATTGAATAAAAATCGGAAAAAAAAGATTTTTTGAATTTTGCTTGAGGATGAATGATATGTAATGAAATGAAATGACATGAAATGGGTGATAGATAATTACAGTGGGAGCAAATTCAGCTGTGTTGTGTCCATATATATCCATATATTACTCCATATATTACTAATATGCTAGATAAGTAGATAACACTATTATATTTTTAAAAAAAACATTCTCCTCCAACTAATGACTTTTGCGTTGCTCACATTTTCTAAGACAAAATTAGTTTACCATATGGTCCATATGGATATCAATTTTATTTTAAAAATCAACTTAAACTAGTTTTGCAGTTCAAAAAATCCTAAACATATCCAATATCTACGACACAATTAACTCGCTTTAATTAGAATCTGATATGTTCAAACTTTGAATGATTCGGGTGACCGACCACACCCATATGACACTTGCACCACTTTCCCTATAGTGTGAAAAAAAACAAGTCACTAAAAAAAACAAGTCACTACCATTCTGTTTGTTTAAGGCTGTTTGGTAAAAACTCTTTTTATTTTACAGTGATTTAGTTTTTTTCCACTACAGTATTTAAATCATAATGCGAGCGTTTGAAACTCATTAGCTAATTTAATTCATTTTTGTATCAACTTAGATAATTCAGACCTTTTTTACTTTGGACAAGAATCTGGTCTGAGATGTCTGATAGAAAGTGAGTCTTTTCATTGATATGAAATGTTTAAAGAATTCAATATGATCAAAGGTTCATAAACTATACCAAATACTAAACATAAGAAAGGTTATAAACTTCAAATTATACTCACAATGTCATGCACTAAGTAATTCATTTCCACTCCAAAACAGTTATCAATCACACACTGTATGATGGGTGATATCCAGAAGTGAGCGTATTCCTTGAAGTGGCTTTGACAGTTGAGGATAAGCTTGACAATGAAAGCTCGGCAGTTATCAGGTTGGTCGGGAGCAGTTAACGAAGCCCGCAAATGTTCCATCCATTGTGGGGGTTTGGGACGCTGAGTAACAACAAACTGTTACACAAGTCAGGAACGTAATGAATGGCAGTAAAATATATCATCAACCACCAAGTTTAAATCCACAAAAGATTAAAATCCAGTTAAAGTATTAAAGACTAGGATTCAAAGGTAAGCGCGCTATTTCTTTTTTTAAGCCAAACATTTATGGTTACTGAGAGACCTGGTTGGTTACCACTCACTCGTTTCTGTGATAGTAAGGAAAAATATGTATCAAAATTTCAAAAGTGACATTTTAAAATTTTCCTTTCTGACAGAAACTAAGGATTTATGGACCAATAAAAGACGGAGACTCGTGGAGAATAAGAAAAAGTAGGGAGTTGAGGGAATTGTATAGGGAACCAGATATTGTGGGAGTAGTAAAGAGTAGAAGGTTGAGGTGGCTGTGCCATATTCAACGCAGAGGTGAGAGGGAGATGATAAAACAAAACAAAACAAGTGATAAGAGGTACTCAGGAGGGCAGGAGACCATTAGGAAGGCCAAGAATGAGATGGATTGACGAAGTATACAAAGGACCTAAGGTGTATGGGAGCAGACCTGGAGCTGGCAGAGGACAGAGGATCCTGGAGGCACCTGGTTGACAAGGCCAAAGACCGACTTGGTTTTCAATGGCCACAGGAGTAAGTAAGTAAGTAAGTTTCTGAGAGAAACAAATGTCATTTTAGTCTGTAAAAATAAAATTGTTACGATTCATATTAAAAATACTAAGTTGTTAGTTTTATGTCTGCAACTCATTAAATATAAACCAAAATAAATACAAACCTGTTCTTTGGCAGTATTGCTGGGGAATGTCTTGCACAAGTGTTTGATGACGGATATCAACACGCTCATACTCTCGTGGTTGTTGAGGGAGTCTTCCTCCAGTTCTAATCTAACAGTGCTCGGACCACCGTCTTCCTTGTTCTGAAAATTTAGAAATTCAGGGAGCGTTTTCAAGTACAGTTGCAGTTAGTTTATTATCTGATTATTTTATAATTCTTACCTAACTGTCGCTGTAGTGCACTGTAGTGATAAGACCTTTCTACAAGTACTATACAGAATTCTCAGCAGTAATAAAATTTAATCAAATAAATAAAAAATTCTAAATCTTACTGTTAAATATGGTATTAAGAGGTAAAATTGTGAGAAATACCTTTAGATCCTAAAACTGAAGATCCATTAGGGTTTTGGTAGAACAGGAACAAGATGAGCAGAGAAGCGATGGCTCTGGCCAGAGTGACGAGAATCGAAGGACCACAGATGAAAGATGATGTTGAGAAATGACTATTGTTGTGTAGTATGTAATTCTTCACTGATTTAAATTAAAACTCTTCTTCATTAATAAAAAGAAAGCAATTCACTACTCATGAATATTCTGGACTGTACACGAAAATTTACAACACATTTACTTTAAATAAAAATATCTTCTTGGATCCTAGCTTGACACTTGGTACTATAAATTTGGAATCCATATTTAAATGAGAAATGATGAAATAATGCACTTGGAGCGGTAAGAGAGAAAGAGAGATTAAAATATTTAATATGAACTAAACCAAAAGGTAAGCACTGTGTACTGTGAGAGAGGTGAGTCTAAACTGAACTGACTAGTACGAAGTGCTGTAGTGAACTTTGGACAGTGATGTCATCATATCAGCTGTTGTATCCTTTCAATAACTGAACTAAAAACTTGACTTGAATGTTAATACTACTTGATTAATTGTTTATATTTGACTGTATATAGTTCATATGTTATTAAATAAATATTTTATTAAATGTCCTTAGTTGAATTACTAAATATTTAACATACCGGCCCCCCCTGAACCCCTGGGTTCTGAAAACAACACAAAAAATGAGAAAATCAATAAAAAAGGGGGGTGGTAACTCCTCTTCACTATTCCATAGGAAGGACAGACACCTTTGTCACAGGACGAGAGAGGTGTCCACTTGCGGTCTTCAGGTGCACGACCCGTACTATTCCATCAGTACCAGGTGAAACGGAGAGAACTCGTCCAAGCTTCCAGGAGAGTGGAGGCAAGTTGTCTTCATGAATGACAACCAAGTCATTGACTTCAATATTCTTCTTGGGGTTGACCCATTTATTTCTCTCTTGAAGAGTGTACAGATACTCTTTCTGCCAGCGAGCCCAGATATGTTGACTGAACTGTTGGACTAACTGCCAGCGTTTTAATCGGTTGATAGGAATGCTACGCAAGTCAGGTTCAAGAGGTGTCATAAGAGGACCACCTACTAAAAAATGACCTGGTGTCAAAGCTTCTAGGTCCGAGGGATCAGAAGAAAGAGGAGTTATAGGCCTAGAGTTCATCATTCCTTCAATACGGGTGATTAAAGTCGAAAACTCTTCCAGTGACAGGGTCTGTTGTCCAATGACTCTTATTAGGTGAAATTTCACACTTTTGACGGCCCTCTCCCAAAGGCCTCCCTGATGAGGTGCATGTGGAGGTAAGAAGTGAAATTTAATATTGAAATTCTCAGCGTAGCATTGTACTGTGGAATCCTTGATTAAATTTTCAAAGTTGCGTCTGAGTTTTTCGGATGCACCTGTGAAATTTGTAGCATTGTCACAGTGAATATCTGAAACGATTCCTCGTCTGGAGACAAATCTGGTAAGAGCGGCTAAATAGGCATCCGCTGTTAGGTCGGTTACTACTTCTATGTGTACCGCCTTAGTAGAGAAGCAAATAAATATACAAATATAAACCTTGATAGGTTGAACTCGTCTTAGTAGATGTTGCTTCACAAAGAAGTGTCCTGCATAATCTACACCAGATATGGAAAATGGCCTTGAAGGTGTAACTCGATTCATAGGTAATTCCCCCATGAGTGGAGAAGAATGAGGAGGTTTACATCTGAAACATTTTATGCATTTAAAGATCCTAGATCTTATTAAGCTTCTAGCACTGAGAATCCAGTACTTGTTTGCCAGCATAGCCTGAGTTAGAGTTGGACCAGAGTGCAAATATAAGACATGATGGTGGTCAATCAAAATATCAACTAACCTATGACCTTTAGGTAGCAAGACGGGGTGTTTGTGATCTTCAGAGATATCAGCCTTGTTTATTCTTCCCCCTACTCGAATGAGGCCATCTTTATCCAGATAAGGAGCTAGGCGTCTAATGCGTACAGAGCAAGGTTTATTGGATTTCAAACATGAGATTTCTTCAGAAAAATATTCTCGTTGAACCAATTTACAAATCAGGTTATGAGCCTCTTTTATCTCCTGAGAAGTTAAATTCCCAATTTGTTTAACTTTATTTCTGGTGTTATGAATGAAGCGCAGCAGGTATGCGGAAACATGAAGTAGTGTTGTCCAAGATGAGAAGCGAGTGAGGAGAGAAAATGGTTCATCCGGAACAGCAGAGAGAGTGTTAACTGTGAGAATCTTAGTTTCAGGGATAGACTCTTCAGGTAAAGATTTACAGACAGACTTTGGCCAATTTTCTTCAGAGTTACACAACCAGACAGGTCCATTCCACCAAAGTGTGTGGTTAATCAAATCTTGTGGGGCGGTACCCCTTGACCTAACATCCGCTGGATTTTCTAGTGATGAAATATGTTGCCAAAATGAAGGTGGGATGTTTTCCTGTATTTCTGCAACTCGATTTGACACATAAACCTTGAGTCGATAAGAGGGCATGCCAATCCATGAAAGCACGATTGTGGAATCGCACCAAGCTGTGTATGAACTAATCTTGCAGTGAGGTGAGAGAAGTTGTATACAGTAATTTAGGAGCTTAGACATCAGGTGTGCTCCGCAGAGCTCCAAGCGAGGTATGGAAATACGCTTCAGAGGTGCGACTCTTGACTTCGCTATCAGAAGATAAGTCGATATAATTCCTTGTGAATTTACAACTCTCAGGTAAACACAACTACAATATCCTGCTTCACTTGCATCAGAAAAAGCATGTAGCTGAATATCTTTAGCTGAAGAAAGTCCCACGTAGCGAGGTATCTTGAGCATTTCAATATATGGAAGTTCATTGGCGAACTTGTTCCAAACTGATATAACGCTGTCGTCTAGGGGTTCATCCCAATCGAGACCAAGTGTCCATAAGTATTGCATGAAGGATTTGGACCAGAAGGTTACAGGAGTTAACCATCCTGACGGGTCATAGATCTGTGATATCACACTTAAAACAATTCTTTTTGTAGGAGTTTCCTTAATATTTTGAGTTCCTACAGAATAAGAAAAAACATCTTCATTAGGAATCCATTTAAGTCCTAAAACACTATGAACTGGTTGTTCGGGAGCTCGAAAACCAATAGGTTTTTCTTTGTGATCTTCAGGGATCGACTGTAAGAGTAATGGATTATTCGAAGACCATTTTCTTAACTCGAAACCTCCTTTTTTGAGTAACTGAACCACATCATTTTTCAACAAAAGAGCGTTTTCTACGCAATTACTACCCAATAGGGCGTCATCGACATAAATCTGATCCTTTAGAGCAGTTGCGGCTAGAGGATGATTTTTTCCTTCATCAATAATGAGTTGTTGAATGACACGATTTGCCAAGTAGGGCGATGATGTGAGCCCATAAGTGACAGTCGCTAGCTGATAGATTTGAAGAGGCATTTTATCATTCTCTCTCCAGAAAATAAGTTGAAATATCTGATCAGATTCCTTTACAAGGACTTGTCGAAACATCTGCTTGATGTCGCATGAAAAAACAACCGCATGTCGGCGAAAGTTGAGAATGATGTCACATATGTTGTTGTGGAGTTTTGGTCCTTGATGAAGAATACTGTTGAGAGACAGAGATGTTGATGTAGGTGCTGATGCGTTGAATACTACCCTTAATTTTCCATCTTTAAAAATTCCATGATGTGGAAGGTAGTAATGAGGATTATTTTTAAGACGTGGTGACTGACAGAGTGTCATATGTCCCGAAGACAAGTAATCTCTCATAAAATCAACATAAGTTTCCTTGAAATCAGGATTAGAACGAAATTTATTCTCCAGAGACCAGAATAGGGATTTTGCCATTTTGCTCGAGTTGCCTAATGTTGACGGATCGTCTGAGAAAGGCAAAGAGACAATATATCTTCCTTCAGGAGTGCGAGAGTGCGTAGATACAAAATGTTTTTCACATTTTTCTTCGGCTAAGGATTGCTTGCTTGTAAGAGGGGGTTCCTCTACAGCCCAAAACTGTTGGATAGAGGTGTGAAGATCCAAACTATTGGTGGTTAAGAGTGTGACTAATCCATGAAATGAATTTTTGCAAGTTGAGGCAACAGGGGTCGATCCTAAGAGCGCATATCCAAAAATGGTGTCAATTGCTACAGGCATATTCTCACCAAGTGACAAAAACTGGCCTTTCACAGAGGAGGCAAAAAGGTCAGCTCCAATTAGAACATCAATAGGAGCGGGTTTATCAAAAGTAGGATCGGCTAACATTAAATGTTGCATCTGTGAGCGAACTTCAGGAGTGATCTTAGCTCGAGGTAAATCTGGAGTGATATTATCCAAAATGAAGACAGGGTGAGAGCTTGCCAATACATATCCACTAAGGGACTGGAGAGTGACATGAGTTAACCCTTTTGTTTTCACCTGAGCAGACGAGATGCCATTAATAAGCGTTTTATTAGCATGAGAGCGCTTAATCCCTAAAGACTGAGCACATCTTTGAGTAATGAAGGTAGACTGAGCAGCAGAATCTAAAACTCCCCTACAAACTAGGGTCTTACCTTCGCTTGATTTTACCACAATTAAAGCAGTGGCAAGAAGAACTGTGTTCTCTGTATTTGTCAAACCAACAAAACCAGATTCATTTTTATTTGAGTCAGAACTTGGAGCTCGTTTGTCTGTGTTACCTTTAGACACATTAGGAGAGGGATTATTTTCAGAATCCATAAAATGCAAAAGAGAGTGATGTTTTCTTTTACACGTAGAACATGTACGCCATGAATTGCATTCCTTTACCTTATGCTTATCGCCAAGACAGTTGGTGCACAAATTTTTGCCTTTAACAAAATTATACATTTCTTGTGAAGTCAATTTAAGAAAACCTTTGCATTGATAGATTTTGTGATCTGCACCTGCGCAAAATGTACAAACAGTGCGAGGAGTTGCAATAAGCGCCGATTTATTTGAGCGCTGAGGGGGTTTTACTTGAGTGTGGTGGCCTAAGGTACCCTTAAGAGATGATCCCACATTAGTAAGATTAGCTGCTTCAAGATTTACACAGTGAGACTCAATGTACTTGGTTAACTCATCTAACTTAGGAGTTACAGAGTTATCACTTCGACTCTGTTCAAAATGATGGCGAAAATCAGAATCAAATTTTCTTAACAAGTGAGAGGTCAAAATTAAATTTTCCTGAGAAATTTCTTCATCTAGAGCTTTAAGTGCTTCAATGTTTTCATTTAAAACAGACAAAAACCTTCTAAGTTGCTTCACTGAGGGATTGTGAAGAACTGGTAAGTCTAACACATTGTTGACATGAAGAGAGATTAGTAATCTTGTATTCTGATACCTTTTAAGTAGAGATTCCCATGCAATAAAATAATTAGCATTAGTCATAGGGATGTTTTTAACAACTGAAAGTGCCTCTCCCTCAAGACAGCTTAACAAATAACTCATTTTTTCAACACCAGAAATACTATCATTTTTATGAATAGTATTTTCAAACAAATTTTTGAACGCCATCCACTTTTCATGTTGACCTGAGAAGGTACCAAGTTGAAGTTTAGGAAGCTGTACACTAACCTTAGTTGTAGCTACTTGGCTGATAGCTGCATTGGAATCATCCAGGTTTGGCTGGCTCGACTGGTTAGAGCTTGGGGAAGGTATCAAGTTCACACACAAAGAGTGAATAGACACATAGAGATCACTTATTTCATCTTGTAATGTTGAAATTGTAGTGATATTTTCACTTTCATCTAATTCCTCAGGTAAAGGCACAGTGCCGAACAACTTATTCACTAATTTGTCAAAATCATTATTTTTGGCTGTAGCGGTGGAATCCAAAAGAGTGAGCTTTGTTATAAGTTGAGGAGTGATAGGTTCCTTTTCGATAGCAAGCACTTTTGCTTCAATTGACTTAAGCCTGGCTAGCACAAGCTCAGATTGCTTCACAAAAGTTGAGAACCTCATTTTGAATAAGTCTTAAATTCAATAAAATTCCAAAATAAAAATAAATGCAGATTAAAATAAGTTTATAATGAGCAAAACTTATTTAAAGACAGCCAGGATTCGTTGTATTAAATATTAATATTAGTCAACTTGAAATCAGAGAGAAATATTCAGCCATAGTATAGGCCTATAAAAAGTTTAAGTCCCAGAAAATATCTACCTGCAATTATTTCCAGATAATAAATTTGAAATTCAATAAAACATGTTATTTCAAATACAAACTGTATTAAATGTTCAATCCGTATTAATAAACATTCTTCTGTCACTTTAATTTAAAAGTGTAAGCAAACAATTGAGGTTATGAAAACATAAACAAAGTCTTGCATAATGACATTTAAGTTTTCGTTTCTATCCATCAGCAGCGCTAGTGTTGATCAGCTGTGAAGTTGGTATGACTTCCATGATTTTCTGAATATTCAGCAACAAGAGAGAAACTTGTTTCACATTACAGGGGGGAGAGAGGGGGGCAGACAGGATGCAGCCCGATAATGCACAATAGAGAATAGACAAACTATGCATGAAAATACAGGAGTTGTAGACAGTACAGTCTGAGAACAAAATTTTCTGTCTGGAACAACAAAACTTTATGTGTTATTTCACAAATTACTGCAACAATTTAATAAATTGATAATAATGTGATCAAAAATATTTAATCCTCTTGTTAATGATACTTAATGTTGATGACAGATTTATTCAATTAATTTATTCAGTTCAAATAAATACAAAACTTAATAGTCACAGTAGATTATTTTCCATAGGCTGGGAAACTTCCGGCTCGAAGGACCATGTTAAATATGGTATTAAGAGGTAAAATTGTGAGAAATACCTTTAGATCCTAAAACTGAAGATCCATTAGGGTTTTGGTAGAACAGGAACAAGATGAGCAGAGAAGCGATGGCTCTGGCCAGAGTGACGAGAATCGAAGGACCACAGATGAAAGATGATGTTGAGAAATGACTATTGTTGTGTAGTATGTAATTCTTCACTGATTTAAATTAAAACTCTTCTTCATTAATAAAAAGAAAGCAATTCACTACTCATGAATATTCTGGACTGTACACGAAAATTTACAACACATTTACTTTAAATAAAAATATCTTCTTGGATCCTAGCTTGACACTTGGTACTATAAATTTGGAATCCATATTTAAATGAGAAATGATGAAATAATGCACTTGGAGCGGTAAGAGAGAAAGAGAGATTAAAATATTTAATATGAACTAAACCAAAAGGTAAGCACTGTGTACTGTGAGAGAGGTGAGTCTAAACTGAACTGACTAGTACGAAGTGCTGTAGTGAACTTTGGACAGTGATGTCATCATATCAGCTGTTGTATCCTTTCAATAACTGAACTAAAAACTTGACTTGAATGTTAATACTACTTGATTAATTGTTTATATTTGACTGTATATAGTTCATATGTTATTAAATAAATATTTTATTAAATGTCCTTAGTTGAATTACTAAATATTTAACACTTACTTCAAGAATTTATATAAGCCGTACGGATAGCAGTTACGACTAAATAAGGATTATATTTTTTTTTTCACCACCATAATTATCCTAAAGCCAACTGGCAAAGCCCCTAAACTACACGTCTGGTTTCTTTATACATTATTATTAGTTCCAAGGTGGTTTTTAAATGTGTCAAACAACATTTCAACATTTTTTAATGTTGCGAGACATGTGCCTCACCATACTGCAAACATATGGATCAGGATTATGCTCTGGGGCATGTACCTGCAGTCCTGCACAAATGCCTCACAATTAAAATTTCAGGCACATGGAGACGAAAATATGGTAATAATTTGAAACCTTCCTTTCCCATTATCTGTTGCAGCTTACATGTGTTTACTTACATTTTGTGTAACTATACCATTTACGCCATTCATTTAGAAATTTAAAAAAAACTAAAAAAAGTGTGACTGATGTGACTGTGACTTTCTACATTCTACAAGTTGATGATTTACCATAACTTCCTTCATTCTGTCCTCATTGCGCACATTATACATGGAGAAGTCAAAGCAAGTGATGTCTTCTTGCAGGGATGAGCTGAATAGTGACTGAGAGGGAAGATAAACAACATGATTCTGATTAGAACCTTCCTCTCCAATTGACGCAAGGCTGCGCATCTGCACCAGCTGTTTCTTGATCTTCGGGTACTGAACAGAAATATACATGAGTTTGGTTGAAATATAATGATTGGAAAGCTTAAAACAGAGTGTTAGAGCTACCTAACAAACATAACATTCCCTAAGTTAATCTTTTTACTTGAGTGATAAATTAAAGATTTTGAATAAAATTTCCATTTTGATGCTTTCATGGTAATAGTACATTTGATTTGAAATTGTCTTAAATTATCTATACGTTATTGTTATTGTATAAATTTAAGTAGCTAATTTTCCCTCTAAACCTAAATTTACTACAAATCTGAAATCTCAATATATATTTTATGAAAAAGCCGTTAAATTAATTTAATTTATTTTAAAATGTTGATTAAATATTACAAGACACTGCCCTCTAATATCCCAGTATTATTAACAAATTAAAGGTATTAGTAATTTAAAAACTTTACTATAATAGACAGTAAAACGTTCACGGTGAAACTAATGGTCCAATGAAAGTGGTTTATATATTGTCAAATTCTTACAAAATCACAGCTGCTAATCACATTAGTTGTCTTAAAATTGTTAATTTTACTCGTAATAAAGGTCAGTTAAGTTAGAAAATTACCAATAACCTTAATACTATGAAGAATTACAAATGAACTCCATATTAGTACCAACCTATTTCTTACAGAATAAAAAAGACTTACATCATTGAAAGCAATCGGGAAACAGTATTTGGGCTTGACAGGAATGATATTACGCCAAATAGCCTTCCCAGGCTCTTCTTTGAAGAGAAAAACGTTGAAGTGTTTCACCTCTAGGTTGGTATTGCTGACAAATAATGCCAGGGCATTGTAAGCAGCACACTGATAGCGACGAAACAGTTCCTGTAGCTCTTCATTACATAATCTAGACGTTCGCACAAAATATAGCCTGAAATGATACGTAGAGTTTTAAAAATGGCTTCGTTTGGATACAAACTTTTTAAGTTTAATGACAAAAAAGCTAGGCTACAAAAGTTGTACTTTAAAAAAATTTTCAAAAATAAAAGTTAAGATTTATGTGATTTTTCAATAATAAAACAAAATGTAATCTTATCAAAATAGTAGCTTAGTTATTAGTTATTTTTGTAACTAGTGTGCGAAGTGGCAGTTTGCACTCGTGTTACACATTATATTTTTCCTACAGTTACTATAAATCATATAAATAATTAGTCTTTCAAACACTATACAACACGTTTTTAGGTTAGGTTAAATCCAAGCGTTGAACGAAATGGGAAACGCTGCACCAGCCGGTTGTAGTTGTAGTATCTTTAAGTGTTGCCAACTTATTTTCAAGCGTACACGTATTACGTGCCTAATAGAAGCACACTGTTTTGTGCTGTTTGGTTGGAATACTGGAGTGCAGCAAAAATAAATGAGTGTGGCAAAAGTAAGTAAATACATCAAATAGCTACTCATGCCATAACCAGTGCAAGGAAGCCCACCTTGTCAAGTAACTGTTGGAAAAAAATGTTTATTGCTCTAATTAGTAATTACTTTGATTGGAAAATCTTTGTTTACGTTAGCTATTATAGAAAAATTACTAAAGGCTTTGATTCAGGTTTATAGGCATTTAATACTGTAGTAGCATGAAAACAAAATCTATAAATAAGGTGTCTCACACTATTCTACACTCACTTAGCACTCATTTTCATCATTGGATTTAATATTTAAAATAAAATAAAAATTATAAAAATAAATCCGATACATTATATGGGTGTTTTATGTATGATTGATTTTTATGATAACCAAGACTTAATTTACTCAATCACAAACAAAAATGTTAACTAACTACCTGCCAGTGAATTTGGAGAGCTTCTCCTTAGCAGCCTTGGTCACTGGGTGATTCTCATCCTCTAGTTCTATTTTGGTAATACGGTTGAAGAGAGGTTCCAACAACTGACAAGCTCCTATTTTGCTTGCAAGTTGCTGCTTACTCTGTGGATTTGATTGAGGCAAGTGTAAAATGACAATAATACTATTGCAGTAGTACACTACACTCCTTTCACAAAATTTAGGCGGTTTGAGGGGAAGTTACCTTAATACATTTTTACCTAATGTATGTTGCAGCTGATTGACGGTTTGAATAAATGTTTGTTTTATATCAGCTGTTGAGCTTTTGTTTTAAAGGTAGGTTCAAGTGGAGGAGGTAGATTTCTTCCCCTAAAACAGCCTAAATCTTTTAATGGAATATATTTCATGGTACAACTAAACGTGTAGTTTTAGTGTGTGAACCATTGATTGTATTGATATTTTTCAATGTTCTGGTTATCATTGTAAACAGATGATCTATATACTACTTATATTTTTATGTACAGCCTAAGTAAAAAGGATTTTTTTAATTTAGTGGTGTTTGTTACAAATATTGACTCAATAGGGTTCTTTATGTTTACACTTTAAAAAATCTATGCCCTGTGGCAAGATGTTCTACTATCTACACTAGAGGTGTACAAGAGCCTCAATCTTCGAGCCGTGTCTGGCCTCCAAGCTCGAGAGATCGAACACGAAGTATAGAATAGAGCTTGAGTTGAGCTTTTACGATCAAATCGTATAATGCGACTGCAAGTTCGCGTGATAGAACAATTCACGATAACGGAAGACTATGAGGACAACCATGGCCGCTGGAGACAATAAAAATGTCTCTAAACCGTAGGAGTTGTTCACGCTTTTGCCACGATCTCGGAAGACTATGATGACGTTTCCTTGACCGTAATAATAGGATACCAATTGGATAGGAGACCATGATAATGTCTACAAACAGCAGGAAATGTTGACGATTTTGCCACGATCGCAGAAAACGTTTTTTTTTTTACTGCGGTAGATGAGACGACGATAATGTCTACAAACCGCAGGAGATGTCCCCGATTTTCCCAAGATCGTGGAAAACTGTGTCAACGTTTCCGTGACTGCGGGAGTTATTATTATTCAGAAATCTCTTTTTTAACTCTTAAAAGTATTTACTTTACTATCTACTTATTCTAACTGTCACGAAACTCATTGATGAAATTGGTAAAAAAAGTTTGTTTACCAATATTGGAATAAGCACAGAGGGAGAAATATTGCTAACATTTTGATAATTCAAGTATAAACTAAGACATATAATTTATGTACTTTCTAATTAATTGTTACAAATAAACTTACTTTCCATGTGTTATCACTCTGTGTCCTCAGTTTTTCATTTGCGACATCCATAATATTTGTAATTGTGTCAGCATAGAACTGTGTGACAACTGTCTTTGATGCATGGCACAACAGAGTTATCAGAATCCTAGTGACAAATAATAGTTCGATAAACATCTAATTTTTACAAATGACCTTGTAAAATGTAATTTAAAATTAAAATACAGCCAATAGATTCAATAATCATGTTATTTCCAAAGACTTCATTTTACAACTGATAATTTTGAAGGAATCTCGAATCACATTACTACACCATAAAAACATGAGTTTTCAAAAATGAAGACATTTTATTATAAAAAGTTACCTCGACATGAGGCCCAATCTGTACTCCACATCTTTAGTCTCATCCATGAACTTATTGTAGACTGTTTTCAATGCTTCCATTTGTACATCATCTTTATGCCTGTAACAAGTTTACAAATTAGCCATGAATTTAAATTACCTATTTTATAGATAATATAGATATCCATCCATCATTATTTACGAGAGAGCCTACACATGGCTTTTTCTTCCTTTAAATTAATGGTTGTGTTAGGAAAAATACATCAATGAGAAAATTTGCAACTTATTTAAGTATAATAAAGAAAACGCCAATGGGTCAGAGACAGCTACATTAATACAACAGAAACATGGTCGTTGCACAAACCTGTAGGATTCTGTATAAAGCTATCTTCATAGTTTACTTGGAACTGGATAAGACTGCATGAATAATAATACTGAGTTTTAATAGAACAGATGTTATAAACAGCTGTTACGATTATTGAACCTAGAGTGCAATGAATAAAACTAGAAATCCAAGTTAAATTGTAACCAGTTTAAGAATTTTAAAAAAAATCAACGTAGATTAACTGAGCCATTGAACCTTCGATTCAGAGCACTTTTTAAGAATTATATTAATGTTTTTAGTTAAATACAACAACTTTTAACTATCCATTCCAAACTCAAAAGACGAACATTTATAGTAAACTAAAGCATGCTTTATGTCCTATCAACTACCGGTATCAAATTAACTAAAACTAATAACAAAAATAAAATTTTTTGTCTTTCACTCTATAAAGTGGCTCATTCAACTGGGCTTTTTTTAGTAAAATTTTGCTACAGGTTGTCCATATAGATTCACTTCAGTATCCAAAATTGTTTAGATAATACTGCTGTCGAAATAAGGTGTAATAAACATCCGTATCTGATTTGTACTAAAATATCTCCATATGGTTTCATCTAGTGTGCAAGCTACAATCTGACTATTAACTAGACATTCGATTCCCATGTTAGAGTTGTTGCCAGTTTTTAAATCAAAATCATTGTAGTTTATGTGAGCCTCCAACAGATTGTGCTGATTTAAATCACTAATTTCTGTTGAATACACAAACCTTTTCACAAAGTCTAACTAATGGAATGACTTATGGTGAGATATATTAACTTTTTATGAGACATCAACTTAGTCAGAAACAATAAATAAGGTAGAAAACATAATTTTAGACCCTAGTGCATTAAGAATAAGAATATGTTTATTGTCTTTCGGGCTACATAAGCATTGACAAAGTCATATATTCAGCAGAAATGCCAAGTCACTATTTTAAGTTGACTAGTCATCTGTGACTAGCTCACATAACTATGTCCTCTTTCAGAAAAAATTGGCTACAACTGTTCCATATAGATGGGATGTCTACTTCAGTATCCAATAGACAATGGAAATCATACAAAAACAAACACAAACTTTGTCACAAAGTCGATCAACGCAGTTTGCACAGCGTCTGAGCAGTAGTGGTCCTTGTCAGCCGCAGACGCACAGACTACCCGCAGCACAGGTATGCTGCCCGCAGCCACGAGTGTGTGCAGCAACGCAGTGTACACTGACACATAAGTGGTCCGCTCGAAACTGCCAGATCTTAGTTCTCCAGTACATACGGGGAACTGCTTTTCCAGACAGTTCAGCACCTCCCTACAACCCCACAAACAAGTGGAAATTAAGTAAAAATATAAACTCATACTGCTCACAAAAACCGAAAATATAAGAAAAAGACTGAGAAGTGGTGATCAATTGCAATTGGACACTCATCATGTGTAAGTCTTAAAAACCCTAATGTATTGATTGACTACTGTGCCTTCAAACAAAAAGTAAACTTTTCACAACTAACTAACAATTAAAATGCTTGACATAACATCTAGCAAGACCAAACTGATTATATTACTATGAGAAATCGCCATCTTCTTGATAATAACTTAATAACTGAACTATAAATTAGAGTTAAAAGTTTTTTTATTGATTTCCAATAACTGCATATCAAATGGTTTTATTGCATTAGTTAAGTTAAGGCATAGATTATACATACTCGATTTGTTAGATTTGTCATCCTTACGGATCAACTGAAGACCATTTTATTGTTAGTTCTGTCCGGTTCCGCTGGGATCTTCTTTAAGTTTACAATTTTTTTTCTTGCTATTTCGGTCATTAAAAGCCTCTTTCAGCCAAATAAAAAGATCTAATCATAAACAACAACTCATTCCCTAGTTATATAACCAAACAGTGAACCCCAAAATTGTAGACAAGATTTTGTTGAAACTAATGTCCAATGTCGCCAACATGAACTAGACATGAAAAACAAGCTTCAGGTTCTATAATGCGATGAGAAGTCTGCTAGTGTTGATTAGTCTATGGTTAACGTTAGACAAACTAACATAAGCTCACAAAAAGCAAAAATAACAAATTTATTTACAAGCAATTACCTAAATATTTTTTTTATGAGAAGGAATAAAATTTATTGGTAGATAAAATTGTAGAAATTTGTTTCTCAATGAAAACAAAACTCACTCCAACTGTGTATCTGTTGCTCGGCTGACAACGCTCGGAAGCAACTCAAGCATTTCAGCCTTGGACTCGAGCTGCAGAGAGGAGTTTTTTATTTGGCCGTAGAGCCAGTTACAGACGGGGGTTGTACTGAGGCCCCCTACCAGCTGAGCGGGGGGTAGACACTGGACCAGGCCTTGGACCAGGGATACCAACTGTGTTTGATCTGCTGCGGCCCAGGCCTCCAGACTGGACCAAGCTTTTGTGAGAGATGCGAGCAAGGCTTCGGCTGACCTGTATACATATATCAATCAAGATTTGGCTACACTAGATAGGAAAGGGATGGCCGGGACATAGAAGTAAATGGAATACCACAAACAATTTCTATTGCTAGGGCTACACTAGATAGCACTACTATAGTTCAGCCGCTTAGAAAGCGACCTCCTCTATAGTCCTCGCCACCCTAACTTGAGGCAGCCCAAGGCCGCACTAGATACATGGCGTGCGGCCTTGGGCTGCCTCAAGTTAGGGTGGCAAGGACTATAGCATTGGTTAGCATTAGCGCGCAGGTCACTTTCTAAGCGGCCGAACTATAGTGTCAGTATCACAGGAAGGAAGGTAAATCAAGTACTCATTGAAAATTATGTTTTTTACATAGGAAATAAATCTGACAATTTTAAATATCTTAGTACCTGTTTATTTACAATTATAATAACTTGGCAAGACAATCACATTTACTAACCTGTTAAACTTGACTTTGCTGTATTTACATGCACTGACCATCAAGAGAATGATCTGTATGTTAAGCTCAGTGGGCTGATCTAGGAGTCGGGATACAACGGAAGCCGGTTCCTAAAACAAACATGTAGTTTAGTTAAGTTTTATAAGCTGAAATCAAACTATCTACAGTATCTTATTTATAGGATACTAGCAGAGTACCCGTCCTTCGTACGGGGTTGGCATATAAGTATCAAATGCTTATAGCAGTTATGAGTGAGGAGATGGTTTAAGAAATTTCGGTTCTTTTTGAAGTTCGTTCGCTACGCTCACTCACCTTTAGGTTGGAGCTCGTTCGCTGCGCTCACTTTCCTTCAGGTTAGCTCGTTCGCTACGCTCACTTGCCTTCAGGTTAGCTCGTTCGCTACGCTCACTCGCCTCCAGGTTGAAGTTCGTTCGCTACGCTCACTCACCTTTTGCTGTTGTCATAAATGTAAAAGAAATAATAGTGCTAGTGCTGCACCCTGTTGGTAATCCTTGTAACTTTTAATGCTATTGAACATCATAGAACATAACCAACTTGTTTAATTGAAACAGCTGTTAAGATTCATTAATTCCATTTCTCATAAGGTTAACATGGGAAACTCCAGAGCCACTGGGGCGGAGCCCCGAAGGATTTTTTGGGATAAAAATATGCCTATATGTTAATCGGGAATGTGAGCTATCATCATGCCAAATTTCAGCCCGATCCGACCAGTAGTTTTTGAGATTAGCTCATACAAACACACACACAGACACCACCTCTTCTTTATAATAGTATAGATTAATTATCAGTGATCTAAATTAAACATTGTCAAGCTTAAAGAATGTATTAGAATTTTTTTAAGAGCCCCCAAAAATCAGTGCCTGATTACCTAAGGAATTATTATCTAAAGAACAGCTCATTGTCTGTTTGAGTTTTGAAGTAGGTAGTAGAATATGCCATAAAAATACTCAATTGTAGGGGTCTGCGATGTACCAAAAAAGTTGGTTTTTGTAGTTTTTTCCGAGCACATAAAAGGCTATCAGATATTTGTTTACCCTTCATAATTTATTACTAGGGTCATGATGCAATAAAAAACCCATTAGCAGTCCCAAACCCATTAATATTTGATCACGACAATAATTGTTGTATTCAAGTACTTCCAAGAACTCTGGCTCACTTTTATTTCATTGTCTTTCATTTATTACTACCGTATTAATTATTAGAAAGGGTGGTGTTTTTGGGCTCTAAGAACATCAAAACGAAAAAGTAAATCGGTCCTGGGTCCAGTTCTTACCATGAGACCTACGGTAATATTCCCTATATGGGAAATGAGCTAAAAACATTCCTAGACTATGAAATAATATGATTATCTTGATTATCTTAAGCAAAAAGTTAGTGTGATTATTCGCAAGGTCAAAGTCTTCATTGTGTCTTCAATATACACTTGGCACTAATGTATTTCTGTAAGAATTTTCAAATGCAAATGTTTGTCTATTGTCCATTGTCTGTCTATAGGAGTAATCTAAAGACATTGTCTTCCACATTTCAAATGCATACAAACAAACAAATGAATCAATTAAGAATGCATAAATGTTTCTTTTCATACTCTGAAATATGTGAGGTGAAAACACTTCAAACCACATGTGCAAATAGAACAGGTATATAAGACTTAAGTCTTTGGATCAAAAATACGAGACAATTCAATATGTACCGTATCATAGTAGTGAGCATTGTGGCAGCAGCAGTCTTAAGTGGTATGTCAATGTGTAGTTTTGAATTTACTTCAATTTTTCTAAACTCGTTAGCCTAATCATTATTAATAATTTAAAATTCAAACTATTTCTTATTAAAGTTTTAAAGATGTAAAAAAAACTAGAAAGAATTAATAGGCACACAAATTTTAAAACACTTAAGTGTAATACTTCTCAGTATGGTAAATAGGATTACATATCTATTAAGCATTAGGCACACCGTGGTGAAGGTCAGGATGCAGAATGAACTAGTTTTGTTGTACATTGTTGGTCTTATCAGTCTGCATCCTGAACTTAGCTGCGGTGCACGTCCTACCCGTGCATTTTGTAATAGGCCTATTATTAGTTTTCATCTCTAAATGGCATCGTCTCGTCCATGTACATATGCTTATTAGTAAACAATGACAAGGATTTCTTTATTCGGCGATACAAGCCGAAACATCTAAACAACATATGCAATTGAGCTGTTTGTTGGATTATAAAATATGTAAACCTATTTATCACATTGAGTAAAACAGCTCAGAAGTTACAATCTATATAATTAATACGCTACATGAAACTTTGTCGGTTGAACTCCTCCGCCATTTCTTAGCCGATTTTATCCATTGACGTCTCATTGGAAAGAGCGTGTCGCGTAGATTTGCAAACTGGCCTTACATTTTTGAAAAAGTCCCTTGGCCTCTGCCCCATTGGCTTTGAAAGTTCCCATGTTATCCTTATGGAGAACACAATTGTTTACATTTTGATCAGCTGTATAATTTAATTGCTGTTATTTATTTTTCAATACAAAGTCTTTTAAACTCATCGGAAATGATGATGGCTTTTATTTGTTTTAAAATAACTACTTTACGGCTTTGGAATTGCTCGATTTCGAGCAACGTGTTTACTAGTATAAATTAATTGTAATATTTCTGTCAAAGATACTTTAGTAAGTTTAATGTAAACATAAACTCAAACACACAACTCATTAATAATTAGGAATTTCCTGAATGCAAAAGTGTTTTGCTACAGAGAAATGAAAGTTTAACACAACAGTTAGGATTTTTAATTTTAGGTATTTCAAATTTAAAGTGGGTTGAAAATATTTTAAAATGATTACAGCTGTGAGAGCACTTAACTGTGGAAAAGGCTACTGTGATTTGTCCAGTCACATCTGTACCTCTGGTCATTGCATACCAATCGGAAAATGACCAAGACTGTGAACACTTGGATTGTGTGAAAAAGACATTTGAAAAATAAAGATCTGATGCTTATCGAGTCTTTACATCAAACATACCTATCTACAAATATTCTCTTCCTCTTTTCACATTGTTAATTTTTACTTTATGAATTATTTCCAAAATCTGGTTTAAACTAGAAAACTTTACGATGGTTCAAAGCACCTGGCTGTCATTTATGATATTTTATTCATATTTATAAGGTAGTCCATAGATTTTTATTAATGGTCTTAGCTTAATTATTAGATTACTTCAATTAGCTAAAGGTCTGTATTGGTACATAATTTAATAACAAATTTAAAAACGAGCATTTCTATAAAATAAATACGATCAGTTTTTCTAATTATATAAAACAACAACATAAATGAAGATTATACAGGGTGAGTTTTAAATGAGTTCCCCCCCCCCCCTACTTTTTTCTACATTTCTTAAGATATCAACTCCGGACCACGTCAGATCATTGTAGAGTAGTAAGTACTTCATTTTTACTGGGTATAAATTTTTGGCCGCCATCTTAGATCCGCCATATTGGATAGACTATAGAGCTAAATAAGGGTATATTTATTTTTCAAAGTTCATTTAACCTTCAGTATAGGTAAATTAAAAGTATGCAGAACCTGCAGAAGGTGGCTGATCAGCTGATCCTCAAACAGTTTCAAGAAGTGTTGTCCCTTAGTGACAGTTGTAGTCAAGGAGACGTGACGGTCATTTACTGGTCTCTTGTCCATGACCCAGGCTAATGATGAGTTCACCTGTGTCACAAGATTATATTGAACTAATACAACACCGACAAGTATTTTCAGGCAATGTTGAGAGTTAAATGGACGATAGCTATTTTATTTTACTGACAAAGATAAACTGGTCATTGCATCTAAATTGTAAAATGATCATAAAATGCATCAAAAATATTAATTCCCTTGTTTTAAAAATGTCCACCATTTTCCAAAAAGGGCGGCTAACTTTAAAATTGGAAAACACTGTATTTTATGGTCTTTTAGAATGTATGAGGCAATTTTTAGACTTATATACTCATTTAGAAGTTCCTCTCCATATTGTTTATGAGCTACAGGATGCGGAATGTACACAGGAAACAGTTTTTTTTAGGTTTAACACGCTGTACTAAACCAGTTATTTTTGAAAAAAATATTTGGAATAAAACTGTTTTTAAATTTTAAATCACATTTACAGGGTGTTTCATAAGAATTTTGTTATTAGCTGCCATTTTGGAAAATCTCAGCCATTTTTTAATAAGTGGAATTAATATGTTTTAATGTCATAAAAATAGTTTAAGTTCTCTGTTTTCTCTAAATAAGTTTCTGATACAACTATGGTGACGCAGTTAAGTTGTTCACCCTGTATATAATTTGCTTTCAATCGCACCAGACTTTACCTTTCAGTGTTTTAAAATAAAAAACTTGTTGATTACCTTTTGCAATACTTATTAATGAATCAATAAACAGTTGTATTATATCGTCATGTGTGATGGTGATTTCAATAAAAAAATTTTCTATTTATTAATAAAAATTGCAAAATGAATGCTACGCAGAAAAGCATACTCATAGAGGTACCAGCAAACACAAAAATAATATAAAAGACACAGACACATTATTTTGTATTTGTAGAATACATTACGAACATAAATAAATTAAAAACTTCAAAACTTGAGGATGTGAGGATGGAATAGAGTACAAGGCCTAGACTCTACAGCATTCTTAGGACACTAGGCTTACCAGGATAACAAACTTCCCAACTCAAAACTTTGTGAGGTGTTTATGTCGGGTAGGGCACCTATCGTAAACTTACCTCCGATTTGCTCGGACAGCTCGAGTAGTCCAGGGTCTCGCTGACAATCCTCGTCGCTCGCTTCCCACTTCTGGATCTTCGTAGATGTTAATGTCGCGCCGATCTGCTAGTACACAAGTACACACTGTGTACCTCGGCACGTCGACGCACCGTACACGAGTTGCTATTAAGGAATACACTAACTATAGTTACTCCTATAACTTGGTGTCAGCACAGCGACGCGCTGACAAGGCCAAGTCTAAGCTAACTACTAGGGCTGATAGATAAATAGGCGACGATTAGGAAATAAAATAAATAACCAGCTCCTAGGCTTAACGAAAGATCTCACTTCTCGAAATAAAACTAAAAATAATCTTCTCGGAATTAAAAGAAAACGACGCTAACTCGCGATAAGTAAATAATGAAATAAAACAAAACGTAGAAGGCACCTAGACCAATTCTTCTTGGCTTTAAGGAAAATAAATAAAAACTCCTGATTACAATAAAACAAAACCACTTTGGATGACTAAAAGTCGGCGTATGTGACTGCGACACTACACTCGCAGCGTCGGTCGATAAACTACGTTATTCTATAATAAACTACGATAAACGTCCTAGAATAGCCTAATAAATAACGCAATTTCCCTCGCCAAAGTGGATACGGGGATGAATACAACGTATACGCTAGCTATATACAGTGTACTTACGTAACACGACACTTCCAGATTTGCATCCGGGTTACTCTCGCCTTCGTCCGGATACCTTATTATTTGGTTCGCTCGCACGGCCTAAGGAGGGTTGGTTGGTGTGCGCGAACCTAACGCTCGACGCCGACTGTCTCAAGAACTGTCCACTGTCCGCTGGTCTCGGCTTCTCCCCACCACGTCTACGGCAGCGCTTCAAGGTGACAGCGGCCGAGTCTCGAACTAGGAGACATGACCAGCTGCAGTGGACATGTGTGACATTGTTGTCAAGCGCGCTCAAGCCTTCGCGGCCTTTAAATAATTAAAACGAACCCCCCAATAAAATGTGACCATTACACCCCCTTTTCACTTTGGCGACAAAAAAAACAAACAAAAAAAGGTACCTGCCTACAGGTATCTTCGCTCGTACAAACGCTTCTTCTAGTGGGCGAGGCGACAAACCATCCCCGCACCCAACGCTCGGCCCTTCTTCTCTGGCGGGGAGAACGCTCTCCTCTCAACCCTACGTAAAAGAGAAGTGTTGGCCTGATCGTCAAAGTTAGATTTCAATCTACGATTTGGCTGAGTTGTATCGCACAACCTCAGGAAACTGTTCCTACGCT
Organism: Macrosteles quadrilineatus; assembly: GCF_028750875.1. Taxonomy (NCBI): domain Eukaryota; kingdom Metazoa; phylum Arthropoda; class Insecta; order Hemiptera; family Cicadellidae; genus Macrosteles; species Macrosteles quadrilineatus. The sequence continues at coordinate 12,479,586 of NW_026542601.1, read as the reverse complement.
TGACATGGATATCACTCGGCGACGGTCGATTATCCTTTCTACTTGCAACGAACATTTGGCGCTTGTTTTTATGAACACCCATCCTCCTTCTCCAATCGCGAATATCACCGTCCGTATCCTTCCGGCCGTTCAACCGAAATAGCTTGCCGCTACGAATAATGTATTTATCGAAACTCCCGGGACTAACATTCACCTTGGTCCAAAGTTTATTGTACCATCTGTCTGTGCCACCAGATCGTTTATTCAACCTTTCTGGATCACTCCCTGGTGTTTTAGCGGCCGAGTTAACGCATACTTGAAGGGGACACACCGCTGTCTCGATGGAGGTATACTCGGCGACACCTTCGGCCTGTCGCGATAACGCACCAGCCACATTGTTGGCGGTACCTGTCTGGTACTGAGCCTCAACACCGTGCCGTTCGTTCACTCCGTCAGCCGCGTCCGGTCTCGTATTCTCTACCTCCAAGTGGTATGTTACCAAGTTCAGTCGGTCTAAACTATCGATCCCGAGAACTATGTCACTGGTAAGCGTGGGAAGATACAGAGCATGAAACTCTTCCATTCGTCCTTTCAATAGACCTTTGAAGTGATAGGACTTGTGCGACTTCGAATAACTACCGTTGGCGAGTCTCACTACCATAGGAGTCAAAACAGACATAATTCCAGACTGTTCCAAGTGACGTGCCACCGCCGTGCCGATCAACGTGACTACGGCACCTGTATCTATTAGCGCGGCGAACTCTCGCCCTGCTATCGTCACCGATACGTGCGGTCGTCTGTCGTTAGTCTGAATCTGAGCGTTCTCGGTTTCCGGGAATTTCTTAATTTTCTCTAACCAAGCGCACCAGTCCGGGGAGGTCTTCGTAGAAGGCACTACTGAGGATTCAGTTGACCTCATTTGGTAATTTTCTCGACACCGACAATCATGGGTTCGGATACCCACCTTTTTACAATAGAAACACTTTGGAGTTCTTGGCATACGGCAGTCACGAAACATGTGGCCTTTCTTGTCACAGTTCCAACATGTGAGATATGATTTTTCTCTCATGTTATTCGGCCATCGCGGAACTGCATTGTTTTCTCGGGGTGAACCTCCGCGCTCACGCTCCGAGTTACGTCGTGGTTTTGTAGACGACGAAGTCCTCGTAAAATTACCCGTCCGGGGGTTCGGAGATTTCTCTCGTGACCTACGTGGTCTTGCCTCTGACCGGAAGCCTACGCGCTTCTCGGTTAATCGTCCCGTCACGCCGTTCGATGACTGACACTCGCCAATCGTCGAAACTCCGAGATCATCTCCTGATTTATTATCGCGTCCTCGTCTCGGGTGATAAGCCGTTTCGGGGACCAACGCTGCCGACGGAGAAGGAGGGGGACGGAAAAGAGATTTTTCCCTAAAATAGCTCTCAACGTGTTCCGCTTGTCTGAGCATTTCGTCGACCGAGAAAAAATCGTGTCTCCTCATCGTCAACTTATATTCGGGTCTCATATTCGTATACAAAATATTCAATTGTTCGTGGAGACTGAGGGTTCCTTTGCGTCGCATGAGAGTAGTTAAAGCCACAACAAAGTTTCTAAAAGCTTCGTTGTCACCTTGAGTCCGACGCCGAATTTCTTCGTCTAGATTTCGCTGGTATCCCAGTGGTAGGAACTGTAGCTCGAAACTCGATCTAAATGACTCATAATTATGCCAGGAGTCTTTATAGTTTCGATACCACAACAGTGCATTACTATGTAGTAGCTCGGGGAGTGCTCGTATAATATCGTTCTTATTTATTTCGTAGGCCTCCATAAGCTCTTCCAGGCGTTCCAAGAAAGAAACGGGGTCTTTAGAGCCGTCGAAACGAACGTTCCACTTTCGAACTAAATTACACAACGCCGAAACGTCAACGCCAACCTTACGAATTACGTTCGAATTTTCGTGACACGAAGGCAAACCACTACTGAATCCGTGATTCACGCTTGCCTGTGTAGCAATACCTAGTTGTTCGCTCGCGAACCCACCGTACGGTCGCTGACCGGTACCGGGCACCGTAGTTCGATTAATCGAATCTGTAGAGTGGGAGGTGTCGAAAGCATAGTTAACACTTGGTCTGGTTAGTGTACTATACACTAACCCCTCGGAATTTGTAAAACGATCTGATTGTGTCATATTGACTGGATAATTACTAGCCTGATTGTTGGCCTGATTGTTATCAGCGCGCATTGTTAGGCTTGATAACGAACGACAAACGTCCTCAAAGTTGGTTCCTGGAGGCAAACCAACTATCTCCCGTACTCTGTCAAGTTCCGCACTTCGTATGTCACTGGCACCTGGTCGCGAGTCGACATATCCCGTGTCATAGCCGAGTGGAAGTGAAGTCGCACCGTCCACGCTGTCATTCACGTCCTTACCGTACACTGCTCGGGGAATGCCATGTTTCCAAAATTTACAAAAAGATTTTCGAAGTTCCTCGACTGTCCCCATATTCGGCAAACCGTATCGACTCATTTCGTAACGAAGTTCATCCTTGGTTAACGTGTGAATCCACCCAATTCGCGGGTCATCCTCTGAGGGACTCTTAGACGTCAACGTACGATCAGTCGTAGTAAGTAAATTTAAAGTCGTTGGTACCATTAACTGTGTCGTCGTTGTACCTACTTGAGGCTGAGTAGCCTCTGCGGTCGTAGCGGGAAAACTTAAAGTCGATGGCACAGTTGGTTGTGAAATAGTTTGTGCTACTTGAGCTTGTAAAGACCCGGCACTCGTAGTCGTAGTTGTCGCTGTCGATTCAGTCACCGCTCTGACCGTTTTAGGCGTAGTTTTCGCGCTAACACTCGATCCTACCATTTTCGCTTTTTCTTACATTCCAAAGAAAAAACCACTACGATATCGATTTTACCGTTCGGGCGCCAATACGTGAAGCACGTATGAATATTACGATAATAACGAAACTTTCAATGTCCCTGTTCGGAGGCGCCACTTTGTGAGGTGTTTATGTCGGGTAGGGCACCTATCGTAAACTTACCTCCGATTTGCTCGGACAGCTCGAGTAGTCCAGGGTCTCGCTGACAATCCTCGTCGCTCGCTTCCCACTTCTGGATCTTCGTAGATGTTAATGTCGCGCCGATCTGCTAGTACACAAGTACACACTGTGTACCTCGGCACGTCGACGCACCGTACACGAGTTGCTATTAAGGAATACACTAACTATAGTTACTCCTATAACTTGGTGTCAGCACAGCGACGCGCTGACAAGGCCAAGTCTAAGCTAACTACTAGGGCTGATAGATAAATAGGCGACGATTAGGAAATAAAATAAATAACCAGCTCCTAGGCTTAACGAAAGATCTCACTTCTCGAAATAAAACTAAAAATAATCTTCTCGGAATTAAAAGAAAACGACGCTAACTCGCGATAAGTAAATAATGAAATAAAACAAAACGTAGAAGGCACCTAGACCAATTCTTCTTGGCTTTAAGGAAAATAAATAAAAACTCCTGATTACAATAAAACAAAACCACTTTGGATGACTAAAAGTCGGCGTATGTGACTGCGACACTACACTCGCAGCGTCGGTCGATAAACTACGTTATTCTATAATAAACTACGATAAACGTCCTAGAATAGCCTAATAAATAACGCAATTTCCCTCGCCAAAGTGGATACGGGGATGAATACAATGTATACGCTAGCTATATACAGTGTACTTACGTAACACGACACTTCCAGATTTGCATCCGGGTTACTCTCGCCTTCGTCCGGATACCTTATTATTTGGTTCGCTCGCACGGCCTAAGGAGGGTTGGTTGGTGTGCGCGAACCTAACGCTCGACGCCGACTGTCTCAAGAACTGTCCACTGTCCGCTGGTCTCGGCTTCTCCCCACCACGTCTACGGCAGCGCTTCAAGGTGACAGCGGCCGAGTCTCGAACTAGGAGACATGACCAGCTGCAGTGGACATGTGTGACATTGTTGTCAAGCGCGCTCAAGCCTTCGCGGCCTTTAAATAATTAAAACGAACCCCCCAATAAAATGTGACCATTACAACTTCCTTGGACGAAAATAATGCTCCAGTGATAGTTAACTCTAATAATTATGAAGTTTTTTTTTTCTAGTGTCAAAATAGACACTGTTTTTCTCATCCAGGTCAACTATACTAACAAACACTATGTTGGTAGTCTGATTTGATAGAACTTACCTCAGCACCCAGTAGGAAGGCCAGGTGTAGCAGTTTTTGTTGAAACCCTTTGACAGAGGACTCTGGATGCAAGGGCAGTTCATCAGAGTCAAACAGACTGTTGAATACTCCCCTCAGTAGGGTGTTGCCATACCATGTGCGTCCCTGAGCAACAATAACAATGTCACAACAATAACAACAACAATAACAATGTTACAAGCTGGAGAAACAAGGTGGGCGTGGTTGACGAAAGCTTACAAGCAATATGAGAAAAAGCAAGACTAAAACAGTTTGGACTTGTGAAGGAAAGATCTAAATAGTAAGACCATGAATAATGTGGGACGGATGTAAGATAGCAGATCGTGGAGGGTAAAAAAGCATAAGAGGTATGCTTTGGACATGTGAGAAAACAGAAATTCTAAATGGTGATAAAAAGGTGATAATGATGATATGATGAGGGGTGTAGAGAAGGAAAGAGTTGAAAGATGTTGGAAGAAGATCTGTGGAGAGATAGGAGAAGATGAAAAGGCGTAGTCAACACCCAAAACAGGAGAGGAAAATATTCATTCCTCACATGTTACAGAATTGTGTCAACCATATTACAATACAATATTATTTAAAAACCCCTAAATTCTATGCCAAACCTAATTTCCTTATAGGGAAGTAGCTTTTACCGTAAGTGGCACGGTAAGACCTGGAGCCATCCTTTTTCATGTTGATGTCCCTTGGAATCAAAAACACTTTTCATTCAAATTTATACATAGTAAAGAAATAACTTGAGTAATTTTTGTCCGATTTTGATGAAATTTGGTTTGAAGGTGTAAGGCGAAATAAACTTGAATGAGTTTGCGAACTAGCATGATCGGACCATGGGAACAGGATTTTACGGGGGGTTTTATGGGGTGAAAATGAGTTTTTCTCAATTTTGGCCATCAAAAAACAAAATCTCCCAATTTCTCTCTACACCATTTTAAAGAGCAAAAAAAATAATTTAGTATACCAAAGAGTTTTTGTACGGTTATTGGTTACGGAGAAAATTTTGTATTTTTATAACTAGGAAAATTAAAATAATGGGCGACTCAAACTACAAGAACAATGATTTAAAACATCTAACTAATCTCTATTTATTCTGTCTACAGTTCTAATGTAGCGCTCAAGCTCAAATCAACGTGAACTTACAAATTTCAAGTGTTGAAGCAAGTCTGTTTTATAAAGAGTGATCAGTCCATCGACGTACTGCTTGTCCTTGAGTTCAAGAGGCTGCAGTCCTTGGCACATGAGGCTGAGGCGCTCCACACATGTTGTACAATCATACAACACTTGTGAAGACAACGCCTCGTACATATTCTCCAGATCAGCTGGTTTCATTTGGTCTCTCAGTGTGCACAACAACAGGCGTATCTTGTCTGAGAGGTGTTCTGCGAGCTCCTTGTTTCGCCAATCCAACCCCACGTTCTGTGAGCTGAATATACACCTACAAGCCATACGACAAATTTATTACTATTAATGTATAACCATTATTCAGAGGGTTTTGGGACAAAACAAAATCAGCTGATGAAAAAGTTAATGATGATATATGGCACTTTTCTAAAAAAGTTTAAAAATAATAAATTTAATGTTGGATATAGTAAATTTTAAATGGTTTGAAATTTCTATTTCAAGAAGTAAACTTTTTAAATCCTCTGGTTTAATTTAGTTTGTACTTCTGTAACAGGTTTCTTCAAAACAAAAATATAGGTCCTTTTCTATTAATTCACTACCACTTTTTTATTGCAATTCCGTTTATTCACTAACAGGATTGTTTCATGATCAGCAAGTTTCATTGGTTAAGTTAGTTTAGAGTAGTTTAATTTTATAATTGATGTATTCACAGATTAGGCTGACTGTTGAAAATGTCGGAATTTTGCAATAAAAACAGTTGTGGTAGTGAATTAACGAAAAAGAACTCAAACATGAGAGTAAAATTCTACTTTTATATTAAGATAAACACAGATAAAACCAGTGCTCGATTTGTGGCAGAACACGACGGAACGGTATTCCAGTACCTCTCTTTCGGAAAGATTAAAATACTGGCATAAATATAGGTACTAATTACATCAAATAGGTTACAGTTCCAGCACCTCATGTTTTACAAATCAAGCACTGGATAAAACTATTGGTAAAATTAAACATTTTACGAAACATAGGTTGGTCAATGAAGGTGAACTAATGAATACTACTACTATTAAAAGGATTTTAGGGATAAAAATTCATTTTAGACCTAAATAGTTACAATACCCCCCGCTGCAGCAAACCTGCAGACTATGCGAATTTCCATTTGCCTGATTGGATTTACACTAAAATGTCTACCTACTTAAAAATATAACATTTATTTCCTATTTAAATAGAATTAGTTTAACAAGTACCTAGGTTTGCTGCATCAGGGAGGGTAAAACAGTTTTTTTTTTTTTTTTTGTAAAATGTTAATAGTTAGTAAGAAATGAAAACATTTTCCAAATTTGATTAAAATATGTTCATAAACAAGCAAACTACAACAGTTTACTTGTTCTCCATAAGAATAACATGGGCATTTTAAATTTTGTTAGAGCTGGAAATAATTTTCAGGTCAAAATCAGGTTGGGTCAAGCCTAACCGAGCTTTTATTTTCACAATCTCCTAAGACCTGAGGGTTAACCTTTTTTTACCTGACTCGACTAACAAAGTACAAAAGTCTGGCCCCCCGACTCCTGTACATATTACCAAACAATTATTTCAATTACAAAAAAGTGAATTAACTTTTTATTGTTTCCTATAATTTTACAAAAGAATATTAGGGGTAGCAAAGTAATACTTATATGTGAAGATAAAATCTGTTACACTCACATTGCAAGCAATTTCCAGAAATTCCTTTGGAAAAAGGTGTAAGGAAGTTTTTTGATTTGTGAGTATAGGAGTGCTAGTAGATCAAACAGTGCTACCACTACACCACACTTGGCCTTCATCAGGACTGTATCTTGTCTGGAGCATAGTAATGTTGGTACCACTGTCAAGTCCAACATGTTGACAAAGTACTCTACACATGGAACTAGCCTGTAAGAAAAAGAAATGTTGAATGGATGGTTAGTAGAATTCACTGAAGAAAATTTATAAATAAGAAATGTACTCATTCACAGATCTACTATAAATGTGGATCCTGATTAACCAACCAACTTGCTATATTTAAGAGGTTGTGCACAATTTTAATGTGAATCAAACCCCCATAGATGGGTTTAAAAATGTATGTCAATCCCGATTTATTATTTACACACGACTATTGGCAGGTGGTGTAGCTATTTTCAATCAAATATCAGTAAAAAATCTGCCTTAATACAATCATTACTTGTAGATACAAGACTAGCTGAATTGCTTTAAACTGCATGACACATAGCTATTTTGATAAAACTAGTTCTACATGTTTCTACCAAAAATAAAAATCCCTCTAGCACATCAACACAACGTAAGAACAAACAGGCGCACGCTAATCTAAAGGTATTCAATATTGTAATTATTTAGTCACACTTCAAATAGAAAAAACATTTATAACTAAATCATGGGTCTTGGGAATACTGTAATAATAATAAAGTATCTAATGAAACACTTTCCGTCATTCTAGTTATGAATATTACTTTGTGGCACAGTAAACTCTTCATCTGACCTTTTATATTTACCAAACATCCTGCTGACGCTGTATATGCGAGATAATCTTAGCACAGTTCCACTCAAACTAATTATCGGAGAAAGTTATACTCCAAATAAATCTACCTGCTTGGAGATTGTATAGCGACAAATGGAGGAATAAAACTCTTCTTGATGCACCAGGCGTAGCAGTCGATACTGGCTCGGAGATGATCGGCATCGGACACACCGGGCTGGATTGGAAGCATCAATCCACTACCTGCTCCCTCACAAACTCTTACAATGTCCACCAGCTGATCTAGGGGAGGTATATCTGAAACACAACACCAAATATAGGTACAGCTTCAATTGGTTACTGTAGGATTTCCATATTTTTGTCTTAATATTGCTGCTTCAGTTATAATTAATATTATTTACATTTATTCTTATGATATTTGTGTTTATTCTAATTGTGAACAAAAGACGACTACAGTAGACTCCCTCTTGTCTGGACACCTTTTAACCGGACATCGGTTTAATTGGACTACACTCGGCAGAAATGACATCTCTTTAACCAGACAATTTTTATCACATCGGTTTAACCAGACTAGATCGGCAGGAAGTGGGCGGTACTGAAACGACTGTTTTCGTGGGAAAGATTTTAGACCAGTGATCACGTGCCTAAATAAAATGCTCTCCTAAATTTAAGTAAAATACTGTATACAGTAGAGATTCAAACGGTCCGTTTTAACGAGTTTTTGGGGATGTCAGTTTAACCGGAAACCCCGCTATCCAGACTGGCCTCGGTTCGAGGAGTTATTCTTTTATTTAACCCTGACAACAGTTACATTACACATATTCACAAACCAAAACAATACAGCTACAATACTAACCTGGCACTAGGGGCATCAATTCCAAAATTAGTTCTCTACATTTCGTAGCGCAAATCACAGTCTGAGATCCACATTTCTGCGCCAAAAACTTCACGACATCAAGCAGTGAACCAGATCCTAAAGCGTCGGGTACACGTCTCGCATCACTTTTCTGCAATGAAGAAATTTTAAGACAAATAAGTTTTATTGATTGTGAGGGGTGTATAATCAGTGGTGTAGTGGAGCTGGAACATGGGAGAAAGGCGTTTCCACTCTGCTTTTTCCAATAGTCCTATCCTATCCTACTCTTATGTTAGTCAGTTCTTAGACGATGGTTTAAAAATTACCTCATTGAAGAGATCAGCCTTCTTTTTCATCACTTTGCCAATGACAGTGAGGGCAGCTGTTGCAGGGTGGTTGTGACTGGCGCCACCCAACTCGAGGTTGAGCACCAGGTGATACATCAGTTCCAACCAGAACACGTCTAGCAGAGGAGGCTTTCGTAACTCTCCAGCTATGTGTGAGAAAGCCAACGCAGCACCTGCATACAACCATTCACTTTGAAAATTACAAGTACATTTTGAAACCTGTTTTGTTGACACTTACATTGTGCCGAAGTAGAACAAATGTTTTCCTCTTACTTTCTCTGTTACTGGTTACAACAAGGAAAAGTTTAGACTGTTCACTCACAAAAAACGTTTGAAAAATTCCAATGGCGTGGGTAAACACAAATATTGTTATCATGATATAATTATATTATTTATTTCATTAATTTTATAGTTAAAATTCACTAACAGCCCTCATCACAATTCAATCAATTTAATCACATTTAAAAGTGTTACTAAACAAATGCATTTTAAGGTTATGTTTTTAGGAAAAAGCATTTAGCTTGGATTAAATAAATATATAGGATGGAGAGGACACAGCTAACTCACCTGATGAAAGGTTGCAGACAAGTCAAAGAACACATAAAACACACACATAATAATACTTGATATTTCGCCTCTTTCAGAGGCTTCTTCAGAGTAGGCCTAGATGGTAGTTACAAGAACAACCAATATCAAGTATTATTATGTGTGTGTTTTATGTGTTCTTTGACTCGTCTGCAACCTTTCATCAGGTGAGTTAGCTGTTTCCTCTCCATCCTATATATTTATTTAAACAAATGCATTGAAATTTTTACCACTTAAATAAAGTTTTTTTTACCATTTAGTAGTATTTCTAAATTGTTGATAGTACTGTAATAATGTTAATCTATAACTAACTAGAGTATATGTGAATGTAACCAACAAGTATCCTCAATGTTTTGTGTAAATGTACTAGGCTTAGTTACATTGAAATAATCTTATAGATTTCCACCCACTTACCTCTTCGCTTGGTGAGGCTCGGGTGTAGACAATACGAGTTGATTATTCGGGTAATGGCCTTGGGTCCAAGAGGCCGATCTACTAGCAGCTGGTCGGGTGATTGTTTGATGGACCAATGCACAAACTCTTTGAGACAAAGAGCTGAAAAGTCTTGCAAAGCTACGTCCTCTTCATCTGTTATGCCGTCCTAGGAAATTACTTGTTGATTCAATTTGAAACATTATTATTTTTAGATTAATACTACTTAATTATTTGGAAACTACAATTTTGATCGGAAATGTGTTGATAGCAAAATGTATCCATATCTGGAAAATCCATTCTCATTTTTTGATAATGAAGCCTTATTATTTATTTACCTAATTTTTGTATGGATTTGTATTAGATTTTCTAGGGGGCTACTGCACTAACCAATGTCTATGTCCAACCATGTCTTAATGTGGCAAAAAAATGAAAAAAATAGATGGATTAGGATCATTAGTTAAAAGTAGATTTAGATCATTGAAAACAGAATGAGTTCCCTTAATTTAGCCTCAAAATACAAAAATAGAAGATTGACTTTGCTTTACAATAATTATTGAGGTAGTTTCTTGGGGTTTCTATTAACTCCTTAGGTCAAAAAGATTGTCAAGCAAGATTCATACAATTGCTAGAATAACACTGTCATTTAACTTACCCATACAGCCTGCAAAACAGCTTGGGTTTGCACAGGCTTTTTGCAATGCAACATCTTGGGAAAGCAAAACCAACGCATCAGCTGTAGTGTGAGTGGACGGAACAGCTGCATGGCGACCAAATCTGAGCCACAAGACAGCCTCAGGAGGGAAGGCATCAGTCTAGACAGGATGCTCTCTAGCTCTGGCTGCTTAGTCTCTATTACTGTGGTACCTGCAATAGTTGAGTGCGTTATTAAGAGGACAAAACCAACGCTACAGCTGTAGTGTGAGTGGGAGAAACAGCTGCATGGCGACCAAATCTGAGCACAGACCAAATATGAATACAGACTCAATAGTCAATAGTGAAGGGGTCAGTTTATTTTGTTTGAATTTAAATTACATTTAAAGAAAAAATGTGGGTTTCCTTTTTTGAGCAACAATATTTTATTAGAAAATCTAGAGTTTCGAACCCAGAAAACCTAGAAATGTTATTTTTTTAGGTTGTTGGACCCCCTGAATACGTCATATTAAATTACTATTCCGTTGTTTATTTGGAGTACCTAGTTGTTGCCTTCTGAACCATGAATGTCATAGTCTGCTTACAATTCTTTCAAGTCTGACTTGGTTAAAAGAAAAAGTTGATATAAAACAACTTAGTACTAATAAAATGTTAAAAATAATTTTTGGCACCGCTTGAGCACAGAACTTCTTGTAAGCTAACCTTTCTGTCACTACCGCTTACAGCACAGTAATAGGAATTCTAAGACATTCATCTAAAATATCTGAAACTGTAAAAAACCTTCCAGGTACTTAGCAAAATGCTGTTCCATATTTGAGGGATGCAGAGTGAAATTTGGGTTAGTTCAATAACTTTGGCAATAAATGTTATGAGAAAAGATCTATAACCTTTAGTAGCAAGATATTTAGAAGTAAATTGCAGTAGTAAAATTTGTCTGGTCTGGTGTAACAGCAGTTTGTAGCATTATGTTGTAGCTTAAACTAACTTTACCCAGCGGTCCAAGATAAATAAGCTTTCAAAAACGTCAGCATGTGAACGACCAAACACACACCAACCTCATTTTTTTTTTTTTTTTTTTATATATTTACCGAGCAATCACAAAAAAATTTCTACTAAAAACTTAAAATAACAAATTATGAGAAAAATCTAGAATGTATCCATAGTGTACAAAATGTTTTGTGGGCAAATAAAATTTTCTCTGCACTGGAAAGCTCCCATAACTAGACCTCCCTCTAACTACTTATTTTTAGTTAACTTTTACTTCAATTTTTATTTTAATAAAATGAAATGTTGAATTTATTTATTAACAAAATAGCATTATTAAACTCACCATTTCCGATGAAGAGAAGAACAAATGCATGCAAAACCTCACATGCTGCTGCTTTGGTCTGACGATCGCTGGAAGTCATTGCCAGTTCTACCACCCTTGGAAGCAAAGAATCTGCAACAAGAATCACATTGACATTATAGGTAAGTCATGAAAGAATAGTATGTAGAATAGTATGTAGTACACAGGATAAAATTAATTAAGCTATAAAAGATATATGTTGGAGGAGTGAAATATTTGCTTTCAAGAATCCTACACAGTCAATTATTTATTTTCATTTGTCTCTTATCTTCATAGAAAAAATAATTTTCCAGTCAGGACCTCTACTGCTAAAAATTGTACCCAGCAAAATTGTTAACACCTCTTATTATTGGGATTTGAGAGACTAAAACTTTGACCTAAATCTATCATTTACATCAGTTGACCCTGTTATTAGCTCAATTTAGTTATGTCCACTTTTATTTACAAATGAAGGACAAACTTGCGTTCTAGTATCCAAACTGAAAGGTCAAATTATCATAAACTTTATCGTATTAATTTCACATTAACAATCAAAGTACCAAAAACATAATCACTCTTTCAGTGGCTCATTGTACTATATTCTATTTTAATTTAGTTGTTGGCTACAGTTAGTCCATTTAGATGGGATGTCTACTTCAATATCCAAAATTAAATCAAACTATCTCCCAGGCTTTTAATTTTTACTCCACCAAATGGAAGTAAGGTACAGAGGAAACTCGCTTATGGGACAACTGTGCACTTTCAGCTGTGTAATGTTGTACCGGATACGTGTGAAGAGACTAAGCGCTAGGGCTGTGCGGAAATTCCTATCGCATAGGGCGCAGGGTCTTCCTCCACCGTGAGTGTTATAGTACATGAGGGGGAAGAGGTGGAGTTGGACTTTGTCCTAGACACCAGCACTAGCGCTAGACACCACTTAGGAGTACAATTGAGTGTTTTCTTTGTACCTTACTTTTCTGTGACTCCACCAAAAATCTTGACAGAACAAAATGTTACTGCAACAGCAAAATATTTTACTTTTTGCTCTACTCATACATAAAACTAGTAGTTCACATACCCATCGGAACACTGAACCGCTGGTCAGGGAATGGCATCTTGAAGTTGACCATGGGTTCGTCTGACCAAGTAGTAATGTCGGTAGGGTGACTCAGCAGTGTGAGACAAGTGGCTGAGTCTAGTTGACCCAGCAGCCTCAGCATCCGCTTCTGCAGCTCGGCCAGTCTGGTTGCTTCTTTGATACGACGCTCTCGCTTTTGCTGTCGCTTGGACATCTGCAGGTTTTCGTCCTCTGGCAGTTCTGTGGTTATTCCTGTGCAACATTTGGCAAATTATGCCTTCACCTAATGCTTTGTAGTACAACCTGTCTAACTTTGTAATGTTTTGCTAACTTTTAAACTTTTTAAGCTTTTAAACTTTTCTTTTGGTTGTTTTTACTTCTCGATAGCGATAAACTCTGTTATATTAGTTTTAGACCTATTAAATAACTTAAAATGTAATTTTTTCTTCGTAGACTTCAAAGTATACTTTGTAACATACTTCTCAATTTGATAACTGCTCTGCATGAAATTGTTTGACTCTTACAATACATTTGTAATATGTCTACTGTAAATAAACATGTCTTATGTCTTAAAGGTTTAGACTGGTTGCAGAGTAAATTATTAAGTGTCATCTACTGTAAATAAACATGTCTTATGTCTTAAAGGTTTAGACTGGTTGCAGAGTAAATTATTAAGTGTCATGATGAGTGTGTTTATATATTTCGTCACAATTAAACATATCCAGAAGGTGAGAGAAAAAGAGCAATGACAAAGTTAGTGTTGTTACTTTGAAATGGGGAAATGTTCGTTTATTATTTTTAAACAGTTAATCGTGTACCTACTACCTTCAAATTCATATGAGCATCACAAATCACATATTAGCAATGAAAGAAACAAATCGTGTCCATAACATAGAATCAAGTCCATTGATTTCTCACTAAAAACACCAATTATGCCACACTAAAAAACCAATAGTGATACAATATGACCCACGTAAGGCATGTAAGCATGCAAAATACACGTATTCATGAGGAAAGTTTTTAATGTTATTCAGGTGCAAAAGCTCCCAAAATTGCGTTTCCCAGTTTGATTTGACAAGTTGCAGTCCTGACCTTCTTACACAGAGAAGACTGTTACTTCCCACTGAAGAAGAACTCACACTATAGGTTAGAATAAAATTGATACAAATACATTCTTTACTCACAACCCAATATGATTTTTTTTTAGAACAAATTTATAGGTAAAGATTTGTGTGGTCACCTCTGCTGCGTAGGTAAGGGTCAAACCAGGGCAGGACCTGATGTAGTATGGGCTTGAGCTCATCTGGAGGTAACGACCTCTGCCACAGCTCAAGGGCATTCATCCCTTGTACAGCGAGAGACAGCAGACTCTGGCCGAGCCTGAAGATCATCTGGGGGAAATGCAATCAATTAAAAAGTGTTGTTGATGTCTGTCTAAACTACGACAATGAAAAGTTCACTAAAATAAAGAAGAATTTTGTCAAGCAATCATGTAAAGCCAATCAAACTATCATCATCCTAGAAGAAAACAATTTTAAAATTGATAAAAAACCTTACTTTAACATTAAAACTAAAACGTTAATTTTTTAAAACTAAATCACACACCTGCATAACGGGAGCAATTCCAGCCAGCAACGGCTTGATGAGAGGAACGGGGACCGAGACGAGAGCAAGCAAACACGAAGCCTGCAGATCGTTCTTGTACTGTTGACATTGTAGCATCACGTCCTCCAGATATCTGACAATATACTGACCCAGCGACTGTACCTCTTCCGACTCATCCTGTGACAGTTTTAAATCATTACACAACCCTCTAAGTGAAAAAGTATAGTAATATCAATTTTATTTTGTTGTTAAAATTAGACAAATGACAATGATTAACTTCATGCAAATCACAGCTTGGAGTGAATAAGCACAAACTGGTTAAATTGCATGTGGTTTGCCCCATATAACTTAGGCTACCAGTTTAAACTTTCAGAAGGAGTCTTCTTCATGCTATAAGGTCTCATTTTGTTCTAAATGAACAAAAAATGGCACCTAATGGCCGAGAAGTGAAGCTAGTAGCCTAGAAAGAACTACAAGAATCACTCAGTAAAAGATATTTAAACCACATTACAGTATTATATTAAATTATTCAGGTAGGCCTATTATTTTTTAACTTTTTTATTCTATCTTTTTTACATTATTTCATTTTTTTATTCACTTAACTTTATCATACTGCAACATAATTATCAAAATTACTGTAGTTTTTGTTTTGTTTTTTTTTATATTGATTTTCCCCCAATATTTCATGAAAATGTGTTAACATCTTCTATAAAGACAAATAAAATGTTTTTCAACTTGAGTACAAAATTGAGACCAATTATATAAAGAATTTTTAAAATTTTACATCTGAATGTTAGCCTACATAGCGTCAAAATTTAGAACACAATAAATTCATCAAACATACAAGGAAATAGTTTGTCCTCTGTGCCACTGACAGTAGGGCTGCCAGCAGCTTGTAGAACGCAGACACCAACGGTGACCGAACAGACTGGTTGATGACAGTAGACAGCAGTTCTGACAACCATTTAAACAACCTCTCAGAGTCCAGGACTGCCAACAGATCCTTGTACAGGTTGGCCAAGTTGCACAACACGTTGTGGTCTTGAGGGTTTTCACTTTTTAAGTTGCTCTCTGGGTCAGTTTTTACCTCCTGGAGGAAAAAATTACAATAATTATCCAGGGCAATTATCCAATTTAGAAATAACTATCATCAGGTTGCAGGTTGTACTGCAATACGCTAGCTACATGTTTGCGAACGAGACAACCCTAACCTAAAAAGCTTGAGTAATCCAACACAAAGTCAGAAAATCTTTTGCTGTACTTGCAAGGGATGATGGTTTCTATGATTTCGGACGATAATAATGTCATGTCATTATGCTTAGTGGCCCAGGATCACTTATTTAATAAAATGGTTTATATTACCTGTCCGTCAGTGATCTTATTGTGGTCTTAGGCGACCGGTTTCGGGATTAAAATCCCATCATCAGGCGGTTAAAAAATGTCATTATCACTCAAATTGAGGTTGTCGGTAATCACAAAAACATACACGTAAAACACGAAACACGGATTGACATTATGTACAAAGATACTGGCCAGTACAGGACACTAAGACGTGGCACGGGTAGATGTGTGGTCATGATAACAACGTCACAAAACCGCAGGTTTTTTTGTATTTTTGGCCGCAACCATGAAAAACAATGATAATATATCCATGACCGCAACATCTGATCACTATTTTTCTCCAATCGGGGGGGATGATAATGATATCTAGAAGACGGCATGAGATATTCAGGCTTTTGCTGTGATCACTGCGTCAATCGTGACGTCTACATGACCGCTAGCTAGACAATTGAGCCTGGATCTTGCTTAGCATTGGTTGTGCTTTACAAGGCTCAACAACAAAGCTAGACCTAGAGAAGTTGAAGGTCCTCTATTTTAAAAATTTTAGCTATATAGACAATGTTTGAGGACCATTCAATTTAAGATGAGCCTAAAAATTCATGCACAAAAACCACACAAACACAAAAACAATTATTTTGAAAATGTTATCTTAACTAGTACTAATTTAGTATTTGAGTACAGTAGAGTCCCGATAGTCCGAAATGGTTGGGACCGGACCCATTTCGGATTACCGAATATTTCGGATTAAGCGAAATTTTTACTAAAATGCACGTAACTATGAAATACAACGTTTAAGATTGCCCACTGGCCTACTAACAACGAGTCTATCCCGCCCAGCTGCTCGGATATTACATAATACTTTGACGAAGTGCAACTAAGTGTCGTAACACAACAGTGCTAGCAGTTTCGGCTTTTTCCGATAGGTGACAGCACGTACTGGGTCACTTTATGTGTCTGCATTAATGGCGTTACACGATGGTGCTAGTAGTTCCAACTTTCCC
Source organism: Macrosteles quadrilineatus (assembly GCF_028750875.1). Taxonomy (NCBI): domain Eukaryota; kingdom Metazoa; phylum Arthropoda; class Insecta; order Hemiptera; family Cicadellidae; genus Macrosteles; species Macrosteles quadrilineatus. The sequence goes on along the minus strand of NW_026542601.1, from coordinate 12,462,534 downwards.
CGATAGGTGGCAGCACGTACTGGGTCACTTTTCGTGTCTGCATTACCGGCGTTACGCGATGGTGCTACTGTAGTACAGTACAGTAGTTTCAGCTTTCCCCGATAGGTGGCAGCGCGTACATTTATGTACACTTTGTAACGTTATCTTTTGAGGTTGTGAGTGTGGTGAAGAAATGGCTTCAAAACGTAAACATACTTCGGTTACATTGCAAGACAAACTTGAAGTGTTAAAACGATTGGACAATGGTGAAAGTGCGTCAAAATTGGCTGTTGAGTTTGGTGTGGGGAATGCTACGATCACCGACTGGAAGAAAAACCGTTTGAAAATAGAACAGTTTTGTATTGCTTCCACAAGTAAGGGTACAAAATCCCGCCATACAGCGAAAACAACACCACTGGAGAACCTCGACAGTGCTTTGTTTGTTTGGTTTTCTCAAGAGAGAGAAAAAGGTACCCCGATTAGTGGACCCTTGATCAAAGAAAAAGCTCTACAGCTAAATGAATTATTGAACGGAGACACATCTTTTTCTGCTAGCACAGGTTGGCTTGATCGTTTTAAGAAGCGTCACGGCATACGACAATTAGCCATTACGGGTGAACGTCTATCGTCAAATGAGGCTGCTGCAACCGAATATGTTTCAGATACATTTGCTGAACTGATTGCTGAAGGAAACTATTCACCGCAGCAAATTTACAATGCTGATGAAACTGGGCTTAATTTTAAGGCATTGCCTAAAAAAAGTCTGGATTCTAAAGAAGAAATAAGTGCACCTGGTTTAAAAATAAGCAAGGAAAGATTGACAGTTTTGGCCTGTAGTAATGCTGCAGGAAATCATAAACTCCCTTTAATGGTTATCGGCAAAGCAGCAAAACCAAGGGCATTTAAAAACCTAAATATAAATGCATTGCCTGTCGTCTACAAAAACTCCAAAAATGCTTGGATGACCTCAGCACTATTTAAGGGATGGTTTAACGACCACTTTGTTCCCGAAGTCACTCGATTTTGTAACGAAAATGGCTTACCGGTTCGAGCATTACTTTTTCTCGACAATGCAACCTCTCACCCGTCAGACGACGAATTAATAAGTGGAGATATAAGGGCCGTGTTTTTACCACCGAATGTGACCCCTTTGATCCAGCCAATGGATCAACATGTACTACAGCATGTGAAGCTCTCATATGGGAAAAAGTTGTTGAGAAGAATACTGGAAGATCAGGACGAAACGCTCTCGTTGCTTCAAAAGCTCAAGATGGTAAACATTAAAGACGTCATTTATTGGGTAGCAGAAGCATGGGAATCTACAAGTGAACAACTGTTGAAAAAATCTTGGAGTAAACTGTGGCCAAGCCTAACTTTTGAGGACAACTTGAATCAACATGAAGAAAGAAACAATGTTGTGCAGGTGCAGGAGCTGTTACAAAACATTCCTGGGTGTGAGGACACTAATGCAAATGACGTGAATGAGTGGTTACAAGCTGACGACAATGATCATGAAGTTTTAAGCGATCAGCAGATCGTTGAAAGGGTTTTGAGGGAACCAGAAAACATCTCAGACGAGAGTGAAGGCGAAGCTGACGACGGCAGCGAGCAGAGAGTATCCCACTCGGACGCGGCGGCTGCCTTTGATCTAGCGCTACGTTACGTTGAACAACAGTCCGTCTCGACCCCAGCCGATACATTGTTTCTAAGGCGTTGGCGTCATTATGCTTCTAAAGAGAGATCCTCTAATCTTCGTCAAAAAATTGTAACAGACTTTTTTAAACCAACTTAAGACATTCAGTTCAACACTATATGTAAGTTTCAAACACTGTCTTTACTGTACTATACATTTGAAAAGTAGGCTACTGTACTTGTGTAATTTGTACTTGCCATTCTATTATTCACTGTTTTTTCTATTAATAAAGCATAACCGTTTTTAACTTTTAACATTTTTTTGAATATCCTTTTTTCCAAAAAAAAAAAAAAAAAAAAAAACACGTTTTCGGATTAAGCGGACTTTCGGATTACCGAAGTTCGGATTATCGGGACTCTACTGTATTTAGTTAAAGAAATATATATTATATGACTTAAACATATGATACATACCTCGTTTGTTTCATCTTTATCACACAATTTCACATTCAGTTTGCCAATAATTTCTACAAGTGATTTAACAAAGCAATCGTACAGGCTGTCCAAAACCATTCTTCGCAATTGAGGAGTCACACCTTTAAAATATAATTAATTAACAATTAATATTATTATCATTTTGGTATAAATGTTTGATACCTATAAGCAATCTGTTGATTTAAAAAAAACACATTATGAAAAACGTTTCGCAAGCTAAAAATCATCATCAGTTAAAACTTCTATGTTTTTGAAAATGTCAAGATCAATGTGAAATTAAATAAAAAAGTGGTTTGATTTACAATCCTAAGTTCATGTGGTTTATGAGGGGGGAAATGTATATGATGGTTTGAATGGATTTTTTATAGAGGTGTGCAAATCTGAGATTTTTTATCCATCTGAGAAAGTCAAGCTTTTGGAAAAAAGCTTGAGAATTTTTTTTGAGCCGAGTTTTTTTTTTTTTTTATACATTAATTTTACTTAGGCTAGAACTAGATAGTAAGATCATTTTTCACAAACCTTTTCAAAATGTTGGTTGATGTTATAATGTTGAGTTAAATATAAGTCCTCTACGGTAGATAAAAGAATGAAATAGAGAAATAAGTTAATAAAAATTAATAAATATTTCAAGTTTCAAGTGTCGTAATTAAAATTATTTGCTGAATTGGTGTTCGATCTCTCATGCTTGTGGACCAAGCCCGGCTCGTCTCAAAAATTGAGCTGCTTGCATACCTCTAGACTTTTATTTTTTTTTGGGGGGTCAGTTGGAAGTGAGTTCTTAAATAAAATATTGCAGACTGAGTGCCTTTATTGAAAAACCGGAATGGGGCTTGAAAAATTTGTCATTATTGATTGGAATCAAAACTAAAACTTATAATTACTGAACAATAAATTATAAATAAAATCACAATCGTACATCTTACCTTGGACTTTTCTCTTGTTTTTAGTCTCATAGCCAACACGGAAGAGTCCCTCCCACAACTTTTTGTAGTTCTTATACGTTATCACTTCTCTTTGAGTCAACTCCTCTTGAAGCTCGGCCTCCTCCACCAAAGTGTGGCAACAGGTAACCAAAATGCTTTGGTAAACTGAAAATCAAGGTAAAGATAAAACTGTACCATAGTTTTCTATAAAAAGAAGTGTTGGGTAAGTATTATAAATTCACAATAATAGTAAACGATTAAATGTCTTGATTATTACAGACTCAGTCACCGCATAACATTTTCACTCAACTTTCCTGGGTACCAATTGAAAACCTTTCGAGCTGACTTATTTTCTTGAAATTTAAATAAATAACTTAATATTACTGTTAACATCTTTCATCACAGATTAATCATACAAGAATCAGTATTCTTTTGACACTGAGATTTCAATAAATAACTCCAACTAAAGAGCTAGAAGGAAGGTTTGACAATGAGGCAACCTAAGCGAAACTATAGCGTAGACAATGATTAAAAAGGTAACAGAGACATAACCTATTTATTTTGTATTTAGGCTCAAAACCGCAAACTCACCGACAGGGTACAAGAACCTGGCAAACACAGACGGGTCGCACATGCCCATCCTCAGCATGGTGACACTGAGAGATTCGACCATAATGATCTGTGTCCGAGCGTAATGGTGGGGGTAGCGCTCCACCAGTAGCCGCCACAGCCGCGTCATCCCAGACAGCTGGTCATTGGTCACAGAGCTCAGCTTAGAGCAGACGTTGGATAGAGACTCTAGATACTTGGCGAGCCGCTCATCACTGTCCGACCGCTCTGCCGTAGTACTATCCTGCCTGTAGAGTGAATGTTCATTGAATTAAACTAAACAGCGTACAACATAGATGTTGGCTTACAGATCTGTAAGGCTGTGTGAACATTCTTGGGCTTGTTAAAAAAACACAATCAGTTGATATTTCTCTATGAATTAAATTTGTCCTCTAGTCAAAGCATCTAACAAATCATGAAATCAATAACTATAAATGAGCTGTACTGAGTTGATTACCTCACTAAGCTTAGCAACATCACATTTTTTTTTTCATTCCAAACCATTGTACGATGTTTTAAAGAGATTCCGTTAATTTGTAGCACCGCTTATTGGATCTGGCGGAATAAAATTAAAAGTAAATTATCAAAGATTTACTGTGATTACGTTGTCAAAATTTTTTATCTTATTCTAATTACAAAAGAAAAGTTACTGTATCTATTTAGGTAAATTATGTTTAAGAAGCATCTGTCACATCTCAAATGCCTCATCATAGAAGTACAGGTTATGGTGGGGGCTAATGTTTTAAACGCCTCCCATTTTATGGACAGTCTCTCCTTCTTTCCATAAATGTTTGATGGATGTTTCCGCTTTGTGGCAGCCCAAAAATTGTACTTGGAGAGTATGACCTTGAAGCGATACCTCCAACAAAGAGACATTTATCAGCTAAGAGACCTATATTTTTATTTGAAAAGTGAGCTTATCTCAAAAAGTGGTATCTCTAAAGCACCGTATCAAAGTTATTAGCTAAGACCCACTGTTATTAGGCTGGATTTGAACCAGATAGGGGTTTTTAAAGAAAAAATAAATCTAAACACTATATTTTGTCCTAAAAATGTAATGGAGGGTTTTCGACACAGTTCCAAATGTTAAAATGGCTTTAGAAAGCCACTGAACGGCTTTAAAAATACCCTGCAGGGAAGGCCTCCGGGACCTCGTTCTTTCTTGGGGGCCCTCAGTAGTCCCCCCTTGACAAGGTCCTAGAACCGCCACTGTATCTTATCTTATATTAATACTTACAGAGGGAAATCAGTCTGAGCCCGTTGTAGGATCAACCTAAATATGTTAGTAACATCTGTTTGGTTTATTTCATTGCTGGAGATGCCAGCCAGAGTGCTGATCCCTTCTATTGCTAGGTCCATGTTGTAGCTAGCGGCTCTATGGCACTCCAACACACGCTTGTAGTAGCTCAGAAAGTCCTGAAAACAATCGATGAATTCTCACAAAAGGTGACAATGTGCATATTGATGTGTTTTAGTTTTTTGGTTGTCATTGTTATCATTCATAATTTCAACGGGATAGTCACACAAAGTTACTAATTTTAAGTCAAATAGTGAAGTATGATTGTAGAATGGAGCAAGAATTCTTGCATAGCTTTGCTGCAAACCAGTGCTCGATTTGTAAAAAACGAGGTGCCGGAACTGTAACCTATTTAATGTGATTAGTACCTATTTATGCAAATATCTTTATCTTTCCAAAACAGAGGTACGGGAACGCTGTTCCACCACATTCCGCCGCAAATCGAGCACTGCTGCGCTGCAAACTACTATTAAGTAGCTGTTCTTTAGCTGGAACCATGTATTAAAAGCAACGATCAAGAATATCTAGGTCGACTAAAAAAAGTTCTACGACTACTGAACTTATAACCTTGTGTAGTCCATTTCCATAATCAGGACAAATTACCACAAGTAATCTAACCTCAAAACCTAACCTTAGCTTACTTACATGTTTCATAGCGTCATCCGGGTGAGAGGTGATATGACTCATAGCTTTTTCATGCAGTGCCCTCACCGCTTTAATACCAATCTGCTTGTCCTCAGCCGAGATTTTACCGGCCCACAAGGACAGGAGTGGCAACCAATAATTGACATCCTTAAACTCGACCACCCAGCCCCACAGAAGTTCGATGTGTGTTGCGAACAAATCCAACGTTGCTGAAAATCACCACAATTTATTGCAACAAGCAGGGACCACTGTCGGACAAATTTTAAAATATCATAGAAATCACACAGTACACTTGGCCAGTGTTCTACTTCAATTCTGAAGGAGAACTTGGAAGTGTGAAATATCAAGTTCGATGTGCTGTGAGCTTGTTTGTACCTATCAACTGCCTGGAACACTTTTCTTAGTCAAGTTAGTTGCTACTCACTCCTCTTTAAATGTAGGAGCTTGTTCATAAAAACAAAAAAAATAAAAACTACGAATGAGAAATTGGTTTGCATGAATGAGATTTAAAAAAAAACTTTGTTCAAATTTATCTTTGTACATTAGTTATTGGTTATATTCACGAATTGTTTTAACTAATTTTGATATTCATACTTAAATTGGATAATCTGTTTTAATGTTTTCTAGGAGAAAATGTATGGTAGTTTATTATAGCCCGTGCCCTTGTGCTCTAGTTTGTTTATTTACCTCTTTGATATGCTTTGCGGGTTGAATCTCCTTGGAAGGCATCTTTGATATATAAGTAGATAGTTTTGGACTGTTCCGCTAACTCCTTATCAGGGTCATCATAGGCACGAGGAAAATTTGAGAACACACCTTTCAGTGCATTCATGCAACCTTCAATTATGCAGGGTTTTACATTGTTGGTCTGCTTGAGCTAAAAGAAATAAAGCGTTTTTAAACACAACGAGAAAAATAATATCCATGATATTTTTTATTATTTTCTATACCAAATTTACACAGAACAAATGAACTAATAATAGTTTCGGTAAGACACAGAAATGCTTAAAGACAATCTTATTAAAAAATACTTCCTTTCCCATAATGATTAGGTCTATTGTACTCATCCAAATAAATGATGAGGGGAGTTTTGGTGAAGGATCTGATCTCAAATAAATAATTAAGGTTTCCTAAAAAACAGGGGAAGGTAAAATATAGAAAAAACTGAGATTTAATTAGTAAAACTTTGATGGTAAAAATATTGTATTCCAACAGAATACTTTAAAAAGAGGGCCTTATCAAATAGCTCATGAATGAATTTGTCAAGACTTGGATTTGAAACCTAGTAGTAGTTTTTAAGACTAAAGTGCGATGCTCTAACATAACCACTAGTCAAGGTTGACTAAGTATGACAATGCTATACACTGGTAACATAGGTAGGTCCATTCCATTCACTATACAAATTGTCTGGAAAATAAATCAGTGGAAAGGAAAGCAAGATGGTAGAAACGCATAAGTATCAATCTCCCTTTAACAGAAATTATATAAAACTTTACACAGGGTGTAAAGTGCTTCATAACAACTTACTGTAATTGATAACCTAAAAAAACTAAGTAATTAAATTTGTAATGTCAGTTTCTACTTGTAGTGTTATATGAGAATTTCTGATCGTCAAAATAGAGTCATACAGTACCTGCAGTTTTAATTCATCGAGGACTTTCCGTACAAAAGATTTAATTTGGCTATCTCCAAAACATTCAGGAAATGTTGAAGCAATTGCTCCGAACAACTCGTAGACCTCTTGCAAAGCTGAAAAAGTCCAATTATTTCCCATTAATCAATGCTTTGAGACAGTGGTGCATATTTTAGCTGAATTATATCAAATTATTCAAATTCTGAATTGAATTGCCTTGGGGTAGCATTGTTATCAAATAGCCAAATCCAGGTGATTGGCTGGATTTGAACCCACGACCTCGGAACCGAAGCCACATCCTCTACCACTGGACCAGATTGCTCCCCTGCACTATAGTAACAAGGCTAAGGTTTCGAGCGTTGTCCCACAGAAAAACATAAAAATACCAATCATGTTTAAAAAACACACTAGGCTTATTAACAAAATAGTTCCAAAATAGGTGAAGTAGGGCCTATGGGTATTACACACCCTTCGCAATAAGGGGTGCCCCTTAACATATGTATTTATTTCACCTGGACTTCAGGAGCACTCCTATATTGCTCAGGGGCTAAGCCTATGCAAAACACAAGTAGAACACTTTCAAACCTAGTCACTATCTTAACTGTAATGTTTAGTGTAAAATAGTAAACATACCTGTTGCTTTTATGCTCTTATCAGTCAAACATCTGCAGTACAAAAATCCAATTAGTTCTGGAATCTTAAGGTCCTCTTTAACTTTTAATGCTTCCTTTGAAGTTATGATTTCCTTGATCACTTCAAAAGCACACTTGAGGACATCTGCTCCACAGATGTTGTAGCGTAAGACAACATAATAGCAAGTGTCCTGAAATTTGATATCCTGTTATAACCTTTAGCCTACATCTTCATTTACAAAAATAACAATTAGGCTAATTCATAAAAGTAATTTCAGTTTAGAGCAATAAATAGCCTACAATAGTGATTAGGAATAAAAACTAACGATCTCTTAAGAAAACAACGGCAAAATGATTTTAAAGAAAATAAGAAGGTAGCCTAGACAATTTGTCTGATGTTATAGAATACCTGTTAAGATATATTCACAGGAGGTAAGGCATTCTCATGATGGAGAGAACTGAGTCAGTAGCATAATGAACATGGTTTACAAGATGTGAATAATGTTCATTTGTTACTTATTGAGTTTGCGATATTTAAGATGCTTACCTTAGTTTGAACAAAATACTTCACTAAGCCAAGATCCTGAGTGTATTTTTTAAATAGATCAATAATTAGTAGCAAAGATTCCTTGATTCCTGGTTTAAGTGTCTTCTCACAACATCCTTCTTTTATAAAATGCAAAAGGCCGTCATCAGGTTTAAATAAAACTGAGAGAACAAAATCTGGAAAACAGAACATGTATTAGTGTCTTCACATAATATGAAGGTTTTCCCAGACACACAGTTTAACTGAAGGTGTTGTGACTTTCATTGCACATCTATTAGCGTCTGGGCTCTAACTTGCTCAGGTAAGCTAGCTAAACTCCGCCCTGTTTAAAATACTATTTAAGAAGATTGGTAAACTGTCACAATAGAAATGGTAATATCTAAGTAAATGATTGGTTATTGCTGGAGTTATCCCTGTCAAACTCTTGGTAGCGAAGAGGAAGGCAATCTACCAGAGACAATGCAACATTGGGAATGACACTGCTGGAACGGAAGAGCGCACCCGCACTTTTCAGAAGTGGCAAGAAAACTGGGATAGGAAGAGTTGAAGACGTTGGGCTGCCAGACTCATCAGATAGGTCCAACCGGGAGTGGAACGGCGGCATGGTGAGGTTGTACTATCTCATGCGGTTCTTGTCAGGTCACGGCTATTTTCAGTCATACCTGCAGTTGATGGCCAAAACGAATTCACCTTTCTGTAGGCTATTTACTGCCTATGTGTACGGAACACACTTTCTTCCGCTGTCCACGATGATGGGCTTGACCCCAGGTTAAATTGGAAGCATCACATAGACAAGGTATGTGTTAGGCTATCTAGAGTTACTTACCTACTAAGAAGACTTCGTCCTACTTTAAGTCAACCCTCTCTGCTGATGGTCTATCACGCCCTCTTCCACAGCCATGTGTCGTACGGCCTTGTCCTATGGGGCCATTCTACAGCAGCCCATGACATCCTACTGCTCCAGAAGAAAGCCATGAGGATAGTGTCATCTGCTGGCTACAAGCAGCACTGCCGCCCTATATTCATCCGGCATAGGGTGCTCACTGTATTCAGCCAGTATATCCTCGACATCCTTGTACTACTCAAAGACAAGGTGGGACTCTTTGGCAGGAGGGAGGAGGTCCACACCCACAATACCCGCAGAGCCCCAGACCTTGACATGCCTCGGTGCCGACTTGCACAGACAATGAGGAGTTACCCGCGTTCGGCAATTAGGGTATTCAACACCTTGCCTAAACGAGTGCGTGACATGGACCTGCCAGACTTTAAGAGGGAGATACGTGAGGGACTGCTGAATAGGCCATTGTACGCTTTGCATGAGTTGGAGAGTGAACCACTTTTTTTAACGTGACACGTCCGCCACAAAAGTAGAAGTAAAAGTATATTTAGATATTTTTTAATGGTTTTATAGTGTTTATATGTAAATAGTAACATGACGCAATCTATCCGACATGTCGGTCAACGATGTAGAAGACAAGTATTCAAGTATTCAAGATATATGCTCAGCCAGGAGGTCGTCTTGGGGTGCTGTAGGTTGAATCGATTTGTGAGACCTTGCTGGAGGGTGAGGACAACAAGGACAGCTGGTCGCACTTTGTCCTTCAAGTGAAAAAGAATTATCTAGATCAGAACAGCTAGACACGGAGTATGCCCTTCGTTCGTAGGCAAACTCGGCCTAGTTCTGATGATGTGCGACGAATGTTCCCAGCCTAGTGTCCGAAGAGCATAGAGGAGGTTTTTAGTGGGTAGTCTCTGGGCCTTAAACCCGTTGGAGTCCCACACTACAGGCCTTCTGTTTAAAATTATATATAAACGTATCAAACTGAATCAAAATCTATATTGTCTATATTGATATTTAACACGTTCGCTACTGAGCGTCGCATATATGCGACGCCGCGGTCATTGCCCAAGACCGAGGTATACATTTGAATCTTACACATAGACCGGCTGTCACTTGGATAACAGTACACACAGACCACAAGCGAAAACCTGTTAAACAGTGATTTATTTACCTTGTAATACGCTGCAATCGTGTTTGTAATTAATTTATTATCTTGTTTTTGTATTTTTTACAACCTTTTGTAATGTTGCATATTTGCGACGCCCGGTCTACAGAGAAGACAATAGTGAAAATTATCATAGTTTTCTTGAAATAGCCCAAACGCCGCATATGCAACAGTTCATTTTTGTTTGTGTTTTGAGGTTAAAGTAAGTAAAAAAACAGATTATTCAAGAACAGTTTATAACTGAACAAATATAAAAGCTAGGATAATGCAGTATACATACTGCATACATACATACAGTGATGCAAAAAAGTAAAGACCAGTTTTTCCAACTATCATATGACGTCACCAATCATCATATCCATAGACCAAGCGACGCAGTTGTGCGTCAGACATCTCTGTAGACCACTGTAAATTCTATAGACTACAAATAGAGCATTAACATAGGCCTAAGTTACGGTTTAGTCAGTTCCATTTAAGTAAAAAAATGTTTATTATCGGGCTAGTGACGTAATTTGTTGAGTCGTGGTTAGGCGTTCAGCTCGTGTACGCGAGAAAAATAAAGTTTTAATTCCCTGAGGAAGCAGGACGTTATTTTAGGTCCCACGAAACATCGGAGTAAATTCAAGGACGATTTTTCATGTGCATGTGTGTGTTGTGTGTATTCGTTGTGTTAAATTCTGACGAGTCCTGGATTAACAAATTAAGTTAAGGTGAGTGAAGCCCACAAGCTGATCAATACAGTGTAATAAACCTTGCCTTAAAACATGTCTTTCAAAATTAGGATAATTTGTTTATGTTTATGATCCATACTGGGGCTATTCAAGTATTTGTGAGAAAAACTAACTTCTTCTCTTAAAAAACTGTTCCCGAGGTCCGATCAGTCGCAACTCGTTTCAAAAAACCTTTATTTTAGGTTTAAGTAACTTAAGTAACACATTTATACAGGGCATTGGATCAAAATTGGATGACATTTGCTCTAGTGTCGAGGTAATGGACACATTACTTATTTGGCCTAGGCTATGAATTTGTAATTTGATCAGATACCGTAATTATAATTTTAAAAGACCCTCTAGAGACATCAAAAGGAAAACGTAAATGGCCAGGTCAGGTCATACCCATGAGACCTGGTAGCCTAGTAGCTTATCCCCTTCAAGAGAAAATCTCTAAAAATCTAAGGCTACAAATAACTTAAGCATAGGCCTAACTTTAAACCTACATACTATGAAAAGTACAACGTATATTTTGCATTTTGCTAGACATGTAATGTAATAAAAGGACTTCTGTGTTAGTAAAAAAGTTGAGATTGTGTGTTACCTTGGGGAAATCAGGGAAAAGGAGTTAAAACTTAAACTGAGGCCGGATCCAACAATACTACTGTACACAACAAAAACAAAAAGACCAAGTTAGCCTATCTTACCCAATTCTGGTTTGGTGTGTTCTGATGAAAAGAATGACTTTATCTGATCTAAAATGTTTTGACTTCTTTTATCTCGAAATAACGAATTATCATTCAACAACGATATTAGTTGAGCAACCAAATTCTCCACTATCAAATTGCGCGCCATAGTTGACAAATGAAGCAAATGACAACATGAACATAACCAAAGAATCAGAATCGTTCTTTTGAAGAGTGTTGTGCAACAGTTAACAGTAAACAGGAGACCTTGCCGTCAGACCGTCACCGCCCTTTTTTTCGTCTGTCTAGAAACGGGACAGCAGAATTTGAAATCGGAACAACGCTTCCCCCACTACTGCGCTTTGCCAAACGCTTCCGAATCTTACCGAGCAGTGCCGAACTTAAACGTCAAATTCAATGCTGTCTGTCGCGTGGTCGCGTGGTGTACTTAATCGTTTTGGCTTGTCTTGTCAACAATGAATGTATGCCAGTGCCCAGTTTTGTGATAAGAGTTTTGTTAATCGGTGGGTTTTGTCTCGACACCTTCGTGAAATACACGAATTCATTGAGGGGGACAAGTATATGTAAAAAATAAGTACTCATACTGTGAGTACTTATTTTGGCTACCTACGATACAAAACCAATGTTAGATTTTAAGGTAGAATAAAAGAACGTGTTAAATGGTTTGCACTGTAAACAAAAAAACTATCACAACAGTTACAAACCGAAAAATAGAAACAAATAGGAAAATTGAAATAAATATGAAGAATAGGGTAATTTTTTAACATATTTTATCGAAATTATAATCAGGTAAATGGAAATTCACTAAGTCTATAAATCTGCTGCGGCAGGGGGATTATATTGCTGTTTACACAAAAATAAAAATAAACCTCATAAAACTCAGGATAATGGCTTGGCAATGATTATAGAATCTTAATTATTTCCTATATCCATGAATGATTTCTTTTACAACGAATTATTGCCTGTAAAATATTATTACAGCATTTCACAAATATTAGAACAGACTCAGTATAATAGATCATAAACATAAACAAATGGTGTAACTGATGAAATTATATTAACATATGGTTTGACAGCTCCATTTAAGTAATGTTAAATAATGTTTACATTCGGGCTAGTGACATCATTATTTCAAATTTGTAATCCTTACCCTCTCTGTTTTAATATTCGTGCAGTATTTAATATGTTTGAACCAGCTGTGTGGAGTGGAATTGTGAAATCAAAACTCATTTGACAGTTAATTAGTTCTGCTTGTTTGTATTTTTAAACTTTGTAGGTTTGTTCTTTGTTACCATGGATACCATCAATCAATATTTACTTTTAAATCACCTCAAATTTTTGAAAGCCCACTGGGCAGAGCCCACTGAGCTATAATTCTAACTGGAGGTAGCACTGAATGTCAAAGATGCGTGTCGCCAGCCGCCATGTTTGCGTGAGGTGTGAGTTATAAGAAGCCATATTATTGCTATGGCTATTATTATACTTGGCTTAAAATACCTACATTGTATGGTCGCCATTTCAAAGAAAATTATTAAAGTATTAAAAGTATTCAAGTATGACAAAAATACTCACTGCTATACCAACCTAGTTATAAGAAGCCATGTTATTGCTATGGTAAGAAAACTTACTGCTATACCAACCTAACAAAATCAGCGACTCGCTTTTGACAGACTTCTGCCATGGCAGTGCTACCTCCAGTTATAATTTTAGCTCAGTGGCAGAGCCCTAGGACAATATCGAAGCGGGAATAGTTCTATATGTATCCTCGGAACTGTAGCTTCATGTGTGTGCAATTTGAGCCCAGTCGGTTCAGTAGTTTTTGCGTTATTGAGTAGCAGACAGACACACAAACACACACCATCTCATTTTTATATATTAGTATAGATAATACATTTTAATAATTTTTCCCCCAATTTTAATTTAATTTATATAAATGTCATCATATTTACTTATCGTTTAATTTAAAACAGATTGTAAGCAAAACTTTGCAAAAAAATATATTTAATAATTTGTAATCATTAGGTAATTAGTTGCTGAGATGCCCACATGAGTTCTCTGTACTTCAGTGTGTGTTTGGTTATTTCAGAGGCCATGCTAACATGCACAGAAATTTTTTTTCAAATGCTTAGCCGATTTGTATTGATTCTTCACATTTCCTTAAGAATCTGACAAGGACTTAAATACCTGTTTATTGTTTCCTATTAAAACTGAACGTTAAAAATTACGTTTTCAATATTTCATTAGTATTAGGAAGGACTGATTTGTCTATTCCCGCCACCCATTTACCCATATACTTAAAATTACCTAATATATGAGGGTGCCAACAACTGTGTCTAAAATATGTAGTGATTTAGTTATTGGCACTACCTTGGCACTGCCAATAACTGTGGTAACTGGCGTGCCAATTACTGTGGTAAGTACACTAATGCCGATTGGCACTGGTAATTATTGTGGTTATTGGCATGCCAATGACTGTAGTCACTGGTAACAGGTGACACTGTCAGTAACAGCATTTACTGTCATGGAAGTCTCTAAGTTATCGTAACATGGTTACACGAGTATATGCTATTAAAAAAATTTATTTAGGCCAATATACTTAATTTATATATATAAAGATACAAAGCTTCACATAACTAATTTTTACCATATTAAAAAAAGGGTCAACCAAAAACCGATCCATCATATTATGTTTACAACCATTAAAATTCCGTCAAAAAGCCCCAATCAGGATCAAATACGTAACAAAGAGAATAAAAAAATATGCCTACAAAAGGTAAAATGTGAACGTTGTAATGAAATATTTCACAGGAAATATTTTGATGGCATTGATTACGACGAACCAATACCAATTAATATGTATAAAGACAGTATTAAATTCGGTAAAGGTGTTGCCAAAGAACTAAAACTAGGCCTACCATGAACAATTTTAAGGATTTTAATTTTACTTACTGTATAATTTTAATTTTTACTTCTATATACTATAATATGATTAGACATACATCACGTAAGACAACAAAGACCACCTTAGGACGCTTAAAATGTAATATTTGTAGACTTTTTTATGGGTGCCAATAACTGTGCCAAGATTTGACAATAGCTATGGCTGATGGTGCCAATAACTATGGTTTTTGTATTTTTTTACATTTTCATTTTTTAATAAACTTAAGTAATGATATATATATTTTCTTTATAGATCCCAGTATTCTCAGTACATTCTGCTACATGATTAAAAAACGTAGATATTAAAAACGGTATTGCAAAGGAGCTGTGGTAGATTTCTCCGAAGCTTACCGTTAAGGTGCCAATAACTGTAGCATTTACCCTATCAACCATCAATTATAAATTAAATGAAATTGTAACAGCTGACACATTCTTATTTTCTAAGTTAAAGTTCTTGTTCTTCACATTTTTTTACTTGCCTTGAATTTTCATAATTTGAGTATTTACTTGAACAGAAGTGAATAAGCATGAGTATTTACTTGTACTTCTAAAAAGCCTTTCCAAGGAAGTATATACCCTCATAAACCTATAAATTTGGTGTGAATAACCACCAGCAAATACTTGCCTAAAGAGTAAATACTTGTTTTTCAACTAGTTATCAATAACCCATGCTTGTTTAAATTTACTTGTTGATAAATGCATGTAACACATTCAGTATAGTGTAATACACTTATTTAAATTATGTGTGACTCTAGTAATTTCCGCAAAATAATGCTTGGGTAATTGAAGATGGAATCTTTGTGGTATTCCTTCGTTATGTTCAAGCTATTTGTTAATGAAAATCCATCCGCAAGTCTCAATAATGCAAAACCTTCACATTTTACATGTTTAAATGAAGGCCTTAGACCTTCAACAATATATATATTTATCTATATTTATTTATTTAATATATATATATATATATATATACTTGTACTGTATAATGTTTACTTTAAAATGGAGTACATACTTGCAAGTATACCCTCATCTTCGATAGATCAGTGAGTATACCATCTCATTTAGGAAGTATTTACTTGCAAGTAAAGAGTCGCTTTTATTCACAAGAGATTACTTGAACGACGAATACTCGCAAGTATTTACTCACAAGTGCTGTACTTGTATTCACTCGGCCCAGTGGTATGCTAGTGAAATCTTTTACTGAAATAAAAGTTTTTGAACTTGAACACACACACTGACATCCCAGATATTTTCACAGAGTTACTGGTACCTACAAACATAAACGTAGACCCATGCTGAGTAACTTGTGACACTGACAAACAAACAAAATAAACAAGTAGGCCTATAGAAAATTCACAATAAGATATTTCTCATTTAAAATAGCCAATTTTTTGTGTTCATTTTGTTGTTACAGTTTCCAAGATGAAGAAAATATGTTGTAAATAAATGTAAATATTATTTGTGTGTGTGAGTGTGTATCAATATATGTGTTAAATTGTTACATTTTAAGAAAAATTTATTTTGAAGACCAGAGGCCCATTTCATAATAAATTACAAACTAATATTATTAGTAAATCAGCTGATCGCTCAATGCAAATCTTATGGAAATTACAAGTTACAAGTTGTAACTTGTAACTTGTAGTTTATTATGAAATGGGCCCCAGGAATTTTAACACGAGGTATGTTACTAGTTTTAAAATGTTCACAGCTGAAAATAGGCCTACCTGTAAGCTATAATTTAGAACGACATGGAATTAAATTTTTTCTTTCTATACTTTTGTTATTTAAACAGTGTAAACAACAATTAATAAGAGTCAGGATTTTTATGTAATTCATCTTTATTTGGACTTATATAGTTTTTTGTAATTTTTTATAATTATTCTAGAAATAATTTTCAATTAACATATTTTGACTTATATTTAACATTAAACGGCTACTGTACTTTGTTCCCGCGTAATTTAAAACAGGCTCGGTGATGACAGAAACCCGCGATCAGATGTTCAGTTCGGATTTCAATTCCGCTGTCCCGTTTCTAGACAGACGAAGGTGGGCGGTGACGGTCTGACGGCAAGGTCTCGTACAGTAAACTACAAACTTTATTTTTTTCTTTTGATAAGATTGATAAGAAGGACAAGAAGGACCAGCTGGTATTATTCTCTCGAGTTTTGTTTCCAAAAGCTGCACAAGTAGGCTAGTAGTGTCTGTTATGGTTTGATAACCATCGATGAATGGATGAATGAATCACACTCACCAGTCACCACGGCCACCTTCAGTCATTCCATTGGGATTGAGATATCGCTTCTCTCTCGCTTCAGCCAAGGCCCCACTAGAAAAACATTAGTCTATGATATTACCATTGATTATAAATCTCCCAAAATAAAGTTAACTTACGGGACACCCTATACATCTGGGGCCCTATTTTTGAAATGGTTGACTGTTGAGTTGAGTGTCGAGTCATTCTATTTCCAATCGTTTCGTATTTTTGAAACGATTGACGGTGGACTTATACAACCAAAACTACTCAACACCTATCGAGCTGTTGAGTGGAGGTTGACTGCACTTTCTTCTTCCTCTCTTTCGGCAAAAATTACTCTTTTTGAGTCGACACCATATTGTTTTGTTATTGCTTTAATTTACTAATTGCGATTTAGAGGTTATGTATTTGTTGTCAATGTATTAGCACCCAATACTTTATGCGATTGTTTTTTGTAGAATGATTGCATCTTAATTTTATTATTACTGTGTCAATACTAGACTATTTAATCAAGGATTTTATCCTTGTTGGTATGTTTGAAATAGGCTAGGCATACTAATTAAACTTATTATAAGATAATTATTGTTATTAGACCTTTAAGGTATTAAAGATTGTGGTAGAGAGAAACAATATCATAGTTTGTTTCAATACCATTCACCTAATAAAGGGATCAAATTAATTTAAGTTAGATATGCTTTCAGTGCCTTATAATTAGCTACACCCTAAAACAAACATCCATAGTAAATTTTATTTTTAATACTTAAGTTTATTTTATAAGTTAAGGTACTTTTGCAATCACTAAGATTGAAGGTTAAGCAAGACATAACCTCAATCTCTCAAGAACGGAGTTGACAGTTTACCTCAGTCTCTCGAAATATGGTAGAGGTAGATTGAGATTAGCTGCCAAATTTTAGAGTAAGAAGAGGTTAAATGGAAGATCGCAAGAACTCTGCATTGTGATTGGTTCAAAATGACGTCATCTGAATTTCGGGCGGTCGTATGCTCTACATTTCCACCTCGAATCACTCAACTAGTGATTCCCAACTCGCTTCCCAACTGTTGGGTTTCAAAAATACCAAATCCTGTTGTTGGTTGAGTTGAGTGCTGACGATTGACTCAACTGTCAACCATTTCAAAAATAGGGCCCCTTAAGTGAGTCAGTTTTCCTACAGTTACCTGACAAGGATGGCTTCGTTACACTGATTATAGCACGCAAAGTAGCTAATTGCTGCATTTACTTACTTTTACTGCACTCATCTTTTTACCGCACTCCAGAACTCCAACCAAACAACACAAAACAGTGTGATTTTAATAGGCACGTAATACGTGCAAGCTTAAAAATAAGTTGGCAACACTTAAAGATTCTACCCCACAAAGCATACGAATGTCGACTATTCTTCAACTATTCTAGGTTCCCTAAATATCCACTACGGATATTGAGAATATTATACCACGAAAATAATTCAAAATATTCTATGTGCCTCCTTGCCAACATTCTGAGAAAAGTTCGTAGCTTGTTCTCAGATTGTTCCCGGAACATTGTAATCCATCAAGAATATTCCTTTCGTGTAGTTTGTGAATATTCAAAGAAAATTCCATCTAATGTTTTCAGAATATTCCCAGGCCATTTCAAAATAATCCAAGGATATTCCTTTCGTGATGCTTGTGAATATTCTTAGAACATTTTTGGCCAACGTTCTATTCGTTCCTAGAGTAGATGTTCATAATAGTCTGAATGAATGAACGAATGAATGAATTATTTCCTTATTCCAACAAATTATTTACAGAATATGTACACAAATATTTAACTTTATACTTATCAGCTTATCAGCCAGGCGGTGGCACGCTATCCATTGGACCACCGACCGAGACCGATGGCTCCACACCGTATCGTTGCGGTAATGGTGTTCCCTCAGCTAATCAGAAGGTGGTGTTCCACAGCTGCAGTCATCGTAGGCTCATCTATACCATAGAAAAAACATACTCCTCAAGGAGTATGTTTTATCTATGTCTATACCTCCCTTGAGTAAACTCCGCCCAAACGACTATATCCACTCAAAACTGAAACTCAAAAATGTTGATGAAAACCCGTGAAAACCATACTTTCTCCATAATACTATGTGTATAGGGGGAGAAAGTAACAACAAATGAAAACAGACTATAGAAAAACATATATTTTTATGAAACAGGGCCCAGGCCGCGGCCTAAAGGTCTAGGCTTATATCATAGATAAAACATACTCCTCAAGGAGTATATTTTATCTATGCTTATATCATTATCACTATCACCATTGAATATAAAACCATACTAGTGTTATATATTCAATGCTATCACCCTATCAATACTGACTACACTACGTTGTTTGTTGTTGTTGATTGAAGTGAAGTGAAGTGTGAGCCAGAGCAAAAGCCAAGTGGAGTGCGCCAACCAACCAGCTCGTTCGTAAATCGCTTTTCGCTTTTATTCTCAATTCTGTAAGAATTTCCACCATCTTGGATTTTTATTGTGCGTGCATTGTGCAACTAAAACTAATTAATTACTACAAAACTAAGTTTCATACCGGTCGTGTATCGTACGTATTACTCTTTCAGAATTTTAGCATCGACGTGGTTATAATGTGAGTAATCTCTTACTAATGTATTAGCACTAATCATACATGTTGTTTAACTGATGAAAATGTTGATAGTCTATCTGTAGTGGACGACGTTGATGCTAAGCTTTTGTCTAGGTAGTTCTACTATGTTACAATTCGGGATTTTTTTAGGAGCCAGTCCAAGTAAATTTTTTAGCACAAGATCAGTTTATCCATCCATGTAAATAATAATAGTTTAACTCAATTACATCCTTGCGCACACTCCACTAGGCCTATAGGAAATATTCCTATTTAGGCCCTAGGCCTAGTTTGTAGGCTATAGGCCTAGGTTAACTTATCTTTTAGCCTTAAGACCTATCTTATTAATGTTTTTGATAGGCCTAGGCCTAAGTTATTTACATATTTACAGCTTAGTTTTTGTTTCTTATGGACACGTAGGCCTACATGATTTAGATAACATAGCATTCAGGGTGCATGCCCGCATTACATTACAATGGAACCACTCATCAGGGTTGCCACCTTATGTTAAAGAAAAATCGGGACATGGCCCCCATCCCCCTTGGATTAACCCTCCGAGTGTCCATAGTTTAGGCCTTAATGTCCACCTATTTTTGGCCCCTTTGCAAGGTTTTATTAAAACGGATCTGAGAAGCTTAAAACAATGTCAATTCTAATGTTCTATATACCATTTTGTTTGGAAAATCATGGGCTTCAATATTATATATAAAACATAAGGAACATTTTTTCAAAAAAAAATTTTTAGGTAAAAAGAAAATATAATTTCGAAAATTTTCAAAAAAAAAATAAGTTCGCGCTCAATGAAATTGTATAAATTATAGGCCTATAAATATTTGAAAATAGCCACTTTGTTCTAAATTTAATGAGGATTACAAATATATAATCATATAGCGAGGTAAGTTATCAAATAAATAAGTTATGAGCGAAAAACGGATTTCAGTACATAGCGTTTAGCTAAGAATGCATAGCCTAACCATAGCTAGGAATCTGGCTGATAATTTACATCAATATCACTACCTACTTCTTCAGGATCATCAACCAGCACTTCAAAACCACTTAAATCTTCTTATAATGCACCACGTATATCACTACTTTTGATTTTTAACACTAAAACAATGATAAACGTAATAAAACACATCAGTCATCGGTAGGGGGGAACCTAGCTGTTTACAAATACACGCACGTCAGCTGTCTGCTACAATATTTTCGGAACTAAAATGAATAGCGCTTAGAGACAGACCTCTGGAGAAAGCTTAGAATATTACGGAAAGAACGATACCTAACTCGATCCAGTTCAATCCGATTCAGTCAGTCATAGAGCCTTCGCCGTAAACGATGTTTGTGCGTCATAAAAGTGACGCGTGACCCTACACAAAGTGTGTTGTGCGTCATTTTTATGACGCGTGACACTCGGAGGGTTAACATATGGTAGGCTTTAACCCTTAGAGTGCCAGGCGAGAAATAAAAGTAACGCTCAAAAAATGCCGATGATTTTCCCCAAAGGTCACGCTAAAAATGCCGAGCGCGATCTGGCGATTTTTAGGTTAAAATTTCGTAAAAATTGAATTTTCGATATTTCGACCAACGAAAATCGATGTATCGCATCTAGTAACTTTCGACTCAATGTTAATATATGGGTTAAAAGAATCCGAGTATCCATTCGGTTGTTATGACAACTGTTCGATCATTACGAAACGTTGGCACTTTTGGTTCGTTCTAAAAACGGCCGGACGTCGGCACTTTTGGCTTGTTTTAAAAACGTCCGGAGAAATTTGTCGATGCTTCGACACATAACCCACTTTGTGTAGTGTTTTGTGTCGATGCATCGACTCACAAACACTGTTTACGGCGAAGGCTCTATGATTGACAAAATCGGATTGAACTGGATCGAGTTAGGTAGCCTAAGTTTATCGTTTTATTTGTTAGATTCAGAGCTTTCTCCGGAGGTCTGTCTCTAAGCGCTTTTCATTTTAGTTCCGAAAATATTGTAGCAGACAGCTGATGTGTGTATTTGTAAACATCTTGGTTAACCTCGCACCGATGACTGATGTGTTTTACTAAGTTACGTTTATCATTGTTTTAGTGTTAAAAATCAAAAGTAGTGATATACGTGGTGCATTATAAGAAGATTTAAGTGATTTTGAAGGGCTGGTTGATGATCCTGAAGAAGTAGGTAGGCCTAGTGATATTGATGTAAATTATCAGCCAGATTCCTAGCTATGGTTAGGCTATGCATTCTTAGCTAAACGCTATGTAGGCCTACTGAAATCTGTTTTTTGCCCACAACTTATTTATTTGCAAATCTACTTCCTTATATTATTATATATTTGTAATCTTCATAAAATTTAGAACAAAGTGGCTATTTTCAAATATTTATAGCCCTATAATTTATTACAATTTCATTGAGCGCGAACTTATTTTTTTTTTTTGAAATTTTTCCAAAATATTTTTCTTTTTACTTAAAAAATTTTTTTGAAACTAATGTTCCTTATGTTTTATGTATAATATTGAAGCCCATGATTTTCCAAACAAAATGGTATAGGTATAGAACAGTACAATTAACATTGTTTTCAAGCTTCTCAGATCCGTTTTAATAAAACCTTGCAAATGAGCAAAAAATTGGCAGACATTGGGGCAAACAAGGGACACTCGGAGGGTTAATACGGGCATTAGCAACCAAAATCGGACCCTGCCACTCTTTATTAACTTACTCACTTCAACAACAAAACACAACTGGTTTCACGTTTAAAGTTTACTACCACTGGTAAGTAACTTACGGAACAGACGTTCAAACCCTTCACTGTGTACGAGTTGATGAGTGAAAATCTGTTTAGATTATGACCCTGATTTATGCAATATCAACTTGTGTCTAAGTCCAAAAGAGGCTCGTCAGAGTATTTTTTCAGAGCTTAGGCTTGTTCTTATGGTTTGGCACACATCTCCTAGTTCCAGTCTTCCTTCTCTCTAGGCTTGTGGTGGAGTTTTTTAAGCAATTTTTTTTTAAGTTAGAAGTTGATGGCCACAGATTAAAAACATTCCCGTGTTCTGGTCAGCATGCAACTCAAGGTATGTCCTGATTGACTCGCCGGCTTGTGCCGTGATTAGGCTGGTATTAGAGACACAATACTAATGCGTATTATTTGTCCTTGGCAAGAGCCTAAACCACACTGACTGGGCAAATAATGTATTGCGCGCTGTGTCCTCGGTAACACCACGGCATTCCATGCGTCACCGGGGACCCAGCCGCAGCGACTGTGCTAATCAGGTTAAGTTATCATTTAGTCCTACTAACTATATACTGTATTGTTGAAATATATTTTTTTTAATTCTTAATATTAATTACTTTGGAACTTGAATGTTTAAAAAGTTTACCCTCGTTTACAAAGCTAAATGTCTGTTAAGAGTAGCAGGTAAGCTGTATATTCAAGTCAAAGAAGTGTTTTTAAGCTTTCGTTTTACTCAAGGCTGTAGGGGAGAGTGGTACATACTGGGACGAAAATATTAAAACATTTTTTTCTTCAATGACAAACTTCATTTTTCATTTCATTTTTTTTTCAATGATTGTTGACTTAGAAGAACAATATTTACACAAAAATAAAGCACTTTTAAAACACTTTTAATGCTATTTTTTTTCAAAATTATTAACATATATTTAAAAGGCCAAAAACCGTTTGTCCCGCTTTATACCAGTTGTCCCAACATGTACCGACCCTGGTACAAGGTGGGACAGCAATATGGTACAAAGTGGGACAATAAATGGTACAATGTGGGACATCCTGTTATGCATATGAGGTATACATAAATAAGATAGTTTCAGACAAATTAAAAAATTATTGATATATGTGACTTGTAAAAACTTAGAGTACATAGTTAGTAATTTAACTAGGCTATAAGGCTCGAAATTGCTCCATCTTCTGCATGCTCCAAAAACTTCTTCTTCATGCAGCAAATCTTTGGCATTATGGACCTGAAAAAATATTTTTTTTTGTAAAATTCCACTATAATGTTCTTTATTGAATAACTATGATGTGAATGAATATGTCTATATTTTAAGAGTTAAATGTAGGTCTACTTTGGCATAAAACCGACCCCGCTAAAACTGTATTTTTATAAGTAGGTAAAAAAGTAGAAAGAAATTGTTTAATTGAAAATATAAGTATTAAACAGTTTAAAAATACCTAGTCCTAACACAAAATTGACAATGGTTGTGTTTCTGGGTAAACCGCGTTAGGGTTTACCGTGAAAAGTAAGTTAAGGGGTTTTTTTTAAACCTCGGTCCTATTCTAGGTAACCTACCAAGCAGATGAGGCATGTCATATATTTATATGGGTATGCTTGTATTTATAGCCTATTATGAATTGCTATAATAGTATAATAAATCAATTATAATTGCTTGTCCCACTATGTGTACCAATTTCCCACTTTGTACCACCTTATTTAACATTGTCCCACTATATACCACAAATATAAGTTTTACTCCAAACAGTGCAGCTCAGACATCCCTGACCTCCTTCTATTGAACAAAGAAGGTTTTTTAATGTTAGGCATATCATATTTAACCTGTTTATCAAACTAATTTCATAAGAAAATGATGATTGCTTACCTCAAAAATGTAACTTTTGAGACTATAGTTGTAGCAGACTGTCATTCAATACTTTCCAACATGACTGAAACTTCAGAACAAACTTAAAACACACTGTTGGCCATGACTTAACACTTTTGGAGGGTAACTGGCCACATGGCTTTGATGAAAAAAAAGTTATATGGAATGTCCCACTATATACCGTGTCCCACCTTGTACCACTCTCCCCTATTATATTTGGTTGTCTTTTTGATTTACCTACTGTGTTACAGCTGTCATTATGGACGCCACCAATGGCAATGACGACAATGTTACACTTACAATCCGACTCATCATGCAGGGAAAGGTCAGTTCAGAGTCAATTCTGTTTTATATAGTGTAAAAACTTCAGTTAAATTTAAGTACTTGCAGCTTTGGTTGGAAGATAAATTTGTTGTTCTTTAACACAAATTTATATAGGGCAATTCCATAAAATGGTCAACCTCTATACTTTTTTGTCAACTTTATCAAACCCATTACTGTTATACATTTTTGGAAAGCTCGTTAGTGTAGCTTTCCACTCATAACATTGGTTACAAAAAAAAAAAAAAAATAAAAAATATATACATGTTTTTTTATAGACTACCGTTTTTTGTTTTTTTCACTCCGATTTACAACCATGTTGGTTATTTTCATAACCAACAAACAAAATTTACTCAAATAAGCCTTATGAATTATTTTTTTGATAGTTTAAGAGTAAAGCTAAATATTAATGCAATTTAGAATTAAGAAAAAGGTTTTCTGTCCACCCTACAGATGTTTAACATTAAGAAAGATTAAATTCTACGTCCGACACCAAAAATGTACGTTTAGTTTTACTGTGGCTAGATGGATTTTTTTTAAAGCTTGAAAACTAGTATGCAAAGCAAGTTTACATAGGTCTAAATGATCCATGTTTGGAAAAAAATCTATCATGTATGGTTTTTTTTTAATCATGGTGTCGGACGTAGAAAATATTTCCTACGTCCGACTCTACGTCCGACACCAAAGTACTAAAATTGGGTAGTGTATGTTAAATACCGTAACATGCTGCATATACTATAAAACCCTAAGTTGAGTTTTTATCATAGTACTCAATTAACCTGCACTAAAGAACCTTTAAGTTTAGTTAGATGTAAAATTTATCCCACACAATGTTTGTGTGTGCTCTTATCATGAGAATATTCGCTTATTATTAGTGTCTCTAGAACCACACACAGGACTTTCAACCACTTTTAAATCATTTATTGACAAAGTTGTTTGTGACTCGCAATCAAAACTATGCATGACTAGAGGATGCCATCTATGCGTCAATCTGATTGATTTGTACAAACCAAAAGGGGAAAATGTACCCCTAAAGTACTTACAGTGGCAGAAGGTTGATGGGCACGTGCAGAAAATCGAAATATTGAGTTCGGTTGAGGAAGCATTTTGTGAGTTGACAACTCAGTTGAAACCTTTCTTGATCCATACTTACGTCAAGAGGAGACAAGCTAATGAGTTCTAGAAGATCAAAACACGCGTAAATGGAAATGAAATTTTACTTCAAATGGATTTTTCAGAAAATGCGACCATTCTACACCAAAATGAAATACAGTCAGCACATTGGACCCATAGCCAGGCTACTGTCTTTACATCGTATGCTTGGATTGCGGAAAATGTCAGTCAAAGCTGTGTTATTGTATCTGATGATCTGGAGCACACAAAAAATCAAATTTACTGTTATTTGAACTTCTTGCTACAACAACTAAAATCAATCCAACCAGATATTACTAAGGTCAATGTATTTTCTGATGGAACATCAGCTCAATTCAAGAATCGCTTTATGTTTTCAGTTCTCCCTTTTCTACAGAGTAAGTTTGAGGTTGAGATCCACTGGCATTTCTTTGCAACTTCCCACGGCAAAGGTGTGGTTGACGCCATAGGAGGAACCGTTAAGAGAAGTGTTTGGAACTATTGCAAAGCCAATGCAGGTCATGTTCTGAGCACAGCAGAAGATTTTGCCGAGATTGCTGCTTTAAGGAACCCCAATGTTTTAGTTAAGTTCATTTCAAGTAAGGATATTCAAGAAGCAGTGATTGAGGGTCTGCAAATATGGGAGTGTTCCGTACCAGTACCTAACACTCACAAAGTCCATTATGTGACGGCAGCTGGATCAAAAGATTTCTTAATTGTAGGCGACACAAGCGACGATTTAGTAAAAAGAAAAGTAAAAATTGTTCAAAATCCGGAGTCTTCGGACAGTGATGACTCAGAACAGGAGTATGGCGAGCGTTTCGAAATAGAGAGAAATGACCTAAACCTTCAGGATTTAGTGCCTCAAAAAGACTGGGTTGTGGTTAAATACGATAATGATTACTATCCAGGTGAAGTACAGTGTTGAACAAAATGAAGCCAAAGTGAAAGTAATGCATTGCTCCAAGTCAGGTGCATACTATTTCTGGCCAACTGATGAAGACTGTATTATGTACAAAGCCAAAGACATTGTGAAGAAAATTGAGCCTCCTGAACCTTACGGAGGAACAAGAGACCACTATAAATTTAAAAGTATCATCGGTCCACTTCCAGATGTGCTCCCTTGAACCTTGAACACATTTTCTCATGTCTTACTTTTAGGCATATAACCCAAAGTGCCCATGAATTTTTCATTTCATTATTTTTTTTAAAGAGACTAATTTTTAGAGAATGGGTAATTTGTAGGAATTAAGAAGCTGTAACTTTTTTAAGTTAAATAAGCAAAATATCTAATAAAAGATGTAAAGTGTTTATCAGTCTTTTACTTTTTCCCTGAAGGTAAAATGTCAAACCATATTGTGCAACGTAAATGTTCGAAATTTAAATATTTTAAACCCAGGTATAGAGGATTTTAGTAATTTTATTTGCTCAGGCTCATTTAAATGCATGAATAAATGTTTAAAAGGGTTCATATAAAATTGTGAACGTTTTTTTACATTTAATTACTACCTATTATTTGTAAATCTAAAAAAAATCACACAACCTACGTCCGACACCAAAAATTCTACGTCCGACGCCGTAGGAGATTTTTTTTTTGTGTCAAAACTATTGAACCAAAAAACTTGAACCTAGGCTCTTTTTAAAGCTAATAAGTTTCTTTACATCCATGATTTTTTCTGTTGTTTTATCTCTTTAAAATTCACAGATTTTTAAAGTCAAATAAGGAAAAAAGAAATATTGATTTTGTGCACTCTACGTCCGACACCGCAGAAAAAAATTTGTTTAGCCATTAAAGATTTTAAAATTTAAAAAATGTTACATATGAAAATGTTCTTAAAGAACTGTTCTTTCAAATAAAAATACTAAAGATTAAGGTTTTTTACAAAAAGTAATTTTAAAGCATTAAAATAGCAGAAAAATGTGTCTGAAATCTACGTCCGACACCGTGGAATTGCCCTATATTTTAATATAGGCCTAGGCCTTTCCATTGAATAATAATTTATGTTTCATTATAATTTCTTAAGTTTACTGTAGTGAATTGTTTATCAGGCTAGAACAGGACCTATTTGTTTGCTAAGACTAAGAATCGATCATTAATTTGAAAAAGAGTTTTGAAAGTGAAGAATCCAATTTTGTACAGTATAGTTTTGCAAAAATCTCAATGATTTTAATAGTCTCAAATTGATTTATTGCTTAACAAATTTTGATTAAATAGATTTCATTTTGATAGTAATATTAAATATTATTGCAAGCTCTTTCTGGATTCTCATTTCCTAAATTATTTTAATCCAGAGGATCTTATTCAATTGTATTATTTTTGTTTTAGGAGGTCGGGAGCATTATTGGCAAAAAGGGAGAGATTGTGAAACGGTTCAGAGAAGAGGTGAGTTTGTTTGCTGTCAGATTAAAATTCTCTTCACGATCCTTGATAAATTCTAAGTTGTCCATTAGACTAGATTTAGTTGTAAGCTAATTCCAAAGTTATATTCTGTTTATTTGGTTTTATAATATTTTTTCCTTTAAAATTGTTGCCTACATTTAATACTTTTTTTAGTTTCTTAAAGAACGAAATAATAATATTATGCATAGACCTATTACTATTGATACACATTATTTAAGGTATTTTCTCTCTAGTTGACTTATGAGAATAAACTTTTAAATTAATGAGAAACAAATATATTATAGAAAGGAATCCATAGGCCCTTATTTTATTTTTCTTTCATCACACAAAAACGCAAAGACTGCAATATTAAAAGTATCAAACATATGATCTTGAGACAATGCACATTTAAACAGTGCTAAATTGTCAATGTTCCAATGATTACTATCATATCAGTTCCCACCTATGGTAAATTTTGGAAATATTTCCCTATAGACCTGTGTTTCCACTGTGTGGAATAGTGTATAATTTGGTAAACAAAAAACCGTTATGCAACAAAATCATTAGTTTCAATTGTCATAAATTCAGATGCAACTCTCTAATGCAAGTGGAAGCTGCCATTTTGCTACATAAATGAATTTCCTAAGTTTCAGTCTACAGTCTCAAAGCCGATTTGGAACTTAAAACTCACTCCTTTTTAGCCCTTGCACAATTTGCATCTCATTTACTGATTTAGTTGATCTGTAAATTAACAACTTTTTTCTGCCAACAAAATTTTCCTGTAACAGAAAACAAAACTGAACTCATGAATCTCTGTTTATTGGTTAGTAGTCTACAATGTGGTTTGCATTGACTTTAGACTATTGGAAACATATAATTTTACTGCTATCAAAATCATTATAGGCCTACCGTAAGGGTTACACTGAGCTACAGTAATATTGTATGTGTAAGTGTTTTGTGTTATTTGAGGCTTGAGTCTGCAATTTAAGACCTTCAACAAGCTCCCATTACAACCATGGGAGCTGGTTCAAATCTGAGATAAACTAGCTAACCCCCCCCCCATGGAATCATTATGGAATCATTATTCTTGTCGTAGTAGCCTAAAAGTATGTAATGGAAAATTGCACTCCTACCAAGTGCGTAATGACGTTCTGTGATTATATTTTTGTTGTCTGAGTTGTAGACTTCTTTCATCAGTCTTCCTTAGGCAGTGACCAAGTTATGTAAAATTTTCATTTATGACTGAAAAAGAGATTGATTGGGCATATCTCTTTGAGGCTACGGAGGACATAGTAAACCCTGGTTGTCCTTAACTCGATCGGCAAGCAAGGGTTTCTCAACTTTTAACACTGTTCTGCATTGTACGGGTTCACCCATGTGGGACTAATTTTGTATATTTTTATTTTAGTAATTGCAGTCCTAAATTGTACATAGGCTATAATATTTGTAAAATGCCTTTAAATAGTTTATTTGCAACAAAATAAAATAAATTTTGATTTGATTTGTCTTGATGGTTACAACTGTTGATCACCCACTGCAAAGCCTGAAAGCTGCTGAAGCTGAAAGCCTGAATGTTCTTCAAACTTGTGTATATTTTCTACATTGTAACAATGTTGTCCTAACTTCAGATTATGTTAACTTTCCCACATTTGTAAACATCATCGAACAATTTAAATCTTAGCAAAAAAAGTTTCTTAACATAACTGAAAGATTGATTCTTGATGCAGTCTGGAGCCAGAATCAACATATCAGACGGATCATGTCCTGAGCGCATTGTCACCGTCACTGGACAGACAAACGCCATCTTCAAAGCCTTTCAACTCATCTGTAAGAAACTGGAAGAGGTAAAGATATTTGATTTTTGCTGTAGCTTTCAGTTTGCCTGAATAAATTAATGCAGTAGGTAGTGTGGATATCTGAATACAATCTGTAACTAATTAAGCCTATTGTAATCTTGTATTAACTTGATTCACAATGTTATTTGGTGTCTGCCTCCACAGTTTCAGGAGCTGCACGGGATGGGTGGAGGAGGTGGAGTGAGTCGTCCACCAATCACATTGCGGCTCATCGTACCTGCCTCGCAATGTGGCTCTCTCATCGGCAAGGGCGGTTCCAAGATAAAGGAGATCAGGGAGGTAGGAACTGTCAAATTCATCACTTGTTTAATTTTTAGTGTGGGCTAGTAACTGTTTTTGTGTTGAGTCAACTCGATTATCAAAACAAAAATTTAAGAATTAGGTAGAGTATTTTTTGTAACAAGTTTAACGATTATTTTTAGCATATGCAGGCCTACAGTTAAGACACATTCATGTTATCCTCTCTCATCCTGTTATGTATTCATGTTATTTTGTTGGATTGTTTCAGTGAGCGCTAATTTCTTTTGGATTTCTTTAACTATTTGGGAATTTTTTAGATTAACAGGAAAGCTTGATTTTAGTCTGCGGAAACGTCAAAATCATGATTGAATTCCACAGTCTTGGCGAGGTTGAGAACATCGGTCCTTGGTCACTGTGAGATTGTGAACATCATCTGTAGTCGTGGTTAGATCTATTACATCTTCCTCAGTCACGGCAAAATCGTGAACATCTTTTAAGGTTACTGCATAATTTCGAATCTGAGGTTACGGCAAAATCGAGAATATCTTCTGCGGTCACAACATAATCATGATCATCTTCCATGGTCATGGCAAAATTAAGATCATCTTCTGTGGTCATGGCAAAATAAATGGTGAACATCTTCCACGGTCATGGCAAAATTGACAACATCTTTCACGGTCACGGCAAAATCAAGAACATCGTCCGAGATTACTTCAAAATTAAAAACATCTTTTGAGGTCACAGCGACATCATTGTTTCATTCAATCGCACATCTTCGCAAATACTTTCTGCAGTTTAAAATGCGCTTAGTTCTACTGGATTCGATTCGAGAAATTGGTAAGGTCACCAACTCCCATCCCATCTGATTTTAAATTTCCATTCCGTTTCTTATCCCTCGAGTCATATCTGTAAGAAAAAAATATTTATAAGAAAATATCTATAAGAAAGAAAATATGGACCAGAAAATATCAATGACTCGCAGCACGCTGACCCTTAGTAAACTACACAATTGGTGACTTACAATCAATCACGACTGGGAAAACCAAGCTTTTCTGCCGAGTAAACCAAGAAATAACATAACATTTTTCCAGGAGTTCTGTGATTACCCTGTAATATATTTATTGTGCTGTCTTGTAACAGATCACCAGTGCCAACATCCTAGTTGCATCTGACATGTTGCCCAACAGCACAGAGAGAGCGGTCACCATCACCGGCACCAGCGACGCCATCACTCAGTGTATCTTCCACATCTGCTGTGTCATGCTCGAGGTAATTCTTGCATTCCTGGATGATAAAGAATGTCTATTGTGAATTGCAAAGTTTACATTTATAACTAGGCCTACCTGAATTTGTAATGCTAAGCTGAACTCACTGCTTTCTTTTAAGTTTTCTAGGGGGAGTTTCCCCAACATTTTCGTTTATTTGTAGAGTTGAAGCTTTCCAAAACTCCTCAATACTGCTTTCATGGTTTTCAGCGACTGGGAATTCCGGGAAAAAAGGGAGTTATGCTGTGAAAAAACCGGGAAATATGTGTGAAAATGGTATTATTCGGGGGTTTTCTGTGAATTTTAATTGATATCATTAAGTAAGTTTTTTTTTTTGAGGAATTTTATAGTTACTGGTATAACATTTTTTGAGCCACATCATCTGTTCCTTTCAACGTAGATTTATTTATTATTTATTTAGCTGGAAAAATTATCTGAAATGTCTACCTAAAACCTTAATCTTGTTTTCTTGTATGCATACTATATTTTGATGAGTTGGTTTAGTATAAAATGTTTAATGTTTAAAGTTAATGTTTAATGTTTGCAGAGTCCGCCTAAAGGAGCGACCATCCCGTATCGCCCCAAACCCCCCATGTCTGGCCCCGTAATACTGGCTGGTGGACAGGCATACACCATACAAGGCAACTACGCTGTGCCTGCCAATGGAGAGGTAACTCAAACAATACATAAAGAACTTGTATATTGCAAATAATATGTACTTCGTAAATAAATTGTACAATGAATAAAAGATAAATAAAATTTAAACTTATCAGTGAAATTGACGACTAGTCGTATGATAGATACCCAATATGAATAAATACCTGATATCAATATGAATAAATCTGATTTTAAACCCAATTTTTTTCATTTTATTTAACATTTTTAAGATTGAAACAATAATAATTGTTCTGTTATCAGTTCTTTACTTTTGCTATCAGTCGCAAATAGTCTACTGTGGTCTGTACAAAGCAGTGATAACACATTCATGGCAATGAACTCACTACAATTTCATAAAATA
Organism: Macrosteles quadrilineatus; assembly: GCF_028750875.1. Classification (NCBI taxonomy): domain Eukaryota; kingdom Metazoa; phylum Arthropoda; class Insecta; order Hemiptera; family Cicadellidae; genus Macrosteles; species Macrosteles quadrilineatus. Next base: position 12,430,103 of record NW_026542601.1, on the reverse strand, counting down.
TTTTATTCATTCACCCTTTTATCTCACCATTGCTAACTTATTGTAAATTTTCTTTTTATTTCAGATTTTAAACATGTTAAGTAAACTCGCAGGAGCTGAATTACAAAAGGCGTAAAGAAAAATTGTTATATATTGCAAATGTAAAAATGTAGCATTAAATCATTATATTTTATTTAGTTTTTTTTTTAGTTTTTTATAGGTTATTTTTAAAGGTATTTAGTTATTTAGCCGTATTTTTATGTTTTAGGCCTATATTTTGTGTTAAAAATTGGTGTTCTCAAGTTTTTATACCTTATGATGATTGTTTTTTAATTATTTTGCTGAAAGTTAAATAACATCCTGACTAGCTTAAATAAAGTGGGTAAGGCATTTCCAATAACCTTTTTTCAGGAAATCAATGGCAGGTTTTTATGATTACTGTTATCTTAAAATCTAATTTGGTGGCAATGACTTGGGCGAAGCCGGACCAACGATCTGCGCCTCGGCGTACATTTGGCTGTTGTCTTATTTGTTTCCAAATAACTAGAATTTTTATGGTTATGATTAACCTTGGCTTTGGGGGTGTGGTTCAAAAGAGGTTTACCATAGTATTGCTAAACTATTTGCTGTAAGATCAACTTAAATTACCATTTAAAATTGCTAGACATTTTTGTAATTTAATAATTTTTCTAAATGATTAAATGCCTTAAATTATGTAACTAAGATAAACCAACCATAATTACAGTACATAATAATGTTTAACTTTAGAAGTTACTTGAAGTAAATATTATTGCATGTGGCAATGTCCAAACCATTGTCTTTTGAATATTGGAAACTCCATTGCTGATCTGTTGATCCATCCAGGAAATAACACTGTAAGTTAAATAAAAGTATATATATTTATTTTTAAAATAAGTAGCCATCACTATAGACAATCTTGATTCACACTGGGACAGGTGAAGGGTAGAGTTGGAAGGTAGCAGTAAAATATGTAATTTCAGAATTTTGAGAATTTTCTAATGATAGTTTATCACATTTTAAAATAAGTTATCTAGAGTTAACCAGATAAATTTAGTAGGATAGATCATTTGTCCCCTTCAACAGTTGTTTGAAATAATCCAAGATGGCCTCTAGCCTCCAAGGACTCTTAAGCTTTGAAAAATAAAGATGGCCGCCATTTTGAGATTATACCAAGTAGAAACTTGATGCTTTGCAAAAAAATATTACCTCAAGTGGTTATCCAAATTTATGGGAAGTTATGTAAAAAAGAAATACACACTGACAGACAGATAACGAAGCGAGATAGCACATGTGTTTATATGACATTTTTTGTTTGCTTTGACCTAACGAACATGACCACGGAGTTTCGAGAGAGAATTTCGAAACACCCTGTATATATTTAATGAACTACCAGTAACAATAAACATTCAAAGTCAACTTAATTTGTTAAGTATTCTATTTTATTCTGTCATTAGGCCTATATATTAATAACTAGCTGTACCCGCGGGCTTTGCCCCATTTAACTTCATACGTGAGCTCGTTCGCATGGCTCAATCACGTCCTGGTTGAAGTTCGTTCGCTACGCTCACTCACCTTTAGGTTGGAGCTCGCTCGCTGCGCTCACACGTCCTGGTTGAAGTTCGTTCGCTATACGCTCACTCATCTTTAGGTTGGAGCTCGTTCGCTGCGCTCACTTGCCTTCAGGTTAGCTCGTTTGCTACGCTAACTCGCCTCCAGGTTGAAGTTCGTTCGCTACGCTCACTCACCTTTTGGTTGCAAATTAGCTGTTGTCATGAATTAAAAAAATAATAGTGCTGCACCCTGCTGGTAATCCTTGTAACTAAAATGCTATTGAACATCATAAAATAGAACCAACTTGTTTAATTGAAACAGCTGTTAAGATTCATTTATTCCTTTTAAATATGAAAAATCATACGGTTAACATGGGAAACTCCAGAGCCACTGGGGCGGAGCCCAAGATTCCGATCAGGATAAAAACAACTTAGTTTTCCTATTTAATGCCTAAAGAATCAGTGTACCAAATTTCAGCCTCCTAGTTAAATGGGAAGTGGGAGAATTAGTGATGAGTGAGTGAGTGAGTGAGTCAGTGAGGGCTTTGCCTTTTATATATATAGATGTAATTATCAGAATGATTGTTTTTATCAGTTCGGTGTTAAAAATTCAATTGCTTTCGGAAATATGAATTTAATTTCTCAAGATGCAAAATAAAAGTGTTCTCTGCATCCATTGAATGAATATAAATTTTTTTTTATGTTTGTCAGGCGTAAAAACTAAGCTAATTGCTTTTCCTTAATTATTCTAGTGTTCTAGAGGGTATGAATAATTTTCTTCTACCCCTCCTTAGTTGCAGAAACAGTAAACTTATTGTTGAATATTTCCCTGATTCATTGTATTAAGTTGGTTACATTGTGACAGGCTGGGGCTGGTCCGTTGGCCGGATTGGCAGCACTTGGTCTTGGTGGACTCAACTCAAGTGGCGGCGGATTAAATCCTGCAGGTAAATTGAAATAAAGCTTGGAAATTAAATAAAAAGATGTCTATAACCGTTCAAAACATATACCCTTATATTGTTTTAACACAACGCTATATACATAAGAACCCCTTATGTACATTAGAATAGCCAAAGGTTGGATAGCAAGTAGAGAAAAAAATCTCTTTTGTTCAAGTAAAATAGTGTACCTATTAACTTCACACAAAAAACTATAAATACTTTGTACAAACTACTCTTGCTTACATCACGTCTGCTTGTACTCAAATTGAGACTGTGACAACTATGTAAATCCATTGTGCAATTTGGCTTGCCTCATTCGTTTTGTTGTTTGGCTTGAGAAAAAAGAACTTTTTGACTCCCAATAGTGAATTCTAAGTAATTAGTCAGGCATGAAAACTAGTTTAAAACTGCATTACAGGCTGTAGTACCGACTTTTCCGGCACCCCTACAATTAAGGGAAAGTATGAAAATGCCTGCCTTTGGTAAACTGTTACCTATTTGATTTGTCATAGTCATAGCCTACTTCAGATGATATGAATTTTTAAATATTATCAGCTGTCTGTTTTACTAGTCCAATTTTTGTAGTTTTTAATATTAATGAGAATGTTGCATGTTCTATCGTTTAAATTTGTTTTTACATTGTATTATAACTTAGATTTTCCTTAAACACTAATAATTCAAGTACCCATTCCTCCCACACCGTAGTCCAAGACGCTAAAGACTAGGCTAGCAACATAGGTTTAGATCAGTAGGCAGCGGCATGGGAAAATTGAATGTTTACAACAAAAATTACTGTATGAACACAACCTAAGCAAGTTTTTATGAGTCAAAGTGGAAATTTAGTTGCCATCACAAAACTAATATTGCCATGATAAAATGTTAAATTGGTTTAGGATTGCATTTAACCCCAGTGCTAACGAAAGTCAACAAGCAATAGTAAAACAGTGATAAAACTTTTTTTGGAGCTCAACAACTTTTGTAAGGAGTACTTAAACCTCAACCTTGAGTAGGTAATTGTAAAAACTTGAGTTTACCCCTACAGTTTAGTCTTTAGAATCTCTAGTATGTTGATTAGCTAAAATTCATCAAGTAAAATAATTGTTTAGGCTATGTTTTCCAAAAGAAATGTTTTGCCAAATGAATATAGAAGGAAGTGACAAAATTTTGTTTGCAATAAAAAAGGTTTGGACGCTAAATACTAGGACCAAAAATGTCAAAAATTTTCAATTGTTGCAGCCTTAGCTGCACTGGCTGGGAGTCAGCTGAGAACTAACAACCAGAAGAACAACACACAAAACAACACAAACCAGCAGACTCATGAGATGACTGTGCCTAATGATTTGATTGGCTGCATCATTGGCAAGGGAGGCACCAAGATTGCGGAGATCAGGTAGATACCAGTAATCTGTTCCACTTTTGTTCACTATACTATACATGCAGGGTCTCCCCACTCTATCATGAAACAACCTGGCAAACCTTGAGAAAGTAATGAGCCAATTCCAATCCTCGATTCCACAAAACTATTAATAACAACAGTATTGAGAAAACTTTGATTCTACAGACTTTTGTGGCCTTGGATTTTCCGTGGAATCATGATCATCTTATGCGACACAATGATCTCATGCTCCTACGATATCGATGTCAGTGGTGAATTTCCATTTTCCAAACATGTAAACTTAACATAACGCTTTCATTAATATCCTTGATTCCCACCTCGAAAAATTGTTAATTTATTTTTAAAGTTCATTTATCACGTTGTCATCATAATAATCCATCATTGCAAAACTATTGTGCTTTTCTTTGGATACAAAGAAATCATCATCGTCTTGCACGGTTGCAGGAGACTTCCCCAATGATCATGGAGACATTGAAAAAACAGACATTTCAATTGAAAAAAAATAAAATAAAAAACATGGATCTCTCCCATGGTAGCGGAGACATCATAATAGCCTTCCCCAATCGTGGCGAAAAAGGAATTTTTTTACTGTGCACTCTTTGCAGATGCTTTCTGAAGTTACAAGGGTTTGATCGGTTGAGTTTCTTTGTAAGCTAGAAGTTTCAATGGATATTACTACTTGCACCAATGTTCTTAATGTAATGTTTTGTATGGTTCACAGACAGATCAGTGGAGCTATGATCAGGATAAGTAACTGTGAGGAGACCAGGGAGGGAGGTTCTACAGACAGAACCATCACTATCACTGGCAACCCTGATGCCGTCGCGCTAGCACAGTATCTCATCAATATGAGGTGAGGCACATTACCTTGAAACATTTAAATTTGACTCTTCATTGCCATGTCTCTGTAAGCTTAAATCAACAGTTTAAGATTGTAATTTCAGGATTTTATTTTTGCAAACCATGATACAGAGTACAAGTGACAGAGACAAGTAAGATTACACAGAGTGCTTGATTGGGACGGATTCCAGTATATTCAGTTGATTCAAACAAATAAAACTAGGTTATTCTGCACAGTCTTAAACGTTAAATTTTTTTCAAAGCTCTTTGTAGGTCAGTTTCTGTGATACTTCAGACCAGGTTTACAAGTAAAAGGTCAACTAATGCCTATCTTGTTTGCCATACCTTTTACTCGTATACACCAATAAGCTGTAACCTTTTTTCTTTTTAAAAGTTGTTGATAATAGGTTACTACATAATAGTTCTCATCTAATAACAGATTACTTCATACTAGTTCCCATCTAATAATAAGTTACTTCATACTAGTTCCCATATTTAACAGGTTACTTAATACTAGTTACAATTGTGGAACAGACTGCTTAACACCTGTTTTGTAACTAGATTGCATTTGTGATGTTTTTTTTAGTGAAATACTTGTAAAATACAGGTCTAAGTGCAATGTGCACGTGCATTATTGTTATCTGTACCGGAATTTCCGAATTTCTTTAGTGTGGAGCTTCAAAAAGCCAACCTGGAGGCCCAGAACCCATCAGCGTCTGGTTCTACAGCATCTAACTCCACCTCGGCCTCTGGCACTCCTAACCCCCTGGCGTCTGCCATCCCTCTGGCACAGCTATTGGCCAAGCCCGGAGCTCTGAATGCCCTCTCCTCTCTGACAGCGCTGGGTGGCCTCACTGACTTCCTGGGGGGCAGCAACCCCCCTGTGCAGACGACAGGCGTCCACCGCAGCAAGACGTACCAGCCGCGGGCACCACGTAGCCCCAGTGGTGGCGATGGCAAGGTCAAGAGCGAGAGGAGCAAGTTCGCACCATACTGAGACTAGATGTATTTCCTGCTAGGTGGGTTATGTGACAGGTTGGGAAAGTGTTTGAAGGAATTTAGGGCCATATTTTGAAACTCGGTTTTGATGGTAGGAAAAATGAGATGAGGACAATAGGTGATAGTTTTAATTACTTTCCAATAGTCTGACCTTTAAATCCTTTAACTTTTATATAAAGGTTGGTAAAGTGTTGTTTAAAAAAAAACTGTAGTGTCTCTATTTTGAAGCTGCAGGTAACAAAGTTATAGGCCTAGAGAGTCCTAGAGGGCCTAGAGAGGGGGTGACCTTAGAGGGTTTAGGGTAGAAAAATTAAAATAAGGAGAAAAATAGATTATTTAAAAAATGTTAAAGGTTGACTTTTTCTTAAACCTTGATATGTAAATTGTGCATCTATAAACAAAGTTGAAGCTCTTTCTTGTTTTTGACAATGATTAAATTTGACTGTGGAATATAAAACTAATTGGGAAACCTTTTCTCATGAGAATGAAATTCCATTAGTATTTTCTAATTATATTATTGAGTATGATTTATATGTTTTGAGAGTAATGGTTATGACTTTTGTGGTAGTTTGGATTAGGCCTTTAACAATTACCTTGAAATATTAAAAACCCTAAGAACTCAAAGAAGAGGCAAAGAATCAGCCAAACTACCTTTAGGAAAGCTATATAAAGATAAGATATATTTAAATAATTTTTCTAAGATAGTTTTATTACTCTTATTTTTCAATGAGATACCTTGGGATCTTATCAGTGTTGAGCTTCAACGTGGAGTTAATATTATTTTGCAATTTGTTACCTCTATAAAAAAGTTATTTATTCATTTCTTCTTTGATTGAAATTTATAAAAAAATAAGGAGTACTAAGGTTGAGTATAACTTTATGATTTTCAAAACTAGGTTTAAAAAGTAACTTTAAATTTATTTTTATCATACTATAACTAAGCTGAAGACTAGTCACAAAATCAGCTACATAGCATATCACCTATCCTTACCCCTTAACCCTTAACAAATTTGTAATTGCAACCTGCTAACGTTCACAAGATTATTTTTAATTTATTATTATTTCATAAGCTTCCTCTAACACATGTTGATCACTCAACGTCGTTTTTTGTCAACTTTTTTCAAAAGAATTGTTTTCAATTAAACTATTCTTAATGTATTTACAAAATAACAATATAAGAGAGTTCAATTTGATTCAGGTTTTGAACATTGCTGTCCTCCCTAGCTGCAAGTTTTGTCAGTATAATGTTACATTTTAATTCTTATTTTTGTCTTATAATGATCGTCACTCATATTATTTATGTTTTATCTAACTTTTGAATTGTTTTTGCATCAGGTTATTTTCTAAGGTCATACTTTATTATCTTTTTTGTACGTTGATTTTCGATTGTCCAAAAACTTAACCCTGTCAGTTTTATCGTTACTGAGGCCACTTAAGTTTACTTCTACATGTATGTTTTCTATTAACATAGATATATAATTTTTTTATTTAATTTCAAACAATATTTCAGTTTTTATATTCATTATTTTACTACCTATTGCTGCAGAATGTTATTTTAATTCTTTCTAAGATGTGTAGGTTATGTTCTCTAGGCATTTGACATGTGTCGCGGTTTTGTGTTTTTGTGTTAGCATATACACATAGGTTAGTGCCTAACCTTTCCATTCCTGTATTATATCATGTGTTATAAATCCATGTAAGTTTCAACTCAGCCTGTCATTTCATCCTCATCCTGTATCCGTCATCTCTTTGATTTGAATCGCCGTTTCCACCTGATTGTTCTTTCCAAAACCTCTTGGGATATTCCTACGATCGAGTCATCTGGCTGCAGATTCGATCAATTACCTAGCCTCACCTAACCTGACTTTTGAATGTTTTTATTTTACTTTTAGGAATTGGCATTTAAAGTCAATATGTGAAATGTGAGAAAATCAAAGGGATGAAAGTAAATGTAAGATTTTAACTGTTTAATTAAATTCAATTTTATACAAAGATTATTAATATTGCTATGTGCAAGTAATGTTATTAATCTTCAATTTTCAATCTTGATGCAGCACTTGGGTGGGATATCATATATTATTATCACTGAGCAGATCCAAGGCCACACTAAAAAAACAGGCCGTAATGCTCGTCAAGCATGACGTCACGATAGAAGACGGCAATGACGTAGGTATTTATTTATTTATTTTCCAAGGAAAGATTAAAACAAGCAGCTGATCACAAACGGCAAACATTACGTCATTGCCGTCTTTTATCGTGGTGTCATGCTTGATGAGCATTACGGCCTGTTTTTTTAGTGTGGCCTTGGTAAATCACACCATCATAAACTACTAGTAAACATAATACAATCATCTGGCATATCTTTTATGCTGTGGGCTTTAACTAACACCAAACAAAGTCTTTTAATGTGAGAGATTGTTCGTGTAAATTTGGTTGATACTTATTTATTAAAATTGCAAATCTAGTAACATAACAAAAACCACAAACTAAAATATATGTATTCGTTTTGAAGCTTATCTATTGCATATTCTATACATTTTCTAAAACTGTCATAATTTGTATACTTGAAAAGAAGAGATGCACAGTAGTTTGTTCTAATGTGTAAAGTGAAATTATAAGTACACAGGTAGGGTTTAATTAATATGTTACAACTTTAGAAAACTTACAATATGCTGGCTTGAAATTCAATCAATAAGAATTTTTGACAGAAAGCAATTGTTTGGAGTCAATCTTTAGGGGCCAAGGTTGAGAGGGGCCAAAACACATATTTGATTTAAAATCAATTGTAGTAGAAGACATTTGGTTAACAACACATATCAAATTATATTAACTTTCCCTTAAATACTGTCAATTTAGTCCTCACTCACCCAAAGTTCTAGTTTTAATTTTAGTTCCTACATTCCTTAAATGAAATCTCACCATATCCCGGATCCGGGACTCCTGAAGGAGTCATATCCTGGACCTAAGGATTTTAATCCTGGAATTTCTCCTGGTATGCCAAAAATCCTGGATTCCGGGAATTCCTCAAGAAGTCTAATCCTGGAATCACTCCCGAGTCTTCATCTCCTGCCTGGTAAGCCAATCTCCCGAGTATTCTGGGAATCCTTGAAGAGTACCTCTGGATTCTATTCCTGGATCCTCCTGAAAGTCCCCGGCACTCCTTCAGGACTTCAAATTCCCGGTAAGAGCCTCTTTTCCTATTTCCCGGTTGATTACCGTTTTAGTGTGCTCCTTTTTCCGCTTATTAGTTAAATATTAGCCTAAGTGTGATTTCAATTCAAGGGTTTACGTCTTTTCAGGGATTGGTAAGAGTAAATTCATTGTGCCTTATATAAATTTTATCCAGTTTATCAAAATTTATTTTTAAACTGTTAAAACTTTTTATTTAAATTCTAGAAAAGTAAACTAGATTAGCCTCTTTTGAACAGTACAGAACTATCTAAAAGAACATAATAATAACAACTTACGTCAATCAATCCAGTATATTTATGGAGGACGCACGTTTCGACCTTTAGGTCATCTTCTGCTCCGCTTTTTCACTAGGTTGTTACGTACTTAATAAAACATCAATCCGTTTGCTACGAATCAATCATGACTAAAAGAACATGTTACTCTTTGTCAATATAGTTTTTCTGTTATATAAATTTGTATCAAAACAAGTCGTTTCTTAAAAACTTCTTGCGTGAATCTAAAAAGCTCTACTTTTTAGGCACTTATAGTAAAACATCCTATAAAATGTTACCGATTGTAAATTGAAAACATCAAAGATATAAAATTATACTATGTTCATTAACAAGACAGTATATATGTGTAAAATGACGTTTAATTTCTATTGGACACTCCTCCAACCATTCTCAGCATATCTCCAATCTAAATTTTATAATAACTTGTTTATATTTTTTACAAGTCTTTTAAGTGTCATATGTTTTTATTTTACAATCCGTAATAACAGTTAAGTGTTTCACTCTGATATAAAAGTTGTTAAATACAATTTTGACAATGTAGGCTGTAATGTTTTAGAGGTTTTATAAAAAGGCTTTGTCACGATTTCTACTTGGAAACCCGCAGTAGCTTCCCTTTTTATCTGGCTAATTGTCAACCTGACATCATTTTAACCGGCTGTTAATGTCAAAAGATTGACATCGTTTTACCTAATCAAGATCAAGGCTTAAAATTAAGCTGAAAATGTTTCTCTGAACTATCCTCTTTTAACTCACAACCTCCGATTTCCATGGATATATAATTAATTGTTATAGATTAGTAATCAGGAAACTAAGATAAAACATCGGTTTGTCCCAGAAGCCTCCAGTTTTGAGGAAGCCGGATAAGAGTGAGGCTACTGCGGTCATGAGTTCTTGTGAATTTATCTTTTGGTGGTGGCAAATGTTTGTGTTTGTTTAAAAAAAAAAACAAAGTTGAGCTAAATGTAGATACGTTAAAATTTTTGATACTTAATTATAGTTAGTAAATCATAGAACCTTAGATTGTGTAGTGTTATTACTGGGTGTATATGGTAAATAAAATTAATTTATCATCAAGTTTGTGGCGGAAATATTGGAGACATTCAATGATTTGTTTATAGTAATTTGCTGATGTTAGCCAAGGTCATGAAAGTTGAAATCATGAAAAGAATGTGGTAGGATCTTGTTAGAAACTTTGAAATTCAGATTTGCGGGATTAACACTTAAATTGTAAATTAAATAATTTTTAATTGATTAAAAAATGAAACTGGATGGTTACAGAACTTTTTTGTGTTAAAATTTAGTTAACATCTTCATAGTTTGTATCAAAACTAAGAGCCTCGAAGTACATCACTCTTTTATGAGTGTAAGATGTTGCTTGAGTGCCATTATAGTTTGTTCACTCTTAAAAAGATAACCACTTCTCTATCCCTAGTTTGCATTTCAATTCAATCCACATTTAATTCAAGTTTCTAAAATTTTCTTTGTACTATTTCAGATAGCAACGCTATTGGTGATGAATTCTCTTCTGCATTTATAAGTAAGTTGGCTTATTCAAATTTATCTTAACTAAAATCCATCCTGTGTAATATTAAGAGGTTCACTGATATCACAAAACATTGAAATACTAGTTTAGTATGGGAAAAGGTTCATAGAAGGCCTATCTACTCTATTAAAGAATTAGATGACGTACCACTTTTTTAACTCGCCGCCATCTTAGTTCAGTTTTTAAATTAGTGTGACGCATCCGGGATTCCAGTCAGAGACGAAGCCTTCAAGTATTCAAGTAAATAAGTATTAAAGCAAGTATTTTGTCTGGAGTTTAAAGGCAATGATGACTTACTCTCATGTCAGTACATACATAATGTGGTTTCAGAAGATTTGCTCAGACTTACTCGTCCTACTAGTTGCACAGGTTGTACCATCTAATATCTAATATATCAGGCTTAGATTATGAACGTCATTGGAGTAAAATAAAATTGACGATAAAATGAATGCGATTTCGGAAGTAGTCTTAAACTGTTTCTGTTTTAACAGCAGTGATTTACAGGCTGGTTAAGAAAAATGTAAATGTAAAAAAAAAATCATATTGAGTTGTCCTATTGGTTTTAACACTCATAAAGTGGTCATAGAATGAGTGATGATGATGAATGCTTGTCTACAGATGCAGTGTGACTCTGGAGAAGGTGGATTCTTCTGGCTCTGGTGTTCCACAAGTAACCAATCCTTGAAGTCAAATAGGAAGCTTTCATTAGGTCAGTAAAGTCAAAATAAGTCAATATTTGTTCCCCTGTAACACATTGTTATGTTGGCAATCTATGGAACTTGTTTTGATTGGTGTTTAATACCAGTGTTGAGGTATTCCAGGTTGTAGTTTTGTTTTTATATTGCCTCCAACTTTGTGCCCCTAGACCAGTGACGGAGTAAGTAGAAGAAGTGATACGGATAGGGGACTCCCGGATAATTGAGGTTCTATTGTATTTATAGTAGCTTACGCAACGACCGCGTACATACCAAGTAGAAAACCTAAGATACAAGCCTTGGCGAGTGCCTTTAAAACTCGTATGAGTGTCGTTAAGGCTAATTACGTGAGTTACGTACACTACTTTACCTTTGACCGTTTCTTATTACTAAAAATCACTACTCGTAAGTCTCGTAACTTTTAAAAGAGGTAACTTTTCATAGCTACTGATGGTGATGCAACGAATTGTTGTGCCAACCACTCACTCATTGTTTAATAAATTAAATTGGTCTTAACAGCTGTTAAGTTGACGTTTGAAGTATTACAATTTTATTTCTTTTCTCTCAATCCTTGAACATCATTGAATCGAACCATTTCTCATGTTAAGTAAAGTAAAACAACATGCTGTAAAGTGACTCTTTTCAATTCTAAGAACTGATCTGAAACGACTAGTTAAAAAGCAGTTGTAGGTAAAAATTATTTTGGTTAATCCAAACCAGCTGATCCGAACCGCGTTCAGTACCAATTAGGTCTCCGGTCTCAGAACTATATTGCAGTTTCAATAATCAAAGAATGAAGACAAATACTTTGTATGTTCAAGACGCTGTAGTGGGAAACTTGAAGATGAACTTTTGTGAAACAGTTAATTTTGTTGGATAGAAAAAAAATTATTGACACTTTTTGAGCCAGTGAAGTGGTGGATTCCAACCAGGAGCTGCAAAGCTACTTGTAGACCTTTTGTGATAGACAAGCCAAGACAATAAGTTTAATATGATGTGTTTATACAAAACGGTTATTCAATATGGAGTGGTCATTCACCGGTGCACTCATTCTGTAAAAAAGTAAGTTTCCTTTTTTGAGAGGCAAATTTAGTATTGAAGATTTTGAATTTTGAACCTGGCAAAAGCAGGAATTATCCTTGAATTTTATTTTGATGGAATGCTGCACACCCTGTTAATTCTTCTCTAATTAATTATCAATAATAGTATCTTACCATTGTTTATTACAGCCTACACCAGGTGTCATTTTGCTGTCCGTTTGGATAGGATATGAACAACACAGAATGCATGTGTTGAAGACTACCAAAGAATCGATGCTCGAAAAGTCTAGGTTAAAAAAGTAAGTTTGAGTTTTTTACAATTCATTTCTATTATATTGGTGTAGTTTCTGCGTTTTTGTTTTGGGTAAACACAAACACTCCTGAATCGACTGGACTTAATTTTTACACAATGGTAGATCTTATGCATATATGCCTGCCTATATAATATTTCTATAAAATCTACTTGAGCTATGCTTCTGTGGCTAACTAAATATTAAGGTGACAGCAAGCAGCAACATGAAAGCCCACTCTGTTATCATTTGTATTATTTGCATCTATTTTATTTTGTAAGCTCTTTGAAAAAGCTATTAATTTTTACTCTGCCACACAGCTTACCAAATTAAACCAAAGAGTATCATTGAGTCTATGTTCATGCATTTTAGGGAGGTAGATATGAAATATTGGTTCATCCCCTTTTTTGTAGGGTGAATCACCGAGCAGAGTGAGAACTGTTTTACCGACAGTAGTTTTTCTTGATTTTTCATCGTTATGTTAACAGTATGAATACATTTGAATCCAATTTATTTTTTTCATCACCAGTACTTTATAACAATCTCTTTGTATCTTATAAAACCCTTTTTCCGTGTCATATGGTGGAGATTAATACTTAATACTTATTTAGATATACTTATAAATAGATTTGACACTATCTATTTGTTTAACATATGACCAAAGTACCTAAACCATACCTATCATGTCTAATGACCCAAACTTGTTTAAGTTTATGTGCCAATCTAGTCATATTTATTTAAGTAAACTTGTTTCTGATGTTAACCAGTTTGAAATAGTCATATTCATTTACCTTTGTTAATTTGTTTCAAAATCTTTATCATACTGCCATGTTAGTATTGTTTCTATATACTCATTCTATTTTTTCCTTGAATTTTGCCCATATTTGTTGCCTTATGTTTCACCATGTATCTGCCATTAGTAGACTAAATTTTAGATTAGATCCAGGCCAGCTTGTCTTAACTTATTTTATTAAATTATCTTTGTTACTATTTTATGTGAAATATTTAATTACATTTTAATATTATGTAGCAATTTATTATGTAGCAAATGACAACCCTATTGCACTGTAAAATGTTTAAAGGGTAATACAGATTCTTATTCTTAATGTTTGTTTTATTATTGGTTTTCAGTACTTCTTTATGTTTTTGTAGGTCGGAAGATTCATAGAAACGCCTAGACTGCAATGGCATCAGGACTATAGAACGAGGTGGGCGGAGATTCTTTTTCCTCTTACCACATGTATTCTTGAAACGATGAAGTCAGTTTCAATTATTTAAAAAGTTTATTAAAATATATTTACTGAAGATGGGCTGATTATTGATTGAACCTGCTGGTTGTTTGACATACTCATTGCACACCCTCTACCTATATATCTTGTTAAGTCAACAACACGGCTTAAACCCATAAAAAAAATTATACATCTAAAATTAAAAATGGATGTAAAAGATATTTTTAAAATAAATCTGTGAGAAATTAGCACAACCAAATTATAGGTGACAAGCTAATTCCTACCTCACTTGTGTAATGCAGGTTATCCATCGACTGCTCCACATCCACAAGGCTGATAATTTATCGGGTTTTGTTAAACTTCCAATAATTACACTAACCTACCCAAGTACAAAAGCTATAAGTAAATTTTGTCCTATTTCATGTTACATAGCGAGTGACACTCTTTGTTTAACTTTTCTCGTAACAGAATCAAAAACGCTAATGTCTCCAGTATCAGTGGGCAAAAAAATATTCATTTCAGTCAACATTGTTTATTTTAAACATTTCAGTCACAACATCAATAAATGTATATGCTTAAACACCAGAGGTGTTATGTGTTTCCACATACCTAATTAGTAACATAGTCTATTAAATTTTAACATTTAAAATTATTTAGAGAATAAACCATTGCTTATAGTCTGTTCTGTACCATGGGTTTGTGGTAAACTGTGTAACTCGATTAAAAATTACAGACATGAAAACGCATAACATAATATATAAAATTCTGACAAACATTGATTTCTACATTAACATAAATAAATCAAATTCAAGGTAGGTTAATTGGTAGGTATAATTATTAACCAGGGTCCAAACCTTGGTCTTATTACTATCTGACATCGACCTAATGTTAGATAGCGTTATTAATTAAAATGGCATCTGAGTCCAGTATTTAATTTTCTTGCTTGGAATTGATCTAGTGACCTTCAGACCTTGAAGGCATGCATGAAGAGTCTTCATCACACTGCATTTTGGGGATATGGCCTTGGGGGAAGGTGTTGAGGACGGGAGGGTAGCGCGGGGTCATTATGAAAACATCGTAAACTCACGACTACTAAAACAACACATTGGTGATTCATCTGCAGCATGAGCCATCTTTTGTAAAAGGCTAGTAGAGCCGAAGCCTCTGACAAAGCATGTTAATTTCACCCCCCGTTTCGGGAAGACAGGAAATTTGAACAGATAAAAAATTAACAGTGGAGAAAAAAGTATTAAAAAACACTGTACATTTTTAGAAGTTTTACAAGAGCACGTGTTTTGTTTTAGTTTAACGTCAAATGCATCAACAGGGGACAGTTAACAAAACAGAGATAAAATTATGGAAATGTTACTTGAATACAATTAGGAAGTGTAGGAACATTACAAACAAAAACACGTAGTACTATTGGAAACTCAAGTGTCGTGTTCACTTGGGATTTTGGTTTGGCATTGGTTTCAGAATTTGAATTTTCGGGTCTATGAGATTTTTCTGTATATTGTTAGTTGGACCCATTAAAATCAATTAACAGATAGATTCAAAATGTATCTTTCCCTCAAAAGTAAAATAGCAATTGGAACCAGTTACCAAATATTTAACTTAGCCTATTTACATATGCTTAATATATAGTATATTGTCATAATTCAATTAAATTGACTTGTAAATTGCTTGATTTCTATATGTAAATATCTCCTTAGTGTAAACTGGTTAAGTAGCAATCTGAGGCACCTAATTTTCAAAAACTAAAAACCCATAAGTAAATAAATTAGTAGGTATATCATTGTACCCTTATCATTGAATGTATTTATCAATTTAGAAGTATTTTCAATACTTGGTCATGTTTATTCTAAAATTTAAGTAGGCCTATTGTTTTTTTTTTTTTTTTTTTTTTTTTTTTGTGATTATTCACTCTATGAACATAGAAAAACTATAAAATAATTAGGGGCCTGTGATATTATAAATTCTAAAAAAATATTGCTTGTAATAGCAGTAACAGTTAATAGCATTCATATAGATATACAAAACATATATATTTAAATTGACATTTTAATTGAAAATGTTAAATTCTCACTATAATGTCATAGAACACAGAATATTATTGAGTAATTCGGTCCAATCTATTAGAACCTCGACACAACCTTTAAGATCTGTCTTGTTTTATCCTATTACTTAAGTATATTTTGTACCTTCATTCTAATATTCAAGCCTTAGCTGTTAAAACTAAAAACTCAATATCAAGTTAAACTTTCAAAACATCAGCAAAAAAGAATCAGTTCCACTACATTCCCTTCAACATCTTGCATGATGTAGAATGTAGATTTAGATTTTCAAAGCATATTTTGCTAAGTAGGAGAAGAAATCTAGCAAGATTTAAGCATATTACTGCTAAGAGCAATAAAGAAAATAGTATTTTAAGTTCTTCCTGAACATTTTTACTAATATAAATCCCATTTAAATTGTCAAAAATAATTTTAAATGTTGGTTTTTAGAATAACTTAATGGTAATACAGAAAATGTATCCATCTTTCTTTAGCGACGTTTTACTGTTCTTAAGTATTGCTCTGGAAAAGCCGAGAAATTTTATCTTGCTCGAGAGCATCAAGTATTTCTCTGACTTAAATTTTGATTAAAGGTAGTGTAGCAGATAAAATCTTGAGGAGCTTGAGTCTAAAATATTAAATTTTGTTACTCTTAAGGTTTTTCTAGATCATCCAACTATTTTAAGTTAAATCGTTATCAACTTTGATAAAACCTTATCCTAGAAAATGATTCTTTACCGGTTGATTTGTAAACAACATAAACTGTTCCTAAGTTACAAACCGATGGAAGCGAAGTGGCGAGGTGGCTTGTATTTGGACTTCCGGAGCACACAGCGTACATCAGTCTGTCCCAAGTCCCGAGGCAGTGGTACACACAGTCCTTGACATGATGAGAACACACAGTTGTTAGTGGTGAGAGGCTGTATGTAGGAGTGTACCACCTTGAGACACTGAGAGTCCTACAACATTATGTCAATGTTATTAGCAGCTAGTAGCACACAGCGTACATCAGTCTGTCCCAGGTCCCGAGGCAGTGGTACACACAGTCCTTGACATGATGAGAACACACAGTTGTTGGTGGTGAGAGGCTGTATGTAGGAGTGTACCACCTTGAGACACTGAGAGTCCTACAACATTATGTCAATGTTATTAGCAGCTAGTAGCACACAGCGTACATCAGTCTGTCCCAGGTCCCGAGGTAGTGGTACACACCGTCCTTGACGTGATGAGAACACACAGTTGTTGGTGGTGATAGGCTGTATGTAGGAGTGTACCACCTTGAGACACTGAGAGTCCTACAACATCATGTCAATGTTATTAGCAGCTAGTAGCACACAGCGTACATCAGTCTGTCCCAGGTCCCGAGGCAGTGGTACACACAGTCCTTGACATGATGAGAACACACAGTTGTTGGTGATGATAGGCTGTATGTAGGAGTGTACCACCTTGAGACACTGAGAGTCCTACAACATCATGTCAATGTTATTAGCAGCTAGTAGCATACAGCATACATCAGTCTGTCCCAGGTCCCGAGGCAGTGGTACACACAGTCCTTGACATGATGAGAACACACAGTTGTTGGTGGTGAGAGGCTGTATGTAGGAGTGTACCACCTTGAGACACTGAGAGTCCTACAACATCAAGTCAATGTTATTAGCAGCTTGTAGCACACAGCGTACATCAGTCTGTCCCAGGTCCCGAGGCAGTGGTACACACAGTCCTTGACATGATGAGAACACACAGTTGTTGGTGGTGAGAGGCTGTATGTAGGAGTGTACCACCTTGAGACACTGAGAGTCCTACAACATCATGTCAATGTTATTAGCAGCTAGTAGCACACAGCGTACATCAGTCTATCCCAGGTCCCGAGGTAGTGGTACACACAGTCCTTGACATGATGAGAACACACAGTTGTTGGTGGTGAGAGGCTGTGTGTAGGAGTGTACCACCTTGAGACACTGAGAGTCCTACAACATCAAGTCAATGTTATTAGCAGCTTGTAGCACACAGCGTACATCAGTCTGTCCCAGGTCCCGAGGCAGTGGTACACACAGTCCCTGACATGATGAGAACACACAGTTGTTGGTGATGAGAGGCTGTGTGTAGGAGTGTACCACCTTGAGACACTGAGAGTCCTACAACATCATGTCAATGTTATTAGCAGCTAGTAGCACACAGCGTACATCAGTCTGTCCCAGGTCCCGAGGCAGTGGTACACACAGTCCCTGACATGATGAGAACACACAGTTGTTGGTGGTGAGAGGCTGTATGTAGGAGTGTACCACCTTGAGACACTGAGAGTCCTACAACATCATGTCAATGTTACTAGCAGCTAGTAGCACACAGCGTACATCAGTCTGTCCCAGGTCCCGAGGTAGTGGTACACACAGTCCTTGACATGATGAGAACACACAGTTGTTGGTGGTGAGAGGCTGTATGTAGGAGTGTACCACCTTGAGACACTGAGAGTCCTACAACATCATGTCAATGTTATTAGCAGCTAGTAGCACACAGCGTACATCAGTCTGTCCCAGGTCCCGAGGCAGTGGTACACACAGTCCTTGACATGATGAGAACACACAGTTGTTGGTGGTGAGAGGCTGTATGTAGGAGTGTACCACCTTGAGACACTGAGAGTCCTACAACATCATGTCAATGTTACTAGCAGCTAGTAGCACACAGCGTACATCAGTCTGTCCCAGGTCCCGAGGTAGTGGTACACACAGTCCTTGACATGATGAGAACACACAGTTGTTGGTGGTGAGAGGCTGTGTGTAGGAGTGTACCACCTTGAGACACTGAGAGTCCTACAACATCATGTCAATGTTATTAGCAGCTAGTAGCACACAGCGTACATCAGTCTGTCCCAGGTCCCGAGGTAGTGGTACACACAGTCCTTGACATGATGAGAACACACAGTTGTTGGTGGTGAGAGGCTGTGTGTAGGAGTGTACCACCTTGAGACACTGAGAGTCCTACAACATCATGTCAATGTTACTAGCAGCTAGTAGCACACAGCGTACATCAGTCTGTCCCAGGTCCCGAGGCAGTGGTACACACAGTCCTTTACATGATGTGAACACACAGTTGTTGGTGATGAGAGGCTGTGTGTAGGAGTGTACCACCTTGAGACACTGAGAGTCCTACAACATCATGTGATTGTTACAGTTACTAAGTAACAGTGTAATTTACAGTCTGCAACCCTTTTCACCCCAATGGTATACATTGGCCATTCAGTAAATAAGTATGTATACCTCATCTTACCATACATGAATAACTCAACTTGAATGGGTGTAAGCTATACCTGACATTTCCTGCAGCCTTGTAATAAAATACCAAAGCTGTTAGTGGGAAGTAGACCATTCAATTTTATCAATTCCTGGTCTAGGGTTATGTCTCCAAGGCCCATAGAAATAACTTTAGATTCAGATTTTGAATGTCTTGATCATGTCTGGCGTGTCTCTGTCCAGAAAGTTATTTATCTACATTCCATAGCTACCTTCCTAACGGTTTGTTCATTAAAAAGGCTTAGCCACCATAGATAGTTCTACTTACCAACTGTTTGTTGCTCAATTCTATCTTCCGAGGTCTAGTTTTCTGGTTGGGCCCGATGTAGTTGATTTTGTATCCATCCAACCAGTACACATTATTGGCTAGAACTGTCAGTGAGGAAGGCCGATTTCCAGGAGGACTCTTGTATACAACTCTGCACGACTCACTGCAGACAAGCAGATCTCAACAGACTTGAATTTTAAGATTGAAATCATAAGTCTTTCTTTAACAGTCAACAAAATATATCAACATTTGCCAAAGAGGCTTCACTTATATTAGTTTGCTTATTGTATTATCTAAATGCAGCTCATAAAAGTTTATCGGAATGCCACAAATTGTTGAGTTCTCGCCTACTCTCACAGAAAACTAAAATCCGTATATACAAAACTATAATAAGACCAGTATTACTATATGGCTCAGAGAATTGGGTGATAAGCAAGAGAACTGAGAAACTACTTATAGTGTTCGAAAACAAGATTCTAAGGAAAATCTTTGGACCAACCGTTAAAAACGGAGAATGGAGAGTTAAGCACAACAGAGAGATATTGAGAGAGTTGTACAGGGACCCAGATATTGTGGCTGAGGTGAGAAGTAGGAGATTGAGATGGGCAGGCCATGTGTTAAGAAAGGAAGAGGGATCCTTAGTGAGAAACGCCCTAAACAACAATCCCGAGGGTAGAAGACCTCCTGGAAGGCCCAAGTTGAGGTGGAGAGATCAAGTGAGAAGAGACCTGAGAAGAATGGGAAGAAGGGAGGATGAAGCAGTGGATCGTGCAGTCTGGAGGCAGTGTGTTGGCGAGGCAAAGTACCTCCTTGGGTACCAAGAGCCACGGCAGTAAGTAAGTATTGTATTATCTATACTCTTTCCATACTGCTGCCTATTGTTTTTTGTTGTCTTTTTTTAGCTAAGGCGACTTTTCTTTGGAAAAGTAAAATAGACAGGGAATGTGAAAGATGTCTTAGTTCCAATTAGGTTTCTACCCAAGTTCCTCATTTCCTCAATTTGTACAGTATCGAATAGGCATGCTGACCACAAGAATAAAGTATACTTTTAGTCCGTTCACAAGTTTAGGTGGTTTTAGAGGAAGTTTCCCCCCTATTTATTGCTTAAAGTATATGTTGCAGCTGATTGACGTTTTAGCAAACCTCAGCTTTTGTTTTAAAGCTAGATTTGGAGGAAATGGATTTCTTCTCCTAAAACCGCCTAAATTTTGTGAACAGAGTATGGTAATTTTGTCATTTGTAACATTTTTATGAGAATGTAAAAACTAATAATTTACTTTAAAGCATAGGTCTACACAATAGCTTAGTAATTGTCAATTAATTCTTTTATTTTTCAACTAATTTAAACAATGTTAATTCCTTATCAACAAAGCTGTTGTGCATATTAACATCTTATTCAGCTATCTGTGTTCTGTGGTTGTGTAAGCTAAATGTGACTGACACAGTGTGTTTGATTTTGAGGTTTGCAATGGATGAAGCAGACCAATGTAGTACACTCACCCGTTCTCCAGGTAACAGGCCTTGATTATGGTGGTGGACCTTTGACCCTTGTAATCTACAGACTCCAGCCAGTAAAGTTGTCGCTCATTACCATAGAGGTCTATTGTGAGACTCCTCGGTTGCTTTAGTCCACTCACTAGTCTCTGTAGTCGTGTTCCGTCCATACCCAACACCTCCACACTCCCCTCCGTCCAGTTTGCAAGATACATTTTTCTGTAAAACAGTTTGGTCAGTAACTACGGTTTTCAACTTACGTTGTTTATGCATTTAGGTTGTGCCTATTTCAATTTGATTAAACTATAATTAACGTAGAAGGAAATTTGGCAGCTGAGAGAAGTACTATGGTATTAATATAGACTGAGCTGTTACCTGTTAGCCCGTCATCTAGCACAGCAATTTACTGACAGTTGTAGTATTTACAAGAGTACTTCAACACGACAATACTCAATTGATGTGAACTTGAGCTGTTTCGTCTGTCCCCTTGTATACAGTAGTCGCAGTTAGTCTGGGCGCGCGGACCCTTGTGTACTAGCCGTGCTGAGAGTAACGTCTCGCTCACCACCACAGCCTCGCTGAACAACCCCAGAGAGCCGTGTAGGCCAGATGTTTTTGGAAATGAGCAATAAACACTCCCCTCTACACCACTACACCCCCCGCCCTAGCGCGGCCGTGCGCCCAGACTAGCTGCAACTACTGTACTTTGTTCAACTAGTCTAAAAATATTTCACACCACTCAATTCTTAATGGAGGTAAGGATCTGATGGATTTCAACAAAAAATATATGATTGGCGGGGATGTTTCCCTACCCTAAATATGCGGAATAATGCTAAGTCGATCTAACCAATCCTGTATTGTTTTACAAAGATTGTCTAAGACTTGCGTAGCCTATATGTCTGGCAAAAATCTCAATGTAAGTGTAAATAGTTCTTGTCGACTCACCCCTCGGCAGGATGTACGGCTACAGACATGAGCAGGTTGTTGATGTCCCTGGCTACAATTATGGTCCTGGATGAGCCGTCCAGACGACACACCTCCACACAGCCGCCCGCCGGAGTGTTGCTGGTCCAGTAGATGTGGTCGTACACCCAGTCCACTGCCAGGCTGGAGGTACCTCTCACCATCAAGGCAACCGTGTATCTCTGGGAGGGACTGAGCAGTGGAGATCTAGGGACAGAGGTGTTAACAATACTTTTAATACAGTGTTAAGCTAAAAATTACAATTAAACCTGATGGTGAAGGACAGCTGGGCCCAGTTGTTAGTTAGATACATAAAATAATAAATGGTATCAGCAATCTGACACATGCACTCTCCTATTAGCTTGTCAACAACCTTTATCATGAGTAAGTGATGGGATCAACTATGATATTTTATGGGGAAAATCACAAAAGTTGTAATAACTTATACATAACCCTTAATTTTACAACCGATGGGGTTTGTATCATCATGTTTGGGGTCGAAAGGACAAAGCCAAAATCAGATGTTCTATTATTTTGGGTTTTTTTATAAAAAATTACCTTGAAAATTAAAAAAACTATAGATACCATGCAGGCCCGTTTTTGACCCTGTCAGCGCCCTAGGCACGTCTAATAGTAGCGCCCCTTTGTAATATATATATAACAGGGTTTTCGCCGACCGGGAAATCCGGGAATCATGAGGGAGATTTTTGAACCATGAATTTTGTATTTCTACCTGGAGTTTTCAATTTACCGTGATCGCGCATGACAACAGTGACGTTTCCGTGACCGCGGGAGACAATAAATATGTCTACACACGGCCGCGAGGGATGATCAGAATTTTCCGCGATCGTAGAAGACGATGATGATCTCCACACGACTGGAGGACTTATTAACATTTTACCGCAATCGCGGGAGACGATAACGATGTCTTCACAACTGCGGGAAACGATTACGATGTCTACAGAACCGCGGAATACAATAATGATTTCTGCACGGCAACGAGGGATGATCACAATAATGCCGCGATTGCACAAGACGATGATAATGTCCAAATGACCGCAGGAAAAGATCATAATTTTGCCTCATATTCGCCGAAGACGATTATCTCCATATATGTCCGCGGGAGAGGATTACCATTTTGCCACAATCGCGGGAGGCGACTACTATATGCCTACACGGCCGCGAGGGGTTATCAGACGTTTACCGCAATAGCATGCAAATACTACCACGATTTTTTTTTAATTTCCAAATTTTTGGCGCCCCCCAAAAAAGCCAATTGCCTCGCGCCCTAGGCAGGTGCCTACCGTGCCTATTCGGTAAATCGGCCCTGATACCATGGATTAGTACCAACATTTTGTAGTCTTTTCACACAAAATACTCTCTGTGTCAGAATCTCCCTACGTACACTCTAACCATACACAATTTCAAAGATGAACCATTCCATGCAGTTTTGTTGGAACTTTTGATAATCAACATTCATTGATTCATTTCTACTCTCACCTGAATATTTTAGCCTCCGCCAAGTCATACCAGAACAACAAGCCCTTGACAAAGTGAATGTCCACGGAGCTGAGTAGAGCCTGTCTCTTGTAAAGCAGAGGAAGTCTTCTGCCTCTCATTGACACTGCTTGGAGCTCCGAGCCAAAAGATGCCAAGAAGTACCCTGAGAAGATCAACATGTATACTTACAAGCTTAGGGATTCATCATAGTAGTGAAAAGAGCAGAGAGGAGTAAATAAATGGTACTTGTTTTTATTTGTGTTTCCAATAATAAAAGTATTGTATGAAGCTTAAATTACTCCATGTGATTTTATGAATTTAGGGGCAAAAAGATTGTTGTAGAATGTATCTTTCTAGTGGGGCCTTGATGTATCCCACAGTTGTTCTAAAAGAGATATAAATTATTTTTTAAACCGATCAAATTTTGTGACAAGCTTATTTGCTATGTTGGTACACTTATTAAAAATGGTCGTTTTAACTATTTCATCTAATTATTATTTGATCTTTTATCTATATTTTATTTCATAAAACTATTTGATAGTAATTTACTCAAAATTACCTTGTTCCTTGCAGGCCTGGCTGCGGTTGTTGATCATGTAGCCGAAGGAACACGGACAAACCTCGGACGCTGTCGTCATGTTGAGCAGACACTGCGAGTACGAGTGGTGATCAGTGTCTGGTATCGGCTGCATCCTGCCATCCACCACCCTCAAGTACGTCTGTGGTCCAAACATGGCTGCTCTCTGTCAACAGAAACTGACTTATCAAAACAGTAGCTAAAACCAACACAATATATTAATTGAATCAAAATTAATTTCAAAGTAAGTTCAGTTTTGCTGTCTCAGACAGTTGCCTGCAACTCCAATTCTCTTTGACTAGACAGGAGGCAATTTAGATAGATTGTAGGATTGATCAAAGGTTATGGCTTTCTTAAGAAGATCCTATACCTCGCAATCGTTGTTCTTGGCCGGTAAACAAGGAACTAATCCAATAATTGACTGATTCAATTACTCTGATGAAGTATCCTGACGTTTGCAGCCGTGTATTGCTTGAGGATCCAAAACGGAGAGGGGGCTTAGCATACAGGAAATGTGTGGGTCTGAGGAGACTTCAGACCATTTACTTCATGGCTGCACACTACACAGCTGTATAAGTAAAATAATATACTCTTGGAAGTATTGAAGGGCAGACACTTTCCTCAGGAATAGCTTATAGACAGAATGCTGCAATACATCAAGCAGCTTTGACAGACTCTGAGGCACTATTTGGGAGCATAAAATGTCCACGTGACTGATACATCTAGAGACAAGGTCCACACCTGATTTGAGTGAAACCCGTGATGGATCCATTGATCTCTTGCTATTATTTATGTGTGATAAACCCTACAACTAGTAAATTCTAGAGTACACACCTCCACATGGGAGCATCGCTGGCACAGTGACAACTTGACAGGGAATGTGTTCTCCTCGTTGTCGGTGTGTTTCAATGCGGTCGTCACTTCTCCCTCGGCAGATGTCCAGAACAGCTGTTTGTTGCTGATAGAGAATGATGGCGGGAATGGTAGATCAGCCCGAACTATCACCTAGTAATAGAACAGAAACGTGGTATAGTAACTGGTTGTATGCTGTTTAGTACTGATGTAAAGAATTCATTAAAATTTTAAAACACGTAAAAATAAACAAATGGTGATCCGAAGCTTGCCACAAGGAACTGACATAAAACAAAAGCATCAAGTAGCATCCACTCATTATACCCAGCAAGGGTTAATCAGAGAAGAAAAATACTAAACAATATCATGTATTAGGTACTTATTTGTTAGAAGAACTCTTGTGATTTCTGTTGAAGCATGGCAGTAAACATATTGCCTCACCCTGTTGCCCCCGTCGTAGTCGCAAACAGCCAACACCCTGGGCCGGCTCATGTAGTAGAGCCGTCGTTCCGTCACGTCCAAGGCGATGGTCCTCACCCCCTCCACTGCACGTGGAGCGACCACATGAACATGCTCTCCCCTCAGGTCTGAGGCTACGATGTCTGCTGGGGCGGCCAAGGACGAGTTTACCCAGGAAGTCTCAGTCCAGAAAAGATACCTGGAAATGTTAAGAAAATTGCTTTGTCATCAAATAGGTCAACGTCAGACATTTAATTAGCAGAAACATGTGTATTTTTTTATTTAGTGACACATACTATTCTTTGTATGTATTTAAAATACATTACATTTTATAAATCTTTAAAGATAAATTTACAACCATATTGCTGTATTCACATGTTCAATTTAAGGGTGTAATAACGGCATGGCTCACAGGCGCTGGGAGTGTTTAGTTCCAGCGTTGGCCACTACGCGCGCGACGTGTACTAAACCTAACTCGAACAAGCCCGTGTGCGAGCCTCTCTTGGAGTAGGAGTGAGAGAGCGCGCGAGATGTATTTCTGTCTCACTCTCACCTCACCCAACGTTGTTTGTTGTTACCACTCCCGCTTCTGTTCTGAGCCTCCGCGGCCCATCTCGTTGGAAAACGCATCACTGTTGGTTGTTGTACCCCAGTTGACAGTGTATACTGCCCTCTCTAAAAGTCTAAATAAAATATTGTTTTATGGGTCAATTTATCGATGATTATGTTAATCAAATGTTTTCCTCTATTTGTTTTTATTTTATCTTTAGGGTCTATGCCTTTGAAGTTGTAATCAAAAATATAAATTAGGTTGGGATTTAAAACAAAAATCTCACCTTTTGAAAGTTGTACGGGACAAGCAAACATGGATTGGAAATTTAACAATATCTCAAAATCTATTTAATTTTTTTTTTTAAAGGTTTAACAAATTAAATTTTTAATTATTTACTAATTTAAGTTATTGCACTAATTGACTAATTTTACCAAAAAAGTGTAACTTAAAATTCTAGAAAGAGTACCATTTAACTGTAATAGAACTTGACCAAGTTAAATCTTAATTCCAGGAAAAATTATTTTTATTTTAATTACAAGGAATGATTTAGAGAAATCGTATACAAAAACAATGTTTGAAGCAGTTTTAATTAACTCTAAAAAATAACAAAGCAGGATCCCTGAGAATCGCCCACTACTTGTTTTTCTTTCTTGTCTTAGCCATATTTGCTTCTTCTTTACGAGTTTGGGCATCTATGATGTACGCTGGATCACGCACACGAAGGTGCCGATTTATTCTGCTATCTACCATTTCTGGTAAAAGGCAATAGTTGTAGAAACGGATAAGTTTTGGCAGCATTGTTTTACTCCACAACTCACTGTCTATTTTGATTCTCTCAATAAACAAGTCATTTGTTCTTGTATATACAATAAAATCACACCAACTCCTCTTCGTTATGTTAAGTTGGCCCTGTATTTGGAAGAAATAGTTGTGCGATCTCTTTAACATCACTTTCCCTTCCTTTAACTCCATACATGTTTGGTTTTTTTTTAAAGACACAAATTCTTTCAAGTCTCCCCTTACCGATGACAAACATTTCACTTCAATAATACCTTCACTGCCCACTAGGCCATCAGGGCTTGCACCTAGGAAAGGCGTTTCCTTAGAAATAAACAGGCCACAAGGTTCAACTGAAACACCAGTAAGTTTTTCATAATCTTCAATTGCATCTTTTTCGTGGACACGCCCGAATAAAACCGCTGCTGTAGATAATTCCCGAGAGTATAACAGACGTTTCACGAGATTATGGCATGGTGTGTGCTCACGCCGTTTCACAACGCTCCCGAAGTTGGATGCGGTAAGCATATTCACTCTTGTTTCCCTCCACAGCTGGTTGTTGTGCTGACCAACAGTTTTTCGTTCTATATCTTGACAATTTTCTGCATTTTTTGACAGCATTCTCATATGTTCTTCCATTTTTTCATTCAAAGCCTCTGGTTTCATATCAGGTTCGATGCAAAGGGGGCCGTACTCAGAGTCGTAGGAACCTCCGTAGCGTTTTCTCTTTTTTGGTGGTCCGTTCTGGCTGAAAGCTAGAGATCGTTTGCATTTTAATTGCACTCTAGTGTTTACTTTAGACTTAAACACTCCCCCTGGACTTTTCCTATTGAGTTTTTTCCAAGGGCTCAAGTGCCACCCGGGTCCTGACGTGTGACTTAGGCCAGCTCCTACACATCGCCTTCGATAAGAACCTCTAGAGCAATAGTTCACTCTCTTACCTCCGGTGAATTTTGCCACTAGAGACATATATTGCTCTGCTTGGTTAGTTGTTCTATTTAAAACTAAACTCTCCGCTTTACATTCAACATTAGCTAATGCCTTTCTTATTTCGAGCAAAAACTCCTTGTCCACGACATCTATAACGTTCGCATCAGAACCTTGCCTTGTACAGAATGTATCTCTGCAACAATCATGTTGGCCAAAGACATGGTCAACAGAGTTTTTCAGATCGTGCCTTAAGTTTGACACTTTGTCATTACTATCTGAAGTCCCGATAGCAGCTTCTTTTATAGCCGTTCTAACACCCTTTGTTATTCTTTCCAGTCTAGGTACTACCTCTCCTTCATTCGGTGTCAAAAGGAGCTTCCTACTTGCGATGGGATACTTGGTGTTACCTGCGATTTTGTGCAGTTGATCATTGAGGGCTCTAGTGACATGGTTTGCACATTCCACTTTTTGTACAAACCGTCCATAACTACAACTTTCTTGAATACGAGCAAACACGCTCGAGTCGCCATCGCCTATATAATATCTATATATTAGGCCGTAGTCTACTTCGCTGCGTTTGAAGCCGTTGACGATTATATTTGCTTCCATACCTGTTGATGGACCTGTATAATTGAGGTAACAGACATGCTCTGGTGATTCAATTCCTTTGTTTTTGCTTTTTGTGCACACGTAGCAAAATTTGTTCCGGACTTCGAGGTATAATAGTTTCTTTGTCTCTGCTCCTATGATTACGCCCTAAAACAATACATTACAATATTGTAATACAACAAAACAATACATGATAAAATGTTACACTATGAAATTAATTATTAATAATTATTATAAAATTAAACTACAAATGGTTCAAATTCAATTTTATAATGTTTCAATTATAAAATTAAACTGTCAAAACCTAAATAATGGAAAAATCGGAGACAAAAAGATTGTACCACGGGTGAGTATCGAACCCGGCTCTATCAACTCGTCAGTCCGGCACTCTAACCATTATATCACCGAGGCCGATGACATTGTCCCGTATCGTTGCGGTAATGTTGCGTGCCGTTTGCGCCACCGCCACGGCACACTGACAGTGGCGGTGGCAACCCCGATCACACACAGGTGCCTTGTGCACATACACATGTACCATGTACCTTGACGCGTTTCAGTTTGAAAAAGTTGCATCGCATCCCATCACAGTTCGTGTTTTAATCACAGTTCGTTGGTGGGGGTGAGGAAATGTTTAACTAAACCCTATTTGAAGTTAGAATAAATAATAGTTGAAGTGGTTTATAAGAATAAATTAGCGTTCCCACACCTAAACTTTTAAAATTTTTGAGAAAACGATATAGCTTTCTTACCACTCCTCCTGTTGATGTCATGCCATGTCCGTAGCTCCTTTTCGCCCAGCCACCATCTCCAATAACAGTAATGAAGGGGGTTCCATTCAGGATGTTACCTTTTTCTAAAGCAATGCGCTTCTCTTCTTCCGCGTTTGCCTTCATTTTTGAGTATAGGGTATCTTCCCAGACCTAAATAATAACAGCAATTCCCACAAAAATAACATGTAATGAGCTTTTACATAAGTAGTGAACAATTTTTGAAGATAACATGAATTATGAACCGTTTGAAATGCATAAGTAACCTATTGATAGTTTTGTGCTTAGAAACTTGACAAATAAAAGAAATACTAGTTTCTAGAAATTCATAATGAGACTTTCCAGTACCATCGTTAAATTTGTGGCTATTTTTATATTTGTCAGGATTTGAAAAAGGTTCTAAAAAATGTTGTTTCTGACAACAAAACATCATCATTGTTAAACCATGGTTAAAATAAACTTGTTAAGATTATACAAAATTACCTAGATACATCAATATCAATATTATTTATAATATCACAAAATAGATTTATTGTCTGTCTGTAGTTCAGGGTAAACGCAATAACTATTGAACCGATTTAGCCGAAATTTTCCAGAAGTGTATAACAGAAACGTGAACAACAGAGTCTATGTACAACTATTTTATTATAAAATAAACTTATTTTATTACAAAATTATTTTATAATTGTTTTAAATTGGTAATGGTGAGTTTATGTTTTAATTTTTATTTTGTGGACAACCAAATATGGTTTATGGAAATTAAATACTGAAAGGTGAAAGTGTTAAACAATATAAAATTACATAATTGAACAAACGAATGGAGAGGATTTCACTTTGCTTACTCGCTTATCCTGAAACGGTATTGTAGAATATATATTTTGTAATAATATGCTTACGTACCTTGCCTATTTTCTTTTCGTGGGATTTGAATTTTGGTCGCCCCATTACAGGAATATCCATAACTGAGAACAGTTCTTCAACTTGAGCATAGCCTAGACCCACGCTCAATGCTCCCCACACAAGTGCATTATTAGGCGCTTCTTTACTTTCTTCTGGTTCGGATGTGACAACAAATCTTTTTTCACAGTTGTCACAATAATACTCCCATTTTGAATATAGCCCACTAACTACTTCCCTTTCAAATTTGTATCTCCCCATCGTACATACATTTGGATGAGAAGCTAACTTTTCTAGTTGCATCAACACATGACTGATATCAACAATTCGACGACCGATAATTGAATAGTCTTCCACATCATGGCACTTTTCAACTAGCAGTGGAGGTAAGTACTCGGAGGATTTCTCACTGTCTGAACTGTAATGGGATTGGTTGTCTTGGTCTTGAAGCTCGTCAGAGGTATTTGTAGATTCCAACCTAAAATTAAGCACCATTTACTCAATCAACCAAGTCATAATGTAGACAACATTAGAGAATTGTTTGGATCCTGTTTAAAATTATTAGGCCTACTGTATTAATAAAAAATAGTCGTTACACAGCGACGCGACAATAATATTACCGACAATAATAAACGATATCAGCATTCCTACACATACTTTCTCCCATAAGCTTGTAAACAACCTTTATCATGGGTAAGCGGTGAGAGTAAATATGACATTTTATAGTAAAAAATCACAAGTTACAATAATTGTTAAATTGTAATTTTTACGGTAAATGGGATTTGTACCATTTTGTTCAGAATGTAAAGGACTATTACATACTTAATAAAAAAAATCTGTTGGGTCAATTTCGAGAAAATCCGATTTCCCGTTATGTTATGTGAAAAATCATCATTCAAAATCACAATTCAAAAAAACAAAAAAAAAATGTCTGGAAATACCATGAGTTAGTACCTACAGACCAAATTTCATCAACATAGGACTACATGTGTGGTCTGTGGCTCTGGACACATAAAGACACACAGACATCACTTCGAATACTGTACCACTTTTTGGGTTCAGGGGGACCCAAAATAGATATAGGCCTACACTCAAAACTCAAACTACAACATTTTGACGAAAACAATACTTTCTCCATATATGGGGAAGAAATTAAAAATGTAAATTTTCCAAATACATAAAAAAACATTTAAATATGATTTTATTCAAATAAAACTTACCTGGATGCCACAAGACGATCGAAAATTTCCTCGCTAGTTTCTTCGGAGAGATTTGAACTATTGTTAGTAGTGTTTACATCCTCGCCCTCGCGTTTCCGTTCATGGATTCTTCTAAGCACTTTCGAGCGTTTACTGCGTTTACGTGGTTTGTATTTACTATGCGGTTTTTTGGTTCCCATCGCACCTTTACAATACTAACAATAACCACAGACAAGAGAAACAAAATATAACTACAAAATACAAAACACGTGACCGGTGACAGGTTGGCAGCAGCTAGCTGAGAGCAGGTAGAGCGCGCGGGAACCAGGGTAGGCGCGGCCGGTGCGTGGGATGAGGGGGAGGGGCGTGCGCCCGCGCGCCGTGAGTGCGCGTATGAGCACTGTACACACTCACATCGCACGCCACGCTGGTTTTACGTGATTTCTGTTTTCTTTCCAGTTTCTAAACGCTTAAGAATTTTCCATTGGAGTATTTTTGTATACATTCTGTACACCATTGGCTTTGTTCTGATATGCGTCTTTTCTCGATTCATTTAAAAATAAACCAGTTATCGAATTTACAAAAAAAGGTACTTTTTTATTTATAAACGATATGGGAAATAAAATGTTTTAGCTTGTAAAGATACATTTTTTGGAATTTTTAAGGGTAGTCTGGTGAATATAGTCGAAACCGTTTTTGAGCTGGAAAGCAAACGGAGTTAGCACTTAAAAGCCCCATAACTATCTTATTAGGCCACTTAAAAATTTCAGGTGACATTTTTTCTTACACTTATAATGACCTTAACAATTATACTTAAAAAAATAATAGTATTTTATTTTCGATCGAACACCCTTAAGCATTGTTATAATACCCCCTTGGTAATCAAAAGGTTGATGATAGTTCAATTTTGATAAAAAGTCAATAGCTTTTTGATTTGATAGAGGGTCTAGCCTTAGGTTATGGTTTTCAAACAAATAAATGGTCCTGGATAAAACCAGCAAACCTAAGCTCAGAACAAAGCCATCCATGATATATCACTCCACTTTACACTCATCCTTCATTCATACTTGCGGATTATAATGTGCCCAGATTTGTCCCCATCTTAGTAAAGGTAACAATGCAAATGACTAGAATGTTACAAGAAACATAAACTTCTTCCACAAATGAACAGAAAACCACTGACCTCCTCACCGGGTCCACTACTATAGTGAAGATGTCACTGTTTGCATTATTGTACACCACTCTTCTGTGTCCTCCGTCCAATGTTGCCACCATTATGAGGCCAGTATCCCTGAAACATGAGTGTATCAAAACAACGGTCTCTCTAATACAGTATAAGCATGACCTAAATTTAAATGGAAATACTAATTTAAATTGGTATTTTAAATTAGAATTCTCGTCAAGACTGGCATCCGTCATGTGTACACTTGTTTTTGTTAGGTTGCAGGTTCAAAAAGTTATTGCAACTTTTGTGATTTTCCCCATAAAATATCATAGTTCTCATCGTCTGTTCTCCACGACAAGTGTTTAATTAATTTACCTGTGTATCCAATACATGTGCGAGTGTAACCAGTCCAGGGCTAGACCCCCACAAGGTCCCATCTCCACCAGGAGGCGAGGTCCCGGCTCCTTTACAACACCTTCTTCTCCCGTCCTGTTTATGTTGCGCAATCCACTTCTGCAGCAAGAAAAAGGATCTTTGATTTTGTAATTGTTTTAATAATGTTCAACGTAAGGAACATGATAACTTGTTACAAGTCACAAAAAAGGTTACTGCATAAATCGACCAGAATAAATTTTACTTCTTAATCGATTGATGTGGTACAACATGATAAATATTTGGAATAGTATTAGTATTAGTACTAAAAATTTAGTCGAGTGACTACTGACTAGAGTTATGTAATTGGTATCAACAAACCTAAATTTAGGTGTTTTAGCCGTTAAAAATTGTATGTAATTTTTTTTGCTAAGTTAAACTGTAAATCTTTGCACAATAAAACATATAAGGTAGTTATGTTGTTATGTTCCATTTAATTTTATATCTACCAGATACTATTACATTTTCATCATCAGCATAGATTAATAAAAATTAGTAAGAACTGAACGTAGGAAATAAAAAAGGATTTAACCAATCATACTATATCCAGGTCCAGGATGGTAAAAACTGTACTGCACTATAATTACTATACATTTTTAGTGCAGAGTAAGTACATTTTATATGTAAGAACTTTTACTTTATTTTAGTTGTTATAATAAAAAAGATTAATAGTGGTGTTCAAAAATGAATAATGTTTACTTGTACATCCTGGTCGACAGCCCCACACCATCTTCCTCTTCCACCCAGTAAATCTCTTTATACTCAAAATTAAAGTCGAAGAATATTGCTCTTGATTTGGTAGAGATAATAATATAGGCTTTCTGCTCTGATTGGTTGATTTCCACGATGCTTCTGTTTGTTGAAATCCACAGAGGCAAGGGATCGCATTCTGGAAAAAATCACATAAATGTTGATATCGCCCAATATGCTACATATTTGATAGTTTTAATTAAAAATGTTTGCCTTTTAGTGAATTTCCCACTGAGAACGAGCTATTAGGGTACAGTACTCATGGTAGGACCTAGAACCGGAACCACTTTACTTTTTCGTATTGATGTGATCCCTAGGTCATAAAACACAACCTATTCAAATTTATATATATCAAATATTTGTGTGTGTGTCAGTTAACATGAACTCGAGTAATTGATGAAATTCAATTAAAAAATGTATAAACAGGTTTGCAAACCAGCATGATCAAACTATGGGAACGGGGTTAATGCGGATAAAAATTGATTCTTCCAATTTTTGATCCTTGTAGTCCATCAAAACACGAAAAATCACAGTTTATTTCAAAACCGTTTTGTTTAGCTCACAAAACAATTTAGTTAAATTATCTTTGTAAATAGTTTAGTTTAGTCTTTGTACATCTTATGGTTATGGAGAAATTTCAAAAAACATGATAGGCTATACATTTAGAATTCCCATGTTAATTTTTATGGAAAATAAGAGTGAGGTATATTCGTTTCGTTTACTTGTTTATGGACATTTTAAATCAAATTTGATAAATTTATATTATACCAAGCTATAATAACATTTAAATAAAATACCCCCGCCGCAGCAAACCTGCAGACTAAGCGAATTTCCATTTGACTGATTGGATTTACACTGAAATGTCTACTTAAAAATATAACATTTATTCCCTATTTAAATAGAATTAGTTTAACAAGTACTTAGGTTTGCTGCATCAGGGAGGGTAAAACTGTTTTTTTTTGTAAAATGTTAATAGTTAGTAAGAAATTAAAACATTTTCCAAATTTGATCAAAATATGTTCATAAACAAGTAAACTACAACAGTTTACTTATTCTCCATATTTTTGGAATTTTCTCCGTAACCATTAGGCGTATAACAACGCTTCAATATACTAAATTATTTGTTTTTTTAAGCTCTACAAAATGATTTGGAATGAAATTGCTAAATTTTATGTTTTTTGGGTCAAAAATGGGAAAAACCTATTTTTACCCCATAAAACCCCCCGTAAACCCCCGTTCCCATGGTCCGATCATGCTGGATCGCGAACTCGTTCGAATAAACGTAGGTTTACACGTTTGTACCAAATTTCATCAAAATCGGATCATTTTTGCTCGAGTTATCGTGCTGACGGACACATATATATATATATATATATATATATATATATATATATATGAATTTGAACGGATGGTGTTTTTGGCCTCTAGGGACCTCAAAACGAAAAAAAAAATCGGTCCCGCGTCCAGGTCTTACCATGAGTACTACGGTAATAGCTTATTCCCTATATGGGAAATTCGCTAAAACATGACCTTGTGGCAAACTTCTTGATTATAGAACCTTAATTAATTTGTATGTATCTGTATCTCCATGATACTAGATTCCAATGTTAATCTTATGGAAAATGAGTATACTTTATTTGTTTAATTGTCCATGGATATTTTTTATCGAAAATTTATTGATCTTATACCTAGTTACTAGCATTTAAATGAAAAACACACTTATTTATGGCATTCTTGTACAGTATTAGCAAACAGTGCTTGTATTATTCTGTTCGGAAAATTGATGCGGTTTGGGGAAGGTTTACTGATGAAGTGAAGGGGATAGAATTGCATCCCCTCAAATCGGCCTAGTTGTGGAAAGGTTTAGTGCAATAGAACCAACCAAAATATAAAAAACACTAATATTGATATAAATATACAGGGTGTTCATTTGAAAACTTTCCATATCTGTTGTGTGCAAAGGTAAGGCTTTTAACACTTGTTTGTTCTCATTTCCCCCTAATTTGGACATGCCAAATCCAATAAAATTATTTTCAATTTTGAAAAATGCCCCAAAAGGGCCCAATTTGGGGGGTAGGGGTGCTTTTTGAGAAATTTTCAAATGTAAACATGGGTTGTGTGATACATCAATTTAAAGGTCTAATCACCCCGATCATTTTGGTGCAAAAAAAGTTTAATTATCTTTAACCGTATTTACAGGGTGGGTCAAAACCTTTTAAAAAAGGACTTTGAAGTTAAGTACCGTATTACCCTAACTACTGAACGGAACAGCGCCAAATTTCTTTCCAAGCTTATTCTTGAGCTACTCTTTAAGATAACTTGTAGTAAGGGCATTTTCCAAGTTATTTTCTAATTTTTAAAAAATCTCAAATTTTAAGAATAAAAGAAAGCTGAAAACTCAAAATTCTTAAATAGCAAGGTATAACAAATTTCATACCACGTGAAAGGTCCTTTTTTAACAAACATTTTACGTATTTAAGTTTTCTTTCTATCTCTTACCGTTTAAAAATTGCAGTGGAAAAACATAATTTTCCATGGTAAAATTATAACTAGTTTTCTAATAAAACACATTGCACTTTGTTCAACGATGTAGTAGGATTCATAACAAATTGATCGACTACTTTTACGTGTGTCAGAATTCATCTTGGACCCTCCATCCTGTTCTTTTCTCATTGATAACTGAGCCAGTTTCAGAAAACTTCCTAACTAAATCATTTACAGCCATATGACTCAAGGTTATACCTGGATATCTATTGTTAAACACTTTGCAGTTATCCTGGAACACTTTTGTTATGACCAATAAGTAAAATAAAGTATATTTTTTTAAGTTTACACCATATTTGATTAGGTACTACAGGAAATGGTACTTTTGAAATTAGTACTACCATTGACTAGTCAATGGTACTACAGAAAGCGGCCCACGCTTGGGTTTTTGTCATCAGCTATAAAACTTGTTTCTCACAAAGTAAAACGTAATGACTTGTTTGCCTATCTGCCTAAAAATAATTATGAATTGTTTCCTTCAGTTATTCCACCATTTAATGTGTCTAGAGACGAATTTTGGCTGTTTTATTAGAAAACTAGTTACAATTTTACCACAGAAAATTATGTTTTTCTACTGCAATTTTTAAACGGTAAGAGATAGAAAGAAAACTTAAATACGTAAAATGTTTGTTGAAAAAGGACCTTTCACGTGGTATGAAATTTGTTATACCTTGCTATTTAAGAATTTTGAGTTTTCAGCTTTCTTTTATTCTTAAAATTTGAGATTTTTTAAAAATTAGAAAATAACTTGGAAAATGCCCTTACTACAAGTTATCTTAAAGAGTAGCTCAAGAATAAGCTTGGAAAGAAATTTGGCGCTGTTCTGTTCAGTAGTTAGGGTAATACGGTACTTAACTTCAAAGTCCTTTTTTAAAAGGTTTTGACCCACCCTGTAAATACGGTTAAAGATAATTAAACTTTTTTGCACCAAAATGATCGGGGTGATTAGACCTTTAAATTGATGTATCACACAACACATGTTTACATTTGAAAATTTCTCAAAAAGCACCCCTACCCCCCAAATTGGGCCCTTTTGGGGCATTTTTCAAAATTGAAAATAATTTTATTGGATTTGGCATGTCCAAATTAGGGGGAAATGAGAACAAACAAGTGTTAAAAGCCTTACCTTTGCACACAACAGATATGGAAAGTTTTCAAATGAACACCCTGTATATATAATGGATGTGGTGATATAACTTTATCCTCAAACCATGACTGAAATAACTTACTTAACACGTCATTTTATGAAACATTAATTACCCATAGTTTATTTACTACTCAATCTCAATTTATGACAAAACAACTGTTTGATCATTGTATCGGTGGTCTAAAAAAACAGGGAGAGGATGTTATTATGTTGTATCCAACGATATAAACAACTCATGGATCGCTGGCTCAGTGTTGGCCGCGCGGTCGAGCTTCCCCCACCATCTACTGGCAGAAGCCGACGCAGCCCATACATTCACCATTATAAAACACACTTTTTATTTGCTGCACTGTTGAAATTTATAGGGATAAAATATTGCTTACGCTTGTCAAACTCGTTTTACTAGTTAAACCTTTTATGTCTTGTCTTGTTTCTTGCAGAAAATAGCCCATCTGAATTTTTTAAAACTACAAATTAACTAAACCCGTTTTGTAGATGTTTTTAGACAACTGATATTGCTAGTTCCAAATTGTACATGGTAAAATAATAAGTGA
The DNA here is from genome assembly GCF_028750875.1 of Macrosteles quadrilineatus. Classification (NCBI taxonomy): domain Eukaryota; kingdom Metazoa; phylum Arthropoda; class Insecta; order Hemiptera; family Cicadellidae; genus Macrosteles; species Macrosteles quadrilineatus. The sequence continues at coordinate 12,392,338 of NW_026542601.1, read as the reverse complement.
TTATAAAGGAGATTATAGAGTACAATATTTGTAATTGAAATTCTATTTTTTTAATCGAAAAAAATAGTACATAAACATTTTGAATAACTTTGCTAAGTTTTTGCCGCAGTGGTAACTTTATGTTAGACGTAAACGCGATATTTTTTCTTTCAATGTTTAATGAAAATGTATTTTACAAAATAGGTCATAAAAAAGTATGCCTATCACGTTAATGACAAGCATAGATTTGCGGTAAAAACTGGACAAATGTAGTAGGGTTTTTAAGTGTTCAAATGTGTTATTTTCTGCAAGGAAAGAAGAAGACATAAAGTTTAGAATAGTAAAAGTGTTTGGCATGCATTAGCAATATTTTATATCTATATATTTAAACAGAGCGGCAACTTAAAAAGGTGCGTTTTACAATGGTGAGTGTATGGGCTGCGTCGGCTACTGCCAGTAGATGGTGGGGGGAGCTAGACCGAAAACAGCGCCCGCAGTGCTACTGAGAGCGCAATCCAGTAGTTTTTACATCGTTGGTTGTATCGGTTCGGTGGTCTCGGTCTGGTCTAAAAATAACTCGTGGGAGGGGGGCCCGGAAAATAAGTTTGCAGGGGGGACCGAAAAAAATCTGTTACGCCCCTGCTTAGTTGATTGAAGTAAGAATTTAACTTAAAAATACTTGTAATATTAATATTACTTGCAGTATACAAACAAATTAAATCCAAACGCAGTGAACGTAATGCGTAGACGTAGACACGAGTGTGTTAGACTACCTTTAGCCATAGAATGCTTTAGCTGTAGTTCATTTTCGGCGTTTTACTGCTTCAGCTGATCAGTAGAGGTGGCTATGGTTTACCGCTCAACTGTATGTTTGGTTGGAGCTGTGGTAGCTTCGTTCCAGTTACATGCAGTTACAGATCCAGCAGAGAACAGAAGTTAAAGAGAATACTGAGCAAGAGCAACATAACATGGCGGCAGTCTATCGATTCGTTGTGTGATACTAGTTGTACGTACAGTGGAACCTGTTATTTGGGCGGTTGTCAACAAAATTTCGAATTAAGTTAGGTGTTGGATTTTAACAATAAGTTTGGTAGTTATAATATTTACAAACAATGTCAGACGTCGAAGTTGATGATAGAGGAAACGATCCAGACTATGAACCAAAAGAAGATGGATATGAAACAGTTAATATTGAGGACTTCAGGGCAGGTACGAGTGTAGAAATGCAATCCATGCCTACTTTAACTGAAGAGGGTTACGTGCAAGCAAGGGAAATTAAGACTTTAGAAAGGCCTGTGGTTTTTAAACGAAAGAAAAATCGAAGAACCAGCCTGATTTGGACAAAATTCACAATTGTAGATAAGAGGGAAGAAATTGCCTCTTGCAACATCTGTCACCAAAGATTGTCTATGAAAAGTACTTCAAATAATTTGAAAAAACATCTAGAAAGAAAGCATGGTTTTTCAATTAAACTTGGAGTTGTACCCAAGGTAAGTTAAGTTACCTAGGCCTACAAGGTTGCAGTCATCATTGTACCTAAGTTTACCGGTAACATAGGTTAGTTTCAAGGGAAACCTGGGTAGATTTTCATAAGCAGGACGGGTAGACTTCTGTAGCCTATCTGTTGGCACAAACAACCAAACAAAAATATCGATCGATATATCGATTAAGTTATTTGATATATCATTTGTTTAGTTGCTCTCTAGGAAGGTTAACCTAACCTCAAACTAACCAAACGATATTTAGAATAATCAATATTTTCATTCGGTTGTTTGTGCCAACAGATACGGAAGTCTACCCGGCAGGACTCCAAAATACCGAATGAAAATATCAAATTTTCGATAGGCCTAGGCCTATTTAAGTTAAGTTAGATTATTTTTTTATATCAAGTTTGGTTAAGTTAAGTTATAATCGGATGAAATAATCGATAAGTTAGGCTACCGGTATAGAACATTCCGTTAGATTATTTAATTTTTGGGCTCCTGCTTATTACCCGGAAAACTTTGATTTCCAGCTCAATCAGGCACGCTAAGTATTTTTGCATTCAATTGCGGATTAATGTCAACACAAAGTAAGTTATACCATGTTAGGTCTAGGCCTATCCTTGAGAAAACTAAGTAACTTATCGAATGTCCAGAGTGCATTTAGATTTTCGCCGCTTGTTTAACTTCAGTTGGATACGTTGTTGGTGGCCACAGGAAATACGCTGCCGGTAATGACTCGTAATGTGTAATACTTAATTGCTATGAGAAAGGAAGGAAACAGGTCTATGACGTAGGAAATGGTGAAGGAAGTAGTAAGGCTATTAGTGCAGAGCGTGGGAACTCTCTTTGGCAATTACATTCATGTATCTGCAATCCTAAAATGCTATGGGAAGAGAGGGAAACAGGTCCACGACGTAGAGGGTGGTGAAGGAAGTAGTAAAGGTGAGCAGTGTTGAGTGTGGGAATGGATTAATGTATCTGCAATGCTAAAATGCTACGGGAAGAGACTGTAGACTGTAGGTTAAAATGATTACGAAGCACGAATCGATACATGCAATCGTTAAAAATCGAAATTTACAAATGAGTTGATGGCAGTCGATTTTTCCTCCATAGAGGCTTTAAACAATTTTTACTCCCTAAATATTGAAAATGCTACTTTAGACCCTTAAAGCATGCTTTAAAAACTAGGCTACTGTTTTTACTGCAGTATGACAAAAACGATATATTTTTGTTGGGCATCACTCACCTTATTGAAGTCACGAGAACGTAGTCCTTGTCATGTCACAATCATACACAGTTCATTGCACATAAAAATATACAACGTCATGAACACGTTCATGACACCGGGCATTGTATAAAGTGGGAGGAAAGCTGTATATTATACAAGGAGCCTAATTGGAAGAAAAGGAATATTATTGAGGCTTTGTTTATTACTTCAGATCAAGATTCATTAGCCAACGCATCCATTGATATCAGCCCGGTTTACAATACACTAATAGAGAAAGAAATTAAAGGATGCATAGAAAAATCTAAACAAAAGAAGATAATGCCATCAGCTGTTCTTGATAACAGAGTCCCCCCTCCCCCTCCTCCACCACCGGGGTCGTCAGTCGTGGTTAGGCGCTCACAACGATTGCGTGAGAAGAGGAATAACCTTGAAAACGCCGCACGTTGATTTTGGTGCGGCGAAACGTCGGTGTTGAGAACTTTTGTCTGATATTTTAAATTTGGATTTATTTTTATTTTTGTATATTTTTATGTGCAATGAACTGTGTATGATTGTGACATGACAAGGACTACGTTCTCGTGACTTCAATAAGGTGAGTGATGCCCAACAAAAATATTATCATACTGAAGTATTGACCTCACCTAATATACCATGTCGTTTAAGAATAAAAACGATATAATATGAACCCTTGATCACTCCGCTCAATTTTGTGGATGCCTCTGCGAACGCCACCTAGTAGGCCTATATTGATATTTTATATTTTGATCAGATAAGTTTAAGTTATATCGATATTGACGAATTGAAACACATCAGCTGACAACTACGATAAAAATACAAATTATTGTTAAGTATCAACAAACAATTTTAAAAAAATATATTAAATGAAACTAAGTAAACTAAACTAAACTAACTAAACTTAATAAATATAAAATAAGGTAAGCTATAAATCTATACTTATTTAATACGCAAGCAGGTTTTTTGTGACAATTACTCCTCCGAAACTACTGAACCGATTGACATGTTTTTGGTGTCATTGGAAAGAGGGTAACGTGAAGTTGTGCAGGAAGCTTTCTTTTTAGGGAAATAATGAGATATTGAGGCCCTGGAGCCCTTTAAAGTTTCGTATTTCTCCATAAGGATAACATGGGAGATAATTTTTATTTACAGAAACATATGTTTGCTACTTGAAAATAGTCAAAGTCTACTACATAATAATTGCTGTGTATTATGACTCTTAATGTATACCTACTACATTTCAATCAAGGATTGTGTACCTTAAAGTTTACCCATAATGGATCTTAATACTTTATTTTAATGCTGGGAATAGTAAAATTTAGTGGAGAACAAGTTACCATGATTTAGAAAACTTTACTATAATAATTTATATATTTAAATCACAAATCTTTGACATTATTAATTCATTTGAAACTAAACAGCTGATCGACAAATCAAACAAATCATCTACTTCATGTGAATAATGTTATTACACATAGTTTTTTTAACCATTCTTTTTTACTTGTGGGTGTATTTTGAGTTTGCAGTTATGAAAGCACCAAGCCAAGTAACTTTTATCTAATTTTCTTTATAAACTAACAGTATTATTGAATTACTACATGAACTTGACAAGTCAGGTAATTAATTGTCAGTATACCAAGGGGAAGAAGAGTGGGTCCTTAAAAACAGACGAAGGCGGAGACACCTATCTAGAAAATCCAACTGAGTTTTTAAATATAGAGGTCAGTGGATGGCCAAGAAACAGATTAGACTAATAAAAGGGGGCAGTGGTTTTATTGATGAGGAATATTAATATATCAAAAAGGGCACAAGGCTTCATGTGATCAGAATCAATGGTTAACAACTTAATAGAATGTAAAGTCTTAACTGGAACAAGTGAGTGGGGACATATTTTGATTTCGAGGATAAAGATTTACCCATCTGAAACAAACTTACCTTTCAAAATGGAAAGATGCTAATTTCTGTTACCTTTGGCATTTGCAGCGCTGTTCTTACCCAGACCAATTGAGTCATGAGCAACTATATTATATGTTGTTTTAAGTAAGGCTACATCTTTTAATAGGATACGCATATTCGTTACGGAAAACTCTGACCAGGGTAATCTTCCTGAAGGTAACTTTAAGGCTAAAATCGTAGTATTCATGGAAGTGATTTTGTGATAAAGATATTGTTTTTTAGTGTTTATTTTTAAAAGTGTGTTTTCTTCAAGCAGCATTTTTATGACCCTCAAAATATGCTACATAGGCCTATTGGTTTGATATGATAAAATTTTTTGTTAAATGTGTTTTAAAAATCTTTAAAAAATAACTACCCTATAACCTTGCTCGCTGCCTATAACATACTTGAACCTGAACACTTATTAATTTACTAAATGTAATACACATACAGCTAGAAAATGGCTGAACTGCTTCCCTTCCAAGGCTTCATTATTACTGCATTTAATTTTCGACGTCGAGTCAATATATAATGCGATGAATTTGTTTTCTAAATTCATATGTCATTTTGCGGGGCATTGAACCGCACAGGTCCACTAGTTCATTTTAAAGGATATTCTCCACATGCCTTTTCTGTCAAACGGAATTTTGAAATGGTAGCCTGATAGCAAGTTTTGTTAGTTGTTTAAGGTTATTTTAGAACAGTTTAATTTCTTACTAGGGCCTATTATTTTTGCCTAGACATGTATCATTCTCAATTTGTAATTTAAATGCGTTTGAAGATATAAAAAAGGAATATGGATTGTAATGGAAAACAAAAATAGGCCTACCGATAGGCCTATATAAAAAAAATCATCGATAATAATGAATGTTTAATATTCCAAATTAGCCTGGATAGTAATAATTTATAAATAAAAATACTTTTTTAAAAATTCCACGTTTTTAAACGCACTAAAAAGTATAAAATAATTTATAAAACTTTGAGAGAATAAAAATACTTGTAAGATTTAAAACGAAAAACGTAGGGCGCATGCTGATTTACAATTAACTTCACCTATTGAACTATTATGATCTGCCCCACGTTTTTCGTTTTAAATCTTACAAGTATTTATTCCCTCAAAGTTTTATAAATTATTTTATACTTTTTAGTGCGTTTAAAAACGTGGAATTTTTAAAAAGTATTTTTATTTATAAACTATTATCTAGTTTTTAGTCTTTTATGTGTAAATATGTTAAATCTATTTTACATAACCAAAACCTAAAACCTTATTATCTGTAATTAAATGTTTTATCTTTACTTTGAAATGATTGTTTTATATTTTTAGAATATCTCGAGAGCAGAACCTGTACCTCTTAACCTCTGCTCTTCTAACTGTCAACATTAAGTATTTACAGCTGACTTAAATTAATTTATATGTTTACATTCTTTTAAAATGTAAACATGGAAAATTTGGAAGCCAAAGGGGCGTAGCCCAAGGGAAATATGAAAATTAAATTATATAATATTGCATTGTCATCCATTTGTGAGCTATGTTTCAAATTTCAAGTCTCTAGCTCATCAGGAACTTAGTTTAAAATTGATATCAAAATTTGTAGGAAAGCGAGCTAATAAAAACAAGCCCATGGGGCGTAGTCCAAGGGAAATATGAAAATTAAATGTCATAATATTGTATTGTCATCCATTTATGAGCTATGTTTCAAATTTCAAGTCTCTAGCTCATCGGGAAGTATCAAAATTTGCAAGAAAGCGATTTAATAAAAACAAGCCCAAGGGAAATATGAAAATTAAATTATATAATTGTAATGAGAGTAAGAACGAATGAAAAAGAACTTTTATTACCTTTAGAAAGGTTTTTAATAACTTGAACAATACTACATTGAATTATAATGGATTTGTTTACAAACACAACAAAACAATAATAAAGAATTGAAGACACATGTTTTTTTACTACATTCTTCCTCCCTAATGTTAATGAACGTAGTCATTTAAATAATTAGGAGGTCTTCTGCTTCTGAAACTTCTTCTCGGATATGTGTTATGGTTCTTATTGGCTTCTTGTCTAGGTTGTAAATTCTCGGCAGTAGTATTCATTTCATCTTCTTGATTCTGTGTTGATGATGGACTAGGAAAGTATTCAGGTTCAGGTTGAGAAGTGGGTAATAGAGTATTTTCATCACTCTCAAAATCGGTTTGCTCTATGTCGGTTTGGCACTCACCAACTGGAGCAAGATGACGTGTAGACACGGTAGTTTCTCTTCCATCAGGCAACTTAACATGAGCATACTCGGCATTTCCGTGAAGAAGTTGGACCTCTTCAACAAGTGGCTCATACTTTGACGTACGATTGAATCTCTTCAAGTACACAGGGCCGGAATTGAGAAGCCATGAAGGAGCTGAAACACCATTGTTCCCAGATCTACGTGGATGTAAGAACATACGCTCGTGAGGAGTTTGATTTGTGGCTGTGCAAAGTAATGATCTCACTGAGCTAAGGGCATCCTCTAAAACTGTCTCCCATTGGTTTATTTCTAAGTTAAGTGATTTCAATGCCAGTTCAATTGTTTTCCATAGAATGCCGTTATACCTTTCTACTTGCCCATTACCTGCTGGATTGTACGCAGTGGTTCTACTAGTTGAGATACCAAGAGAGTTCAAGTAGCTTTTTAGGTCTTGGCTCAGAAATGATGTTCCTCTGTCCGAATGTATGTAACTAGGAACCCCAAAAGTAGAAAATAATGTTTTTAGTTTTGACTTAACTGTTGACGACGACATGTCTGAACACGGGAAAGCGAAAGGGAACCGTGAAAACTCGTCTACTATTACTAATAAGTAACGGTTTCGACTTGATGAAGGCAGTGGGCCTTTGAAATCGATATTCAGACGTTCAAATGCAGAAGTGGCTTTAATCAAAATCCCTTTGTGTTTGAAGAATCTAGGCTTCACAGCAGCACACACATTGCAGGAGTTTGTTATTCGTCTGATTTCATCAATCGAGTAGGGCAAGTTCTTACTCCGAACCCAGTGGTACAAACGTGTCACACCTGGGTGACATAGATTGGCATGTAAATCAATCAACAGTTTTTCTTGATTTTGGATTGAAGAACATACTCTAGTCAAGGCATCTGCAGCCATATTATCTTTACCGGGTCTATATACAATATCATAATGAAAGCACGACAATTCCAATTTCCACCTCATTATCTTTTCATTTTTCACTTTGCCATGACGGTTGTTATCGAACATAAAAGAAACCGACCTCTGGTCAGTAATCAGTTTGAAATGTTTACCAACCAAATAGTGACGCCATTTCCGCAGTGCTTCCACAATAGCTTGTGCTTCTTTTTCGACACTTGAATGTCTTTGTTCTGCTGGAGAAAGTATCCTTGAGAAGAATGCAACTGGACGGTTCGATTGAGTCAAAGTAGCAGCAATGGTACTCTCAGATGCATCAGTTTCTACGATGAACTGTGCTTCAGGGTCAATGCAGCTTACTACAGATCCGATGATTTCACTTTTTATAGCTTCAAAAGACTGGAGCCCTGCTTTGGACAAAGGGAATGTAGTACGCGCAAGTGGAATCACTTTGGCAGCATAATCTGGTATAAGTGATGCATAATGTGAAAACATACCAAGGGTCCTCCTCAGTGATGCGGTGTCTCTGGGCGGAGGTACATTTTTCAAAGGATCTAGTCGACTGGGGTCAGGCTTGATAGTTTTGTTTGATATATGATAGCCCAACAAGTTGATCGATCGCAGTGAAAATGAAGACTTCTCATTATTAATAGTTAGATTGTATTTGGATGCAGCTTCGATAAACTTTTTTTAAGTTTATATCGTGTTGTTCTTGTGTTTTTCCACAGATAGTAACATCGTCAAGATAGGCGTAAGTGTCTTGTAACTGTTCTGTTCGGATGACTTGGTCAATTACACGTTGGAATGCTGCCACCCCATTAGTGACCCCAAACGGGATACGCTTAAACTGGTAGAGTTGACCACAGGCCTCAAAAGCTGTGTAGTGCTTTTCTTCATTTCTTATCTTAACTTGGTGGTACGCACTTTTCAAGTCGATAGTACTGAAAAACTCATAATTTGCAACTTTGTTAACGATATCATCGATTCTAGGTAGTGGGTAAGCGTCCAGTAATGTAAAACGATTTATAGTTCTGGAGTAGTCAATGACCATTCTTTTTCTATGATTTTCAGTAGTAACTACTAATGCTTGAGCCCTCCATGGAGACATACTAGGCTCTATAACATCGTCTTTGAGCAATTTACTTACTTCGTTTTCAATAAACTTTAAATCATTGGTGCTATGGCGATGATACTTGATTGCGATTGGCTTACATTCCGGTTTTAAATTAGAAAACAAAGATACCGGTTCTACAGTTGAGGCTGCCACGCTACATACGGTTAGTTGTGACTTGTTACCACCAAAGACTACTTTAATACTTGCATGGTTTTTCAAAATATCATGTCCAACAATTATGTCTGCACAAAGATCTGGTAACAATGAAAGATTAACTTGCTTGTAAAAGTGATCAAGAATGACAAGATTTACTTTGCATTGACCTGTTATGTCGGATGTGATTGATGTAGTAGCCATTGAGACAGTACCCCTACCTGGTTTTATAGGAATACCTAAATTAAGAGCAGTAGATTTGTTTATAAAACTTAGAGAGCTTCCCGTATCTATCAAAGCAGAGACAGATTTACCATTAACTAGGGCTTGTACTGTACTCTTTGTTAACCCACCGGGCGAAGCTGCTAGGTCAATAGAGTTCATTACTTCTTTAGATTTATCCAATTGCTTGGTTTGTAGTTTACCTGCCCTGCAGACAATGCCCCTGTTTACCACAGTTATGACAAATTGTATTTTTAGCTGGACATTTGACCCTAGGATGTCTTAGATTACCGCAAAAGAAACATTTTTCAGTCACAGCAGCTAGAGAACACTTTTCTAAACTGCTTGAAGTTGCTTCAACATTCTGATTGCTTGCTTGAGTTTCTTGGGACGAAGTTGCATTTACTATAGATTGGAAAGCTAATGATTGCTCATGTGCAAGTTCTAGGGATCTGGCATGACTATATGCCTGATCTAGGGTCAACGAAACATTTTCTAGTAAGCGCTGGCGAATTGCTGAAGATTTTATTCCTGCAATAAACGTGTCACGGATATAATCATCCCTATTCTTTTCAGCTGTGACAGCTTTAAACTGACAGTCTTTACTTAGTAATTTTAAAGCCTGGAGATATTGGTCAATAGTCTCCTCAGGTTGCTGCTGACGTGCAGATAGTTTATGTCTGGAATATATTTCATTTACAGGTTTTACATAGATACTTCTTAGCACAGATATAGCATCGTTATACGTACCGCTTTCACTTATGTACTCGTCGATTTCCGGAGTAATAAAGTTTATAAGTATTTTGAGTTTATCGGAGTCGGATGGTTGTGGTGTGATGCTGGTAACAAAATTCTGAAACGTTTTGTGCCAATGTGTCCATTCCTTACTTGCAGATGATGAGTTTGGATCTACACTAAACTTGTCTGGCTTTAGGATCGTATTCATTTCACAATATCAAGTTATTAAAATTGTAATGAGAGTAAGAACGAATGAAAAAGAACTTTTATTACCTTTAGAAAGGTTTTTAATAACTTGAACAATACTACATTGAATTATAATGGATTTGTTTACAAACACAACAAAACAATAATAAAGAATTGAAGACACATGTTTTTTTACTACAATAATATTGCATTGTCTTCCATTTGTGAGCTATGTTTCAAGTTTCAAGTCTCTAGCTCGTCGGGAAGTTAGTATAAAATTGATTTTAAAATTTGTATCGGACAAGAAAGCGAGCTAATAAAAACGTTTTAAAATAGTGAGAACAAAACTGTTACCTACAATTCAATAACAGGTAATAGAATTAAAAGGTAAATAAAGAAATATTAAAAACTACAAATTTTTGGCCTAGCACTCAAAGGGTTAGCTGGTTAAATACCTGTTTATAGTTAGACTTAATTTGTTTAGAAACCCAAGTACATCACTCCCACTCCAAGGGCGCAAGTGTCGGAATTGGCAGGAATATCAGACGAAGGAATCACGGTAAAGGTGGTGGGAGAGAATGGAGAAGAAGAACATTTCCAGGTGATTGGGGAACAATATCTCTCTGAAGAAATAGTGCAAGGTGAAGAACGGCAGGAACATGACTATAGCACTATGGAACTGACAGACCAAGGTTTGTAGGCTAATTAGATACTTAAAAAATCTGAGATCCTTATTTAGCCAGTAGCTGTTCATAGGAACTGTCTTAAAAGATTGTCACAAATAGTTTTTCTATTCAGTACCACACAATACTTATTTATTCTATACAATAAACACTATACTTGATTTACGTGTGTTCTCATTGAGAACAGTACAGCGTCACAGGACATTTTATACATATGATTATGGTTTGAGTTGTTGAAAAACCCATAATATTGAAATATATTGTTGACCTTATTGTGAAATATAACTCATGGGGTGGAACTGGGAGATGCACCCCCCTCCCCACCTCAACGACGAATATTTTGGTAAAAATATGTACAACATTTATAATTTTAAATAAATGAAATGCCCACCCTGATAGCAGCTGAAGAAATCAAACATCTAGGCGTCATAATTGATGAAAATTCATCCTGGGATCGTCATGTAGTGTGTCTTTGCCATAAACTCAGGCCAGCTCACTTCGCCATAAAACGAATCAAAGAGACTAGTACCCCTGAGGCAACGAGGACTGCATACCATACATTGTTTTGTTTGAAAGCCATGTACACGCTATATTATTAGGATCTTGTAATGTTCATATGTATTAGGAATGGGATAGCTTAGTAATCAAAAAGATAATTAAATATCTCTCTGTGTGGGAGAACCTGTGCCTATTCACCTTCTTGTTCTTACTTTTCCCATCGCTCGGTTTTATCGCCGTGTCATGTTTTTGTTAGTTTGGATGTGCATTCTTGTTGCAATTTGAATATTTAACATTATATATGGCTAGTAACATTTATAATTAATACATTTCCTTGCCTAAAAAATGCATGTCTCAATTTTGCCATGTTTTGATTTTTGTTACAGACCCAGTCGAAACTGATAGAAAACAATCAAAATTGAATGGCTTGGGAAATGGAAAGAGTTTGCTTGTAATTAACTACATTCTGGGCGTAGTTATTAAGTGTTTTTATAGCTAAAAATGATTGTTTTGAGGTTAAAAATTTTTTGGTTGAGGCCCCCCAAACCCCCTGGAAGGCTGCCCAAACTTCTTCTCTGGATCCACCTCTGGACACCTCATCTTACCTTTGTTTCTCTGAGCCAATTTATTTAGCTTCCAGGAATTTTATCTTTTATTCAGCTTGGGTTTTGCAGATTTAGGCCAGGTTGGTGGTAAAGAAGTTAAAAAAAAATTATGTTTCATCGGTGTCCTAGAGCTGAGGTTTTCTAAGTTGACCATGTAATGACAATTAACTTATTTTATTCCCCAGAAACTGAGCCCCTGAGAGTTGGAAAAGTGAGGTCGCTGAATGAAACTCGTTCATCTCAGTCAAGGAAAGGTAAATATTTGTTTCTTATTGATTTGCTATAAAGTAATAAATTGCTTATTGTGTTTTGAAATAGAATATCTATTTATAATTGTCAACATGACACTAAAAATAGTATGCTTTAAGTGTATTTTTTTTAAGTTAGGCTACAAATTTTTCATTCAGTTTTTATGCACTTTATGCAGCGCATACTGTATAGCTTAACTGTCAGTCTGTAAGAATACATTTTGTTACCAAACAATATATGAAGGCCTAAGTGTTAATTTAATGAAACAATATGGCTCCCTTACATCAAACGTAAATTAAGTGTGACATAACTGACCTTCTCTACAGACTAAACTATAATCCAAACATTTATGTTCTCAATGATTCTTTTTAGATGCAAACATTAATGTTCTATTCTAGGTACATTTATGCTACTTTTAACTCAACAATAAACTAGATTGTTGTTGTTGTGATGGGCCACAGAGAGAGAGAGAGATAAATTAAAGGTGCTTCCATAAGAGATGATATTTTTTCTATGCATCTAAAAAGTTGGCTTTGTGAATAAGGAAGGGTAAAGGGGCCAGCAACGATACTGTCTTTTGAAAAATTGAAACATCAACTTTAGGTCGGTAGTCTCCAGAATAGAGTTAGTGCAGAAAGTGTCCTCTAATTGCTCTATGTGGTTGGATAAACATTTTTATTGGCTGATCTTTCAGAAGTCTACGCACCTTCGAAAAATTCCTTCCTTTCACAAATGGACGAAAAGACTAAGCGGCAGAGGATGCAAGAGCTACAGTTGGAGTGTTTGGAGAACAAGAAGTACAACATGCAGCTAGAGGCTCTATTGATGGAACAGCAACTGAACCTACCTAGGTCAATCTTCACACAACCACTGCGCTACGCAGACACACAAACCAGGAGTACGCAGACAGATGTGGGTGGCAATGATACACGAGTGTATTTCATCTCGGACAGAAGGGGTGGCCGACCCTCCCAACAGCTGTTTGCTATGGCCGATATGGATGATTATTAGTACCGTACAATTTTGTTACCTGCGTGGTTTTCTGCATATTATGTTACAATGGTACAAAGGATGTTTTCTGTCTGTGTACAGGTTCATTCAGTGTGCGTTGTGTACATTTTGTCAGTAAATGTTTTACTTTATCGCTGAACTTGTATCATAACCCAATCCCCAATCTCAACTTGTGGAACTCAGGAATGTGTAAATGAAAGTACTGGATTGTAAATATTAAAAGTGAAAGTACGTTAAAAAACAATTTTAACATAGCCAAAAATAATATTTTTGATTTAGCTGTGCTATAGAGAATTAAAAGACTTTATTTTAAAAACTGAATTTATTTAAATCCTCCATGAAAAATGTACATCAAGTTTACAACAGTTCTGAGGATTGTCTACATTGACTAACTTGAGCATTCAACAACTGGGTTAAAATCTGTAGATTGGTTTGTAATACCACTAGTTCTGTGTGAATCCAAATGTATCAGGCGTCAGTGGCGTAACTAACGCCAATGCAACCAATGTGGTGCGTTGGGGTGCAGGCCTTATATTCTGGAAAATCTTTTTCACAAAAATATGTTGAAGCAAAACTCCCTGTAGCTTACCAAAAATAAATGTAAAAAATATATCCGTGGTACTTTATTCAGTTACAGTCACAACAGAATGTTGGTGACTTTTGTTTACTATTATCGTGATCTCCTTGGTGCACATCTGCGCCATTCTTATCACAAGAATTGACTGTTCTTGTTTAGTTATTTTTATTTATCGTCATTAGCTATAAAGATAGACAGATAAAATCGTCCAGTATTATTTTAGTAAACACGACCACGTGTCCCTGTCAGTCCTTGTTGTACAATCAGTAGTGTTATTTGTTTTATGACAATACAAAACAAATTTTGTCAGTGTATTTGTTATTACAATTGAAATTAGTACACCGTTTATTTGTGCGTTTTAGTGGATTTGATATGTTTATACTGAACAAAATGGGCAGAAATAAAAGACCTAGTAGTGCAGAGTTCCAAAAACAGAAAAAATAAGAAGATGAAAAAGTGAAAAAACTACCAAAGTTTGACATGTTTTTTTTTTTTTAAACGGGATATTGCTGATACTTAAAGTCTTAAACTTCTAAAAGAGCTGTAGGCAGAGCTCTTTGACTGTAAGAGTGTGTCATCTAGTGAAATTAATTGAATTTTGCGAAACGGAACATGAATAATATTGTAGCTTGCGATATCATGCATACTGTATAGGGCATTGAAGAAATATAAAATTTTGAGTAAAGTAAGAAGTAGTATATATTTTATCAACCTAAAAGGACATTAATTAATTGTAAGTACAGTATGTAATGCTTCAGTTATGTTAATGGTGTTTGTAAATGTTTAGTAACTTAATTTTACTTTCAATATTTTTTTTTATATTTAACTTTAAAATTACTGTACCTACATAATAAATTATATTTCTTTGGATAATCTTTTTCTAATTGGATAGAGCTTGTACAATGTTGTATGTAGTGAAGAGTATCCAGGAAGTGTGGAAGTATGGAGAAATGTCGTTGGAGGTTACGGGGGTGGGGGGGAGAGAATGAGTCTACGCAGTCAGTCTAGTTACGCCACTGTCAGGGGTTCTTTGTGTTGCTCACCTATGTCAGGACAGGTCCTGCCAATAGTTAAAGGACAGGTCCTGGCTCGTGTTACTTCTGCTTTAGCTTTCTCGCTATTCAGATTGATGCATTTTTAAAATTAATTAATTCCAACCACTAAGGTTAATGTTCACGACTTTTACCTTCACGAGCAACACAACAGGTAAAAGTAACAAAATTAATTTCAGTAATATTCCTCTTCACTCTATGTAAAAAAGTAGTTTCCGAGTCTCAATAAAGTATCAATGTTCACACTGCCATAGTTTGCAAATGGTTGTGCCTTACAAACTATGACTAGTTGCTTTACTTGTACTGAAAACAACTATTAGGCACTTATAACAAGACTAAGAGCTTGATATCAGTGCATAAATAAAATGATAATGTTAAATTTGTAATCATTTCATCAGTTGACGTACTATGATCAATCGTTTATAAAAAACCTCAATGGATATTTGACTATAAGTTTGCCAAAAGACTTAATCTGATTGATATAAAAAAATAGTCATATGTTCCAATTGTTTTGTTAAAAAAAAGATAATAGTTTAGCGTGTTGTTGTTCGATGAAAGAAATAAAGAAGATGGTTTTTGTTAACATATAATTTGTCATTTTAAAGTTTAATCTTAAGTAATCGTCCGTGATATCAAATTAATTGTATCACGTATATTGACGATTTCACAGTAAGATTGGTGAATCACATATCACACTAGTGCTACACAAATCGAAACCACAATGTCTCGGGGTGATCTAGACCAATCTTTTATTTACAAAAGTCATATACAGCTTTAAGAACCAGGACAAATATTAGATTTAGTACCAAAGGCACTGTTTAATGTTCTTTACCGATGCACTTTTTAAACCTAACTAATCTTTCCTACTATGTTTGTAATTTTTTTCAGAATTACAAATTTTGTTTTCAGTCACAGAATGCTGCCAACTCAAATATCTGTTGGCTCGATCAAAGCCGCTTTTATAAATGGATCCGAGCCTAAGGCCGCAAGCAACAGAAAATATTTTAAATTGCGTGACAAAAGATTCCTCCCCACTCTCAGTTCTCACCCATGACTCTTCACTGCCACTGCTTGCATGTTGCTACTTGTTCCTCGCCTTATCTTGTTTTATTTTTTGTAAAAAATTTTTGAATGGCTTGATATGCACATCCAATTAAAGGTCTTTATTAGTGGAATACAGTATCACAAACCTGAACTCAAACAGACAACTGAGTCAAAAAATGAGAGCTGTTCAAAGATTCAAAATAATAAATTCAAGAAATTTTTTTATGCTGCCATTTTTAACTCATAGTTGCCCGTTTGAGTTTGGGTTCGCGGCATTGTATTTTACTAACAAAAACCTACCTTTAATTTGATATACATATCAACCTATGCTTACTTAAAAGATTTTCTTCTGACTCCTAGCGAGCTGTCGCTGTCCACCTTGAGAAGGTGAAGGTAGCGTATCACTAAATAATAACAATTATTTTTGTGTCCAGTGACATTGTTCAAAGTTTTGTAGCTATATTTTATTATTTTTTTTAAATATTTAGCTGCCTCCGGCTCCGGCACTTTCAAAGCGTTAAAGACTGTAACAATTATCACTTTAACAAGATAATGATGAGGACCATTCTTGTTTAGAATTTTGTGAAGATTATTTCTTTATAGGATGTATTCTGCGCTAACATGCATAGTTTTCGAGATATTTAATAAATACCCCACTGCAGCAAACCTTTCTGCAAATTTCCATTTGCCTGATTGGATTTACACTCAAATATCTTCTTAAAAATAGCACATTTATTCCCTATTTAAATAGCATCAGTTAAACGAGTACTTAGGTTTGCTGTAACAGAGAGGGTTAAAAAGTGTTTTTTTGTAAAATGTAAATAGTTAAGTATGAAATAAATGCATGTTCTAAATTTGATCAAAATATGTTAATAAACAAGTAAATTATAACAGTTAACTTTCTTTTAGCCTAATGAACATTTTAAAATAATAATTTATTACAATGGAAATTAAAAAAAAAAGTACAGTACAATCAGAATTTAACAATTAATTTTTACAGTAAAAAAATATGGAATCCCAGCTCCATCTTCAAATTCCCTCGCTGACCGCCATTTCTTTCTAGTTCGTCTCAGACACATACTGGTTGTCCTTAAAAATGCACAAATTGTTCTTGAGCGTATCCAATTAATTGCCAAACTGTATGGTTTTTTTTTCCATTTTTCTGATAATTTTACAGTCACAACCCTTAAAAACATTTGGAATCATTTCCCAAAAATTCCATCAACACTTGTGACAAGAGGAGTAAATTATTCATGTCGTTGTTCGCAAGCTTTTGTATACTTTCTTTTTTTTCATCCTCTGCTTTTTTATGACAAAAATATTAAGTTTACTTATTCTCTATTAGAATAACATGGGAATTTTTAATTTACAATCTTTAAGAATTTTCTCCGTTGCTATTGGGCGCATAACAACGCTTCAAGATATTAAATTATTTGTTTTTTGAGCTCTACAAAATGGTTTATAAAGAAATTGCAAAATTTTATGTTTTTAGAGTAAAAAATGGGAAAAAAAATTTTTTACCCCATAAACCCGCATTCCTATAGTCCGATCATGATCATGCTGGTTCGCGAACTCGTTCGAATAAATGTAAGGTTTACACTTATGTACCAAATTTCATCAAAATCATATCATTTTTGCTCGAGTTATTGTGCTGACGAACAAACACACACACACACACAACTGAACTCAAACAGATTATGTTTTTGGCCTCTAGGGCCCTCAAAACGAAAAGGTAAATCGGTCCGGGGTCCAGGTCTTACCATGAGTACTGCGTAATGACTACTTATTCCCTATATGAGAAATTTGCCAAAACAAAAAAGTGCCATTTTTCCAACTTTTACCCCCCTCCCCCTCCAACCCGACGCTCAAATAGGTGTAACTTTTTACCTAACATTGTGTACTGTACTGAACAGTTTAAGAGTCAAAAGTGTGCTTTCATGATTTGGGAGCTCTATAACAGCTGATGACGTTCGAAGTATTACGATTTTACTTCTTTTCTCTCAATCCTTGAACCTGATTGGTCCTCAGGTTAAAGTTAAAAAAAAAAACAATGCAGTTAAGTGAATCTTTTAAATTCTAAGAACTTAACTGAACCGGCTAGTGTAGTAAAAAATGTTTACGCCACACTACATTATTTTGACGAGCTTCCTACGCAAGTATTTAGCCCAGAAAACAGCTGTTTGCCGCCAGCTTATTCAAATGGGGTTTCATTGCGTACTACTGTACTGTAATAAGTTTTACCGGACACCAATCAGCTGATTATACTGTATTTAGGTGGCAATGAGTGGTTATAAACAAAAACATAACCTCTCATGACTAGTGATTTTTATTCTTTTAGTTGGTGGAAATATATAAGGATTTGTACAGATTTAGTAGTATGGCGTAAACTATCGTACGTAACTCGTCCAAAATGTGCGTACCGGACTCGTATGGTAATCCCGTACTCGACTTCGTCTCGCACGGGAACGACCACACTCGTCCGGTAAACACTTATTTTCAGGACTAGTAACGTAATATACTATAACACAACTGGAATAATTTTCACCACTACATTGTAACAGAACCAAAAATTGTCGCTAAGTCTTCTTCTCTTAGTGGAAGTGGAATCAATTGAGATGGGGACGCCACCGCCACCTGTGTATTTTACCAAAATATGAGTTACGGTTGAGTGTAGAATCGCAGATAAAACACACTCACTTAGTAGATTTCTCATCCTTAAGGAACAGCTGAGTCCAAATGTATTTTAGTTCTCGTGGTTAGAGGTCGTCTTTTGTTTACGAATTGTTTCTTGTTATTTCAATATCTCGTCCCCTAGTTATCTCACCAAACAAACAGTAAAGCACACATCATGAAATTAACCCTAAAATAATACAAACGAAATTTCAGGACATATTTTTATGTGCTGTCATTGGCAGACTTAATTCAATTATCCTTGTTCATGCCATCTGAGAAACACTGCCTGTCGAATTTCTTAACCAACACAACTGTGTTTTCAAGAATCAACAAAGTCATCGCTCTTTTTACTGACTTATTAATGATGAAGCTACATGTCACCACTATACATTGTCGCCACACTGTTTAGTGTTTAGGACTACATTAATATTAGTTTAACAACAGTATTGTCAAGGCATTTTATTAATTTATTTACTTAGCTTTTACCTCGGCCTAACATCACCTATTTGTTAAATTAGTAACGGGGGTTCGTTGTTATTGTTGATATGGTCTCAAAAGCAGACGTTTTTGTCACGTTTTATTAAAATTGTATTATGTTAAATATAACTCCTACCTCTCAAGCCTTCTCCATGTTGTCAAATCAAATCCCATTCATGTGTTCCAACATCGTAACAATGCTCTTTTGTGCTTCCAATTTTTTTATGGTCATACTCAAAATATTTTTATGGTCGTAATAACGCATTTTTCAATCCATGATTACACTCGCTACGCATTATGATGACCAATTACAACTATTTTATTTAATACTAGCTGACCCGGCGAACTTCATATCGCCTAAGTTATAGGTTTCCCCTAAGACAGACCAAAATCTTGTAATGGAAAGAAAGTACCGTTACGTTTAATTTTCAAGATGATCTCGTTCGCATCGCTCAATCACGTCCTGGTTGAAGTTCGTTCGCTACGCTCACTCACCTTTGGGTTGGAGCTCGTTCGCTACGCTCACTCACCTTTGGGTTGGAGCTCGTTCGCTGCGCTCACTTGCCTTCAGGTTAGCTCGTTCGCTACGCTCACTCGCCTCCAGGTTGAAGTTCGTTCGCTACGCTCACTCACCTTTTGGTTGCAAATTAGCTGTTGTCATAAATGTAAAAGAAATAATAGTGCTGCACCCTGTTGGTAATCCTTGTAACTTTAATGCTATTGAACATCATAGAACAGAACCAACTTGTTTAATTGAAACAGCTGTTAAGATTCAATAATTTCATTTCTCATAAGGTTAACATGGGAAACTCCAGAGCCACTGGGGCGGAGCCCGAAAGGATTTTTGAAATAAGAATATGCCTATATGTTAATCGGGAATGTGAGCTATCATCATGCCAAATTTCAGCCCAATCCGACCAGTATTTTTCGCGTTCACTTGTCACAAACATACATCCATACATCCATACATCCATACATCTAAACTTACGTTCCATATATCTAAACTCGTTCGCTGCGCTCACTTGCCTTCAGGTTAGCTCGTTCGCTACGCTCACTCGCCTCCAGGTTGAAGTTCGTTCGCTACGCTCACTCACCTTTTGGTTGCAAATTAGCTGTTGTCATAAATGTAAAAGAAATAATAGTGCTGCACCCTGTTGGTAATCCTTGTAACTTTAATGCTATTGAACATCATAGAACAGAACCAACTTGTTTAATTGAAACAGCTGTTAAGATTCATTAATTCCATTTCTCATAAGGTTAACATGGGAAACTCCAGAGCCACTGGGGCGGAGCCCTTTTAAGAATTTCGAAACGGGAAATAGTTTACGTCCGATTCGCATACCTACAGAATTTACACACCAAATTTCATAACGATCGGTGAAGTCGTTCCGGAGGAGTTTGCAGACAAACACTGTGACACGAGAATTTTATATATTAGATTTGCAAACTGAATCCAAAAGTAACTACGCAGTTGAAATAGCCACTCGAATCAAAAACTGAGCAGAGATATGTATATTTTACGTATATCTAAATTAGTGTTCAATTTACTTTAGATAAATGCCAATTTAATGTTTTGCATTAAAAACTAAAACCATAGATCAAACATGTATGTTTTATCTATGCTGAAACTGATTTGGGACATCACTTGTTTCATTACTCTGTGTAGCTAAGCTTGACGACGCGGCGTTTTATACTCTGTGATGGCGCCGAGCGGGAGCCTCTGTATCGATTGGAAACATCCTCATCTTTGACAGTTGTTTATATCGAGGCTCTAAAACTCGAATCAAATTTGATACTTATGAGCTGTTTTAATCCAATAATACACCAGGACAAAACTTTAATTTGCTTTGAGTAGGTTTACACCATCGGTATATCATACTTTTAATATTTTACACACTTATGATGGTGTTAATTCAGTTTAACTGGTCAACTCAACTCACGGGTTTATCGTAATTAAACCAACTTATTTTACACATGTAGACTATATTTATACTACAATCGTTATTAGTTTCCGCTTATAAATGTGTAAAAATAATTATCTACAAATATAATCACCACAATGATCAACAATATAAAAGTTTAAATTAGATACCTATGCATAGGTTCCTATATAAAGGTGTACTAAACTTTGTCGTTAATGAAAATTGTGTGAACAAAATCAGATAATTCTATCCTATCTTCAGAAAAAAATTACTAGTAGAAGTACTGAGATAGTTTTGAATAATTAATATTTTATCTCGTAAATAGTCGTCTACAGCTAATATATCAGTACAGTAAATATAACTCTGTTTACCTCTACATTTTGTGGTGTCGTCCATTGAAGTAAGCATTAAAATAATCAACCCTAGAGATAAAGCAAATAGTACAACACAACCGAACGCAATTTTGACGTTATCCATTTTTATCTAGAATAGAAACAGAAAGAAAACAGAACCACCAAGTTCTTTCTGACTAGCGACTGATATATCGCATCGGGAAGTGGCAATATCGGACAATACGATACCGGTATTCGATACGCGATTCAATTATTTTATTCGAACTGTTAAGTGTCCATTTTTAACCATTGGTCATGGTCAATTCATGCTTTCTCCAACCAGGCTTTACGCTTAATGAATTTAGTCCTAATTTTATATTATGTTCGGCGATTTTACAAAAAAAATGTTCAACGCCGCTACGGGCGCTACGTCCCGTAACGCTCTATGACAATTCACTGACCAAATATTTATATACTTTTTTGACAAGGTATTGTAGCTTAATTTGTCATACAGTATGCCACAAAACAGTTGGTTTGTAAATGTTGCAATTTCAGATTAATAATATTTACATAAACATAGTATAATAATACTAAGTATGCACTTAGTTGATATTTTGCGATTCGATAGTTTAACCTATAACTATCGCAACGCATCTTTAACTCGATATGTTGGTACCAATTGAATATTGCTCACATATGTTTGGCCATAATAGCATCCACCGTAGAAGTACGTGAAAATTGAATGACACCGGGAATTTTTTAATAATCTGCATTAGGCTATAGCGTCTATAACTGTATATGGGCGACTAATAATTTCATTAAGAGTGTGAGGTTAGTAACCTTTAATTCGTTATTGTAGTAAGAACATTGGTATCTTGGGAGACGATCACAGTGTCGCCAGCGCCAATAACGGCAGAAATAGCCGCGGTCCTGTAGAGACAACCTAATCGTCTCCCGCGGTCGTAAAGACATCGTAATAGTCTTCCGCGATCGCGGCAAAACTCAGACTGCTTCCCGCGGTTGTGTGGATATTATCATCGTCTACGATGCAGCAATATTCTGATAACCGTAGCAGCTCTGTAGAAATCATCGTTCGTCGTTTTGCGTTGCGCGATCGCGGTAAAAACATGATCATATCCCGCGGTCGTGGAGACACATCGTCCTCTGCGATCGCGGCAAAACTCTGATTATCCCTCGCGGCCGCATGTAGACATATAGTCGTCTCCCTCAATCACAGATAAGTCACTGTTGTCATGCGCGATCGTGGTAAATTTAAAATTCCAGGTAGAAATACAAAATTCACGCATAATTTCCGGTTTAAGTAGCTCACGCGTAATTCCCGGATTTACCGGTATTCCCGGTCAGTGGACAGCCTGTTGTATATTGCAAAGGGGCGCTACTATTATAGTTTTGCCTAGGGCGCTGACAGGGTCAAAAACGGGCCTGCCGTATTTCCCTTACAGTGGACACTGCAGTTGCTAAGGGCCTCGGCCTGGGAGGGAGCCTTACTTGGGGCCTCAAAAGGCTTTCATCCTTTAGAGATAAATGAATTTCACAGATAATTATGATAGGGAGTTTAAATTTCGAGCCGAGCTTTATCCTTGCAAATGCCGAAATCGTGTGCGAAGATTATTGCACTATCAAAAATCACAATCTTGCATCAATCACGGGGAACGATTGTGAAGTCTCTGCTACCACAAAAGATGTTCACGATTTATCCGCGACTACAAGAGAAGTTCATGATTTCACCGTGGTCGCGGAAGATGGAAATTATCTTTCAACAAACGAGGAAGCTGTTCATGAGTTTGGAGATGAATATGATGCCCCTGTAAACGCGGAAGACGTTCACGATTTTGTTGTGACCGCAGGAGACGTGGAAGATGCCTCAGTGAATGTAAAAGATGTCCACTATTTCACTGCAACTGCAGAGGACGCTAATGATTTCCCTTGACTGAGGATAATGCCATTCTTGTGTAAATTAATTTTGTGTTCACGATTTTACCGTTTTTTTCTTAATGAGTATAAAAATTAATTTTTTTAATGAATAGGTGCCTTCTAAAGCAACCCGATATAATTTTGGTCCAAGACCCAACCCTAAGTCAAAATTTTGGCCGCAGATACCCAATATATTGTTATCAAAAAATAAAATATATTTTTAGTAAAATTGTTATAAACCAAAATTTGTTATTGGTTATCCTCCTGGGTCTATTCACCGTTTGAATCGTAGAGAACAAAGGATCAAAATCATCATGTTGAAGAAAGACCACATGTATTTCTCTACACCACCCAAGCCCCAGCGACTAAAGAATCAAAATATGGGGCCTCTCCAGAGTGATTCCCTGGGGGCCACATATAGATTTGAAATACAGCCCTGGGTGTTGTCAAGACTGCAATAAATTATTACTATGGTGTTTCCACAATCACAGAAAATTAACGATTTGAGGCTCAAAATTCCTTGATTATACCAGCTCTAGAATCGGTGGCAACAATGATGAACCGAAACCAAAATCCATGGTCAAATATGGAAATGATAAATACTAAAAAATGTTTGATAAAATATTTTTGTTCTGGTTTGCTGGTCGATGAAATTTATAATTTTATTTATTTAATTGAAATGGGGATTTCTGGTGCTTTATTTACGTTGTAGAAATTGTTTTGTTATTTAATGTCATCTCTCACAATTTTTGCTTATCCTTCACTCATATTTGGGTACAAATTCGTGTCGTCCCCATCTCAATTCATATTGATGTTGTTGTTTAGTTAGATTTCTTTTGTTCCATTGACATATAATATATAGGTGGGGGTTTTAAGTCTGTGAATAATTTTATCTTTGCAAATTAAATCATAGAGTTACAGTATTATTAACAAACGTCATCAAATCAGCATTTACACACTGTAAGCATTGCCTAGCGTAAGAAATTGAAACCTCCTTAGAATATAAATAAAATAATGTTACTACACTAAGTAGTAAAATTAAATTTTTCTTCTAAAATTAATAGTAGATGTGTGACTATTGCTTAGCAAATCTAAGAACAGCATTATTCTCTTTCACATATTCTTCCCATTGCAAAGCACGGGGTTTAGCAACTCTTAAATTTAATAAAAAAAAAATGAAAACACTTATTTATGCAGAAAAATGTATCCTGTTGTCACAAAACAAAAACAAGCCCTCTCGTCCAAGTTAGCACTTCATATATGTCTAGGAGCCCAGCGCCCAGCTATCCCTATGGTAAAAGCATCATCCAGCTCTTAAAAGTTAACCATTTATCATATAACTCATCATATATACCATATATTTATCACATATATCATATATTTATTAAGTTGCAGCCCCATAGTTACATGTCTAATACAGGATAGTCTCCTGCAATTTCCAAGAGTTGCAATTCGTCTCTGTAGGAAACTCGTGGGCGTGGAGCAAGTGTAATAAATTCTGACTCATCCTACTAATATTATAAATGAGAAAGTTTGGATGTATGGATGTATGGATGTATGTTTGTGACAAGTGAACGCGAAAAATACTGGTCGGATTGGGCTGAAATTTGGCATGATGATAGCTCACATTCCCGATTAACATATAGGCATATTCTTATTTCAAAAATCCTTTCGGGCTCCGCCCCAGTGGCTCTGGAGTTTCCCATGTTAACCTTATGAGAAATGGAATTATTGAAGCTTAACAGCTGTTTCAATTAAACAAGTTTGTTCTGTTCTGTGATGTTCAATAGCATTAAAGTTACAAGGATTACCAACAGGGTGCAGCACTATTATTTCTTTTACATTTATGACAACAGCTAATTTGCAACCAAAAGGTGAGTGAGCGTAGCGAACGAACTTCAACCTGGAGGCGAGTTAGCGCAGCGAACGAGCTCCAACCTAAAGGTGAGTGAGCGTAGCGAACGAGCTCCAACCTAAAGGTGAGTGAGCGTAGCGAACAAACTTCAACCAGGACGTGAGTGAGCCATGCGAACGAGATAATCTTGAAAATTAAGAAGTTAAACGGGGCAAAGCCCGCGGGTTACAGCTAGTAAGTAATATTTTGGAAACAATATGATTTGGACAGATCCTTTTTGAAAATTATTATTCATGAAACATTAAGAGGTTCATTGACCATAATGAGAAATCATCTATATGGCAAACATCAAAATTAATCAGTCTTATAGCTGTAAAATCCTTAGATATTTTATATGTATTCTATTTTTCTGTGTCATTGGCAACCTTATTGTTTAAGGCAGAGGTATTTATTTTTATAAATAAATTCTTTTCTCTTATGTTTTTAAAACCGTTAACTTACCCGATGTTTCCTATTTCTTTACACAAACCAGTTTGTAGAGAATGTGCACTTTTTTAATTGGCATTTTTGTAAGGCAACTATTAATGTAGGTGGTATACGTTTCGTATTTGACAATATCAAATAGAACATTTTTTAATCATGTAACAAAATAGAATCAATTAGCAAAAGATATTTTAAAATCACTTACATTTTTGGAACCTACATCGAGACCTTCTTCAGTTTTGAAATATTCTATATTAATAAGTATGTTAATTAATTAATTGTCTCTGCCTTTAGAAAAAAACTACAAATTTGTGCCAACAACGTAATCTTAGAGATGGAAATGATATTCGTGGGAAAAAGACACAATTTCAACAGGAACAGGTGTTTTTATTTTCACAGATTCAAAAATCATCCCCAAAATCCATCACCAAAATTCTAGACCAAACGTGAGATCGGATTCTTATTTTCTATATTGCACTGGGAAAATCTTAGAGTTACACATCAAGATACATAATCAGCTGATAATGAAACCTAAACAAGTTACAACAGATAAATATTGCAACCATACAGTCACATAGGTACTTCCATAGACTAACAAGTAGACGTCTCATCCCATTGTAAAATTTGAAGCTCGTTCTTCTTGTCTAGTCATGTTGGTGACACTGGGCGCTAGTGTTGACAAAACTTTGTTTCTATTATTTTAGGGTTAATTTATGATTTGTGCTTTACTGTTTGGTTATATAAAAAGAACGCAATATATTGTTTATGAATAAATTGTTTAGTTTGGTTAAAGGATGTTTTAAACAACTGAAATAACAAGAAACAAATTGTAAGCAAAAACACGATCCTAGCAACACTGGACCGAACTAACAATAAAATTGTCTTGAGCTGATCCATTAGGATGACAAATCTACTAAGGGAGTATGTTTCATCTATGGTACTTAGAGGCCGTACTTGATTCTGCATATCAACAAATTGACTTCTCGTCAAGTTGATCTTGAATTACGAAGAGTGCCAACTCTATTGCTGTAAATTAATCTTGTTGATTAAATCCTGCTTGAAAACACAGGAGAATAAATTAGGCTTATATTTTTGTACAATTTGAGCTTGTTTGAGCTATTTTAAAGATATACAAGTTCACCTTATCTATGAATAATTTTCCATTTTAGGTTAGCGATCTATGGGTAAGAACTGGCAAAAGATTCACACATAAATAAACTTAAACTAAACAACAATATGATAACTAGAGTATAATTACTATACATTTTAAAACAAGTGTTTTTTTTACTATACAGCAAATTTTATATTAATTTTGCTGAGTAAGTTTGAAAAAGTATGTATTTTTCTTTTTTTTCTCTTACAATCTTTTATCAGTTCTTACAAATAAAAATAAATAAACTAAAAGCATTTTCACTCCTGTTGCTTCTTTGGTCGTATTACTTAACTTATAAAATATCACTCTTTGTTACATAAAGGGCAGATTCTTAAAAGAGTATAACCTTACACTAGTAAAAAAATATTAAAGCAATAAACGACAAACACTAAGTTTTACACAGTACCCAGACACTTTCAAGAAATTACCATAGGATTTGCTACTGTAAATAAACGGTATCAGCATTCTGACACATACTTTCTCCCATTAGTTTGTCAACAACCTTTGTCATATGTAAGCGGTGAGAGTAAATATACGGAAATGGGATTAGTACAATTTTGATCAGAATTTAAAAGACTATAACATACTAAATTTTATCAAAATCGTTCGGGCCATGTTTGTGAAAATCCGATTTTTCCGTTATTTTATAGGGTTTTTATGGGAAATAACATAATTTACGATAACTTTTGAACCGTAATTTTTACAGAAATGGGATTTGTACCATTTTGTTTAGAATATTAAGGACTATAACATACTAAATTTTCGTCGAAATCGTTCGGGCAGTTTTTGGGAAAATCTTATTTTACCATTATTTTATCGGGTTTTATGGGAAAATCACCATTATAATCAAAATTTCTAACAAATTGATAAACTATCAAAATTGTAAGGACAATAACATACTATGTTAAATAAAAAACCGGATATTTTTTCTAAAATCCTATTTTTCGTTATTTTATGGGGTTTTTATGGGAAAATAATATAATTTACTATAACTTTTGAACCATAATTTTTAGAGAAATGGGGTTTGTACCATCTTATTCAAAATCTAAAGGGCTACAACATACTAAATTTTTATCAAAATCGTTCGAGCCATTTTTGAGAAAATTAGATTTTTCCGGTTTTTTATGGGTTTTTATGGGAAAATCCCCATAAAAAATCAAAATTTCCAAAAAATGAAAAAAACGCCTGGAGATACCGTGGATTAGAACCTACATACCAAATTTCATCGAAATCGGACCACAGGTGTAGTCTCTAGCTCTGTACACATCCAGACACACAGACACACACACACACACACACACACACACACACACAGACATCACTTCGAAAACCACTTTTTTGGGTCCAGGGGGACCCAAAACGAATATATCCACTCAAAACTCAAACTCGAAAATTTTGACGAAAACAATACTTTCTCCATATACTATGGTATAGGGGGAGAAAGTAAAAAATTATGAAAACGTTGTTGTTTTAAGTTGTTCTTGTCTCTAGATCTTTTTGTAAAACCTTGAATCAACTGTGTTATCAATATTTGTCTTTGTGATTTAAAACCCGTTATTATTATTTGCAACAGCTATTTCATTACCAGTATTTTACAGTTAAGTGTCCAACAACATTGTATACCATGCAAGCAACAGTTTGAGCTGGCCTAGTACAGTCCAGAGGGTAAGTCCATCAGTTTTCCTGAGGAGATGCTGAGATTTACATGATGCAGACTGTTGAACCCTCGGTTGTACAGCTCAGACATTGTCTTGACTCTATTGGTCGGGACTAGGTTCGGCTCCCTGATGTGGTGTTGCCCAGAGTACAGTCCAGCATTGGTGTGACCTCGTTTTAGCACAAACTTCTGATCCGTGGGTGAAGAGTTGCGAACAGGCAAGAACACCGACCTCTCTATAGGTTTTTCCTCTCTCATTTGAGGTCTGTACTCCCTCACTCGGTTGCTAGGACTACGAGAGACGATCACAACCGAAGAATTGTTCACTCTTTGTTCGTCTCGGACGTTCGTATCGGATGTTACAACAATATCGACAAGGCTATCCAATCCTTCCCCGATCCTATCCAAGCTTTTTGACTTTAGCTTCTTTGTTTCTTTTGCTGTGTCGATGTACACCGTCGTTCCCTGTTTTGGTCTACCTGATTCGTCAGAGCCGAAATAGGTGTTTTGGACGTCAGTGACGTAAAAGAGGCCGTCAAAACTTCCCCTTCTTGCTTTGATCTCGGGGAGGATTTCTTTTTGGACGATTTGTGGAGCGATTCTCTGATGGTGGAATGTTTCTCGACGCCGTATTGAGGACTTTGGCTCTCCTCGGTCGGCTATAATCATCGTCTCTCGTCGCTTGATCGCTGGCTTTCCGACCTCCGAGTGCTCGATGGTGCTTGGCTCCTTGCACGTGCTAAGGAGAGAGTCAGAGTTATCAATACTGTCTTCATCCTCAAAGAACGGATTGTGATCGTCATAGTCTCGTCCAAGCAGGTACAGGCTCCTAGACCTCCTGGGTGGTTGAGGGAGGAGTCTGAAACAGGGTAGTTAAAATAATGACTATCTTTCAGAATACATAATGAAATAAATTGTATTGAATTCAGAAATTTGTCGGTAAGGTAATTTAAAATATCTCTGAAAATTAATTCAGTTAAAGTATTTGAGTATTTGATTGCTGATTGACATGGGTCATGTATTGTTTAAGTACCAAACATATATATTTTTGGTGTGAAAACCATGGTTGAGAACCACCTCATCATTGAAGTTACACCAAGATCTGCTTAGGTTGATCAAAAGGAATAACATAATATAGGCTACAGTGCATTGATTATATCAAAAGTGGCATTTGCTAAGGGTGCATTCAAGGTTTAATTGTGCTTTCAAGGTGAAAGTGAGTCTTTCTGAACACAGAAACGCTAAATTTAAAGTACAAGGCAAAGCCAAGTCTTTGTACGAGAAAAAATTGCTAATGAGAAGCACTTTTGATACCTACAAGTTATAACTACTATTCATCACAAAGTGCAAACTAACGTTAGTTTTATATTTACAGTGAGTCTTCCGTTTGCAGGTGGGCAGGTGAAAAACTACTTGGGAGTAAGACAAGTTAAGTAAAATCAATGGAAAATCAGCCTATTGTTTTCTCTTTGCTCTAATGTTTGGGACTATGCAAAAGAATAATTTCCTTTGACATAAGCTACTGTGATTTACAATCATACCCCATCTGAGTTATTATTCGATAACTGCTTATTACACTGTTATTATCAATGAATGTACATAAGAACCACCTCTGAGGAACGATGTCCGCTTCGTCGTCCAGTATGAGAGCCTCACAGGTCAGGTCTGTGTTGGATCTGTGTGTGAGCCGTTGGAAGTGTTTAGCCAACGTCTCCTCCTCTCTACTACCTCTGCCTCTCCTGTCACACAAGTCCGTCTCTGCGTCGTTGATGATGTTCTGTAGCTCCTCCATCACCTTAGAGCGACATTCATTAGCATAGTTTAACCTTATTTTCATCCACATAAGGGAGATTTTCTTAACTGTCAAATATGACAATGACTTAACATATAAGGGGTAAATACAGACATTTTCCTTTAAACTAATTAGGAACTAATTAGGATTGCCTTAAAGACTCATTCAGCTTTTAAAAATTGAATTCCACAGCCGAAATCAGCAGGTAGATAAATGCCCACTATGATGTGAACCCACAACATTGCTGCCTTGGATTCATAGTCTGTTTACCTTTTAAAAACACCGCTTAAATTTGTTCTTGGTGTTTTATACAAAATAAAAATTCTATATAACTATGTCATATGCATGAGCATTCTGTTAGTCACCATTTATGCACATGCTTCTTCTGTATAGCTTAATCCAAATACATCATCAACTCTGTTTTTAAAAATATTGTTAACATGCATTTTTATTCCAAGGGAGTCATGCGAAGTTAGTAAATATAGTTAGTTGCAAGTTTTGAAAATCTTAATCAGGAAATTAGTTTTAAAAACATGCTACTACCTCCTCAATAGTTGTTTCTTCTTCTTCGTCCTTCACATCAACGTTAGTCTCCCGCCCGTTGTTCAAGAGTATGGTGTCGTTTTGTACATTGAACATTTCATACACAAGTGGTTCCCTCTCAATGTCTTCTTCATCCTGGGGAAAAGAAATTTGTGAATTCTTAATAATGGATGGTGGTAGTAACGTTCCAGATCTTATATTATGTTCAATGAATCTTCCGCTGCTCATGATAGCTACAGAAATATTTTGTCAACATTTTAAAGATTCTTTCTTAATACTAGGGAACAATACAAAGATTTCTTTAGCAAATAAAAATTAACTGAATGGCAAGTTAAATATTTAACACCAACAAAGATGCCAAGAGACATCACAGAAAGAGTGTTAAGATTGTACCTGGTCGGAGGAGCTGATTCCCTCGTCCTCGGCTGGCGTTGAGCC
Source organism: Macrosteles quadrilineatus (assembly GCF_028750875.1). NCBI lineage: Eukaryota > Metazoa > Arthropoda > Insecta > Hemiptera > Cicadellidae > Macrosteles > Macrosteles quadrilineatus. Next base: position 12,361,173 of record NW_026542601.1, on the reverse strand, counting down.
GCTGCCATCCTTGTTGTGAGCTCTTGACGGAACTCGCAGGGAGCTCACTTCACTCTCAAGCTCCGAGCAGCGAGACTTGAGAACACCCTTCTCCTCTTGCAGAATCTGCACAAGACAAACAATCAGTGACAAGTAAGATTAATTTGGTATTATTAATTATATTTGTAACGTACTTATGACTAGACAATTTCACATACAAATCAGGTTTTGTCACTATTTAACGGACTATTGCAAAAGATAGTCCAATCAGCTTGATCATCCAACTTCAAAAAAAAGCTTTCTAATCTTGTTCAGGATCCATCAGATCACCACTACTATTACCAAATAATTAAATATTTCATGAGGTGATAACACTTTAAAGTCTATTAATGTTACCACAATGTACCTGGACTCTTCGCTCTAACACGGTGAGTTTCTCTTTCAGGGACTTGACCTCTGAAATGACATCGTCAGACTTTGCTCGCAGTGCTGCTACATCTATGAAGTTCCTGTCCCAGCGAGCCAGCTCAGCACGTACTGTCTCCACACCTGGTGCCTTGCTGGGGAGAGTCTGTCGTAAACATGGCAAGTCAAACATTTGAGTTGTAAATATTGCTAATTAGTTTAATTAATTTTTAAAAGTTAATTTTTATCTGACAAGATCAATCCAGACATCTGGTCAATGATTGCCAGTTGGTAATGGTAGTTTTAATGGTTGTGGTTGGAAACTATGGAATAATTTTCTCAGGATCGCACCAGTTCTGGCTACTAGGCGAGCACTTTAGCCACTTAACTACTTAGCTAATTTACTCAAAAGTGTTAATGAATTTTGTATAATTTTTATTTGGATACAAATTATCAATTTTCATGATTTAAGAAAATCTAATAGCTTTTAATTTTATGCTCAATATAAATACTAGAATACGTGTAATCGTATCAACCTTGGCCAGTATGCCAGGTTTGAGGCCGGCCTGGTCCAGCTCTGCTTGAATGTAGAAGCGCTGCTGCTCACTGGGTGCTGTCTCTACGAACGTGTTGATGAACTGTAGCCCAGCAGCCAACAGGTCTGGGCAAGCTCCTGACAACATGCCTACCAGGAATCTAAACCTGACTGGCTCTCCAAACCTGTGCAACATTTATTCATATTAGACTCCTGCATTGAAAATTGATACAAAATAATAGGAGTGGTTCCTTACCCGTCAACCACAAATGTGTTGTCAAAATCTTCACAATGGAGCATTCAACAGAAGTTTTGACAATGAGGCAAGCTAAGCCTTGAAACGTGGTCATTGGAAAACTAAGAAATTACGACAGTAAAAGGTAACATAACATATTATTTTATAGCAGTAGAACAATAAAACCGATTTTTAGTGAAAAGTTATAAATTAGTGACAGACCGAGCTGACCACTGACTGGAGTTAGTTTAGCGACTCCAGTTGAGTGAGAGAGCCAGAGGACCTTATCTGATTCTCTTGCTTTGGTTAAAGCCAAACCCAAATCTCATTAGTATCTAGATGAGTCTAATATTCACAACTGATTTGTAACTGAGGAAGAATCCACCTCATATACTCGATTGATCACAACAGGATCAAGTCTGATTTATGTTGCGTTGGATAACCTACAGTATGAAACAAACTGTTAATCCAAACATTTTCTTACCTGAGCCTCATGGTAGACATTGCGTCAGAGACGGGTCCGTAGCCCTTGGCCCCTGGCTGCTCACAAGTCTTTGTCAGCAACTGAAAACAAACATTTTTAAGTCCAAACAGCTATATTTCCTATTTACTTAATTAGCAATTTTTTTTTTTTTTTTTTGCTGATGAGATCATCAATAGACAGAAACAAGTAAAGTTCTCACCTAAGAAACCGGTTACCGGTATTTTTGTTTTCTAAATACTGTTGGTGGAAACCAGCTCCAAATCACCAGATCAGACTGACATATTTGTTTCCCAGATGCCAGTGGCATTAGGTAATGGATAACATTTAACACTTACAGTAGACTATCTCTCTTATTTGGACACACTGAACTACACTCGGCAGAAGTGACATCTCTTTAACTGAACAATTTTTATTGGCAGGTCGGGTTAAACCATACTGGATCGACAGGAAATGGGCTGTGCTAAAACAACTTTTCCCATGGCTCATGGCTTTTCTCATGCTTTGATACCAAATCAAATCAAATGGTCTTTATTCTCTGTATACAAGCATTGACTATTAGACCAAAATAGACATATGTACGGTTTTTTTTCTTTTTAAGGGAGAGAAGGGTAAATGCTTTTACGCACACAGGTAGCCAGCCTGTAGTGTGAGACTCCTGAATTTATCACAGAATACTCACTAAAAACCCCCCTCTACTCTGTTGGACACAGACCTGGAATTGTTTGTCACATTACTTCAAGTCAGGCCAACATGTGACCTAAGCCCTCAGGGCTCTCACCGTTTCTGGCATTTAGATACTTTATGACCTAAACTGCATCCTGGTCAAGGTTGAGCTTCTTGGCATGGAGAATACCCTGGATGTTATGTGACACACAGGTCCAATTGTCCTCACCCTTCATCATCATTGGTATGACCATGTCCACTGACAGCAGTCTTACTAACTGTTGAGCCTCCAGACGGGGCAGTGGAAAAAGGTATGTTCTAAGTAGTCGGGAATGCCTGGGCAGTATGCAATCAGGTGACACGGCTTTGCCCAACCTGAACAGGTACAAAAAAGCCGTGACCCTTCAGGAATTGGGTGAGGGAGGTAGAAGTCCACCTCTCTGCACTGCCGATTAACCCAAGGTTGGGCTTGCTGTATCAGTCGCCTGGTAGGTGCAGGTGCATTCCTCTATTCGTGCCTGGTCCTCTCCCCACGGCGTTAATAAATTGCCTTTCTCTCTGCCACCAAAAGTTTGACTGGGATGACTCCAGCAACCACCAGGACGGCAGGTTCGGACACTGTTCGGTAGGCAGATGCAACTCTTAGTGCTGGCTGACGCTGCACTCGGGCGAGCCGCATCCTATATACCTCCTTATTGTGGGCGTCTGCCCACACCTCCGCACCGTACAAGAGTAGGGACTAGACAGAAGATATAAACAGCCTTCTACAGCTGGAGCGAGGCCCTCCGACATTGGCCATCAACCTGCTAAGAGAGGAAACCACCCTAGCAGCCTTGTCCGCCGTACGGAAAATCTGATCCCGCCAGCTAAGCTTGCTGTCCACCATAACCCCAAGGTACTTGGCAGAACGGACGGTCTGGACTTTGACGGCTCCCACCCTCAATGGCACGCTCAAAGCGAGAGAGAGACCATGGTCTGCCATCCATGCGTTTATAGTACGCATAACTCTGTTCACCTTTAGCTAAGCCAGCTCAACGCTACGTGCAGCTATCAAAACTGCAACGTCGTCTGCGTACCCAACCAAAACAATTTCCTCAGGCATTTCAGACCTCAGAAGGCTGTCATAACGCTCTCATTCTCATTGGGAGTATTTCTTGTTATACTTTAGAAGCTGGTTAGAATAAAGTACAAAAAAATATATTGAGGCCCCATGCGTTAAGAATGATCACATATCAAGGAAAAGGGAGACATCCCTAGGGACCACAAAACTACAAAAACTTTGTTTTGAAATTGTACTAAAAATGTTATTCAATCTACCTTATACACAAGTTTAGGGGAATGGGCACACGGAAGGGACTAAGGCTAAAGGTGTAGTGACGTCATATCTCTAGTGGTTAATGTCTTCTCTTGAGGCGACACGATTACCGTTACGAAACGATGTGATTTCAGCGGCGTTCGTGGCATAGTTGGTAGCGTTTCGGATTGGTGTGCAGGAGGTCCCGGGTTCGAATCCCGCTGGTAGCACTGACTTTTTGTCAACAAATTTTTCATTTCAGCAAGTTTGGTTGGTTAGGTTAGGTTATGACAGTTTAATTTTATAATACTACATTTTAAAATTAATTTTATAATTAATTAAAAATTATAAGTAATTATTAATTACATTTTTATCTTATATAGTTTTTATACTATCAGCAAGTCTGGTTGGTTAGGTTATGTTATGACAGTTTAATTTTAAAAATTAAAAATTTATTTTAAAACAATATTTTATAATTAAAAAGTTAATTTTATAACTAAAAAAAAAAAAATTTAAATTATTTCAACTTAGCAGTTCTAGCGGCGAACGCTGACACTACAAGATATGTTAGCCTTAGTCCCTCCCGTGTGCCCCACCGCAAGTTTAGGTATCATGGATATAAATAAACGAATAATTTATTCTGTATCCTGGCAACAGAATCATTCCCTCTCAAAAACTTAAAGTTAAAACATTGTTTTTTTATTTCTTGAAAATGTTTAAGAAGTTTTTGGCCTGTACTGTCGCAGGTGCGGCGGGTTGGTGGTGGATATCTCAAAGACAGAATCCTCCCCCACCACCAAGCTCCGTCAAGAGGGAATTGAGGCAGTGGGTCCCTAGGCCAGGGCAGTAGACGAAGGACAAGAAGTGACGAGGCCCTGGAACAATGAGGTGGACACAGTACCCGGAGAGCCAAAACGACATGAAGGTGGACAAAGACATCCTTCCTGGAAATGGACAAAGATATAATAATTCCCGGAGCCGGACAAAGGGCGCATGACACGGAATTGGACAAAAGACACACTACCCTGAAGTGACGAAAGGACACTACCCGGAGCTTAACAAAGGACACATCAACTGGAAGTGAACAAAGGACACACCACCCGGAGGTTGGTAAAGGAAACCCAACTAGATTTGAACTAAGACTTAATACAATATACCTCAGGCCATTGTCTGCCACTGTTTATCTTGATAACCAAATAAAATTCAGTGCTTTATGGACAGTATAAGTTTCATGTGTTATTTAGTTCAAGCTTTATGAATATTTTTCTTTTGTTTTTTTCAACTGTAGTTTTACTTATTGGCAACTGAAAACTCCCTCATCTCTTTAGGTTCTCAATTAAACAAACTCTTTCACAGTTACCATCCTGCTCTTGACTTAAGTGAATTGAAAAATTGCTTAAGAAAAATTGAATGGAAAGAAGGTAAATACACTAAACGACAAAACAACCCTATAGTTTATGATGAACTTCTTGAATCCATATTTTTTTAATTTCAGGATAAATGTTAAAAATGCTGGCGGGCGTGATTTATACAAAACAATGTGCTGTGTACTCCCATACCATCAGCAAAGCTACAAAATAAAATTTAAAAATCAATTTTAGATTTTAGCCTTGTCCGCTGTACAGAAAATCTGATCCCCCCAGCTAAGCTTGCTGTCCACCCCAAGGTACTTGGCTGAATGGGCAGTCTGGACTTTGACGGCCCCTACCCTCAACGGTGTCAATGAACTGGTGGTCACTGGCCGTGTAATCCTAGTGGACTCTCCAGGCTCTGATCCTTGGCAAAAGAGACTCAGATGCGAGGGTAATGTCTGGGATCGTTCCCTGCATCCCAGGGTGCCGAAAAGTTGCCCTCGTTCTTGCCCTGGCTTAGCCTTGGCCTTAATTGCACCCAAGACCTCGGTGAAAGATCTCCCCCCTGAGGGTTTGACCAGGATTGCCCCAGTCCTGGGTTTTTTTGGCCGCGAATTTTTCGGAGCAGAGACTGAGCCGGGCCCAGTTTGGGGCAAGCCGGTGGGCTGTGCCTTCGCTGCCACATTCTTCATAGAGGCAACCTCCGCCCGCCTCAATTGCCTCTTCTCCTTTAGGGAACAGCGTTTTTCCCATGCAGCCACAGGTGTCTCTACAACTGATCCCTTTCGGGAACTTCTTTGAAGGGGGTCGTAGGTGCTTCACTGGAGCTGCAGCTACGTCTGAAAAGGATCTTGGTACAGCAGACAATATGCATAGCTTGCCGTCTGAGTCGCCTTGGCCTTTACCGTGGTCCTTTTGGTCTGAACGCCTTCTTCTCTTTTTTGTGGACTCTCTTTTTGAGGACTCTCTGATGTGGAAGACCTCCGATGTCTCTTAGAAGGCAGCTTTCTTTCATGGGGCAGGGAAACCACCTTCTCAGCAATCTTTTCCATGGCCGCCTTGCTCACCAGACGGCAGGCAGAAACGAAGCCAAGGTCATCCTCTAGTTTGGCCATACCGTTTTTGACCACTTGATTTACGGCTCTCTGGATCCAGAAGGTGCCCAGCATAGCCTTAATCGTCTCTTCCATGTCTCGGAGCCAGGTTTCAATGCTACTCTTTGCATCAAGATATTCCTGACGCAGAAGCACCATCTCAGAGCCTTCCGACCGCAACGTTGCTGTGAAAGGCTCCTCTGGCATCCCTACAGCAGAACTGATTGGCAGGGGAGTTGCTGGCAACGCCAGTTCGACACCTGCATCCCCAACGTTTTCTGCACCGTTCCCAGCTCCACTTGCCGAAGGAGATCCTAAATGGGGTAACTCCTTTAGTGCATTTGAAATGTGCAGGTGGCGTAGTGTCCTCACGTTTTTTGGTGGTAGCGACCTCTTGACCTTGGAGCTACGAACAAAAGGGTTCCGCTCCACTTTCAACTTCTTTTCTTGCTCATTTGAGCTCTTAATAAAAAATTTATGTGTTATTAGAGGTTTTATTAAAAGCTATCGTGTTTATTCCAGCGCATCGTGCGGCAAGGAGCGGCCTGGAATCAGTCAGGAACAGGTATACCCTCAGGGACAAATATACTGTAATACACATGAATAGTGTCAGTATACAACTGTTACCGATTGTTGTATTTGGATATAAGTATGGTTAAAAAAAGAGAACAACTGAAATTGGATTAAATTAACTAAACAAAATATGTTGACCATATAATAAACAGGTATTATTTAAAGATTCACATTAAATTATATATTTTTTATAAGTTTGTATTAACAGTACCACTGTACAGACTATCAAAAGTAGAGTTTGTAAAAGAACTAGGATCAGATAACCATGCTAGGATAGACTAATGAATATTAATCAGAAGTAAAAAAGCAGAGCATGGTTTTGTGGGAAACACTGAGAGTCAAAGACCGACTGCACAACAGTAGATACTTGGGTGGGAACTGAATGACCTGACACTTGCAGCTTGTTGCGGTAAAGGGGTCTGGAGATTCAAGATTGTCTGATCACTTATTTAAAAGTAAACAAATTGCATCCAACACATCTATTTTGCACATTTATTAGAGATAACTCATTGTTTGGCAGTACGTGTCTTAGCTATACTACGTTCACAAAATTTAGGTAGTTTGAGGGGAAGTGATTCTATCCCCCTCCACCTCACTGTAACTTTGAAACAATAACCAACAGATTATAGGCTGATGTATAGATTAACCTGGAAAAGGTTGTGGGAGAACAAAGGAAACCTTCCCCTTAAACCGCTTAAATTTTGTGAACGTAATAGTAATTGAAGTTTACAATGTTTCAGTGATGGATGCATGAATTTGTCTTAGTGGTAAATAATCCCATCTTTGAATCTTCACAAAAAAAAAAACACAATTTACACAAGTGTTATAGGGAATCAAAAGCGACGACACCCAGAGGTACTGATGTGAAACGTGAGGATTTAAGATGTAATTGTGCTGGCAAATATTAGCAATAACTGTCTAACAACATATTATATTTTGTACATTAATATAAATAACAAGGTGTGCTTCATAGTTTTTTTTTTCTGCTGGCTTAGTCACTTTAGTTTTTATTTTACAACAACTTTAATATTGAATAGTTAGTTTTGACGTACTTCACTCACTGCTTCATTTACTCCTCTTTAAGATCAATCTTCTTTGGGATGTCCATCTCTAATCAGTAACAAGTAATATAAATAAACTATAGGTCTTAATTTTATGTAGGGTCTGCAATGTTCATTCAGCAATTGTTATTTTTTAGTTATTGATAAATCATAATGTATGATGTCCGACTCAATTTTGGAATTACAAACATTTTACAGATAGCTGCAATTATAACTGAGTTTTAATCACATTTAATTTAATTCTGCTTACAATAATCCCAAACCTAATCTTAATCACACATACCTCTAGAGCAAGTATCCTAGACTTGTTGACGTTGCTCATAATGCATACTGCGAGTGTAAACAGTCCTGCAGGGGACGAAGCAAACCTCCGCGGTGCGTCCTGACAACGCAGACAACTGCGGAGACATTGTAGACATGCATGCTCGTCCAGCAGACATCTGCCACAATGAGCAATATCACAATCAGATGAATGCTCAACTAAATCATTGTTTGCCCCTACATATGGTTGTCATTCAAGAAAACAGAGGGTTGTGCTAACAACAGTGTAGAAAGATAAGATAGTTTTACTTTCCAAAGATAAAAATTGTTTCTCTGAGTAAGGCTAAACTAGTTAACAACTATGTACTTCAAGCCCACTTATTATTTGCCACCTAATTTTTTTATTTATTTGACTAAACTATACTAAAGAGCCCTGCAGACACTGGAAGAGGCTCTTGACATGTTACCAGGACTAGTATGTCTTGGTGAAAAAGAATCAATATAGAATTTTCACAAAACTACAAGACACTATCAACCAAAACTATTCCACATTCGGCAATTCTGCACAGGTAGTGAAGTGTTTGAAGTAATGAGAATGTTCAGAAGTGAACTGGTTCATAACAAAAGACAAACATATATCAGACTAGGAATAAATGTCAGAAAAGCCTTTGCTGTAAAAAGTGCCGTAGTACAACTATTCTTCACGCCGTACTTTTCATTCCACAAGATCCACAGGTTTAGTAGTTTTATGACAATCTAATAAAATACACCTTGGCAAAAATTTAAGACTAGAGTGCAAGGAATTTTGGTTTTGGTCATAGATTTTCTCAGGAATTTAAGACATAAAAGAACCTCGTTGCAGAAGAAACCAAGGTCAATGGAGTAATGAACTTTGATAAAAAATGCTTATTTGCAGTTGACTTGTGTCAACCTCAAACAAGTTAATAATGAAAGGCTTAGTTATACAATGTGTTCAGCTGATCAGTGTACCCACCTTCTCAACACAGGAGCAGGTACTCTTCCGTTGTGAGATGCCTGGGACAGTTGAATACTCCTCAGTAACTCCAGCAGCAGAGTCACTCCGTCTACAGGGTCTCCCACAAACTCTTGGACGAAACTGGAACAATACATGGTGACTAAGATCTATATCCTTCTTTTGTCAAGATTGATACGAGGGTTGGGACATTGTAGAATGTGTGTAAAAAGTCTTCCAGTAAGTGTTCCAATTTTGATTTCTCTGGTTAGCAAAGCTGTTACAGTAGTTGTGTTTAAACCTTAAGGTTCCTGGTTCCCGAGCGCTGAGTGCAAGATTCTGAACACAACTGCCATTTGTCATTGCGCTCAATCAACTAATGATGCTATTTAACAAAGCTAAAGTTAAGTTAACAAAAAATCTTTTTTAAATGTAATATGGTGACAAGGCCAGGGTGTTGGGTCATTTTGTAACAAAACCCCATAAAGTGCCAATGGCGTAACATACAGAAAAATGAAAAGCTAGTTCCACAATGTGACAATATACAAAACAAGGGGGGGAGCAAGGTGTTCTAGTGGTAGAGCGTGGGACTTGGGTCCCGGATTCAAATCCCACCAAATCACTCGTGGATTTTAAAGTGATATTGGCACAACCTATAGATCTGGCCTGAAGTAATTTAAAAAAGAACGTATGTATTGTCTTCCCACTGTGATATCCATAGTTATAAGACCAGAAACTGTACTAAACTGAGAAATTATCACTGTACTTATAATATAATAATCAAAATAGCTTTAAATATTCCTCGATTAAGTTATTCAATCATCTACCAAATTATATTCAAGAGTTACCATTAGATAAATTTAAAATAGCTGTTAAGAATCTGTTATTGAAATACTGTTTCTATGACTTAGAAGAATTTTTTGACAATTGCTTTGACCTTTTAAATGTTTTAATAATTTACCGTTTACATATTGACACAGCCTATACAGCATTGTATGATTCTTGTACATTGTTGTCTTGGAATAAAGATTGATTTGATTTGATCCCAGGCTAGTCAGTCTTAGGACAAAAAAGGATATATCCGAAACGGAATTTTTAATAGTCAATAGTCCAATATGAAGTTGATTACCAATCAAGGACTCACATGCTAATGGAGCATGAAGCGTTGTATAACTTAAATATTGAGATAAAATGTTTTTTTTTATTTGAATTCTCTCAATTTTCTGTACAGTATTTACTTGTTTGCCGACGCCGAGGTATCACTTACTCAGAGTGTTTTCTGATAAATCTTACCTAGAAAAATATACCTAACAAGCAACAACTAACAGTTGAATAGCAGCTTACTTTAGAGAATACCTTACATCTTAATTCTGTTGGGTAGATGAATCATTCAAGTTTTACAACCGGTCGCACTAACGATTGCCGCCACAACATATTGTACGATATAATCGATATTGCGATATCTCGCCAACCGGTCCCCCATTGTGTGTCTGATTGGTCCCCGTTTACCAAATTAAATTACAGCTTAGATCGGATCAGGCCATTAGTCGGCTAATTTGTGCAACCATTCCAGATGTTGCGCAACGTGAAATCAGCTGGGCAGAGGCTATTAGAGGCAAATCGTTTAGTGAAAATGTTGATTGATAAAATAATTCTGTGTTTCGTCAATAGGAGTTTAAATGTCAAACTTATTTCTGGTAATAATAACATGGTAGATTACTAATCAATGTTATCAGTGTTGCCTTTGTGGTCCAACAATCTCTTGAAAATAACTATGCATATTTGGTAGAAAGTAATTGCCATACTGTATTGATTTGTTTAACGTGTTTGATTTTTTACTATAAATTGCAATTTTAATGAGTTTCCCTTTTTACCTCAACTTTTTCTTCAACTTATTAGCTAATAACATATTAGCTAAATTAGCTAATATGATAAAGGCGCTTAATCCCAAATTCATCAATTTAGGACTACAAGTCCAATAAATGATTTATTTTTAATTTTGGATTGTGTATGACGGACGATGGTTTGCTTCCTTCAATCAGTATGATGCAACCTCTTAGCAGTTACGTATTGCGAATCTGCGTACCCCAAATAGAAGGCGTTGCAAAAAATGAAAACAAAACTGGCAATAATAGACAGTTGTGTAGTCCCATGTAGGCATACACGAGATACAGATATTAACTAAAGATTCAATTACTCGAATATGCACAATGATATTATTTATGTGGTTATATAGCGTGCATGTTTATGTAGATTCTTTATGTGAAATTAAATTTGTGCGTGCATTGAGACCTCGACCATGAAAATCGGTCGGGTAGAAGAGCCAAACAACTAGGATAAGAAAAACCAAATTTAACTCCCATAAGAAGTACATTGGGAGCAAATTTCGTTTACGTATAAGCCGAGTGGGACTGTATATGCCGATGTTTGATGTGAAATCTTTGGGTGCATACCTTCAGTTTGAGGCCCCAAATCGGTCGGGTAGAAGAGCCAAACAAACTCGGAAAAGAAGAACCAACATTTTAAAATTTATATGAGTTTATTGTAAAAAACAACCGTGCAAATGAGATCGTTAGTTACTCACTATTTTACAACTAATTGATAGTTTGTATAAAAATCTTACCCAGAAAAACTGTTATAACCCGTAAAGAGACCTGTCGGCACAAAGTGTGATATATGTAGACTCGTTCCGGAGCTGGTTATACAGGTTCGGGCCAAATCTCTTTCGACCGTCCCCAATTCGAGGCCGATTCATTAAATATAATTCCGAAAACAGGATATAAGTTATCAAACCGCCAATTAAAACTGAACACAAGCTTGCAAGAATGTCGGGGTTAATAAGGTTTTACGTGAAGCTGCAAAGGTTGCTTTCCTATAGTTCCGCTAAGCTATTAAACGCTTTGGTAATTAATATAATTATATGTATTACGCTTTGTAGATGAGAAAGTAATAGCATTACACACAACTGTTCGTCACTAGTAACGGTTGTTACAGGAGCGATGTTATTTTTCTCAGAATTATAGAGGAACTAGTCCGTGTATATTAGGGTAGGTTTATATTTTTGAAACGTAGCTTCATTTGTAGCTTCAAAAGGTCAGACTAGTAGAGTGGGCAATGAGTTGGGCTTCTACCCTAAAGTTCAGGGTTCAAACCATCCAGATCATAAAAGACTTTCATCTATGTGAAGTTGTCGAGGCCACCTTAACGCATACGCCCCCTTACTAAAAAAGGGAACCTTCTTTCGGAAGAGTCAAACATAATTTTAATTAGAGAAGACTAGTCTTAAGGGAGGTTTTTCAAAAACGTTTACTAGCTTATACATCAGAGCATTTTGATCCTATTAATAAAGTTATTAGAGATACGATTAGGTCATGCTTCGGTAACATTAGTCTTTTATTATAATAACGTTGCTTAATCATGCATTACAAAAACCGTAATTGTAATACTTTTGACTATATATTATCCTTTACATTTGTAAACATAACATTGAGTCTGAAAACTACCAATGGATGGCTTTGAATTTTTTAACGGTGTTTTAAAATAAGTATACTAAAATGTATTAATTCTTCTTCTCTTCTCTTGAACTGAAGTATTTTGTATCTCTGAAATTTCCCATTTCGATCATATACTGATAGTACAAACTCAATAATTATCAACTTATCTCAAATTAATTCAGAACGTCAAAATTACGTCGGGCTAGAAAACATGACCTAACAAAAGTCGTTAACTAAAGTCAAATCGTCAATCTGGCAATAAAACGAAAGTACATACTTCTTGTTGGTCAACTTCATAAGGTCTTCTTTCTCGTGAACATCCAGTTTATAAATATACTACTTTATAACTCCTTGTCTTAATCGTACATCAGGTTTCACTTTCATTTCAACATTCATCTGTGCCCGGTTTCAATTCAAACCCGAAGAACTTTCCAGGGAAGGCAGTGGCAGAAGTAAAGCAGTAAAATACAAGAAGCAGGTAGTCGACCAAGGTGTTAGCATATAAATTATATACAAGTGGGAGAAATGCAGAGCCAACTTTCAAAACAAAGTAAGAGCCGAAAAAGTGTTGAACACCCAACCAATGTTTTTATGGGCCTGTCTAGTTTTTTTTTATTACACGTGTGTTAATTCATGTTAAAGTGATTTCGTCGAAACACACTTCCATAAAATGGGTGCTGATCGCTTGTGCTCTTGAGCTTACCAATGACATTGCTAAGTTGTTTCTGTGGTGTTTTAACGTCCAAATTAACGTCTTAAATGTGATAGTAGGTTTTACAGGACAGTTGAAGAAGAAAATATCAAAGATGTTATGGAGTGGCTATCTGGTAATAAACCTCAATCGGTTAGTATCAGAACCTATATATGTATGTAGAACCACTAATACGACTATAAAATGTATTTACACCTAATTAAAACACCTCATTTGTCAATCAATATATTGAATTGAAGTGTAAAACTGTCACCCCCTACCTGCATATATATCACAAAATATTCTGTAGTATATTGTGACGTTCCTCATACTTTCAATAATTGCATCAAATTTTGGCAAAACTTGTAAATCATCTATTGGCCTGTAATCTCCACACTCAGTTTGATCACGAATATTGAGTTAACTGCCCTGCACAGGGGTAACAAGCGTTGCCAACTAACGACCAAAGAACCGAAAGTGTTCGCATAACACCGAATTATCTAGTAACAATTAGGCCGTTATCCAACACGGGTTTTGACCACGTGCATTTCCCTAACGAAGTTTCTACTAAACTAATCGCTAAATGGAACTGGTTCAAAGAAAGTTGCCTAGTGACAGGCGATAGTGCGTATCATTAGTGATGCGAACCCACTTCTGCAATTAGTTTTTCGTCTCGGAATGTTGGTAATAAACAGTTTTTGAGGCTGGTATTAGCGGACTCTGGATTTTGTAGGTTGCCACCAACGCTAGTTATTAGCATCGTTGGTGAGAGTGGAATGATTATGATTAAGTAGAGACTACACAACTATCTGAGCTGTCATTTGCAAGTTGTAGTGAAAAAGCTTGTTTGTGGAATGCTAACTTTGGGATTTAGCTTAGTTTTTTGAGCAGTGTTTGAGGGTAAAACACTGTTTTACAGAGCTTTTTTATACTGACTCGGACTTTTTCATACATTTTTTTTGTACTGGTTCGGATCAAAATTAGACTTGAAGAGAACACGTTCATTGACAGGACGTGGTGTTATGTGTTCAAGTGCGCTGTTAGTTACAGATCTTCGTATTGCTAATGCAAAAATGTTATAACGATATGGATCATAAACACAATGACGTGGCTAGCCCGAATCAAAGCTACATGGTTTTGTTTTTTTTTTTTTAGGGCGAGGAGGGAAAATGCTTTTACGCACACAGGTTTAGAGCTACATGGTTTAGACAGTCCCATTTAAGCAATGTTAAATAATATTTACTTTCGGGCCATATACTAGCTAGAGAGTAAGAGACAAAAGGAGCGCTGACGTCTTCAACAACAGCAGAGTTGAAACACGTAGGGGAGAGCACGTAACAAAACGCTTACATTTTCCCCGAAAACCCACGCATGTACAGTACCTACGATGTATATCAATGTTGTAGCAGGGGCATGTATACTATACCTAGTCGAGGTCTTACAAAGGGTTGAAACATACAATAAAAGGACACTTCACACAAACGTATATCTCTGAGCGCGTTTGCACTGCATGTCACCTAGTATTGCATTTGTGTTGTTACCTGTTAAGGGCCAGTTTGAGGTCCAGTTTGAGTTTGTTCAGCAGGTCAGTGACTGAGGCGAACTGTCGTAGGCTCATCTCCCCCGACTGAGGGGTGCTGAGGGTGATGATGCCCGGCTTGGTGTCCTCTTGGCGGCGACCCCACTTACGCAGCGACATGGCGTAGTCCTCAGGGTTGTAGAGGGGCGGCCGTGGCTGTGGAACATGGTAGAGGTTAGGGAAGTGACATTCAATAGTGGTAAGACATTAATTTTTGTGAGGGATAATTACGGACGTTTTCCGTTTTCCTTCACTATTAGTAAAGAGCAGAGTTTCACAATTCTGATAGTTTTATGATATAGAATCTGACCCCGTCTACACGTGAGAATTTGGTACAGTATTCGGAATACGGATATCAGTTCAACATCTCAACCAAAGCTGATAAATCATAAAGAAAAATCGCACAGCTCTGGCTGGGTTTTCTCGCCTGAGGTTAGGATCTGAGTTCAACCTAGTAAAACCTAGTTTTTACTGTTCATGCTGGAATATATCAGCGGACAAAGAAAATAAAAAGATAATGAAGAAAATGTTCGAAATAATTCCTCAAATACAAATTCAGCTTACCATAGCCAGAATTTAAACAATCAACGAATTATGGGTTTTATTTAGGTGATTACATAAAATGTACATGCATTGCCTTGGAACTTCAGTGATGTCGTAGGCTCGCATCTGGGAGAAACCTCTTAGCTTATAAACAGTGTAATTTTCGTTTTTCATATTGGTAAAAATTGCCGATTAGTTCTAAATCTTCCTTCAGCCGACCATAGAGGCCTTGGGCCCAGCTAGGGATGTTAAAACGTATGTAGTAGACAAATATATATGGTAGGGAATTCCGTACAAGGTTGTAGCCAATAGAACAGGTGAAGAAACCCCCTACAAGTTGTAGCCAATATTTTTATTATAAAATGGCATAGTTGAATGGACCATTTAAGAGTGTTCAACGGTCTACAATATTCCATTTTACTTAGTAAATAGATTAAGAGAATGCGTCACCCACAAAATATCTTATATTGACTAATAATTTTCTTCGTTTCAGCATAGACTAAGCACAGGCGAAAGTTTAATAAATGGTTTCAGGTAGTAAAATGTAAAAATTGGTATTGAGAATAAAAGTTCAACAAAAATATTCACCATCCTGGGAGTACCATTAGTTAGTACACACTTAGAACAGTACTCTATTAAATAAGGTTTTATATCCTCCATCAAGTAATTTTTGCACTTAAATAGTTATTCCGTGGCCATTAGTTCCACTACTCTTTTTATCTGCTGTTAACAATCTTAATTCTGCTTCCGAGCGAAATTACATAGCGGCCAGTACTTATCTATTGATAGCTCTTCAGTCTTCCTTGAGGGTTTCTTTCTAAACTCCGTCCACAAAGTATCCGAATTGTATTTTGATAATTACTAACACTAACTGAGTAAATATCGATAATACGGTATACTAATTTCTACTTGTTTGGTTTAGCTGAGTAATTTCCACTTAAAACGTTGTATGAATGATATACTACGTACTAGATAAAAACTGAAATAGTATATTTCGTACCTAGGGCCGAAAATGAGGTTTTGCCGGCTCGAGATAGTTTTTAAGTTCGAGACGAAGTCGAGAACTTAAATCGATCGAGAGCTGCAAAACCATTTCGGTCCGTGGTACGAACGCTATTTTTCACCACACTTTACCCTATTACCACTATTCACCACTATAATAATGCACACTGATAGTCAACTCAAATACAACTTTAAGGTTATGGGAAGAAATAGTTTGAGGAATCAGCAAAAATAAAAATAAATAGTTGCTAGGCAACGGTGACAATAACACAATTCTCTTGCAATGCTATGGATTTCGATTGTGTATTTAACATGCACGAGAGGTCGTCCAGTGGTCGAAACTCGACCAAAAATATGTAATGTACTCACTTAACTATTTTCACCCCACACTGTAAATAAAACATGTGATTGGAGTTTCCTCCATTTGTTTTGATTTTCTGTTTATATTTCGTTGTTATTTCGTAACCAGCATAGCAACGCATAAGATCCATGTTAATTTTTTACAACTTTTAAACTTATTTTTTGTGCTTATCTTTGAGCCTATTTAAATTTATAAAGGGATTCTGCACACCTACAGGAAAATAGCTTTCCAACGGTATGCGTAGATTTTCCCTACGATGCACACGAGCTGAGAAAAAAGGTTTTAAAGAAACATGCTTGCCTATTAATATATAGATAGAAGATTCATGTTTTAAGAAAGTAAGCGGACAGCTGATTTTGCGGCCCCGGCCTGTAAAAACCTGCTTGGTCCCCAAATTACGATGACAACTGGCATGGCCAGCAAAACGTAACTTTCGGCCACCAATTAACATATGTAATACAGCAAAAAACATCATAGTGTGGTGAAAATAAATTATACTTTCAATTTAGTGTGAAGAACATGTTATTCAGATAATTATTCACAAGAACTGTTCGTACACAGCATAATCAGCTGGGTTTTTGCCGAACTCCAATCGTGTGAAAGGCAGTAAAAAGCAGCCTTGCATCCTCACAGTACCATTTACCATACTTAAAGAGAGGCGAGCAAAAACCGTTTAATACCTTCAACCTTTTTGGGAGGTGAAACCTGATCTGTTTAACATAGAATTACTCCACCACTTTTTGTTCGATCAGTGAGTCTTTTTACTAGTTCTTCGGCACAGTCAGCTAAAAAATATAATAGTTTTAAGATAATCGATCAAGATTTTCAACGATAGGATTAAAATAAACTTACGTAGTTGCTAGAAGGTGTAAATATTTGATTACATCGCTTGATGTGATTTATTTCAAATTTGTGAATGCTGCTTATATGAACTGTGTTGGACATAATGTTTATTAATAGTTATTAACACGATACCATAAATAGGATGAAATAACTGATTGACACCTACTATATAGATAAGAGGAATTTCCACTTACAATTGGATACTAAGGGTGTAAAGGCTGTTCGAAATGTCTGAATAGAATTATTTACAGTTAGGTTTATGTTTTTAGTTTTCATAAATAATTTTTGACAGTTTGCGAATAGGGCGTTTTTATTTCTTTTAAGTGCGTAATTCAACAGCTTATTGACTGTAAATTTTTGTAAACAATCTTTATTTTCATGGAATATTTTCACTTTCTTTTTTCAAAAAGTTTATAAAATTGTATTGTGTTTAAATGTTTGTTTTTCCCCAAAAATAATGTCTGGGAATCGGAGTAGCCTGGTAACACTTCAGTGGATTAATGATCATGTCAATTACTTGGATGGAACTATATTATAGATGAGAATTTTTGTAGTATGTCAATAACGTGAAATCTACTTGACCAATTGAGCTGATTTTTTCCATGAATAGAGTCAATATACTCATAACGGGACATGTAGTATTGTTTTATTTTACTACTCTCCTAGGGCTCTAGCCTGACGGCTTACATAGTGTCTATGTTATCTCTTATATTAATACGTGAGGGCTGTTTTTTGTGAACAAAACTCCTCCCTTATTTCTGGACCGATTTTAACGTTTGAGGTGCCAAATAATTCGTCTCAATTCGTAGTTTTGCATAAAGGTTTTAGAATTTTAAAACTCTTACCCTAAAGGGCACGAGACGCTCTCAAAGGTCTCATTTTCCCCATAAGAATTACATTGAAAACAAATTTAAAAACAAAAACAGCTGTATATAAAAAGAAACTCACCAGCTTGATGGGAGTAAATATTGATGTTTGTAATGTAATATTTAAGAGGTTATAGACAAATCTATACAGACAATCAGTTTTGTTAGAAGAACGGAAAATTTCTCGAGTTTAAAGGAGAAATATTGAAAACAGGAGGAGAAAACAATTAATAGGAAATATTATACGTATGAGAAGAGTAGAGGAGAGGCCTGGTCTCACAGTAAGGAATCCAGGTACACAATCACTTGGATAAATGAATTATTTTTGCCAGTTATGCTAAGCAACTTATTTTGGAAGTAAAAAAAAAACTATGAAGAATATACACATCATGTTGTCACAGTGGTAAAGTAAACCTACCTAAAGTCAGATCAAATAAATACATGCAAGAAATGTTTACTGGTAACAGCTATAATTTGGGAAACATTTGTAGAAAAGACTAAAAAATAAGGTCTGGTCCAAAAAATGCCAAAATATTTTTACAAGAAGCGTTTATTATTTCAAAGAGCTATTAAATATTGTGACTATTTCAATTAGTTACATAAGCATTTAGTTGGGTCTTTCATACTCATCAAAAATTATGACTGTTATTAATATAGTTTTAAAATAACTTCTGTATAATGCCGGTACTTGACAATTGCTCGATTTTGAGCAACAGGTACACTAGTTCTTATGAATACACTTAATTTTAGAATCGCCAATTGGTACAAACCACGTGTTTGAAAATTATTTTATCAACATTGGTGGACATTTGTTTATGAGTGAATAAAATCTTATATTATTTTCTTTAAGCGTTCTCTTACCGTTGTGATAGGGTGGCTAGTCTTCTATAATTTCCTTTGGAGAGTTACTTAACCCAGATTAACCGAAAGAAAACTTAAAACTCCATAAATGACCACGCACGATTCCTAGTATCAACATCTTCTACAAGGGAAGCTGGTGGTATCGTATTGTAGTCTATGGCGTGTGTAGAGGTGTAGAGGTGTGTAGGGTCTCCAGACAACAATGTAGCCTAATCAACGAGTCTGAGTGTGTGACAGAGATGGCAGATGTCCTGAGAGAGATGCAAGACGGTACAGACCAAGAGACAGAACAAAAGCAGGTGCATCCTTTAGTAACACATGTTACGTCTGGATTCTGACGTTTTTTAATCACTTTTGCATAAAACATAGTTGGAACCCCTAATTAGTAAATACCAATTGATAAACTCCAACAATTTGCAGGAAAACGAATGAATTGGGTTAAATAATTACAGTAGGACGATGATTTAAATATTAAGATTGTAAATTTTTTCATTCGTATAAAGAACACGTAGAATTAAGATTCAGTTCTTACTAAATACAAGATTAAACATCGAACCTTGTGTTTCCATCTAACTCTACTACAGCGATGATTAATTCTTTGGAAAAATTGCTATAAGGCTTGGGTTTTTGAAAATATGATAACAATCAAGTTGAATTCTTGGTTTCCGATTACATTTCGTTTTTTGCAACGATTGGCGATCTTCTTACAGTACGAGCAGTATTCCACTTCGCAAGCGTGAGGAGTATACTCGAAGTCTTATAACATTATTTTAGAGTGTTGTTCAGCACCATCTTAAGATCTCGTATACACTCTCCAAGAACACAGCGTTTCATCGGCGAAATTGCTTTCCCAAAAGACAATATCTTCTTAACACAAGAACAGTACCTGACACAAGCAGCTAATTTGGATGACGATATCGCAACCATCGATCTGCCCATATGACGAAGTGTGAAAGCTTCTGATGTTATCTGTTGATGACTATCTATTATTGGGCGTTATTTCCCTGCGGTGCTTCCTTCTAGACAGAGAGGTCGCTTAGGATGAGCACTGACCGTTGTCAGAAGACGGCCTCTAGTGTTCTAACCATGCGTTGTAGAAAGCCGTATGAAGAAATTAAGATGGAGATCTCAATGTCACAATTTTGCGAATATGTTATTTCATTGGGTCAAAGGATCATGTTTCAGAGATTTCAAGTGAATTGCTGACATCAAGGGGTTTTGGAGTTGCAAGTTTTGAAGTTTGGAATTTTTATTTGTGTTTATTAATGCCATTGACGTCTTAAGTTTTGAAGGAACGGTCTTATCCCTGGTTCGGTTACTAGTGAAGTCAATATGTTATCAAATATCAGCATTAACTGATATGCCAATGGCAATGGCAACTAGATCCAGTATCGATCTGGTATGGTATTTTACCAGCGAACTTCAGATTAGAAGACGTGTACTATAAGAATTCATTTTAGTAAAGTGGTTCCAAAGAGGAGTTCACCGATATTTTGATTTCAAGATTCTTTCTCTACGTACAAATAAACTGCCAAAGATTCATGCTAATAACAATGATACTGTACCCGACATTCATGATAAAAATTACGTTCTGAATCTTGCTAACAAATGGAACTTCTACCGTAGAAGATAAGAACGCTTACTCATATGTACATGAATCCCCTCAACAGTTACACATTTCTAAATAAAATGAGCGTCAGTAAAAGGTAAAATGGATTAATCCCTTATCAGAAAACTATTCACTTAATCGGCTGACAATTTATTGAATTGGAATGAAATGTTCTTAGCAAGGTAACGTTTCTTCGTGATTGGTCAGGTGGAAGTGTAGAACAATGAGAACGTCGGTCGAATGCCCAGACACGCGATATGTTAATGAGACATTCGAGTATCCGAGGCTCAACAACATTGTCTGAGGGGTTACACGGTTAAAAGACACGACTTGGGCTGACAATGTGTCAAAGGCCTATGGGAATTTATGTTCACTTAACAGGTGCTTTTCTTATAAATATGAGGAATCTGTGACTGTCCAATCACGTTCACTGGATCAATTCATAATTTTTACCTAGGACGCTCAAACGCTAGGCATGAGCCTGGAATTGTTTTTCACATTACTTCAGGCCAGACCTAGGGGTTGCGGCATTACCACTTAGATAAAATCCATTGGTGATTTGGCGGGATTTGAGCCCGGGACCTTTTGGACCGAAGTCCCACGCTCTAACCACTAGACCATGCTCGCTCCCCAAATCATTATTTGGAAATATGTAACGTGAAACGAACAGCCGGAATAGATGGGAAAAGACGAACTTGGTTAGACGAACTCGTATACTACTCATAATTTTAACCCGGCTGTGTCCTTCTTTTAACCCATGTTCCAATAACCAACCCCGCAAATACCATTGTTTCAAAGTCAACGCTACTTGATCAAATTCAGATATTTGCTTTGGATAACTGCTATCATACATACAGTATGAATATGAGTAATTTAATGAAGGAAATACCCAGGAAAAGAGCTGACACTATCGCTATATCAGCATATTATGTACAACCAGATTTTGGTCCGGAGAGAGTTACTAAAAGTTTTCTAAAGTTGAGATTGATTAACCATCAGTTCATTCATAACATTGTATTCTATTATGTATGTGTAGGCCTACTTCTGAATGTTATTTTAGAAGCTGGTCAGTGGTCTTATGATTCTTGTTGCAGATGTGTAATTTACAATTATCAAGTTGTCAAGTTCAAAGAAAAATCAACATCTCTTATTCTTATTTTCTCACATCAAAGGTCACTAGTACAACTCCGCCAGTTCAGTTCTGCTGCCCGCATCTGCGATTTAATCACACTTAACTGACAACTGTAAACTTTGAATGTCACGGACCGCTACAGAGCGTTCCACGTTTCACGGTGATAATCCAACCAATAAACCTGGTAACTGGTTTGGGTCAAGTTCACAACTACGACCAGAACCAGACCGCAACCGGTTACTGTCGTTACAGTGACAGTCGGAACCTGTTACAGCTGTTCCCGAGGTACTGGTACTGACGTGTAACCTGTGCACGACATGCATTACGTTGTATTTTATCTCGAGGTAGCTTCCAAGTGAAATTAGAGTTCGAAAAATGAGTTTACGTAACGCCGTCGAGAGGATTAGGTGTGAACCCAAGGGAGTATGTTTCTATGGCGTGAACATACTGATTTTCAAACAAAAAAGGGCATATAATTACCACAAATATTTTATTTATAAATATAATGTTGGCGTAAAATAAATTAGTTAACGCAATGATCACGTAAATATAGTAATAGTGTTAACGACACGAGTATAAAATTTAAGGTACGAGCCTTGGCGAGGTTGTTAACGCTATTCACGCGAGTTGCGTACACTACTTTACATACGACCGGTTTTTAATTACTAATAATCGTTACTCAAAACTTCTGAGAGAGGTTATGTTTTCGCTTATAACCTCTCATTGCCACTGACATCGATGCAACGACTCACTGTGACAATCACTAATTTTGCACCAATCGCTAACAATTAAATTGGTAAACAGCTGATTAGCTGAAGTCGAAGCATTACAATTTTACTTCTTCTCTCTCAATCCTTGGACCTCAATTACCCGTGTTGTTAAGTAAAACTATGCCGTTATGTATGTAAACAATGCTATTATGTAAAACTTTTCAATTTTAAGAACTGAACTGAAACGGCTACTTTAAAAAACTGTCGTATGTAAATGTTATTATAAGCTACATAGTGTTACATTTCACTTGTCCAATGATAACAAAATACATGTATTTTTCCATATTAGTGAACTTGTCTTCAAAGAAAGGTAAAATAGTTGTTTTTAGAGGAATTGCACACCATACAATACTGATTCATGAAAAGATAAAGACAAATTATGAGATATTATCCTTACTACAAGGAATAACGAAAAGGCAGGGGTTTTTTTAAGGGTGCTACCTTGAAATAATAAAACGAAAGTTCAATGACAACACGATGCTACAACTATAGGACCGGTTTCTGCAGTGACAGTCAGAGTAACTGTTGTAGGCCTGCTGATGCTGACAATGTAACATGTAGGATGTGTATGCAGTGCACGTAGTAACCACTCACACTGCACTGTTGTCCACTACATGCTCGCCATGCTTGTGTTGTACAGATCATACTATAGTGTCATCAATAAATACGAGGTTATGTACTACTGTTACTCGAACCATCACAGTCTGTTCTGTTATGATTTAAAAGTAGCATATCGTCGACTAATATCTAAAATTATCACGAAATGTCAAATGATAATAGTTAATATAACTACTTTGATTTAAAACAAACCTAAAAAATTACTATGCAAGTCATCTATCGTGTTTACTGTCAAGTCATGTAATTTAAATTCGGATTAACTGGTCTAAGAGAAACCTAAAGTCGTATAAATGAGCCAGATGACAACATACTATGTATGTCAAAATCCTTACAAATAACTTTAGAGGTAATATTTCGTATCGTTGAGGTATTGGACAAAACTTCGAACATTATTATCTACCTTAATTTCAAGCAGGCATTTTGAGGACAAATATTGGGTACATTTAAATAAAAAATCAATCGCCTTAAATATTTTCCAATTAAACCGTAAATACTGTTTTTTTATATTCCAAAATGTGAACATACGTTGTCCATGTATTCATAAAAAATAACCTGACTAGACTTAACACCTAGACTAGACTAGCACGTCAACCTTTTATGAAAGAAAATAAACTACCCTTCTCTGAGCTCAGCTCGGTCACCAGAGGACGCACAACATTGCAATCAGTTAGGGAAAACTCGCCGAAGGCTTACAATTGCGAATCGGAATCGATTTCAACAGCAATCATTTGTTGTTGGAGGTGTACTTTCGCACGACCGCATACATCAAGCAAACAACGCCTCGAGTATCGAATGGCACATATCGATTATCTATGTAATCGAACTCGAAAGTGACGAGTGAAAGCTTAATGATTGTTGTCAATCAGAGGTGAGAATTTGAATCGGTTTCGTTTGGAGAAACGATATTGTTAAGTAATATTTATCGTACATTTAAATTGCATTTTCCTCGGGGATCCTACTCGTGATCAACTTTCTGTGTTTTACAAGATGTTGCTGAAAAAAATCCTTTCCTACCCCTAAACATAGTAATCATAAATTGCTGCAATTTTAATTGACTATCCAAATGGGTTTAACAAGTAGTGTGTTTCCGACATAACTGTTTAACATTTAAATTATGAAGATTAATCACACTATAGTGTTATTTTATCTCACCCTGGCTAACTGTTGCCAATAATTACGCGCCCAAAAATGACCACCACAACTGCAATTAAAATAAATTAAAAATTTTACAAAACAAACCTTGCTGAAAGGCAAAACAGATTAATTCCTTCATGACTATTCATGCGCACAATTTATATCGGTTTCTAATAACCCGACGTCGCTCATATAGAACAGCTTTAGTTTATACCGCATGAATATACAGCAAGTTTCTAATCCATGCGATATCCCGGAGATGAGTTACAGCGATATTTTGCAAGGGAAGGTGTCTGTCTTAACAGCGTGTAGCGATATCGTAGCGATATCACGATTTAGTAATTTAGAGATGTTATATACGATGGGGGAATGATTGTATTTTGGGTCACTATTATTATTTTGTATGTAAAGTGAAAACTGATGAATGCAAGTATAATTATGTTTTTTGAGAACCAGTCACTAGTTCGCGAAAAATATGTGGAAAATTAAAAATGACGAAAAAACAATAAACTCATATTTAGTTTTAATTGAGCGGAGCGAGCGAAGCGAGCGAAGCGAGCGAAGCTCTTATACGTCGACTCTTATGCATTTCGTAATACGCAAACTCCTCCTAGACGGCTGAATCAATCGTTTTCAAATTTTGTATGGTGATTAAGACCATATCGGTGAGTGCCAACATCTATATGGCGTTAAAAAGGTCTCTCAGGAATCCGCCCCACTGGGTCTCAAAGTTTCAATGTAATCCTTATGGAAGCAGTATTTGACACATAAACAAAGACATATGATCAGCTGTTGACATTTGAATGCAGTAGATAAAGAAATAGCTGATAGCATTATTCCACAGATATTAGAACAGAAACGGTATGGATCATAATTATAATCAAATGACGACACTAGCTTGAGGTCCGTGACGTAGGAAGTGGTGAAGGAAGTAGTAAAGTTAAGCAGTCTGGAGTGTGAAAACTGTTTATGACGATTAGATTTAGGTATCTGCATTCCTAAAATGTTATGGGAAGGGAGGAAAACAGGTCCGTGACGTTGGAAGTGGTGAAGGAAGTAGTAAAGGCGAGCAATTCGGAGTGTGGGAACTTTTTATGACGATTAGATTAAGGTATCTGCAATCCTAAAATGCTATAGGAAAGGAGGAAAACAGGTCCGTGACGTTGGAAGTGGTGAAGGAAGTAGTAAAGGCGAGCAGTCCGGAGTGTGGGAACTTTTTATTACGTTTAAATTAAGGTATCTGCAATCCTAAAATGCTATAGGAAAGGAGGGAAACAGGTCCGTGACGTAGAAAGTGGTGAAGGAAGTAAATGCGAGCAGTCTGGAGTGTGGGATCTGTTTATGGCGATTAGATTAAGATATTTATAATCTTAAAATTCTATGGGAAGAGAGGGAAACCGGTCCACGACGTAAGAAGAGGTGAAGGAAGTAGTAAGGTGAGCAGTGCGGAGTGTGGGAACTGGTAACCGTTTGTAGCAGTTAGATTAATGTATCTGCGATGCTGAAATGCTATGGGAAGGGAGAAAAACAGGTCCGCGACGTCGGAAGTGGTGAAGGAAGTAGTCAAGGCGAGCTGTCCGGAGTGTGGAAACTGTTTTTGACGATAAGATTAAGGTATCTACAATCCTAAAATGCTATGGGAAGGGAGGAAAACAGGTCCGCGATGTAGCAAGTGGTGAAGGAAGTAGTCAAGGCGATCAGTCCGGAGTGTGGGAACTTTTTATGACGATTAAATTAAGGTATCTGCAATCCTAAAATGCTATAGGAAAGGAGGGAAACAGGTCCGTGACGTAGGAAGTGGTGAAGGAAGTAAATTCGATCAGTCCGGAGTGTGGGAACTGTTTATGACGATTGAATTAAGGGATCTGCAATCCTAAAATGCTATGGTAGGGGAGGGAAACAGGTCCGAGACGTAGGAAGCGGTGAGGGAAGTAGTCAAGGCAAGCTGTCCGGAGTGTGGGAACTGTTTATGACGATTGAATTAAGGGATCTGCAATCCTAAAATGCTATGGGAGGGGAGGAAAACAGGTCCGAGACGTAGGAAGCGGTGAAGGAAGTAGTCAAGGCAAGCTGTCCGGAGTGTGGGAACTGTTTATGACGATTGAATTAAGGGATCTGCAATCCTAAAATGCTATGGGAGGGGAGGAAAACAGGTCCGAGACGTAGGAAGCGGTGAAGGAAGTAGTCAAGGCAAGCTGTCCGGAGTGTGGGAACTGTTTATGACGATTGAATTAAGGGATTTGCAATCCTAAAATGCTATGGGAGGGGAGGAAAACAGGTCCGAGACGTAGGAAGCGGTGAAGGAAGTAGTCAAGGCAAGCTGTCCGGAGTGTGGGAACTGTTTATGACGATTGAATTAAGGGATCTGTAATCCTAAAATGCTATGGGAGGGGAGGGAAACAGGTCCGAGACGTAGGAAGCGGTGAAGGAAGTGGTCAAGGCAAGCTGTCTGGAGTGTGGGAACTGTTTATGACTATTGAATTAAGGGATCTGCAATCCTAAAATGCAATGGGAGGGGAGGAAAACAGGTCCGAGACGTAGGAAGTGGTGAAGGAAGTAGTCAAGGCAAGCTGTCCGGAGTGTGGGAACTGTTTATGGCGATTAGATTAAGATATTTACAATCTTAAAATCCTATGGGAAGAGAGGGAAACCGGTCCACGACGTAAGAAGATGTGAAGGAAGTAGTAAGGTGAGCAGTGCGGAGTGTGGGAACTGGTAACAGTTTGTAGCAGTTAGATTAATGTATCTGCAATGCTGAAATGCTATGAGAAGAGATGGAAGCATGCCCACGACATAGAAAATGGTGAAAGAAGTAGTAAAGGCTAGCAGTGCGGAATGTGGGGAATGTTTGTGGCAATTAGTTTAAGGTATCTAAAATACTAAAATGCTATGGAAAGTGATGAAAACAGGTCCACGATGTAGGAAGTAGGAAGTAGTAAAGTATGAGCATAGTGTGAGAACCGTCTGTGGGCGTTAGATTAATGTATCTTCAATCCTAAAATGCTATGAGAAGGGAAGGAAACAGGCCCTACGACGTAGGAAATGGTGAAGGAAGTAGTAAGGCTTGCAGTGCGGAGTGTGGGGAATGTTTGTGGCAATTAGATTAAGGTATCTAAAATACTAAAATGCTATGGAAAGTGATGAAAACAGGTCCACGATGTAGGAAGTAGGAAGTAGTAAAGTATGAGCATAGTGTGAGAAACGTCTGTGGGCGTTAGATTAATGTATCTTAAATCCTAAAATGCTATGAGAAGGGAAGGAAACAGGCCCCACGACGTAGGAAATGGTGAAGGAAGTAGTAAGGCTTGCAGTGCAGAGTGTGGGAACTGTCTTTGGCAATTACATTAATGTATCTCATCTGCAATCCTAAAATGCTATGGGAAGAGAGGGAAACAGGTCCACGAAGTAGGGGGTGATGACGGAAGTAGTAAAGGTGAGTAGTGTTGAGTTTGGGAATGGATTAATGTATCTGCAATGCTAAAATGCTATGGGAAGAGACTGTAGACTGTAGGTTAAAATTATTACGAAGCACGAATCGATACATATTTTCGATACATGCAATCGTTTACAATAGAAATTTACAACTGAGTTGACAACAGATGATTTTTACTCCATAGAGGCTAAACATTATTTTTACTCCCTCAAGAGTAAAAATGCTACTATAGACCCGCAACGCATGCATTAAAAA
This sequence comes from Macrosteles quadrilineatus, assembly GCF_028750875.1. Taxonomy (NCBI): domain Eukaryota; kingdom Metazoa; phylum Arthropoda; class Insecta; order Hemiptera; family Cicadellidae; genus Macrosteles; species Macrosteles quadrilineatus. The sequence goes on along the minus strand of NW_026542601.1, from coordinate 12,333,073 downwards.
CTACTGTTTTTACTGCAGTATGACAAAAACAATATAATATGAACCGTGATGACTCCGCTCAATGTTGTGGATACCTCTGCAAACGCCACCTAGTATTTTTTGAACGGCTGCAAATCGAGTGAAACCGGCTTCACTATTTTTTGAGGTGTTAGGTTCACTTTCAATGATTCAAAAATATGTTACATATTGGGTTAATCAATAATGTAAAACCTTGGTGCCTTCTGGTATAAAACCCGATGCGTAGTTTGCCCGCAGATAGGCTAAGATTCATGGGAGTGTTCACAAAATCCAAAAAGTGTAATTTCATTTTTTTAAGTGTGTTTTCATTCAATATTAATTGCTCATAGATTCGACAAATCTTAGGTTTACACACATAAAATCCTTAACTTTAAACGAATGCTGGACGTGATGGCTGTTTGATGTGTATACCCAGATATCAGCCTTTATTCAACACAATAGTATTTTCATATATTTTAGGTACTAGCTATTTTCAACTAAAAATTACAAATTAAGAATATCTCAAAAATAGTGTATTTCACTACTAGTCACAAAATGGAACTTTCGCGACGAGTATTGAACGATACTTTTCATCACGATGAAAAAAAAACTACTTCACCAAACTTATTTTTTATAAAAAAAAATAAAAAATTCAGTTGTAACTTTTAATGATGTCAGGTAAAGTATTGTTTGTGTAGCGAAAGTAATGTCAGGAAAAGTCAGCTGATCACTATCTGTATTTGGTGTATGGAAATTGACGAATTTCGAAGATCTCAGCTGTATGGAAATGGGCTATTTTCGAATACAGAGTGATGAAAACAACTTTTGTGAAAGTAATTCCACTTTTTAATGCTACTGTAATTGCATCTGCACTCACATTTTATAGCATGAAAAAATGAAACCAACAAATGTGGATACTATTATGTTATACTTCTTATTCCCTTATATTATTCAAACAAGAAGCTTTTTACTTTTTCGAAACTAGCACCAACAGTCGATAAATCTGAAGACATTTCAAAAACTGCGCTTCACTCGATGATCATCCTTGTGACAAATAAATATTAACCTAGTTCCCTCTTAAACCCACCCCTTGTATAAATATTAACTTCCCCCTGAATTTCAACTCCACAAAAAAATCCAATTAAAACTAAAGCGCCGCTGAGAATGATCGGCCAGACATAACTCATAACAGAGAGAACTAATGAAACATTGTTTGCTTTTCAGATAATTTCTCTCGTCTTTTCCCAATAGCAGCTTTCTATGTTCGGCGTCGGGTGTGGGAGTTACATTGTCAAAGTATGTTTATTACGGTCTCACGCACTGTGTGTTAATGCAGACGCAACGATTATGTTATTGGATGTTATACAGGTGCTGATGAAACGTGTTAGAGTCATAAATTATTTGGCGTTTCGGTGCCTTCAGGGAGGACTGTATCACTTTTGTTCCGCGGTTGAAGGCTGATTTCTTTACATTACTTTTGTTCCGGGGGTCAGAAGGCTAATTTATTTACACCACTTTTGTTCTGGGGTTCAGCAGGTAGATTTCGGGGCAGGCCGAAACATCGCTTTTGTTCCACGAAAATCTCTCTTGTTCCGCGAGAGAGGGGGCTGTAGGCCTACTATCCCTCTCCCAATTCCTCTCTTTCGCGCTCCTCCTAATTCTTTCTTTCATGCTGGCTTTAAAACTCGTTATATTATAATTTTCTCCATAGCAAAAATATCAATAATTTAAAGAAAGAATTAGGAGGAGAGCGAAAGAGAGTATTTGGGGGAGGTAGACTGCAGCCCTCTCTCTCGCGAAACAAAAGCGATGTTTCTGCCGGCCCTCAAATCCACCTGCTGACCCCCGGAACAAAAGTGATGTGAAGAAATTATCCTTCAGCCCCGAAACAAAACCTACACACGCTCAGGGAGGGTATAGCAACGGTCATTAGTCTTTGCTGTAAGTGTCAACTGGTTGAAAAATACATTATTGACATATCATTCAATTAGTTTTCCGTTGGATTCATCAAGTTTTGCCTTGTGTTTGTTTACAGACGTATCATGGGCGGGGTTTCTACACTGAACTGACAGGGAGGTCTAGAGGTCTCTTGGACACTGGGTGTCAATGAACCTCACATACAGACAGACCGGCTCTGCTGCGATTGTTGATAGCAACAAATGACCGTCATTTGCTGTCCAGGTCATTATCTCCTACATGCCAGATACCTTTCTAGATAGATCATTCACGCGTCACAGTTCCGCCGCCTCTCGCACTTCGTTGACTGATCCCAATACGCACTATTCAATTCTTGGTTGGTGTATGATCCACATAATCGCTAGCATTGGAGTAAGAAGATTTCATATGGAAACCCGTTCACTCATACAGCCTAGGACGAAAAAAGGCTAACTTTTGTTCTATTTCGAATTTCTCCTCCCAGAGTTGGTCTAGAATCACACCCACTGGTGCTCCAGGCTGGTCATTACACCCGTAATCATCCAACTGCGGGAAAGTCCGTCTGTCTGTCTGTCGGAAACGGATTCTCTGTCCCACTGACATCCCTGTCGTCCCACTGGAGGCTCTGGGCGTGGAGGTAATTTGGGCGCTCGTCATGGAGTCCACCAAGGCTCTATTTGGGGACGCGGAAAGGTCGCCCCCGGAAACATCACCCCCCTACGTCATAATGACGTCAGAGACCGGGGGGTGATGTTTCCGGCTGCGGACACTCAATTTCAGTTGCAGCATGCACTCGTCGATATGACGAGTTATTTTTGAGTTTGCGTATTAATTAGATAATTATATTCACTTATCATATACAATTACCAGATTTTCTAATTACAATTGATGTTAACCGGATACGCTAACCCCGATCGTTTTCAAAATGCACACCCCGGAAAGGTCCCCCCCTGCCATGATCACCCCCGGTATACCTGCTGTAGGGGTTGGGCTCGTGACTCGAGCCAGCTATTGTTCACAAGGGTAGAGACTGTCCCATTTACCACCGCTCAACTGAACTCGCAAGAATGGGAAGGATTTGGTATTATTACGCAAATGTTGTGGATATTAAGATAAATACAAATTAACACTTTGATATTGTGCTTTCTCTAGACATTCCCCCTTAACTCTATACATTAAATGATGTATTAATTACATATAGTTTTTTCCGTCAACGTATAAAATGTATTTGAAACACGTGGATTCACATTTCCTAGTTCTTAAATTGTAAACATTGATCAATAAATGCTGTATATGATATACATTTAAATAATTGTCTGGATTTTATGGTAAAATAAATGCATTGAGAATATTCCTGATTTGATATTGGTGAAGGACTCTTTCCCGTAAAAAGAATTTAGAAAGTAAATATTGGTTAGTTTCTTCGGCAATAAACAGGAAAAAGCTCACACTGTTTACGTTTGCGGTGACAGAGAAGCAAGCAACAGTGTCACCACCTATTCACTTTATTCACTTTATTCATTCACTTTATTTCATGATTTCACACTGCTGATATTAAATAACTAAATTGACATTGAAGTAGTACAGTTATTCCATGATCGGTCACCCATTGTTTTGAAAGTTACACATTTAAATATACCTGTAGTTCGCAGAATATTAATATGTATAACTTAAAAATGTGCAAGAGAACATAATCCTAAGTATGGTATCCGCTATTCTCAGAGTATTGATTTATGGAATTCGTCTGTAATTTGCAGAATATTAATTCGTAGAGTGCAACTGTATTTATAGCGGGAAGTATTTTTTTGTAAAATAGCTGAGACTTCCCCACTTCAGGTATCCCTTCCAAGAATACCTGAGCCAAATACGTTTGTTTAACATAGTTAAGGAAAAGTTTAGTTAGTTATTTACTAAAGTCAGTATCAACTTTTTACCATAATTCGTACATTAACATAATTCATAATTATCAGTGTTATCTAGCCTATGTATTTAATTAATTTGGAAGGGGTTAATATGTGAACAGAACGCCTCATAGAGTTTTAAACAGATTTTGAAAATGTTAATGTAATTTGTAAAAAGTATACTCTGAAGTTGCACTAACAATAAAATCAGCTCAAAATATGGTAGCGGATTTTCCCCAGTGTTTTCTAGAGACCTGCTACTTCGTTTCACATTTTTATAACCCTCAAAATTTTGGTATATCGACAGACTACACACATTCTACAAACATGACATAACTTTCATGGCATAAACTTATAGGCCTACTTACACAGATTTGATTTCAGACAAATCTTGATTTTACCCAAGGGTAGAAGTATTAGAGATGTATAGTTCAAATCTACAGATTTCCTGAATACGAAGATCCATTACGGTAGGAAAAAACAACATTTTAAATTGAAACAGTATGCGGGCAAACACCGACGATAGTAACTGTAACATAAAAACGTCAATGACAGTTTGAACAACTGTTAGTTAAAACAGCACTGAAACGACTTTAAATTTTTAGCGTCGGCTGCTAGACTAGAAAAAATAAACTAAAAAAAATGAAATCATGGCATTGACATTCCCTTCCTTTGAAAACTATATTTATTTCAACACAAAAATCACGAAAATAGCGAAAGTGGTTGATTCAGAATCCTGAAATGATAAAAAAACTCTGTCACGGTTAAAAATATAATATATCACAATTAATTGCACACTCTAGTGGAAATCGATGAAACCCACCCATATGGATTCTTGCTTATCCGTTTACTTTTCCACTCTTTGCGTTTTTGTACATGCCAAGCCAAGTCTTAAAACATTACATTTAAAACAGTTGTATTAAATCTTCCATAAATTACAAGTGACTCATTCATTTTCCCCGATTCCGAATATTTGTGCGCAATCTTGGCGACTTATGTTCAGTCTCCAGCATTTTGGAGGTGTTCGCAATTCAGACACACCCGTTCCCATAGTCCGATTATGCTGGTTCACGAATTAGGCGTACACGTTTGTAACAAATCTCATCAAACTCGCAGCGTTGTTGCCCGAGTTACCGCGCTCACGGTCACATATACAGAGTGTATTTATAAAGTCCCGCATGGGCTTAATATTTTCAAAACGGCAATAGATAAATCAATAAGATTTGGCACATAAACACCATACCTAAAAACAACGTTTTAAAGACTGTAAGTTTTCTGTCATATAATGGGGACATCCCGCAAGGAGTCAGAAGGAAATCTTAAATAAGAGCATAGGTTGATATTTACAGATAACCGTAGGCATATTCTACCTACAACTTAAAACGTAATTTTTTTTATTAAAGCCATTTTTCATTTAGGAAACACATTATTTTTCTTTTTGCTTTCTTTGTTTGTTGTGCTCTTGGTCTTTAATGTTTACCAGGTTTTTAATGATTTATTTGTTACCAAAAACGATTTAAGAAAATATATTTAATTATTTACTTACATTATTTTTTACGTAGTTAAAATGACTAAGTATTTGATTTGATAATTTGAAATATTATCAACATATTTTTCAACCTTTTCCCATATAAGAAGGCGTCCAAACACTACCAAATAGGTAAAGGTACTACAGTAGCAACATGTGTATTTATAAAAAGAAATACAAATAAGAATACGAAACGAAACACACAAATTTAAAGGGCGTAACACAAAAAACATTCCCTATTTTTTCTTTATGCTTTTTTCTTCTTTTTGTGCTCTTGATTTTGATTTTTATATATTTTATTGTTTTAAATTATATTGTAAATGAAGTTTGTACAGTATAAATTCCTTGACACTTTGTAGAATATTACATTTTTATTCAGTTATATTTTTGTATTTTCTTTTTTATAATTAAAATGTAGAGGCCTAATAGACGATTTAGTACCCATTGTGTGTATTTATTTCTCAATTTAAGTACCTGTCTTCAGTCTTCCAAACTTTGTTACAAAATCCTAAATTTGTTTTAGCGAATTTCCCCTATAGGGAATAAGCTATTACTGTAGTACTCATAGTAAGACCTGGACCCGGGACCGATTTACTTTTTCGTTTTGAGGTCCCTAGATGCCAAAAACAACATCAGTTCAAATTCATAAATTTGATGAAATTTGGTACAAGTGTGTAAACCTACGTTTAATCGAACGAGTTCGCGAACCAGCATGATCGAACCAAGGGAACGGGGGTTTATGGGGGGTTTTATAGGGTAAAAATTGGGGTTTCCCATTTTTGACACTAAAAACTTAAAATTTAGCAATTTATTTATAAACCATTTTGTAGAGCTTAAAAAAAGCATATAATTTAGTATATTGAAGCGTTAATTATGCGCCTAGAAAATTCCAAAAATCTGTAGGCCTAAATTTAAATTGTCCATGTTATACTTAGAATAAGTAAACTGTTGTAGTTTGCTTGTTTATATACATATTTTAATCAAATTTGGAAAATGCATTCATTTCATACTAAACTATTATCATTTTACAAAAAAAAAACACCTTTTTACCCTCCCTGTAGCAGCAAACCTAAGTACTCGTTAAACTTTGATGGTTAAAAACTGGACCCAGCTGTTCCTGATCATCGGGCTTTAAATAAATGATCCTGGCCAATGAAACAGCTGATACAGTCAGTAAAAAAGCTACACAATCATCTTACACCATTCTACACTCATATTTGGGTTAAAATACGCACCTAGGTGGCGTCCCCATATAAATTGATATTGATATATATTGAACTAATGTTATTTAAATAGGGAATAAATGTGATAACTACAGAGACATTTTAGCGTAAATCCAATCAGGCAAATGGAAATTCGCTTAGTCTGCAGGTTTGCTGTGGTGGCCGGCGCGGGTATTTTTAATTATACAGTAGTTGGCTCTTTGTGATACATTAATTGGAGTATATACGAATGTTATTATCGTTTAAGCGATGTAATACAAGTTTACAGCTCAACATTTAAAATTTTGATTACATATTAAAAATTTGAACTCACGTATATATTCCCCTTAGTAATTATGAAACATAATTTTGCAAACTTCAGTAGCAAAAAGGTTTTCTAAACATATACATCTTATAACAAAACTAATTTATTGGTATATCAACACTGATTGCAAGTCCTCTTCTCGTTTTAAAGTTATTCTGATATTTTTATTATACTTTCATTATAATTTTGAGTCTATTCCAGTGATATGAAACTAGCCTAGGCTGTTTCTGAATTAAGGTACTTTTTGGCATAACCTTTAGAATAGTATCATTTACATATTTGTAATTACTAACAATTAATTATTTCGTTGAATTTAGGGGATTAATCCCCTAAAAGATATTATTATGTTTATTCTTATTTAATAATCTGTTTCCAATTTTCAAATTATTAATTAAATCGGGGCCAAACCTAAAGCAATGCGATTCATTTTTAATACATTTAGCAATTATTCTATTTTTAACAAATGTGTTGCTTAACAATTACCATAGGGTGTAACTTAAGTTTACTGATGTTGATAAGTATAACTACTATTTAATGCAACCGAAAAAAATGTATACTTTACGCATTATCGTTGGTAGTTTTTTTATGAATTAAGTCTAAAAGAATCATTTTGAAAGTCAATCTTTGCTCGTATTATTTAGTTGTCTTAGAAGTTCATACACATCTAAATCTACTGATAAATATTCCACCACAGGGTCTGCAATTTTATTCTGTGGAAAAGCTGTTGTCCAATCGACAATAATAGGCCTAATGAACGAGCGGCCGACCCTCGGCCTCAGAACAATGGACTAGGGAGGACGGGCTGACGGGCAGCAGGTAGGCTGCCGAGCAGCTCAGCCCTACTAGGGGTAGCGTTTCAGGGGGGGACGATTCCGGGGTGTACATAGATTTCCGTTTCAACTTGTTTGAATTAAAATTAATAACATAATTAGTTCGTATCAACTAGACTTTGATAAATTACTTGTCAAGCCCTTGGGGGGGTATGATTCCGGTCGCGGACATATATTTTATACCAGCTGGTTGTCTGGTATCGTGACGTCACGTTTAGCCTGGGGGGTGATGTTTCCGGGGGCGACCATTCCGGCGACCCCTCTATTTTTGGGCCTTCTTTTTTATTGCTCCTCTCGACTCCCTACTAATTTTCAACTTATTTCTTCTTGTTGTCTTCTTTTTGGAATTTTCTATTTGTTTTGATTTGTTTAGTGATGAACGAAGCCATGGTAGATGTCGACAGGCCATACTGACTAAATTTAGATGCTTCTTCAGCTAGAACAATTTTTTGGAAGCCCAATTATCAAAAGCATCTGGGTTCAGACTGGTTCAGTTTAGGGACATCAAAAAGATACTGGTTCAAAGCCGAACAGACTACCTTTTAATTATTAGGTGAGAAATACAAGCGTTCAACCTGTGTTAAATAGTTTGGTCGATAGTGTTGTTACCAAACTGGAGAACAGAATGAAGAGCAACAAATTATAAGAACAAATTTCCTCGGAGAAAAATTGTCCATACTCATGCTAAAGCGAGTCAAAAACTATTATTAATTAGCTAACGAAGATCAAGAATTATTCACATTGGTTCTATGGTTCAACAAGTCCATTCTTATTTATATTTGAAGGTCTTCTATCCATCATGCCCATCACCTTGGGCTATACATAATTGTCGGCGTTCCCCAGGGGTCAACTTTAGGACCGCTCTTTTTTCTCGTCCGCCTATGCCACGTACATTTCCGCCGCCTCTAGTCATATTGAACTGGTTCAATAAACTGCGCATGTCCGTGGAACCAGTTCCTTCTGCCGCTCGTCCGTGACCTCGGCGTCAACAGAGGCTAATAGGAGAAACTTGATTAGCTTGAATTACATTACATTTTTGGCAGAAACATTTAAAGTTGTAGGCAGCGACTTACAAATTGTTGCATATACCATATTCGTTTATAAAACGGAGGTACAATTCATTGAGTTCCAGAGTTGGTCAGTGTCATTAGGGTTTAAGTTAAATTACGTTTGATCTTTGTTGAACAATCGCCTACGTAATTCAAAATTGTACATCGACGAAGAATTTACTTATTACTTTTTGTCGAATGTATAATGCTTATTTGCAAATAGAACTTTGATATTTAACCAGTGATAAGTAACCGAGTAGGTCCGACCGGAGAGAAATCGACCTTCTCTCAGCCAAGCTCGGTCCATCACTCAGTGAGTAAGCCTGAAAACACGACCGTTTGCCGTTAACGAGAGTTTAATAACGCCGCAGTTACTTTACCAACATCTCACCAGCGATGTCATGCGGAACTAATGCGTCGTAACACACGCAACAATCGCATCCGAGATATACCGGATACCTAATTGCGGATACAGATATCTAGCAGCATTATCGATAATCGGGATTGTTAAAAGTATTCAATCGCTTGAAATCTTAGCATAGCTAGTAGAACATATTTACGTAAAACACTTGTTGTTCTGTAAACACTAAAAATATCTTTTAGCTGAAGTCTTTGCTTAACCAATCCTGTCCAATATGATTTTCATTCGTTCCAAGTACATGTTGAATCTGAATCTAGTTTAAATTCTCCAATGAAATTTCTAACGTGTTTTGTGCAGGCCTTCGCAATGGATTTAAATAGCCAGATGAAATTACATCTCATTAACCCCGTTAAACAGCTGCGTATTTTGTAAGGTAGCCAAATCATGAAAGTAAAATGAGACGCGGATCTTTGTGTGAACTGAACTGGCTTTATTTAAGACCTTTATTGAAGACCTGGCTTTCATCTGATCTTGTATAGTGTGACCTCCACTGTATTGACTTAGTATAGAGTCAGGCCACTCTTAGACAAGGTCCTGGATCAGCCGTATGAGTGAAACTCATGCGGTGAGTCATTTGGTGAACGAGAAAGGGCCGATAGTTTTTATATTTGCAGTGACAAGATCCTCAAATTCCAAAGTCCTTGCTTGAAAAGGCTAAAAAGTATGCCGTTTCAACCAGTCAGCCCATGCTCTGAATGACTTCTGGCAGAAAGGTCGCTTCAACGCCAAAGACCTTAGTCCCAGGGTCCCAGGTGACATTCAGACCAGATTCACTGAGACCTGCTTAGTTGTTTGAAACCAGTTTCGTAAAGGCTCTCAAAACTGGTCGGCGTTGACGTCATACTTTCGGAGGGTTTTGTCAACAGAGGACCTTGACATTGGAAGACCTTTCCACGTTTAAAAGGAACATTTTCTGCCACTTATTCGACGAATCATGGTTTGACGGTTCAAAAATAAAGAAAAGGACGAGTAAAAACAAATAATAATATTTTGAATCTTAATTTTGCTAATTGACAAAGATGTCAGCTCCTGTCTAGTGGCTATTGCTCCGCAGTCGGATTGTATCAGCAATATCTGCTGAGTGACGACTCAGCGCGGCCCTGAGGCAATAACGGCACAGCCTCGTCCTCTCACTGCCCACTGGTCCACTGGTCTACAGCAGATATATCGTCCGCACATGTTGGAAAGCTAAATGTTCCTAGGTGAAATACATTCTCATTGAGTACAGAACGGACGAGGAAGCAATAGGCGACATGGTTTATGGTTATATCTTGCGGGCTTCTACTTAAAGAGTAGTGAAGTCGTCGAGTTTCCTGAAGCTACTGTTACCGACATTAATATTTAATTGGATGTTGCGATTGAGGCTTGATCTAGCATTTCCTCAAAATTGTATGTATAAACGAAATTCTATAGAGTTTTGAACAAATCTGGCTGGTGCTGAACAATCTGTAAACTGAGATGCGGTGCTATTGAAACAAACTGGCAAAGTGGCTATTTAGTGGCTACGACAGAAATGTTGTCATTAGACTACTTTGCATCTATATTCAAACCAAAACACCCTGCCCGAAAACCACAAACCAACCGTACAACCATCCTCAATAAAACAAACCACTCAACCCAACCCCAACCGGCAGCTGTGGCAGAATTGAGCGTATTCCACACACTCTCTCGTAATTTACACGTCTTTACTACTGCTGCTACCCTTTCCCCGGATGAAGAGGACAAAGTCCTAAAACAGCCTCAGTCCAGTAGGGTTTCAGCTCTCTGGATTGGAAAGTCACGAAGAAGACTTCTGGTTGAATATTCAGACATGAACACACGATCATTAAGATGTGCAGATGATGTGATGGTTATACACAAGTAGAAATTTATACCGCTTACTCAGGGTTTGACTCATTACAGGACTAAATCTTCTCTCGACAACCAATGAGAGCATCATGTGTTTGGTTTTTATCAACACTGTGTTCTAGGAATTCTACGACGGCGCTGCCATCGTTGTCGTAACTATCGCAACTCGATGGAACGCTGTTTGTATCTGTAATGGTCTTCAGATTCGTCGAACTCTTGTTTAACTTTTCCTCTTTTGATTTCTTTGTTGTTCTGTCTTAATAGTTGTTCCAAGAATGATGAGGAAAATCACACTGATCGGGTAATATTGCTTGTTGAGAGATGGTTATTTTTGGAGGATTTCAATCAGTTTAGTTGACAGAAAAGCGATATTGATCAATTAAGGTGTATCATATGGTGATTCTAGTGATGCTAGGCCAACATGGACTCGATGGACTCGCTTGCTATACACAGTAAGAAGTATCAGTGAGTTAATTATCCATCAGTATAGTTTGAGTTGAGTGGAGACTTAATGGTCAACAAAGTTTAGTGCACAGTTCGCTCTAAAATTGGGCTTTATGCAGTGAATTTTGTTTGATGTTGGATAATGGAGATCCCACACAGAACTGTTGTAGCACTAGCCAATATAGAGCCCAAGAACAACTCACTCTCCTGAACAGGTCCCTGAACTAATCCCAGTAATGACCAGTTCCTTGGTAATGGTAATTGTACAGCCCCAATTCACGACCTCACCGTGGGAGTGGTCCAGGCACTCATCACAGTTTTTATAGTTCCCCGAACTGCAAAACCTCTTTGTTGTAGAATTCTTCAGTTATGACCGACTTCCGAGGGGTGCCCGGAGTTGTTAACAGCCCATAACATACCATTGTGCATAACCCCCCATAATGTGCTGTGGTGTAATTGTCTTATTTTTTACCAGAAAATGTGTTGTGAGTTGGAAGTGTTCGTGGATATGTGAAACTCAATTAGCTTTTTGCAAGGAGTAATAACCTCAACGTTACCTTTGGTGTTGCTTTTGTATTTACGAGTACCATACCGAGTAAGGGTGTCAAGCAGTAGCTAATGTTTGTAAATGTGCGCTTAAGCAGAGCGGATACAGCACACAAGGAGAAGAATCTCAACAAGTCAACACATAAAATACGAGTATGCAAATAACTAGATCGAAAACTATATACTTTATTGCTTTTACGCAACTTTAAATTCTCATAAGATCCAAAAGTCCGAGACAAACTTTTTACCTAGTGCAAATGCGAATAAATTATTTTCAACCAATTATACTAATCTTAATCTTATTTTCACTGTATAATACATTTAATTAATGAAAGACTCCCAATATACGTTAAAGAGTCCAGATGATTCTATTGATTTAATTAGCTAAATTATTCGTTTGTGTACAAAACGTGCGTTTTATTTTAATTTGTGAAATTAGCTGTAATCTATGGAAGGAATTACAATAGTTTATAGTTTTCAGCTCTGATTTTTCTGTCTTGGGAAATGTGTATAGTATCTTTTCTTTTAAGCTGATGGATTATTACTGATATATGCTTCACATCGTAGGTTGTTCTTTGTAGGAAAGTTATCCTATAGCTATAGGAAGCTTAAATGTTAATACATTTATTTTATATTCAACGTTTCTCTCACCTTAGAGACGACATCAGGCTCGACACTGTGCCTCCAGGGCGATCCATTGATGGTGAGACCCTGGACAACCTTCAGTCGCCGCTCCTCGTCGTCCGCGTTGGGCGGCATGTCTACCTGAAACAGGGGAAAATGAACCTTAGTATCGACGGGATAAGAACCATAATATCGAACAACAGTGCTAGTTGGTATACCTAACCGTAACAGCTGAAAATAAACCTTGGTGTCTAGGGTATACAGGGTATCATAGATAACAACAGTGGTAGATTATATTAATACGTCAAAACACTTGGGTAGCCTGCGGTTTGTATTTTATGGTAAATGTGAGATTTCATGTGGTTGAGATGGTGATTTGACACTGATTAAGATCTTCTTTTTTAGCCAGGACGATTTATTGAAAGCCCAATTATCAATGGTAGAAGAAGTGCTTAACAGGGATAGCTGAATATAAAACGAAGGGTAACCTAAGCAATGGTGGAAAAAAGAGGTGTCCCAACAGGAACAGTGATTGGGTTATGACATTGTTTGTGTTGTGTTGTTGTTTGTTGTTGGTTGTTGATAGTGGAGTTGAAATTACCTCAAATTAAATACTTTTGTTCATATAGTATTCATATTGAACTAGTAAAATTGCTCTTAGGACCAAACGCACTTAATTGTATAAAATAACTACGATGTATTTTTGGGGATGCAAAATCGTGGAATTTATCATAACCTACTAAATCATTTTGGTTAACACCCCAAAAAGCAATTTTAAACATTGGGAGACCAAAGCTATAGTAGTATAGTAGTATAGTATAGTATCTATAGGTAGTATTATCACACTTGACCTCGATTACTTCCCAAATACATTCAGATATGCATTGCACCTGTTTTGATTACTAGACAACGTGGGATTAAAAGCCTCACACATGGGTATGTTTAACATTTTTCAAAAATCTACATAATCTTTCCGGTAACTCACCAACAAGACTTCCTTCTGCTGTATACCATTTTAAGTCCTACGTATTCAAACAAACACTTACTTAAAGGATCTAAAAACCAATTTAAAATAATTCATCATTTGTGAAGGACTTGGTGTGCAGTCTTGTACAGTTACGTGTATCATAACAGGTCTCTATACTTCATTACACTGTCCACTTGTCCAGCTTCCTGAAGGATAACGGGAATGACATTATCCTGTCTTGAAGGATACTGATTGTCCTACAGGATGTCCCATCATGGCCAGGGAGATAGGATGATTTGTAACCACAGTTAGGAATTGTAAGTGTTTACTGAGCTATTGAAGATAAATCTAAGGAGACTTCATATATTAGGGTGTGAAATTAAAATTTACTTCCAATATCTATTTCGACAAGCCACTCTAAATATTTACACAAAATAAACATCAAATAACAATATACAATATGTAATGTTTGATATTTCAAACATCAAATAATGAGTGAATCTAAAATTCAGAAATCGTTCTGTAGATAATTCGACACACAAGGGTGAGAAACTATGAATTCCTTCATTGTTAAAGAAGAGCAGTTAGAATACTTTAAAAATGCAATTAAATGCGTTGAGTTAAAATTTCCATCCACTCTTTTTTGGTAGGTAGTTCTGAATGTCCACACCTCTTTTAAATACAAAGGTTTGGTTGGTGCAATTATAAATTAATTATAAGTCTAAGTTAAGGCTTGATTTTTTCGACACCTATATCTCAGGATTTGTATTATAAGGAAAAGATGAGTGAAGGATATACTAAAGTCAAATGAACGAGATGATCAGTTTGTTCGTTTGCCAGAACCGTTCATAAAACACCTGATGATTTAAGTATGTTGGGTCAATTTTCGAACCATAAACGGCTTCAGTTACGACTTTGGAAATTAAATAGTGAGGTAATAACCAAATTACAGAGCCAACTGATAGATGAGTCACGTGTTTTGTACAACTATTACGAAAGTTATTACCCTAACACTTGACAACCAGTTTGGTTATACAATAAGATAAATTCCCTCCAAACTGGGAATACGTTGACGTAATCGAAACAGAAGTTAGTTGAGAAACAGCTGATTGAATAATACGTTAATAACAGATGATTAGATAACAAGAATACAGCTGATTTGGTGAGAAGAAGAATAGGTCATTGCAACGGTACCATAAATGAGTATGTAAAGAGAAACGGTTTTGCGATGCGATGGTCGGAAGAAAAATCGTATTGCATTATGTAGTATCGATATGTTCAAAGAAATAATTATTCTATTTAATTACAATATAAATCAAGTCAATACATACAAAAACGTTATCGTTATTCAATTTGAAAATTATTGTTGAAACTTTTTGTTGTGGCCCTTTGATGAGATTGATGGTGTGAAAACTGATTATTGATTCTGTGGTGATGTGATGTATTGATTGTAATTAAGTGAAATGTGTTGGTAATTGGCTGTTGTGGGTGTTAGGGCCTGGAGGACCCTAACATGTTGCAATTAAGAAAGTGCTGTACTCTACTACCATCTAGAAATAACAATTAAATTGGAAACGTTGTTGGGGAACCAGAGGGCGGAAATCTTTACCCAGACCAGAAGCAGGCCAAGCCAGCTTTGATTACTTATTTTTAACTATTTAAAAGAACTATAGCTAACCTTCCAAACTAAACTGGTAGATAGTGTAAATGGTAATGAATAAAAAACAGGTAAATATCACTCTCTAACTCATTACTGAATCAATTTGGACTCATAAGGCGATTCCTGAAAGAATTGATACTTAAGCCTTCAACGTGGTGATTTTTGCATGTCTAGGAATGATTACCTCGTTAAGCGAGGTAATCATATAATTTGGAATTTACATTTCTGCGAATGGGGCGAAAGCCTGCCGGCTTCCCCTTAAATAATTAAACTAGCCTATCATCCTGGTCTTAGCTCTACTTAATAATTAATTATAGACTCATCCTGATAAAACGAAGGCATGTCGATCTCAGTAAACGGACAATCAGAAAATCCAACGAAGGGGACGGAGGCCGGCGACAGACAAGACCGAGGAAAACTCGATTTCGTAGCTCCTTGACGTTTCTCGAAAAAAAGGCAAGCGGCAGACCGAAGGAGGCGCGCCGATCGCAAGGCCAGCGATTTAGTTGTGTGGCACTATATAAAATAGTGGCGCTGAGCGTCACAACCACCCCCCCTCAAGGTTTTTTTTTTTTTTTTTTTTTTTTGGTTAGGGAAGGAAAGTAGAGGTGTGTAGTGTTTCAAAAAGGAAGGTTGTCGCTCGAGTTGCTTCTCCGCATCATAATTTCTGGGTCCTCAGATACCTTTCCCGGTTTGGTTCAAAAGGAAGCCGAGAAATCGATGGGTGAAACAGAAAACCCCAAAATGAAAAGAAACGATAGTTTTACCAACAATATATCGAACAAAGCGACGCGTATTGCGGATACGGTAGGAGACTATTCGGTTGTATTACGTCATCGTCATGATATTCCCATAAGATTTCATCGCTAGATCTGTAGGACGTGGGACTTGACACATCCGTAAAAAAACTTGTGTCGCAGTCGGGGTCATCACTTGTGGGAAAACACAGTACTCCTTATTTTGTCGAGATGTATAAATATTTTTGTTAGTCATGCCTTTGTTGCAGCTATAGAGTTTCTTAGTTTGTTTTCTAATCAAAAACATTATTAAGTATCCCTAAAACATATACCTTATTATGAAGTGCCAAATGCATTCACTAACAAGTACTGAGTTCGATGGATTACCTAACTTGTATCTATCAAACCCCGAAGAAAAATGTTAAAGTCAGTTCCTAGGAGATATCGACAGTTTCAATTTCTATTTATCATCGAGCTACTTAACTATGTTCTCAGCAATAATAATAACTCTTACACCAAAAATAAAGTAGGACTTTTCACTTTTCTCGTATCTTTTAACAAACTTTAAATCAAATACTCCAATATTTTAACACCGTGGACTGTTGAATTCTGAAGTAGTCATTCCATTTCACATGGACCTACAATAAACAATTTTGTTTTCAAAAAGAAAATAGTTGGATGAACTTCAAGTTGCTACAAAGAGTAGCAGTTTAATTCATATTTTCTTTCATACTTTTTGTCGCTTTGATAGTTGTACAAATGTACAATAGGTTGTAGGCCTACTTTTAGTTTGGATAGGTTTTGAAGTTGGTGTATCCGACATAAATCAGTAATTGCAGCCGCAATGTCTGACTATGGCTTCGTTGTTAAATAACGTTTTTTTTTATTCTAGGACTACAATAGAACTGTAGCTATAGCCTCTATTATGGGAATGGGAAGCATATCACTGTCAAAGACCATACATACAACCAAATGATACCCGGTCAACTCTAATTTACCTATTTTATAATTTTCGAAATCTCCAAGTTTGAGTTCTGCTTTCTTCTGCTCTGACCGGTCTCCATATTCCGCATCTGGTTCTATATCATAACTTTCCGCGGGTAAAATATCGCCATCGCTGGAGCTGAGACCTACGACCTTGTAGCTGCTGGAGACTCGTAGGACGGGTTTACGGAGATTTGTAGCGTTGATAGCCACAACTAATGGACTGGACTGAGTTCGATGTCAAGTGTGAGAACATGCTTCATTTTTGGCCAGCTGCGAGCAGAGTTAGATTTCTATACGTTCTAAAGTTCGGACCTCTTGTTACGAATCTCGAGTTCTTTTCATCTCAGATGTATCCGAGATCGGAGTATAAAGTCATTCGTGTATGCAAATGTTAACTTTGATGTAGCAATGGGTTTTGTTGGGTTGTGCTATATTTTACGGGCTTATCAATTTATGCGGTAAATCTGTTAACAGAATATCATATTGGTTGTGGCTATAGTCGGTTGATCAATATATAGAATTAAAAATGATGACAATTATGAGAGTTTGTAGTAATCTAGATCTATTATTGATTGATGTTTTCGTTTTTAAAACTAATCAAAACATAGAAGCCGCAAGTGAATTATTAAACCATTCAATTTTCTGTTCAATAGTGTTAGGGCCAAAAGATACATTGTGCGTTTTTTAATAAAATGTTCTCCATTGAGACATAAACTTTAACAACACTTCCTTAAATGTTAGCAGATCGCTTCACCTTGGGCGCAATCTCAATGGTACAAATTCCGAAATTAACAATTAATTTCTGCCAATGACCACAACTCGATGACTCGTACCCCTAGTGCTTGCAGACTGTTTACTACAGTGGTCGAAACTTCGATACGATGAGAACGAAGACGAACAGTGAGCCTCACAGATGATTTATCGAATTCCTGAGCCTCTTGGTCCACGTTGGGCGAAATAACGGTGCAAAATTGTACAAACATCGAAACATCGAACTGTTCCCTACCTAAACACTGTTATTTGTGTCTTCCTCCAAACTATCTGGAATGGCCGAACATTTGGGAACGTTTGGGTGTTTTGTTGTCCACTTACCAAATTGATGCAATTTTTCTCTAAATGGGATCATCTCTCGTTCAACTTTTGGTGAAACCTAAGCAAAGTTTCAACGTGGGAACCTCAGAATGGTTGTTTTAAGATGTGGTTCAATGATAATTCCGGGTTTGATTAATTATTCTGACTATAAAAGCTATTATGCTATTCAGTCAACACGCATTTTCTATCAACTTCGTCCAAAATACGCACCTTGACTTTGACTTTTTTGAATTGTATTCAATCTTCAATAATGGTTGCAAATTTTATGTTTACGCTTACTCATATTCCTTGTTATAATGTGATACGTATTTGGATTGCAAACACACTACTAACAGATTTACATTACTAAATTCGGTCTGAACGGACTGAAAAGGCTCTAGCGCGTATGAAAATTTCTAGTTAATCTTCATGATTGGGGCTTCCAAAGTTGTTTGTAAATCCATCGTATTCATCGGTAAACTTGTTATATGTCAGTTTCTTGGGGTTTGCAAAGGCCAAAAATATCAAACCATATACAATTGATTCGTTTTGTGCTCAAAACACTCCAACGAATGTTTCAAAGTAATTACTCCATGAAAGCTTGACCCTGAGTGTCGTAGTATGTTATTTTATCAACTGACAATTTTATGTCCAATTTCCAAGTTCGGAGATCGTCCCGATGACAGGAAATTAGTCCTTTCACCACAGAAACATCCTTTATTAAGATATCAACTAAACTTTCATGAGCAATGACTCGCTCTCTCCGTGTAGACGTGTTTTAGGCTCTCTTAGTTTATTGATAGTAAACTCACTTTCTGTTCTCATTATCACATTTTGCGTTGGTTTGGGTTCAGAAACAATGTAGCCTATAAATGAGTAAAATAAACTTTACAAAATCTCTTTTAGTGTAGATCCTTCTACACCAATCGTCGAAAATATTAATTTGTGTACTAGTTTAGCCTACAAAAGCCTTTTTGCGAAGGTAAACTATTCATCGGTTTTCCAACAAATTAATTGGTTACATATCGTGTTTTTGACGTCACGTCAGTTAAATCATTTGTTGGATAGGATTAGGTTAGTTGGACCAGAACGCTTTAACCTAACCTGTAAATAATATAGGTACTAAACTTATGATGGTTGAAAGTTTGTATGCATTATCTTTAGTTAAGCATTTCTACTACACGCAGAAAATAACAATGACGGGCATTTTGACTGTTTTGTGAAAGTAAATATTGTTTTTCACACACGTACACACGCACGCGTGTATTTTGCGGGTAAAGTGAGTCACCTGTTACCAGTTTCTTCTGGAGATGCGTGAAGGGGCGATTTTTTCGGAACCGTTGCGTATAAATCGCGATTGAACTGTAACCGTTCCATAGAACCGTTGCTTTCTCACGTGATGTTCGGTTTAGTTTGCTTTCGAGAACACAATTCAGTATTCATTTCAGAATCAAGAGTGATGGTTGAATAGAATGGTGAAAATAGTTCTGTTGTACTATTCTGTTCACTGTCAAATCATGGTGAATTCAATGAATGCCACATCATAAGTGGAAAGTAAACAGATCCTATGGCTATTGAATGCATTGATGGCAATCATTCCTTTTTACAATGTTATAATCTACTAGCAGATTTTGTAGTAAATTTATTTAGAGCGATGATTATGCTCTATGATATTAATCCAATTGTTCTTCACACTGAACGGTATTTGTCCAAGTGCTATTTTAGAAGATTCGTTGACTAACATATGTTGCGACTCTTGTTTACCTTTTTACTGTTATCTCGCAAATAATGTCATGGTGACCAATTAACCCATGAAGCCCATGTTAAATTTATAAAAGATCAAATTCACGTAGGAAAACCCTGTTTGGTCTGATTTGTACCATTTCAGATTTATTCCTTCCCATGGTTGGTTACTATGACTGTGCTAGATTTCGTGTATATCGCTTCAGCTGTTCAGGAGGAGTGTATTGTAAGAGCCTCGCTCGCTCCACTTTAAAGTTTTCTTGTGCCATTTCCCTTTTACCTAAGTTTTAAGACGGCTGTCCTTGTGTAAAATTTCCTACTAAAGAAATGTTATTCTGAATACTGTTCATTTCCCTTATTTAAAAAAATAAAACCAATTATTCAATGAGATTGGGTATACCGATGTACATAGAGATCTATAATTACCGTCAAGACATTCCTAAGTTGAATTCACCATTGCAGTCATGTTTTGGGAGTGTACATCATTGACATAACCAACAACATCAACATTAGCCCGACAAAGCCACGACGATGTCCAACTTATAATTTCCTAGGTCTTATCTCACCATTGTATGTTGTGAGTGTGTGAGTTGGTCCGGTGCACCGCTGTACTTAGAAGAGACAGCCTACACCGGGACCATAACAAAGGAATTCATGTTGAATAAGAGAAATGTTTACAAATATAGGGTCAAAAAGTGGAAAATGAGCGAGGCTCGATTATTTTCGATTAACCAATTTTGCGACTTGTACCGCCACGTCATTACCGGTCATTACGTCTACAACGCTTACTACTTAGGTAGCTGTACGAACTTGTTTAGCTCCAGAAGATTTATTTTTCTTGAAGGTACCCAGCCAGCCATATTGTTGATGTTTTATTTCAAATCAGCTGTTACAGCTGTCATTCGATCGTTTCAGATCCACCGAACGTTGTGGATTGGAATCGATAAAAGGGAAACTTTGGACAATTTAGTGTGTTTGAGGCAGTTTTATGTATCTTTAAGTATCTTATCACACATGGTGTGTTGTTTCTCTCATAAATAATACTAAAAAACAAGAGCTGATATTAACAACACCGGCAGATTCTTCCTGGGAAAAAACAACTTAAGCACTGTTTAAACTGTGCTAAAACTGTTTAAGCACTGTGTTTAAAACTGTTATTTTCAGTAGATTGACGAAAAATAATTTATCTACTGTCGTATTTAGTTTATTGTATTTGTTTTGTGCCGCCCTTTACCATACTCATAATGTACAGTAATTTTATCACAAATTAACCATGCACCGTGTTTTAGTTAAAAATAAAATCTAGTGATCTCCTGCATTGCCAATGGACAATACTTCACTCCAATCATTGTCTGACAATAGCCTCGAGACAATAACAGAACGTTGTTTATTGTGATTGTTAGTTTTTCTCCCATTGTTCATTGTTCTCTCATCTTGAGACTTTGTCGGACACATTCAATAAATAAAGATACACTCTCTTACCGATCACAAGGTAATTAGAAAGCTACAATATTGTACAGCCGTGCATGTAACAAACAATGCAACGTCACGTTCCAATATTTCTGTGCACTCCAAATTAATAAAGAAACATTCTTTTATTTAAAAGAATTGCAGTTAAGGAATTTCCCTTCGCAACAAATTTATTTAAAATCATATAATTGCCAAGAAGATAAAATTTTGTTCTTCACAAGTATACTGTATTAGTAGATTGGCATCACCTTTGGGGGGTTTTAAGTTACTAATATCAAAAGGATTTTGATTTAGGATAACTTCAGAGTTTTAATCATATTTTGTCTTATACAGTGATTTTGTTATCAAATCTGCAAACAATTTAAAGCAAGTGTAGGAATCAATGATATTTTTAACTATAGATGGGTAGACACCCAATACCCATGTTAAAGTTGTGACCAGCTTTGGAAAGAATATTGACATTTGCATAGACCACGAAACGAGTGTTCTAATTTCAATTACCGATTTCTTTCAAATATGCCAACTTTATAACTAAGAAAACCCGAAATGAAATCTTCTAAACTCTAGCTCTATCAAACTATGAAAAATTATGTAAAACTTTGAATTTTGACAACTACACAAAGTGAGTTTATGAAAAAACCACTGGTGACAGTTAGTCAATAGATTGAATGACTACTTCCAAAAGTTTATGGTTTATAACAAGCTTTCAAAGTGGACTTGAGTTAGTTGATTCTCGAAAAGCAGACAACATGTTGCATTTTATAAGCCTGCGAAGGTCAATTCAAGGTAGCTTAGAGATAATCGGTTGATCGAAGCACGTTATTATCGATCATGATGGCCTACCTCAATCATCATTATCAAAGATAATTAATACACATTTAAGCTACAACCGGTTTTCCAAATCTCGCACAATGTAAATTGTTCAAACCGTTGGCAGAATGAAGGAATTAACATAACTAATCCTAAGACTATAATTATTGCCGGAATAATTTACGATGCCATATTCCAATGACTACTAAAGCCACTACTGACCGACTGATCATTGTTGCTGTCAGCTGGTAGGTAACTCAGCCGAACAGCTGTTCATGACCACGCTACTTACAGCTGATCTGCAAGTCATCTTGCGGTCTGCGGATCTCCCAGTGTTGCCAATGCAAAAACATGATTGCCATAATAACGTACTTATAAACTCTTCGACATAAATGGCAAATTGAGAAAAGAGACATTCCTAAACTGTTACACAACGGTTTGCTTTTTTGTAGAGATGCACAGGTCGTGGAGGAATGTTGCAGAGGTTGATGATTTTTTAGAAAAACTGATTGACTTATCCATCATGTTGCAACAGTAGCTATATATTTTGGTATTCATAACCGGGCATTAAATGATCAATCGAATATTCTAAGAGTGCACAACCATGGTTAATATCGCAAGTGTCCTAAGATACCAGGAGAATCCACAATGTGAAAAGGAAAGCTGTTAACTCTGGTAGTCAAATATGTTGCCAATATTGTAACATGTTAATTTACATTACTAATTGAGATGGGGCGTATTTTAACCCAGTGACAAATGAGTGTAGAATTAAGTGAGATAGTATTTGTAGCTGTGTTGCCGACAAATATAAGCTGTTTCTTTTTTCAGGGCCAAATAAATAATCGTCAAAAATCCCTGACTTCTCTCAGGATCGAACCGGCGACCTTTTGGCCTTCAGGAGAGCACCATAACAACTCAGATTCCCAACTAAATTGATGATATTACCAACAACAATAATGACCTCTGAACTGTAACAAGTGAGAGAATCGTCCAAGATTCTATTTAACTAATAAACAACCACAGAGAAATCAGACCACATTCGAGTAAATCAGCAAATCAGATGTATTAGGGTGATCAGTTAATCGAGTATTATTTTTCCGTGAGGTTGCCAACACTGCCGTATATCTGGGGCGGACAGGTTGGCAGGTTGGGCGCCGCGGGTAAATTATAAATACCTCAGTCTGCTGTAGGTTGCAGCTTTCTCGACATCACTTACTTGATCATTTGATTGGATCATGATGAGATTAGTGATGAAGAGCGGTGAGATGAGCAGATTATCAAATAGCCAAAGGACTTTGAATTTATTTAGCTTTGACCGCATCAAACTGAAAGCAACGACGGGGAAAGTAGCATTGATTGTAAGAAGACCGTTCGTTGACGTTACGCTGACGAAATTATCCCCGGCTGAAGAGGACGAAGTCAAAACAGCCTCAGTCCAGTAAGGTTAAAGCTCACTGGATTGGAACATTGGAACGTCACGAAGAAGAATAAGAAGACGAAATTAAGCTTTAGTAAAAGTACATAGAGGGTTTATTTGAAAACTTTTATGAATTGTATCTATTGAGTATTGTACTCTTGACTATCCTTACTTTATATTTCAAACGCCAAAGCATTAAGGCACGACTCTGCAGTAAATACCCCCGCAGCAGCAAACCTGCCGACTAAGCGAATTTCCATTTGTTTGGTTTGATTTTCAATCAATCTATTAAATTAACATTTATGTTTAACGAGAACCTAGGTTACCCTAGACAGGAGAACGAGAACCCTACAGGGAAACTTATAAAGTGTGTTTTTTATTAAAATGTCAATAGCTCGGTATGAAATAAATAGATCCGCTAAGTTATTTTATCAAAATATATCCATAAACAAGCCAACTACAACATTTTACAATATTCTCCGTAAGAATAACATGGGAATTTTAAATTAACATTTTTTTGAATTTTCTCCGTAACCAATAATTGTACAAAAACACTTTGATATACTAAATTATTTGTTTTTAAGCTCTTTAAAAAGGTCTGGAGAAAAATTTATAAATTTTGTGTTTTAAGTGTAAAAAATGAGAAAACCCCATTTTTATCCCCATTAAACCCACGGTTAAACCCCGTTCCTATGGTCCGATCATGCTGGTACGCGAACTCATTCAAGTTTATTCCGCCTTACACCTCCAAACAAAATTTTGTCAACATCGGACAAAAAATACTGCCTCTGGGGACATTAAAATGAAAAAGTAAATCAGTCCCGGGCCTAGGTCTTACCATGAGACCTACGGTAACAGCTATTTCTCTATAGGGTTTTTTTTATTCGGTAAAAAAAACTTAAAACCTTTGCTGATTAAAATTATAATGTTGGAAACGTAATAGCAGAGGTACAGTGGCATGTTCCACTGAATTTTAGTTCCATGATGAAGAAACAGTACGATTAGTAGTAACTCAGATAAGTTTGGTCTTTTGTAGTACAACAGTGCGAAGTGGATAGTCTTACTTGGCCCTTGCAACTTGGTACGTCAAGGCGCAAGTATGCAAAATGCATGCTGCACTCAGATTGCCTGGCGCGGTTGTAAGGCGCACGGTACACTGATAATGGTGATTATGTTCCTTCTACTTTAATGTTTGGTTAATTTGTTAAATTTATATATTTCAACTTAACTATACAAAAATAAACTGTTAGAAATTTTTTTAGAAATGTTTAATCATAGACATTTGGTAGAGGACTATCAAAAAATTAGTGAATCCACCATGGTAAATGAAGAAATTCATCGATAGATTTCCAAACATTTCAAAACGTATATCACCGTATGCAAATATCAATTTGACCGAAGAAACTCAGGGAAACCTTCCCATTTCCGTTTACTGGTATTCTAATTCCTTGCAGAAATTTCTCTGCTTTCTCATTTCAATTTAATCTCGGAAACAACATGAAGGGAATCATCCAAAACAATCTCCTATAAGTAACTAGATTCACCATTTCGCCAGCATTCCGATGAACCTGACCCCTGCTGCAGATGTAGTCAGATGGATAGAGCCGTTTAAAACCGGTTTACAGAAGGCATTAACCTCCCATTGGCTACCAGCGTTGTTCTTCTTCTCCGTGTTCCCGCGCTTATCTTTCACGTGACTTCCGGGCATACATTATGGCGGGAGAGGTCGAAGTCATTTAAACTATTATCGTAAGTGGATTAGTGGTGGTGTTCCAGAAACTGGTGATTTGTTAACACGCAAAACGTGTATATAGAGTTGTATGAGTTCGATTTACTAATAATAGAACTTCCGTTAATTGTTATCTACAACTCTCTATACACCTACGGTGTTTCTTATGGAGGAGATAAGTATAATGTAATTAAAATTATTTGTTTATCCACTGCTTATAGAGAGGATCACAAACATATGACTAGCAACGCCGTAGAGCCAAAAGATAGTTTCAACGTTCTCACTAAGGGCTATCCATTATTTTCCCCTTATACGACCTCGCCCAATGTTATAAATCTTTTATCCCTACAATTACAAAATGTATATGATTTATAAAGTTAAACGAACGATCTATAAACATATGGATTTTGTTTATATCTTACTTCGGATAAACCATTTAGGTGATAACTCAACCCCAGTACAACCACAGACAATAGAGTAATAATAGAGTTTCTTTACTGTCTGTGCATAGAGTTGTTGCATAGAGTATACTCCAATACACTAACTAAGGAGGTGCTTTTTAGAGGAGTTCTTCTCGCTTGGATTTATCAAACAAATGAGAATAACCCAAATACCAGTGGCAGTCCCAGGATTTAATTAAGGGGGGGTGACCACCGGGGTCCATTCTCCTCTCCGTCTTGGGTGTGTGGTATATCCCCCAGAAAAAGGGGTGTCTGGGGGGCTGCCCCCCCACCGATAAAAATGTGAAATTTAAAGCCTAAAAACGTAGTTTTATACGTTTTTAAGCTCTAAAATATGCTGAAGCTAACAGTATTTATCTTAGCTAATACTGTAAAATATAAAATATTTTTTGGGGGGGGGGGTGGATATAATATCCATCCCATCCCCCCTTAGACCACCACTGCCTAATGCACTAAATATTTTAACGATTTTGGTCAAGTTGGGGGGGGGGGTGGATATAATATCCATCCCATCCCCCCTTAGACCACCACTGCCTAATGCACTAAATATTTTAACGATTTTGGTCAAGTTCTTGTTACTTGAATTCGTCCAACAAATGAGAACCAATGCTGGTAAAAGACAAATAGTTCTCGTTTGGGTAACCAAAGAACCAGAAAACAAATTCAGTATATTTCGTATAACTTAGGGGTACATCACTTATAAGCCCTACAAGTGGCATTAACTCGACTATACACAGTATATTGTCATGAGCCCTACAAGTGACATTAACTCGACTGTACACAGTATATTGTAAGCCCTACAACTGACATTAACTCGACTGTACACAGTATATTGTCATAAGCCCTACAAGTGACATAAACTCGACTATACACAGTATATTGTCATAAGCCCTACAAGTGACATTAACTCGACTGTACACAGTATATTGTCATAAGCCCTACAAGTGACATTAACTCGACTATACACAGTATATTGTCATAAGCCCTACAATTGACATCAACTCGACTATACACAGTATATTGTCATAAGCCCTACAAGTGACATTAACTCGACTATACACAGTATATTGTCATAAGCCCTGCAAGTGACATTAACTCGACTGTACACAGTATATTGTCATAAGCCCTACAAGTGACATTAACTCCACTATACACAGTATATTGTCATAAGCCCTACAAGTGACATTAACTCGACTATACACAGTATATTGTCATGAGCCCTACAAGTGACATTAACTCGACTATACACAGTATATTGTCAAGGTGCCACAGTGAAGGGGGGGTTGTGTAAGCTCCTGGTCCATTGTCCTAAAATGTGGGTTGGTCCTAATGACTGCAGCGGAGGCCGCGTATGATCCTTTCATTTTTTGACTGATTGTCTTATCAGATAGGATCTAGCCTCGAATCTGAATCTGTGCGTTGAAACAAAGCTTTGCTGATGTATACGAAAAACTAAATTAATTAGAAGGTTGGAAATGAGTGGAAAAATATGTAAAAAATGAAATTAAGTTGTTTTGTCAATCTCAATTTCATTGGGGGAGCGACCTGGTCTAGTGGTTTGAGTGCGGAGCGGGACTTCGGTGCCTGAGGTCCCGGGTTGAAATTCCGCCAAATCACCAATGGATTTTATCTAAGTGATAATGCCGCAACCCCTAGGTCTAGCCTGAAGTAATGTGAAAAACAATCCCGGGCTCGTGCCTAGCGTTCTAGGAGAAAAAAATCTCAATTTCAGTAAATTTTAAAGTGGCAAGGTCGAGTCTTCAAAGGAAAATTTGCATTTGAAGTCTGTGTAGATTTAAATTATTTTGTATAACAGCCTTTAACACTCAATCGGTATTATAGTTTTTTAAGCTTTAGAATAGAGGTCTAAATTTAGAGCACAATGCTTCTGGTATTAGACATCATATCCTGTGACCGTTCAAATCTCATTCTAATATAATGAAACATCATTTCACGACAATGGTAGACTTCACGAAAATGTGACATGTTTTATTGCTAAACTCTGCATGGAAATTTAGACAACCTAAAAAATGTCTACCTTTAAATGAATACTGTTCATGTATAGTGCAACAATGTTTGTAATTGTCCATAATACAATCAAATGAATATTGCATGCAATCCTGGAAACTAACGCTGTGGTACACATCAGATAAGACGTAAACTTATACCAAAACAAAGCAGCCGTAAACTAATAATATTTAGTCCGGTGTTCACACGAGTTCACGCTGTGGGAATTGTGACGATTGTTGTACAAGGAACAGCGGGAGGTGGACTGTTCCATCACATACGTTCCTGGGAACTCCTCATGGGAACGGCGGAACTGTGGAACACAGGGTGCCACTAATGCACCTGACCTTGGCGATAATTGATAAACACCGAGGGTAAATTGAGGGTATTTGGCGGGAGGAATAGTGGCTAACCTGTCTAAACCACCGAGAGTGAGGTGACCGGTCGTGTTGACCTCTGTGCTACTGCGGACTAATTGTACTGAGTACTTTCAATGTGCGCTATTTTGAAATCATTGACCACATGACTTATCTCCTGTAGCTCTTTGCTAGGAGCACAGGGCGTTCAAAAGACTGGCCAAGGCATCACAAGGAGCTTCTAGTCCGCAGCCCTCACTCTCTCCGTCCAAGAAGCAGTTTGACCTGGACTACCTCAGCTTCATATTGAACCTCTCCCAGAGAACTACTGCACATGACTTACATGTCTTATCTCCTATAACTTCTTGCTATGAGCACAGGGCTTCCAGAAGAGTTCACCATCCAACCCTATCTTGTGCCAGATCCCTCAGCTGACCACCAAGTGACCAAGTAGTACCTATGCTCACAGCCTTCTTCCTCTACTGTTCTTTTCCAGGTGCCGCAATGTCTTCCTCTCTTTCGTGTCCCTTGCGGGTTCCACTCTAACGCCTTCTTCTCAATGGCAGCATCGGACTTTCGAAGGGTGTGTCCTAGCCACCTCCACTTCCTCCTTCGAATCTCTAAGTCTATCTTTTGTTGCCCTGTGCATTCCCAAAGCTGCTAATTTGAGATAGTGTTTGGCCGCTTTGCCGCTTGTCAAGTACTTTATTGACTGGAGATCAATTCATTTCATGACTCATGAAGGTAAACAAACGAAATAGTCAATGGTAACATGTTTTAAATATGTCAATGATCATCGGGTAATTATCTTGTTCTGGTTATGCAACAGCTGGTCTTGGTCAATCACCAAATTACACGTATGTAATTTGTAATGAGGCACCTATCATTCTATACTCATTGTTCTTTCGCATTTCGGTTGAAAACTACTAGGTATGGATGTATGGTAATGATAATCTTATTTTTTAATTATGGGTTCACTTGATATCCTCTGATTAGTCAAATAACTTATAATTTTCAAATTTTACATGGCAATCAGTCTAGAGATTAGTACCTTCCTGGTGGAGGTTCAGATTCTTTGTTTACCATGACACAACACAACCCGCCGCTGGCGCTGTCCGTGTTACATTGATGTCGGAGGTCTGATGGCGTGTACTGTTGTCTGATTGGCCGCGGCCTCAGGCCTCTAGATTAATGGACCAATGGACGTCATGGACAGTTTGACTGATGTTGGTTGCCTAATCGCTCACTATTATTTAACAGCGAATGCGTAATAGGCTGATACGACTATTGTTCTTTGAAAACACGAATGT
This sequence comes from Macrosteles quadrilineatus, assembly GCF_028750875.1. Classification (NCBI taxonomy): domain Eukaryota; kingdom Metazoa; phylum Arthropoda; class Insecta; order Hemiptera; family Cicadellidae; genus Macrosteles; species Macrosteles quadrilineatus. The sequence goes on along the minus strand of NW_026542601.1, from coordinate 12,303,698 downwards.
TCAGTTACTCAATGTGGTATGCGGTATGCAAGCTACATAAAACTACATAAGCTACAGTAAATAAATGTAAACATTTGTTGAGTGAATAGAACCAAACATCTATTATCGCTTCATCCCAAACAGTCAAGTCTGAACCAGATACAACATTACAATAAATGATGCTATCTCCCAAAATGACATTAGATGGTTATTCGGTCAGTATTTAGACCCCCTTCCATTTTACAATAACCTTTAGTGGACCAATTGCGGCAAAATAAGAAAAATAGCAAATGTAATAAGGAATGTGATATTTGACGCTGGGTACTATTCTGGTCCAGAATTAAGTGAATTTACAAATTAAAAAAATGAAACATCGACTCCAGACTTTTCTGAACGCATATAGACTTAAGATTTTCCAATATAGTGTTACTCACTGACAACATGACGGATTGATAATGGAGAAAACAATCATCGACCACCTAGAAACATAGCGAATCGGCAAAATTGAATCAGCTAATACATAATCAACACCATACGCGGAAAATGAGGCGGCCTGAGATAAAAATATGGTTCGACGCAGGTAATGATCACCTGCGCAGGCCTAATAACTAGAGGCCAATGCCATTACGTCGCCACCCCGCGCAGCGCTGCGCAGTGTTCTACGCATGCGCCGTGGCTTCGATCCTCGCCAGCACCAGAGGGCGTGTGCGAGTTGCTTTCTTGTAATTTCCACACACGATTCTCCACGTAAATATTAGCCTACGATTTTAACCTCTGTTTTTAATCTTGTGTCCGTCTGCTGGATCAGTGGAGTTGTGATTGGTGTTATTAAACAGTAGTCAAATAACGGAGGGTTACCTGCGACTGTGTAGTTATGTATTATTTGCTCTAATTTGAATATTGAGGGTTTTGGCTTTCTACCGGAACACAAACTTAACTTTCCTGAAAGATACTTAGTACCTAATGAAATCTGATTTAGATACTGTTTTGTTTGCAAACATTTGAAAAGCAAAAGTTTCTTCAGTTATAGTTTATGTAGGGTGTTTCTGTTAGTTTGTTATTTAGACGAACCATTAACAAATATTCAATTCAAGGTTTTTTGTATTTTCTAATTTCAAACATACAGGCTTTCATATCATGCACAGAATTTACTCCGATCACTAGTCACAAAAGAAACTTCCCTACGGTAAAACATACAAATTCAATTTTGTCAATCAATCCAAGACAATCCTTTTCAGACGATGCCATTTGAGTACAAAGAATGGACAACAGGGACGAAGCTTTCCCAATACATTCCTCCAGGACTCAGGAGAGGGACGCTGGACTCTGGAGCCAGGACCACAAAGCCGCGAGACCAATCGATCTGGCGTACATCTAGGCTACATGGCAGCATGACGCGTGGCGAGACGTGGAAACATGGACCTACTTAGGTCAGGGAACAGAGGAAAACCGTGCGACAAGGGGCATGGAAGCATGGTAGATTGAGTGACGTGTTTTCTTGGAGCAAAGGTCCATGATGATAGTTTAGTATGTAAAATATCAGAAATTTTTAAGCCCCATGCATAACTCGCATTCCCTCATAATTAATTCAATCAACCCACATTGTTCTTCTTGCAATTCTTATTAATTTTGGCATTTTGATAAATTACAATAAAATGCACTAAACAAACCATGTGTCTCCAGTGTGGTGTGTACAAACAGACTAAGGTTGTTGTACAAAGCTCGGTATATTGACTCAGTGGTAATCTTGAGCAAAGCTCGGTCCCCAAGTTACATCATCGCGTGTAAACTGTTACACCGTGCTGTGACGTAGCTCTGTTGTCTTTCACACACGGGAGGCCTGACTCACGTACAATAGACGATAATCTCGGATCATCTCCCACGCTACAGCTCTAGACGTGCTTTACACTCCAATAGTTGAAAGAGAACAATATAAACTTCTCCCGATCACATTTCACCTCTGATGTAGATGTAAGTAGCAAATTTCTCAATTTAGCCTGATATGATGTTTTCGTTGGAATATTGGTCTTGCATTAGGTCTAATTGCGAAAAAAGTTCCTTAATTGCGTCAAGCGGTCACAAAAAAAGTTGCACGGTTGCACCAAGCCCAAGTAGGGGCGAGTTTCTGGCAGAAGGAATAACCTTGTTTTACGTGTCATCCTAACCTATCCTACTCAATTATACAGTCAAAGAGGGCGCGGGTGGCTCCCTGGAGTAGTCGGCGCAATCCAGGAATACCCGACTACCTGACTAAGGTCAGTTGGTGCAATTAATTCTTCACCCGGAATATTATGAAATTCGCCATAGAGTGTCGCTTTTCCAACCGAAAAGTAACAGTCATCGCGTATCTCTTGTCCTATTTGCCGCTAGAAAGTGAGCAGTACCCCGCAGTGACAACACAGTTTGACAGTTTCTTTTGATGTTGAACTGAGTTGTAGGTTGATATCACTCCGCACGTGGTCCGTAGTTGACGACACGTACAGTTGTCCTCACAAATGTCAAAGCTGAGTGGAGAAGAAAGTGACACTAATGTACGGTCCAGCATCTCGATCACAAACTGACAATGTAGCAAAACCATTGATCACTTTTTTGGTTGCAACATATTAAACATTAAACGTATACTGTAAAAATGGGCGTCGATAAGTGGCAATCTACAATACCAACAGTATTAGTTGTGTCACTAAAGCCTAGAGTGCAATTAAGTAGTTTGATTTACAAGAATGGGGATTCCTTATCGTGGAATTTGACCTTCATGTAGAGGTGAATGATTCTTCATCATCAAACACAGTACACAGGCAGAATATGCAATTAAAATCGTAATCTTCCACCCATAAGCATTACAACACAATGAAAATACATTATAAAAACTTTATTCAATATGGTATAGTAGGCGTTCAATGATTGTCATCGTCTTAAGAACTTTCAACACAAGAATAGGTTTTACTTCCGACATTAAAACTGTTTATCGATGATTTGGCGCGTTAAAACAGCAATGAAACTAATCTATTAACTGACGAACCTTCAATGGGAGTCGCTCAATAAAACACAACAATAAACCGAGTTTGATAGTTATTGACTGTTTTACAACATCTTGAGGTGTGGAGGTGAGGTTGAAGGATAGCTGAAACATCCTTGGTGGCAATCGTCGAGAAATAGTTAAATTGAAAGATGTCGATGAAGAAATTAGCTGCAAGGTTAACATTTTGTGGGTGGAGTGTAAGTAAGGCGATGTAAATGTTTATGGAAACATTGAATAGGTACACTTGCTACAGTTTGAGCTCTGGGGAATAACATTTCTGAAGATTCGGAAAGGTAAATTATCAATTGCCAATCAAAACACAATCTTTAGTGTATACTCCCTAAAATTACAGATAGTAAAGATTATCGAAACCCATTTTTTTACCTATAATTTAAGTTATAACTTATATGTAAATCCCACATCGATCGTAAAATCTCCGCCAACCATTCAGTCAGCTTCAAAGGTGTGTGAGCCAATATCTGATTGAGATAAGTGACTAAAAATCCTAAATTCCTGATCCAGAAGCGATATTTTTATACTACTATAAGGAACATACATTGCGTTCCTACGGTAAAAGCTGCGAATTGGCCATGTATTATCAACCACCTTGTAAATGGAAGACTTCTGAGTTCATCCGTCATTATTTTTCCTGAACCTTTAGTACCTATTATAATTTCTATGTAATATATTGAGCTCGTTTACCCCTCATGTTGTGCGGTTTTGGACAACCACCAGTTCGTGGTAGTCTGTAATCAGATGACCGCGGCGTCGTGGTCCATGACCAATGGTAGATTGCGAGGCTAACGGAAACCCCAAATCGAGAGTACGCGGCTCTAAGTCTTCAGGCTGTTCTTGTCAAGCAGTTCCCGATGTCCCTTGCAAACTATACAGCCCATGTTGTGGTGAAAAGCCCTATACTTTTATAAACACGTCATCTTTGTTAAATAAATCATCAACACGTAGATAAAAACACGACCATAAATAATTTCACAAGGTATTTCTTAACGGCTGCGTCAATTTTTCCGCAACTACGTGAAAAATGTTGTCGCTTAGGGGGGATGATCTGTATAATAGGCCTGCAAGATTTGTAGTGGATGGATGAAGTAATGAACATGACGTTTCGCTGAGTGAGATTTGAACAGTTAACCTAGCCGTGACGGGGGCTCTTTGAAGACCTTGAATTGCGGAAAACCCCTCTTAGGTAGTGATAATAAGTTGGCTGAGAAGGCGTTACAGCGCTGATATCCAGGCATGCGTGTGAGAGAGAGAGAATGCTCGAAGCCTAATTGTAACAGCTACTGTGGTTACTGCACGTCACACGACTTTCAAACTCATCTCCGTGGAAAAGTGAGTCTGAAAATGATATTAGGTTATGTAAACACACACGGGTAGTTCAGATTTCAGAACTGAAATGATTAGAGAGAAGAGAATCAGAGAGGTTAGAATAAAATTTAGCATCAGGCTTGAGTAGTGCCTTTATGATATTTGTTAAGTAAGAGAATTAATTTACCTTGAACTATTGTCTTCTTTGTGAATCTTGACGTGTCTTGAAGTTAGTGAAATGAGAGGAAAACTTTGTACTGTATAGAGAGAAAAATCACTAAATAATCAAGAACAAAAATAATTTACAATAGTTTATATTCTTCAACATCAACACTGAACACTATAACCAACAAAAATACAAAAGCACATGTTAATATTCAAAAACCCAAAACAAAAGTTAGAGCCAGACCAGAGACAAAAATATGTTAATTTTAAAACATTTGTCTTGGAGACAGACAAATGGCAAAGTAAATAAAAATTATACTTAACAAGAACTGTGTGGTGACTGTGGAATTCCGCTGTAACTAAAAATACTGTATGACTATGCAAAAGTCGCCATGTATCGCATGTCCATTTAGGAAAGCTTCATTAATTAGTTGCATGTGACAAATGAGATGAGTCCAGAATCGATCTTAGTCTGGATAGAACCAGCAACTTTGGTAGGTCAGATTATAAGGTAAGCACTGTAACCACTCTGGGACCCAACACAGTTTGATATATAGGCATATATTTCATGCATAAAGGCATATATAGGCATATTTGATATAGGCATATAAATCCCATTATATGCCTAACAGATTAACATAGATTTTTTTCATATTCCCTCACACGTTCATTTCGATTGTGCATTGTTGTTATTTTTATTTTTATATACCTGTTGCTTAAACACGATAAATAGTACATTTCATAACAATTAGTACAAAATGGGTCATTGCATATTCAAAAACTTTTGCATAGTGAACATTTTTTTCTCTTCGTAATCAATGTAATGATGAATTTTCGCAGGTGAACATAAGCGAAAACAGGTGATTTCACATTACTGCACGATTTTTACTCCCTATGCTACTTTAGATCCGAGACGCATGCATTAGAAACAGCTGTTTACGCTGCAGTATGACGAAAATTTGTTTGCAATGTCATAATAATCCTCGACGAAGCAGTATTTTTAGTATTTACACTAAGTATGGCCATTGACAATTATAGTCACAGGTATGACTTTGTATCACTGATATCTATTATTTAGCACTGAATGAATTACGACTGTCACTGTAATTATTCTGGCGTATGATACACGATATGGTGACACACTAATGGTGTTTAGCAATGTGGTTTAAATAAACTGTACCCATAGTATTCCACGGTAATCCGGAAGGTGCCTAACAAAACAGTTAAAAGGAACTGTTCATGTTACTTATAACACACGATATCTCCATAATCACAATAACGCAGTCTTTGAAAATAAAACCAGTAAAAAAATCCGTTTGTGAAACACTACGGTCGTTGCCAAGCCAACAGAAGATTGTGACATGCTGATGGCTGTGGTCCACGCACACATAAAGATATACACAAAAACCAATATTCGACTCTTGAAACATATTTTTAGCTTTATATTTACAAGTATTTTGAAAATTTGTCAGGATGTCACAGATTAGCTAGGCCGGTTCATTTCCGGACACCCAGTGCGAGACACGCGAACGCTGGCCGCGGGCTGGAACGGTCGTCTACTTCCTTCAATCATCACTTCCAACACCTCGGAACAATCTAATTGGCGAGCTTTCTACGAGGAAACGCGGCAGATGGAACTGTAAACACGGAGGAAATCAATCCGAGGACTTCCGCGTGACATATATATCCAGTGTATTTAGTGTAAGTTACCAACTACTTGGAATGTAATCCCAAATATATTGGTCCTGTGTCAGTGATTGATGTAAAATTTTGTAATGTCCATTAGATAAGTCTAAAGTACCTTTATGGGTGGTAAACTTATTTTCCCATCACTTCTTATCAAAATAGTAGTGATAGCATCATCACCGAGGCTGACTGCTTCTACAATCGTATGTCCAGTGGTATTGCCTCGACTTTAAAAAAACCTGGATAGCTGAGTGTTTAAAGTAACAACTAAGTGAGTGGCCTGGTAAACAAAGGTAACCGGTCTGGCCACGAGAAAAGTCAGTAGCTTTTGATGGCTCGAAACTGGACCCAGATGTCCCTGATCATTGGGCTTTTAATAACTGATTCTGGCTATAGAAACAGATGTTCTTAGTCAGCAACAAAGCTTTACAAGGCATCTCACTTCTTTAAACACTCCCTTCCCTTATTTGGGTTAAGATATGCACCTAGGTGGCGACCCCATCTTAATTGATAACTATGATAATGAAAAAATAGGGTTTCAAAAAGGATTTATTGCAACGTGATTATTTGACTTGACTTGCTGTTGGATAGTACTACCTCAAACTGAGCCTCGCATGAGCTCTAGCATTGACTATTGTACAGTATTGATAGTCAAATGCTCTAGACATGGCTTGTGTGTGAGACAAGAGCTGACATTTCTGAAGGACGCGGCGCTGGTGCTCCAGCTTCCTTTGAAGGTTGAGGTTGCTTTGCCGGCGGCTCGAGGTCCAGGAGGATTAACATTAATCTTTAATCCTTAAACATTAATTAACATTAATGTTTAATCCTCCTGTGTAGCTCGAGGTACGCCAGGTTGTTTCTGCAATTCTCCTAGAATACTACTGTCCAGTAGCACATTTTAAAGATCTGTATAGAAACCCTTTGCTTTTGCCTTATATCTTCATATTTATACTGTATATATTTATTGTCCGTGCGTGCAGAATTTACTCTTTAAAATATCAAATAACAACGTTACCTATACATGTTACTTAAAAATTTTGCTTAATCCTAATGGAGGAACCTAGTCTGTATTCTCGGTTTTACAACCTTGGATAATATTGTTCCCTTGGTTCAAAACTTAAGCAAATAATCTGTCTTATGCCGTTTTCGTATAATACAATACCCTTTTACTGCCTAAAGACCTACTGTAGATCCACACCTTCAAGACTGAAGAGTGATTTACCTACATCAGTCAGGTTGCAATTTTCACAAAATTAGCCAATTGTCGTAAACTATTTCGTCTGTCTCTTGTTTACAATCTGACTCTGGTTAAACATTAAACTGGAGGATCAGCTGTTAGATTAATTCATATTTGAACCGTGAGGTGCTATAAAAAAATTGCAACACTGGATCTTTCAAAGTGAGCTCTATAAACAATAGAAACGTTAGAGGACTAAGCCCTAAAGGAAATTACCTTTTTCTGTAGCTACCATTTGCAAGGTGCTCTGGATCATAAGCTAAACGACACCTTCGTGGAAATTGGTTAAGTAGGACAGCTAAAAGGGATGTTTCAGGGAACCCCTAGCAATTTATCATTCATTGAGATGGAACCAAAAAGTGATTGACCTTTCTCGGGATCGAACCGGCGACCTTTTGATTTTTAGGTGATAAATAGCAAAGGTAAACAGAACTAGCAAGTTAGTTGTGATTGCCCCAACAAAAGAGCCAGAGCTGATATTAAATAGCAACAATGTTATCATATTATTGGTTAAACACTCCTCTTCCACATTAAACATGAGTAGGTTTTTTGGTATTATACTGTATAGCAATCAATAACTGAGGCAGCAAAGTAGCAAATAAGTCTTTATGTGTAGAAGCCCTATTTACATCTTTCAAAAACTAAGGTATTGCTCATGAACATTAATTTATAAGCTGTGCAAAATAGCAAGCTATCAGAACACCTAGTTTTTAATTGGACGCTGTCCGTAAAGAGGATTTTTTTTTTTACTAAATTAGTAAAACGCCGTATAACAGTGCTCATTAGGAACTCACCTTTAATCAGTTCCACAGACTCGGGAAGTCACAGATCACTAAACACTACATCCTTCAGAAGGTACACAGCCGGTAAAAACATCGGTATCGGTAGCGGGTAGTTGGCCAGACAATGGACAGTAACAAATAACAATAACAGACACTAGCGCTATCGCGTGCGGTGGGCACTCACGGAACTATCGGCACGACTACACTACGCAGGCGTACTGGGCTGACTGACCAACAGCGCACGCGCCTAGCCGCGGGACGGGAGTCGCTCACTGGTGAGTCGGTCTTTTGCTGGGAGTCGATCCTGCTTTGGATTTTTACTGAGTAGACCAAAATAGACGTTCAATTTCAGGGTTGCCTATTATCCACGGCACTAGAGGGGGTTTTTTAGATGCCTTGTTAAGTTAATTGTAGGGTCGTGTCGTACACATAGTAGGCTATTGAAATAGTAAACATAATTTCTAGCCCCAAATCGACTATTTTCAACACGGGGTCTAACGACGTAGGTGAATTTGATACGATATTTTATGTACTCTATATTTACCGGAACTGTTTTCATATGAAAAATCAGCTGACACATAATTTCAAAGATAGAAGAATGTACGGTTCATCTGATGTCCTCAGCAGATTTTTGCTTTAGGGATGGATAGTAGAACCTCTTCAATCCGAACTAAATGGGACCTGGGGTAGTTCGGAGGTTCGGACTATTGAGTAATTGAATAGTTTGGGTTACAGAACATGTTGTTTTTACATAACAATAGCTAACTCGTGGCCAAAATGGATCGTAAATTTTACGGTAATACTGAAAAACAGCTTTATAAAGTAAAATATAGTGTCAATGCCTATTTAATACAGTAGTAAACATAGTGAATAAACAGTAATGCGCATTACAATAAAACAATTACGGCGCGTATATCAATAAATACAGTAACATTCATCAATAGGCATTCGGATTAGTGGACGTTCGGATTATGGGGGTTCGGATTAAAGAGGCTGGAAAAGAAAACTAGGCCTAAATGTGTTTTTTTTCTAAATCACGTTATGCGTGAGTGAACAGCTCTCTACAATGAGTTGTTCTCCGCAACCAGTTCGCGCCCTGACTCTGCGTCGTCTACGCATGCGCATTGATATCTCTCGTTTACTGCGCCGCCGCACCGTGGAGGTCAATAACACGGGCGCTCCGTCTTATCTGTTTTATGCTTCCGCCCGTCGAGTGAGGAATGTTGTAATGAATGCAGAACACCCTAGTAAAGAGGTACACGAGAGTTGTAATTGGGAATATAGTGAGTTGGCAGCCCAACGTCGAGTCGTATAGTTAATTATTGTAAAGGATTGATGATACAGTCCATATAAAGTAAATTTATTTATAGCCTAACTAGATTTAAAATTTATCAAGCTATGAATATGTCAAACAGTTTTGGTTGAGCAAGATATAAAAAATTGAAGGAAGTAGAAGTACATAGATAATAATATCCCCCGTTTTTGAAATAGTCGAAATACTCATACTGTAATTTATTCAACTATTGCATTTGAAGTTTTTTTTAAGTATAACTTATTAATTCATTTTTATAATAAAAATCAAATAAAATTGAGTTTGTATGCGAAATATTTTACTGTATGAACTGGCTAACCTAATCAGCTAAAATAATATTAATCTAGTCATTCGCTTGGATGCATTAATGTGTATGCAAAAAATAATTTCTTTGCATCTTATTTACTAAAAAATCTTTACTTAAGTAAGTTTACACCATTTACCAAGCCCCACTTTAAGTCCGTAATTTATTCAACATTAACCAACGGTTCATTGGTTAAATTAGTTAGCTTTGGATAATTCCTAGGTGGAGTGTACCACTGTACCAGAGGTGGGACGAGGACTTAAAGGACATTTCGTTCTCTTTTTGTTTATTTATAAATAGCTTTTGACGAGATGCCTTAAAATAAAACAATATTATTTCGACAAATGTGCGTAAACATATTTTATATTTTCACAAATCAATCATGGAGGCAATGCTGAATAAAACATCACGCATCATGTATGCTACGGTACAGCTCAAATGACCCAATCCAACGACATGTACAGCTTTCTAGGATATTTCATCTCTCATCATTTTTGGTTTTTGTTTTTGTCAAACAATTAATATTATGCCTTACCCGTCGTCTTCATTATCTGCTCTAAATACGGTGTATGGTCTTATGGCCATAAAACATCATGTAGCTACTCAACTCCTCAGTGTTATTTTAATGCATAGAATAGAAACATTATTTTTAACAACCAACAACCTGTCTTTTAGTAGAAGTAAAACCACACTGTTTTCTCTAAACACGTCATCTCTTTACCGCCGAGGCGCCGACGTTATCAAATGTAAGGCACTTTAGTTAAGGGTTTTCTCTTAGTTCTTAGTTTGGGGATTTGCCACTGAAAATAGGTAAAAATCATGAAAATAAAAAAAAATATTGTTTTTCATTTCTTTGTACATTGGACCCTATTACATCCAAAAAGTATGATATAATACATGTCTGAATGTTATTATATGTTATAACCAACGGGTTTCGCTCTTTACGATAGCTACAAGATCATAGGACACACCTTCTTATTCAAACGCGGTTTTCCGCAACATTGAAATTTTACGTTTTTCAAGACAAAATTTGATATATCTTGAGAGCCACTAAAGTTACAATAATGAAATTTTTACCAATTATTCTAGACAATATTAGGAAAATATTTAGGTAGAATTAGGTATCTAAGTTAATTAGGTACTAAAAACATATATTTTTTTAAACCTTTTTCTAAAGAAAAATTATATTTAATATGTCACAACTAAAAAAGTATCTGAGATTGATGTGTCTTTTCTAACATACTGTATGTTTAACAAAATACCATATGTTATGTTTAATAAGTTAACTTTGTTTTTGTTTACAATCATTGTTATTTAGGATTCAATTCAGAATACACCTATTTTATTTTACCAATCTTTTATTTAATATGTAACAGTTTGGCGACGAGGAAAACCAGTTTTTAATTTTTTTTTTACATTCTATTTATTACAATTTATTTTTTAATATGAGTGACCTAAGTTACACTGAAAGTTTGGCTGATTTAAAGAAGATTAGAGTAGTAGTGAAGGGTCAGTTGTCTAAGGCTGAAAGATGGCTAGCAAACCTACAAAACATGTCAAAAGAAGTAATCAAAACCAGGATAACAACAATTGAAGATTATTAGGAAAGATTTAATTCTGTACAACAATTAATAGAAGACAAAACTGAAGAAGCTGAAATTGAGAAAGAAATAGATTACAGAGTAGAAATGGAGGACAAATATTACAAGGTAATGGATGAGTTACAAAAACGTATGGGACAGCTTGCAGAACTACAAGTGAACACTCAAAATATTGTGCCTAGTACATCAAATTTGTCTACTCCACAACGTCGATCCACTACTTCCTCAATGATTTTCACACCATATCAGGAAAATGAATCATTCAAGAACTTCATTCGTCGATTTGAGATATTTCTATATCTACATAGCCAAGAATTGGAACCAAAGGATCAAGTGTACACAATGCTACATGCCTTAACCCCACATTTACATCAGAAGCTGTATGATTTGTGCGCTCCCGAAAGTCCTTTGGATAAAACAGATGCTGAATTAGTAAGTCTTTTGGCTGATTATGTTGACCCTAAACCTAGTACTTGGGCCTTACAACACAAATTTATGACAAGAACACAAGAATCTGAAGACACCGTAAAAATATATTCCGTTGAGCTTCAAAAGTTATCTTCAGACTGTGACTTCAACTGTAATAATTGTGGGAAATCAATTGCAAACACATTACTACGCATGCAGTTTATAAGAGGTATTAGCAATTCAGACATAAGAACAAAATTATTACAAGAAAGATCTGCTTCATCGTTTCAAGATGTAGTGAAACTTGCCTCCATCATGGAATTGGCAAAGAACGAAAGCTATATAGTAGAAGAAAACATTCATTCAAATGAGAAAATCAACAAGATAGCAGGTACAGGAACAAAACCACCCCATTTTTCTCCTACTTGGAACAAAAAGTTAAAGTCTCCATTTGAACGCCTCAAAGGTAAATGCTATCGTTGTGGATCACCTAGACACAGGGCACATCAGTGTAAATTTATCGGAGAAATATGTAAGAAATGCAACAAACAAGGGCATATTGCTAGCGTATGTTTAGGCACAAAACAAACAGAAATTCATTGTACCGAAACTGACAATACTATAGACTATTATAAGGAAGAGAAACAAGAGGTTTTTAAGATACACAACCAGAGTGCCGGTAATGACAAGTTTATGGTCGAGATACTTATTGAAGGTAAACCTGTGCGGATGGAGTTAGATACTGGAGCAGCAATAAGTATTCTACCATACTCTACCTTCAAAAGTCTCAACATAAATAAAAAGATTTTCCACACAAACATTGAACTAAGGACATACTCAAGCGAAATAATCAAACCCCGGGGTGTCGTCTTTGTAGAATGCACTTACAATGATCAGGTGTTTGTTGGGAAACTCTACATAGTGAACCAAAATTTCGATGCAATTTTCGGAAGAGAATGGATTAGAGAGGTCAAACTGGATTGGGCAGAACTTAAAACAGTTAGTAACAATACTACATCTACTGCACTCGAAGATCTTTTGGATGAATTCAAGGAATTATTTGAACCAGGAGTAGGACTCATACCTCACAAAAAAGCACACTTACAGCTTGTTGAAGGGGCAAGACCTATTTTTGTGAAGGCTCGTCCAGTCCCATATGCATTAACTGAAAAAGTAGAAATCGAGTTGAATCGTCTGGAAGAAGCTGGAATCATTTCCAAAACAGACAAGTCCGATTGGGGTACTCCAATTGTACCTGTAGTAAAGCCTAATGGTAACATACGAATATGTGCTGATTACAAGGTTACAGTAAATAAACAAATCAAAGAAGAACATCATCCAATACCTCGGATCGAAGACATTTTTGCTCAAATGAATGGAGGACAGTTGTTCTGTACTTTGGATTTAAGTAACGCTTATCTCCACTTGGAAATGGATGCTGAGAGTGCAGAAATTCAAACTTTGAGCACTCATAAAGGACAATACATAGTTAACAGACTGATGTTTGGTGTAAAAGTTGCTCCAGGAGTTTGGCAAAAGGTGATGGACGGAATCCTTCAAGACCTTCAAGGTGTTCAGTGCTTCTTCGACGATATAATAATTCAAGGAACGTCATCAAAAGAACTACTAGAAAGACTAAAGCAAGTGTTTGAGCGTTTAAGGAGTCAAAATTTGAAGTTGAACCGTGACAAGTGCAAATTTTTTCAAAAGAAAATTGAATACTTAGGACATGTTATTGACGCCACTGGAATCCACAAAAGTAAGGATAAAATCACAGCAATTACAAATGCACGAAGGCCTCAAAAGTCAAAACATACAGGAACTCCGATCATTCCTAGGGCTTGTTAATTACTACAACCGGTTTGTAAAGAATTTGTCCACTGTTTTAAATCCTTTACATAGACTTCTAAAAAAAGGGCAGTCATTCATATGGGACAGTAAGTGTGAAGAAAGTTTCCAAAACATCAAGAAAAGAATAACAAGTGACACAGTTCTTTGCCACTTTAACCCAGACCTGCCATTGATCCTTGCAACTGACGCTTCACCTGTGGGACTTGGAGCAGTGATATCACATCGTTTCCCAGATGGAAGTGAAAAGCCTATAGCTTTTGCTTCAAGATCATTGACCAATGCTGAAAAACATTACAACCAAATCGATAAAGAAGCCACAGGTATATACTGGGGGTTGAAGAATTGTTTTTCTTATTGCTACGGACGTCATTTCACACTCATCACGGACCATAAACCATTAGTGTCAATCTTCGATCCCAACAAGAGCCTACCGTCAATGTCAGCTACGCGACTATTCAACTACTCCCATTTTTTATCAGGATTTAACTACACAATTGAATTCAAGAGAACTGGTGACCATGGGAATGCAGATTTCCTCTCAAGATTTCCTGTGGAAGATTCAAAATTTACAAGTATTGACCAATTTGGACATTTTCAAACAAACCAATTGAACACCATAACTATCAATCCCAAAGAACTAGCCGAAGAAACTAAGAAGGACGCATATCTAAAACAAATTCTTGAGGCTCTTGAGGAAGGTCAATCATTAGAGCCATTGGGATTTCACGATAATGAAGTTACATTACATGAAGGATGCCTCTTCAAAGGGTGGAAAGTAATCATCCCAAATTCCCTCAAGAAAAGAATTCTCAATGAACTACACTACGGGCACATTGGTATAGTAAAAACCAAAGCTTTGGCAAGAAGTTACTGCTTTTGGAGAGGAATGGATAAAGACATTGAAAACATGATTGCTGTTTGCAAGCCTTGTCGTGAGAAACAAAATTCTCCAACGAAAGAGATCAACCATCCTTGGGAACCAGCAACTCAGCCATGGGAGAGAATACATATTGATTTCATGGGCCCAACAAATGGACAACAATTTTTCATTGTTGTTGATGCCTTCTCCAAATGGGTAGAGGTAATACCCACAAAAACAGCAACTACCGATTGGACTATTAAGGAGTTGAAGAAACTTTTTAGTACTTTTGGTCTTCCAAGCCTCCTAATTTCAGACAATGGACGAAGTTTCACTTCTCTTACTTTTCAAGAGTTTCTTAAGTCATGTGGAACTCGACACAAAACGACTGCTCCGTTCCACCCATCATCTAATGGACAAGCTGAACGCTTTGTACAAACAGTGAAGAAGATGTTGAAGTCGATATTAGATGAACCAGGAACACTTGACAGTAAAATTCACAAGGCGTTAATTCAACTCCGTCAAGTACCAAACTCAACAGGAAACTCGGCATACTATCTCATGTTCAACAGACAAGTAAGAACATACCTCAGTGTTATGATACCTTCTAGAATCGAGGACTCAAAAGACAAACCTAAAGGTATAACACGCATATTTAAGGTGGGAGACCGTGTTCAAGTGAGAAACTACTACAAGGGTCAGACAAAATGGAGTTTCGGAAAAGTTACATCAAGAGATGGAAATCTACATTACAACGTTGAACTGGAGAACGGAGTAACATGCAGACGACATGTAGATCAAATGCTGCGATCAAGACTTTAAAGGGGGAAAATTGATGTGTCTTTTCTAACATACTGTATGTTTAACAAAATACCATATGTTATGTTTAACTAGCTGTTGTACCCGTGCTTTGCAACGGGAAGAGGACACAAAATAGTAACATTTTAATCTTTACATCTGTTGCATATAATAGTTACATATCCGCCAACGCTTTTAGAAACAAAATTCAACTTTTATGGCCTTAATAGAAAAGTTTAAGTTATGACTTTTAAATCTGGTAAGTAGTGGATACCACCATTTTGGTTTTGATTAATTTTAAATATTGTGTAGGCTGATATGCGAAACACTGACTTCGAATAAAACTTTCACATACATGATTTACCTTCATCTCCCTTAATTACATATCTTTTTTCTTTATTTTTGACATTTTAAATTTCAATTTTGAATATGCAAAAATACCAATTAATTTAAATGAACATTTTTTTTTAATTTCACTCTTCTTCATATTAAATCACAAATCCTTCCATCTTCAGTTTCTTCACTCACAATAAATCATTAGCAAAACTAAGTCAGCTGTTATAAGCTTTAGAAATATTGTTGTGCCTTATCAATAGTCTTTTGAAAATATTAAAGAAACTATATCTATACTATAACAAATTTTAAACAAATAATTTAGCATTAAGGACAGCAGACAAAACTAATATGATTATCAAAGCGTCGAGGACCAAAAAATGTAATAGCAAATACAGTATATGTTTCATTGCATCTCTGATTCTACTCTACAAAAATATCAACAAACAACTTATACAAACCAGTTCTTTTAATCAGTTCCATCGTCCATTGCCTTTATATTTTCACACTTACTATTAAGTAAACATAGCAACAGATATTTCAATGATTTTAGAAACAAAAGAACACTGTGTACTGCTTAGTTTTATGATATTTTCCTTGGTTTAATTTAATCAGTGGTGTGGCAATACCCAAATAATAAATTTATCAAATAAAGTAAATGTGAACTTAAAGCTATGTTAAGATAAAATAAGAGTATTTTGTATTACCATTTGATAATTAAATATTAGGCCTATATGTATACACTGTTGTATACACATATACAACAGATTTTAGAACACAAAAATCGACGTACAATTTAGTTATTGATGATATGCTTTAGTTTAATTTAAGCATAGGTTTAGCAAAACACAATAACTAAATTTACCTAAATATACATATAAAAAAACAATGTGATGTGCAAGTTATGTTAAGTTAATCTAACACATGTTAAGCAGTTCGAATTTATTTCAAGTAGCCTCCAAATTCATACAAAACATCTATACATTGTAATTTTCTTACTGTTTCCATGAAAATATATCAATAACATTATTTTCATAACACTTAAGACACTTTAAAAATTGAAAGCAGGGCCTGAGTTGATAGAGCAACGCTTTTAGAATTTTTTTTTATTTCTATAATCATTGACATAGTTTTTGAATAAATGGCCTTTGATAAACTTTTAGATTAAATAAACCAACCACATAACTATGTGAAATATTATATTTTATTTCATTGGATCAGCTGTCTTAAATTGTGAGATATGCAATTTGGCAGTTTGTTCTTGTTTACATTGAAATGCCAAGGCAAATGTAAATATTGTGGGTATTCCCATTGCAGCCATGGAGACCAATCAATATTTACTTTTAAAATCCTCACCACAGAACTTTTAAAGCCAAAGGGGCAAAGTCCACGGTCAGTATCGAAGTGTGAATAGTCCTATAATGGTCCTTGGTATAGTAGCTATATTTTTGTAAAATTTAAGCCCAGTGGGTTCAGTAGTTCTTGCACCTATTAGTAATACACATACAGACAGACACCATTAGATTTTTATATAATAGTATAGATATTAGTAATACACATACAGACAGACACCATTAGATTTTTATATAATAGTATAGATAAGTTAACTTTGTTTTTGTTTACAATCATTGTTATTTAGGATTCAATTCAGAATACACCTATTTTATTTTACCAATCTTTTATTTAATATGTAACAGAGATATTATTAAGAACCTACCTACATATTAGGTTTAGATAACTGTCTTTAAAAAAGCACCAAATTGATCAGAATCCATGAAGAACTCTCTTCAGAATATCGATTTTTAAAAACCCCTACAAATTGACCGGAAAACCTCTATTTTATTTTTTTACCACCTATAATTTATATTTAGAAGTAAACCAAAATTTTTCTATTTTTTGTTAAATTATACCCTACTAGAAAAAAAAATAGTTTCACGACTTTCCTAATTTAATAAAAAAAAATCACCCTTTTCAGTGGCGAATCCCCTTAACTAACAAGCGTTATTTATAGTACTCTGTACTGTACGTACACTGTACATTGACACCACGGTAAAAAACGCAACTGGCACCGACAATACCTAAAAAAAAACGTAGAATCCAAAAAGTATTAAGTACTAGCAGAGTACCCGTCCTTCGTACGGGGTTGGAATATAAGTATAAAATGCTTATTGCAGTTATACTTAAGCTTTGCGATTGCAATGGGTGGAGGACACAGTTTGATAAAATTTGCTTTTTTAAATTTACAGTATTCTATAGTATTACACATCTACCATAGCCATAATGTTCTACCATTTCACCAAACAATAGAGAAAAATAAATTATCAATTCGCAAAATATCACAAATTATTCGTGAAATGAAAAACATAAACATAACTGTAAACAATCCTACTTTGACAGTTCTCATTGCGAATCACAGTTTTTTGTTGCTGCTTAGTTCAAATTAGCTGTTTTCATAAATGCAAAAAAAATATAGTACTGCACCCCGTTGGTAAATCTTATAACTTTTTAATGCTTTTCCATATCATAGAACCAACTTTTTTAGTTGAAACAGCTGACTAAATTCTTTAATTCCCTTTAAATATGAATACTTATAAGGTTAACATGGGGAATTACAGAGCCACTGGGGCGGAGCCCGAAAGGATTTTTGAGATAAGAATATGCCTATATGTTAATCGGGAATGTAAGCTATCATCATGCCAAATTTCAGCCCAATCCGTCCAGTGGTTTATGCGTGATTGAACTTCAAACAAACAAACAAACAAACAAACACACAAACTTTCACATTTATAATATTAGTAAGATAAGATTATCATCATCAATTGAGATGGGGAACGCCACCTAGAGAGTGAAGAATGAGTTAGAATTGTGTAAGTTGAGCCGTGTAGCTTTGTAAGGGCCGCTTTCCCCAAATCAAGTTTAACTTAATCTCGGTTAACTTTAATTTGTGGGTTAAACTTAGGATGGCTTTCCCCACTATTTTGTCATGAAAGTTTAGTTTAACCTAGCTTTTCTTTGCAAGCAACAATGTTGGCAACACTGTTATGCAATTTTGTCTGCAATATTAGCTGTTTAACTTCCCACTATGACATATCTGTCATTAATTTTCTCGTGTTTTGGTTATTTGTATTAGGTGTCGTGCCATTATCTCCAATTGTTGACATTGAAGAAACATTTTTATTTGCAGGCTAATAAATTGTACTGATGCTAATTTATAAGCATTTCATTTATTGTGTTTATTTAAGCTCAAACTTAATTAAACAGTAGGCCTACTGTACGCATCAAATAAAAGCATTTACACTCATGGGAAAATAAAATGTTGGGAAAGACGCGAAATTAATGTTTGTGGATTAAAAACTAGAGCCTATCCTTTGTAATGGCAGGCCTAGGCTACTCAGCATTAGACACGTTCGATGTTTCTAAACTAAATTTAATTTCAAACCAAAAGGCTTTTTATGAGCAAACTTTCCACCCAATTTTTCGTTGCTGTGGACAAGGTAACCTATCGATTGTACACAACTACGATACTACCTACCGAAAATATAATAATTTAGGCCTACTCTACGCATTTAAAAACCTTAAAACCATTACTGTATATCTGTAGCCTTATATCTTTAAATTTAAAATAGTCATGAATTAATTGTCTACATAGGTTCTGGTTTGTTATTTCTTAATTTATTTCCAGTTCAATTTATTTTAGGTTATGTTTAACAAATGTCAAACAATGATATTTGCCATTGCCGTCTGCCGAACGTAACAAGTCAGGCAAGAGCCAATCAAAA